>NC_086325.1:161063555-161713555 GCF_036172605.1 Pelobates fuscus
CACACACAGAGGGGCTGTGGGGGGGGAGAGACTCACACACAGAGGGGCTGTGGGGGGGAGAGACTCACACACAGAGGGGCTGTGGGGGGGAGAGACTCACACACAGAGGGGCTGTGGGGGGAGAGACTCACACACAGAGGGGCTGTGGGGGGGGAGAGACTCACACACAGAGGGGCTGTGGGGGGGAGACACACACACAGAGGGGCTGTGGGGGGGGAGAGACACTAGAGAGGTGTAAGACAATCAAAAGGGGAGTTAAGAGGAACACAGGTGAAGATGCAGAATATCCAAATTATGAATATGTTTATATAATTGGTTACGTATTACTCTGATTCTTTGAATTTTTAAGCGACCGACATTATTCGTTCTTGGCCATGCAGGTAAAATACCTTTTATTAAACTATGATAAACTGAAGAGCAGTCACATCTAATTAAATTCTGCAGCGTTTGGTACTCCGAATAAGATTCGGGTATTCCCACGCAGCAGAAATGCCTCATCAAAACATTTAAACAGAATGACGCATCTGGCTGCAATGCACTTCACGGCCTTTACCATCCAGGTGGCGCTGTTTGATGTTCTTTCTCAGAAGACCGTCTGAGCTGCAATACTTAATGTAGCTTATTCAATAAACAGGTTGATCGTGAAAGATTTGGACAAAATGAAATCCCGGAAGGCAATCAGAGACTAGAGTAGACTTTGGTATATTTTTCCAAATTGCCCATTTATTGTCTACATTTTTCAGTTTGGGTTTTTATTTGCGGCATTTTGGAATTTATTTAAAAAGCCTACAAATTGAGGGATAAAAGTAAACTTGGCTCTAATGTGGCCTAACATTAGATCTGGTGTATATACAGGAGGCTAGTTAGTACATAGCTTGCTGACCAGACACCAGATTAAGGCTGACAAAAGGAATTAAGGTTTTATTGAGCTTAAATTGTGTTAATCTGCTCTGGTAGGGATTTAATCTCTTTGCATCTAGCCTGATTTTCATTCAATTTTTGTAGCGTTTATTTTAATCCCCCTATTGACAATCACCATTAATTCTCATCGGGATTCTACTACTGTATATACAGTCACAACCTGACAGATTATTCTCAGAGCCAAAATGAAAACGCTTCTATCCCTTCCTTTAAAGCTGCAGTGTTTATTTTGTCTCATTGCTTCCTTGAACGTACCACCATTTTATTTCTTTCAAATGAAAGAAACTCCTCTTATTTTGGGTCATTCTGGTAATAATACTTTGTAACAACATTGCAGGCACCACAGTCATTCAAAAGCTTTCACACAAACATACAAAAAAAACAACAAACTTCTTGATTGGAACTTTTTTTGAGATCTTTGTTAATTTGATTATTTTTAATGAGAAAGATATTAATTTGCAAATAAAATATACATTTATATATAATGATTATATTTGTTATAATTTAATTATACTAGGCAGTATATATTGGAGACTCCAGGATTACACAGATACGAGTTACTCTCTAGATATTTTCATGATTATTCACTGAAATGTAAATGATTAAAATTTAATTTCAAGCCACAACCTGTCCGAATTGGATACATTCTCATTTTGGCCTAAAACTCATGTTGATATCCTGACACTGATGTACCCTGTTTGTGCAAAAAATTGAGATTATTTTGGCTGCCATGATGTATAGGAAGTGTATTGGCATAGTTTGGAAAATTGAGTTATTTGTTTCCGTGATGTAGATCAGTTGCGTTGATGTTGGGTTGGTTTAGGTTGATGCCGTTGATTGGTTTAGCTCTGTGTAATACTGTTCGAGACAGACAACATCTGATGTTGTTACTGGGGGCCTGTGCCCTAAAATGTAAATTTCAATGATGTCACCAGTTTAAATGAACACTGTAGGGTCTGGAACACAAACATGTATTCCTCACTGTGTAGTGTTAAAACCACCATCTGGCACTGCCTTCCCTTCCTAAATATAGTAAAATCTTACTTTCAAGTCTGCAGCTGCTGGCTTTGCCCCTGATTTGCCTGCTTGGCTGACATCATCAGAAGTGTTGTTTTGAGCCAATCACAATGCTAGCAATTGGCAGAGACTGTCAAGGAGGCAGATCAGGGGCAGAGCCAAACACAGCCCTGGCCAATCAGCATCTCATCTTAGAGATGCATTAAATCAATGCATCTCTATGAGGAATGTTCGGTGTCTCCATGAAGAGGGTGGAGAGAATGAATGTCAGTCACACTGTGCAGCACTGTCCCAGGAAGCACCTCTAGTAGCCATCTGAGGAGTGACCAGTGGAGGTGTCCCTGTAATGTAAACACTGCATTTTCTCTGAAAATACAGTGTTTACATCAAAAAGCCTGAAGGGAATGATTATACTCACCAGAACAAATTCAATAAGCTGTAGTTGTTCTGGTGACTATGGTGTCCCTTTAACCCCTTAAGGACACATGACATGTGTGACATGTCATGATTCCCTTTTATTCCAGAAGCTTGGTCCTTAAGGGGTTAAGGATTTTAGGACAAAATAAATGAGTTTAAAACAAAACAAAGACAATTCCTAATTGATGTTTAAGTCACCACGTGTTTCCATTTAATTCATAAGCCAATCATACTTAATTTGCATTTATAGAGTTTCTATAAATATACATACCGTACATCATTTTGAAATGATCCCTCCAGTAAAAGAATATAAATGCAGGGACTTGCTTACTAAAACGTAAATGGTGCAGAATTGGCAAGAGAATTGAAACGTTTGCGTCAAAAAATAAAATAAAACAGGAGACATTTTGTGTAATTTGGATATTTTAGCCTGATATATCTCGTTTCCATTTTAGTCCTTTCCCAAATGCTCTATAGATCTATCGAGCTATTTACATATATAAACATGCACTCTTCACAAATCTATATCATTAAACCCATTCAAAAGCAGTCTACCAGGAATTCGGAATGTCTGCTCATAGAACCGCCATAGAGTAGACTTTGTTTTCCCACTAGGCTGTTGTGGTGAGTTTCTTTAACTGGAAGTGTTAGTTTTCAGGAGTACCTTCCTTACATTGGAATAGTTTATCTCAACATTTCCAAGGCACAAGTGGTCCGTTTATGCGTTCTAATACCTCCGACCGATTTCTTCAAGAAAGCATCGTACCCATCTTGGCCATTATTTATTTTCTATAAAGCATTTACTACTTTCACTGGGAGGCTATTCCAGGTATCTACTACTTTCTATTTCAACAATGAAATCTGGCAATCACGAGTTATTAGTCTCTTTAATCTTTGTCAGCCGAGCTTGGCTCTGGTGTCTGGGAGTTGTAATCCAGGCTAGTGCTGTTTTTAATGTACCTGTTCTGCTTCAGGTTGTGAATACAGTGTATCAGTCTGTGTCTTGACCTTGTAAACCCCCTGTTTGTTTCTGTAAGTGCCACGCCAGCCCACAATACCATTACATATTTTGGAGTTGGAGTTCCAGATCATTGGCCAGCTGTTCCAGTCTTTGAAACCCTTGTGTGACGTTTTGGATTTCAACTTGAAGAGACACCACAGCCACTTTTCTGGAGCTTTTCTGGTCCGTTGTTAGTGTAATTGTATAAAGATCCCTTAATCGGTAGGTCACCTGCTTCGTGAAGACGAAACTTGCGTATTTTTGGATCCGCACAACTTGTAGAAAATCTCCCATCGCTGCACCGTTAATGTCTTCTGTGGGTGATAAATCTTTGGAAAGATACTGCATAATCTCAATTTCATTTTCTAGCTCGTGGCAAGTTGACAAACCTTTTCCTACGGCATCCGTACCTGCTAATATTTTGTTGCTATTTTGATCATTTTTTAAAGCTTTCTGTTGGTTTTTTCTTGTAAGGTCATTGTCTACCTGTCGACTGGCTTTCAAATTACCTTTCTGAAGATGGTGTTGACTGGTTTTGGATGGTGGAGATGGTTTGACTGGCCCACTCTTGCCCACAATCAGTCTCCATTTATGTTCAGTTTTACTCAGCCATGTGTCCTTGACAGCCAGATCATACCCATCTGTATCATAATAATCCACTTGTTCTTCTACTTTGTCCAAGCAGATGGCCCCCAACTTCAACAAGTCCTCTTCACTCGAGTCCTTTGCCCAGTAAGTCTGCTGGATCTTGAGTGTGTGGACCTTCGAGTCTTTCAGATTTTTTGCCATATTTTGTCCTGGAAAGAAGGTGAAACATGAAATCAAACTTGTGGCTCATTTATAGACGCCATTCACTTATTTAATTTCAGTGATTATCACACCAATTCTTGAGTGCCACCAAAGTCTATAACTCACTCAGTGGGCCCTAGAAATCATTTAAAAACCCATGCATGTTTCAAAAAATAAATAAATAAAAGTGTGCATTGCTCGCAAAATTTTACAGAAATTCTGTTGAATGGGATCCTCCAAACATTGAATTGTAGTGAATTCAATTATTTTGTATTCATTTTTTTTTTATTCTACTGTTCGTTATAGTTACTGCTTCTATTTTAGCATATTTAAAATTTAAAATATGCTAAAATAAATTTGGATGTTCCACCGTTGTCTGCATTGATTGGTCTGTTTGTGACATTTAGAATCTTACTCAATATTTTCTGTTCTAAGAATTCTAAAAACCTGAAAACACAGCAGCAACATTGCTCAAGGTTCAATGATACATTTTATTAAACCAAGCCACGACAAGTGGACAAGGCAACGTTTTGGTACGGTAATACCGAATAAAAAAAATCTCATTAATAAAGCTCATCACTGAACCTTGCGTGTGTTCCAGCTTCATTTGAATATATGCTCATATCTCCACAACAAGCGAATCCCTTTTCTCCATTTACTGTGACTGTTAATTGTCCTGAAAAATCAAACAAAAAGGAAAGGGGACATTAAAAAAAAAAAAAAAAAAAAAAAAAAAAACAGAAGGGGAAAAGGAAAATAGCCAGTGGACTCAGGGTAGGTTGCGTTCGAAAAACACAGTGAACTACAGGTTAAACCAGACAATGGACTACAGAAGGTCCTAAAAAACACCTAAAATATATAGCGGAAAATATGAAAGCATTACAGAAAATAGAATAAGAACAGAAACGTCAAGAGGGGTACGGTAAGGGTGAGATCGAGAGGGAGCAGAAAGATCGATGAAAGCATGAGATGCAGAGAAAGATCATTTAAAGGTAAGTATTTATCATCTCCGTAACATATCAGTAGAATCATTTGGAAAATGATAAGATTGCTGTGGGGATTCTATTCTCGATTTGGGGAGACTTTTCCTTCTGAAATTCTTTCATTTTTTTTTTTTTTGTATTTTTGCAAAGTGATTGCATGAATTGTATTGCAGTCACATCATTTCTCCTGATCAGTCAGTGATTACATGTGCAGTAGTAGCATTTTTCTTGATTGCCTTTGTAAGTTTAGTCAGGGGGGGGGATCGGAATCTCATTTGCAACATCAGCAACTTGTATGGAATTTTTAATCCTTCCATTTCTCTAAGATCAGTCAAACAATGAAATAAAAATGCATTCATAAAGTCACATCATTG
The DNA here is from genome assembly GCF_036172605.1 of Pelobates fuscus. NCBI lineage: Eukaryota > Metazoa > Chordata > Amphibia > Anura > Pelobatidae > Pelobates > Pelobates fuscus. The sequence goes on from NC_086325.1 coordinate 161,069,057, forward strand.
GCTGCTAACACAAATATGGAAACTGGAACGTTTGTACACTAATGCGACACTGTAGGCACCATAACCACTTCATCTGATTGACTTGGTTATGGTGTCTGGAGTCTGCGCACGCTGGTTCCTGCATCACTATGAATGGTTTACTAAGCGTTTAGCAGAGATGTTCGGTCCACACCATCCTGGCCGCTAGGGATTAAATGGAGGAGGTGGAGCTATTCTCCACTTCACACCGTACCAGATGAACTCTCTCAGCCGGGGCCGGCATGTCCATTGGCAGCAGTGGGGCCACGGCTCCAGGCAGCACTTTTACAGGGGTGGCATTTTGCCCTCCCTGTACACTGTAAAGTGTGTGTGTGTGTGTGTGTGTGTGTGTGTATATATATATATATATATATATATCGATCGATTACCGCTACAAATATATGCAGTTCTGGCCCCCTTGTTCTGTGGAGAGGGGGCCCAGAAGTCTGATGTTTCCCTCTTGCAGCTTCCTGTCATCTCATCTTGTAAAACCGCGAGAGCGTTGGCGCAGCAACCCGCAGCAACGCTCACTCTGCTAGAGAGAGTAGATGACAGGAAGCTACAAGAGGGAAACATCAGACTTCTGGGTCCCCTCTCCACAGGACACAGTAAAATGTCCCCCCTCCCTGACCACAGGTGAGAGGCAGGAAGGGGGGAATACACTTAATCATACATTAAAAAAAAAAAAAAAAATCACCCCTCACAAGACACTGCATCCACTACACACGCTACATGCACTATACACTATACAGACAATGCACTATACAGACAATGCATCCACTACACACACTACATGTACTACACACAGATACTGCATCCATTACATACACTACATGCATCCACTATACTTTACACAATACACAAACACAGACACTGCACAGACTACACTGCTTCAACTACACACACAGACCATGCACTCACTACACAGACACTGCACCCACTACACAACATTTACTGCAAAGAAACTGCATGCTCTACACTACATCCACACATACACTGCATCCGCTACACACACACACACACTGTATCCACTATACACATGCATCTCATCCTTCAACCCAGGAAGTACTATATCTTGGACCAGCCCTGCTCTCAGCCTATCACTGGCCCAAACCCTGGTATAAACTGGTATGGCGCAAGATAGAAGCATTGTATTGTGGGCAATTCTGTTTATTGGGGGTGTGGAGGGGTTATTTTATATTGATAACCTTTCCAGATTAGTGGGGATATTATCTATGCACTAAACATGAAGTCTTAAACCGTCTGCTGTAGGATGCAGTGTCATTATAAAGCAGGCTAATTCCCATCACTCTCGGCTCCCCCTCCTGACCTCTTCAGCTAATCCAGGTATAGGCAACCTCCAGCACTCCAGATGTTGGGAACTACATCCCCCATAATGCTCTGACACCCAGAATGCTGGCAAAGTATCATGGGAGGGGTAGTCCAAAACATCTGGAGTGCCTGACTGTATGTTAATGGCACTGCTTTCTAAGGGGCGCAGCTCTTTCTCTGTGACTTTCTCACAGACGACAGTCGGCATTTCAAATGTTACATTTTGGTGACCGTATGATTCCAAGATCGGTCACAGAATCTGTTCAATAAGTCCAATTAGCTGAAGCTGACCAATAAGAATTTAAATTAATGCATAAAACCTCTAACTGAATAAGGAGACAATTTAATTGGATAATAAATCTGTCTTCTGATCCTAATGACATACACTGTGAATGACCATTGATTTAAAGCAGTGTGTGTGCGTCCTCTGGTGTGGGTTCGTGTTACTGCTCCATTTCCAGTCCTAATGAACTTCTCACATTGGTTTGTGGTGTGAAGTCCTGAGGCATTGTTCCAGTAACGCTTGGCTTCCCCACTCTGGACTGAAATGCACACATTGCTTTTAATAAATTGCACAGATAATATATTGTAATAATATGCAAGAACAGCATATTGCAATGAAAGATATAGTGTTTTGCTGCTGCATTTGAATTCAAATTCAAAGTGGGCGCAGCCCAGTCAAAGATGTGATTGGCCTATCCGCATGCTCCAATTGCTTTCTATAGTATTTTATTATCCTTCTAAATCTCTCCACGGCGCAGCGGTAAAGGCAGAGAAGTGTCTATATTTTGTAGTTTGTTTATAAGCTGTTTTTGTTTTTCTTTTTTTTAATAATTGGCTGTACTATAGAAACCTAATAAAATGCACAGTGTTATTGGAGGAACACAGGTGTTTATGGAAGATCAGAAAGGACGTTGTGACATGATGTGCGCGTGCACAGTAACCAGCTAGAAGTATTCTTGGATGGAGGGTATGGGACACAGCAGACAGGGCTAAAGGGGGGCATTGGATATAACCTATAACCTGTGTATACCTTTGTTCACCCAAAACTCAGTTTTTTTTTTTAAAATTCATATTAAAGGAACACTATAGCGTTGGGAATTAGGAGAATTTTCAAGACGCTGGACATCCTCACGCAAAGCTTGATGGCGTCTAGCGTTGCTTCGTGGAGTTGTACTCCGTGAAAGGCCAGGAAGCTCCACTAGTGACTGTCTGGGAGACCAGTCTTAACCCTGCAGTATAAACAATGCACGTTCTCTGAAACTACAATATTTGACATTGCAGGGTAAAAGGGACAGGGACACTGCAACCAGACAACCCCATTGGGATGAGGTGCCTATAGTGCCCCTTTAAACAGGGGTAGGGAACCTTCGGCCCTCCAGATATTTTGGACTACATCCTCCATAATGCTCTTACAGCCATAATGCTGGCAAAGCGTCCAGGGAGATTTAGTCCAAAACATCTGGAGGGCCGAAGGTTCCCCACCCCTGCTTTAAAGGAGCAGTCCATAAGGTGGAGGCATTAATCGCTCAAACACATGCAGTCATAGTATATGTAAATATTCCTGGAATTAAACCTTTTATATTGAACGCAGGTGCTCAGTATTTTTTGGCATATACACACCAAGAGAACTTCTTTGTTTAAGATTAACTACCGTTATGTATTGCTAATCCAACATTATGTGAAAAGGGCAGCGTGGGGAATCAGGACTGGGAATAGGAGGGAAAGAATGGGTCCATATTAGGGTCTGCGCTCACTCGTAAGGACTATGACTGAAATTGAGGGCAGAGAGATTGTCTTCCAGGGTATGGGGTCAACCCCTAAAAGTTGGTAAGATCACCTGGACTTCCTTACACCATAACTATTTAATGTGAATGAAGTTGTTATGGTGTCTGGAGTTTTTTTCAGAAGTCATATAGTGTATATATTTGCAGACATTTTAGCATGATACACAGATGATATATTTTTAAATAGCGCACAATTTTAAATTTGTAATTGTAATTTGTTTTGATTTTTTAAAGACATGTTAAGATTGTGTTTTCCAACTGGCTACTAAATTAAACTACTAAGCCAATCTAGCTAGAATGTGTGTGTGTGTGTGTGTGTGTGTGTGTATATGTATGTATGTATGTGTGTGTGTGTATATATATATATATATATATATATATATATATATATATTACACGTTACATACTTCTCTAGTAATGCTCCAAGTTAATGTGATGTTAAAGGAAGTCTGTCATCAATTTATAATTATTTAAAAAATATTATAGTCCAAATTTGCTTTATTTTATAACTAAAATCCTTCTATTCAATGCATTTCCTTCATTACACTTGCTCCGTGCTGGCCACCATCTTTGCGTTCTCTGGTTAGAAGCACAACTTATCTGGCCAATAAACGTGCAGTTTACCAGGCCCCAGTGTACGATCACTTATACCAAACTCAGGCAGCCAGCACTGACCTGCAGACTTTTACATTTTGTGTGATAGTTCTGACCAAGTAAAGCTAAATAAGGTGCCTGCTCAACGCAAGAGTAGGCTGTGAGAATAACTCAGATTATTACAAGTCATTTTTAAAATCTTCAGTAATGTGTAAAAAAACAAGGCAATTTTTTTTTTCACAACTAGCGATGGTAATTAAAGTAAGTTTACCTTGGAATATTTTTTTATCATTGAAGTGTTCCTTAACCTTGCTTATCTTCCAATAAGTCTGAGACCCACTGCTCTCGCTTAATAACAATTAAATTGATTTGTTTGGTGGTTACATATGACAGAGAAGTGCAGCTGGCCCAAAAAGCTGTGAGAAGCATCCTCCCGGATCTCCAGGGACCCTTGCATATTTTATAGACTGCTTTTAGTTACCCAAATCCCCAAACACCACCGAAGCCCTCTGTATGATGTTAGTATTTCTTACCTGCTCAGGTGTGTCGTGTTCGTTTTGGAAGGGTTTGTTTCGGTCCCTGTAGCTGCTGACTGCCAGGACTTTGTTGTCCAATGCTGTGGTTGTCATGGAGCATTGTAAACGCTGTAACACTTTGCATTTTCCCAGCCCCTGGTAAGCCTTAAAATGCTTAGATGTCCTCATTTAACTCCTTGGTCTCTGGAGGGCCTTCAATGTGTTCTGTATACGTATGCTTTGCAGGTTTAACCCGTTCAGCAGTACAGGTGTGCCCAGTGCTTTGTCACACCTCTGACACTCATAGAGTTAACGGTCTTTGCTTTAAGACATTGAATGTGCAATTGCTTTGGGATTTTCTTGAAAGATAACTGGCGCTCACAACGCCTAGATAATTAGAAGTATTCAGTTTCTGGGATGATGTGTAATGTGAGGTTATTTCTGAGTTTATGGAAAAGTGTGAATTGTTGGGAATTCTCATTGGATTTTATGTTTTTGGCAACAAGAACCATGTTTGAAACGTTCTCCAAGCTGTGTTTTACCTAAAATTTCAGATTCACTTTGGGTATTTGTTGGGTATTACACATTTTATTCCATACAGCTTAGCTGAAAAATGCAGCTCGTTTTCTAGTTTGTGTAGTTTCACCTAACGTTTTCGGCTCACTTATCTATTCTCTGTATTTCTTGCTTTTGGTGTTTCCTTGGGCCCTAATTAGGTGCAGCAAGCAGCACACTTTGTTTATTTTGAGTTCAATTTGTTTCCAAGGTTTTGGCATTCCGATAACTGACAGATATAGCTGATGGCTGTGTGTGTTTGTCATATACAACTATTTAACTTCTTCAAAGTTACATAGAAACATAGAATGTGTAGGCAGATAAGAACCATTCGGCCCATCCAACCTGCCCAATTTTATAAATACCTTATTTATCGGCGTATAACACGCACTTTTTCTCCCTGAAAATAGGGGGAAAATAATGGGTGCGTGTTATACGCCGATATCCCATAATTACTTACCTGTCTTGAAGCTTGGGCCGGCTTCACAGCGCGCACCGCGGTACTGGAACTTAAATGTCAGGTTCCGGTTTCCGGCGGGACTGAAAGGAAGTGTGCACACTATTGTGCACACTTCCTTTCAGTCCCGCCGGAAACCGGAACCTGACATTTAAGTTCCAGTACCGCGGTGCGCGCTGTGAAGCCGGCCCAAGCTTCAAGACAGGTAAGTAATTATGGGACAAGAGGGAAAGTGCACTAGGGGACACTATGGGGAGGGGGGGGGGAAGAATACTATGGAAAGGGGGGGGGACACTATGGGATGAGGGGGGGAACACTATGAGAGGGGGGGGGGAAGAATACTATGGAAAGGGGGGGAGAATATTATGGGAGGGGCTGGAGAATACTATGGAAAGGGGGGGGAACACTATGGGATGAGGGGGGGATACTATGGAAAGGGGGGGACACTATGGGAGGGGGTGGAGAATACTATGGGAGGGGGGGAAGAATACTATGGAAAGGGGGGGAACACTATGGGAGGGGGGGAGAATACTATGGGAGGGGGGGAGAATACTATGGGAGGGGGAGGAGAATACTATGGGAGGGGGAGGAGAATATTATGGGAGGGGGAGGAGAATATTATGGGAGGGGGAGGAGAATATTATGGGAGGGGGAGGAGAATACTATGGGAGGGGGAGGAGAATATTATGGGAGGGGGAGGAGAATACTATGGGAGGGGGAGGAGAATACTATGGGAGGGGGTGGAGAATACTATGGAAAGGGGGGGGACACTATGGGATGAGGGGGGGAATACTATGGAAAGGGGGGGACACTATGGGAGGGGGTGGAGAATACTATGGGAGGGGGTGGAGAATACTATGGAAAGGGGGGGGACACTATGGGATGAGGGGGGGAATACTATGGAAAGGGGGGGACACTATGGGAGGGGGTGGAGAATACTATGGGAGGGGGTGGAGAATACTATGGGAGGGGGTGGAGAATACTATGGGAGGGGGTGGAGAATACTATGGGAGGGGGAGGAGAATACTATGGGAGGGGGAGGAGAATACTATGGGAGGGGGAGGAGAATACTATGGGAGGGGGAGGAGAATACTATGGGAGGGGGAGGAGAATACTATGGGAGGGGGAGGAGAATACTATGGGAGGGGGAGGAGAATACTATGGGAGGGGGAGGAGAATACTATGGGAGGGGGTGGAGAATACTATGGAAAGGGGGGGAACACTATGGGATGAGGGGGGGAATACTATGGAAAGGGGGGGGAAACACTATGGGGGGAGGAATACTATGGGAGGGGGAGGAGAATACTATGGGAGGGGAAGGAGAATACTATGGGAGGGGGTGGAGAATACTATGGAAAGGGGGGGAACACTATGGGATGAGGGGGGGAATACTATGGAAAGGGGGGGAACACTATGGGGGGAGGAATACTATGGGAGGGGGAGGAGAATTTTATGGGAGGGGGTGGAGAATACTATGGAAAGGGGGGAACACTATGGGATGAGGGGGGGGGGAATACTATGGGAGGGGGGGAAATTTCCTGGAATTTCCTTCTGAAAATGAGGTGCGTGTTATACGCCGATAAATACGGTACTTTCATTAGTCCCTGGCCTTATCTTATAGTTAGGGTAGCCTTATGCCTATCCCACGCATGCTTAAACTCCCTCACTGTGTTAACCTCTACCACTTCAGCTGGAAGGCTGATCCATGCATCCACTACCCTCTCAGTAAAGTAATGCTTCCTGATAATTTTTTTAAACCTTTGCCCCTCTAATTTAAGACTATGTCCTCTAGTTGTGGTAGTTTTTCTTCTTTTAAATATAGTCTCCTCCTTTACTGTGTTGATTCCCTTTATGTATTTAAATGTTTCTATCATATCCCCTCTGTCTTTTCTCCAAGCTTTACATGTTAAGATCCTTTAATCTTTCCTGGTAAGTTTTATCCTGCAATCCATGAACCAGTTAAGTAGCCATTCTCTGTGGTCTCTCTAAAGCAGGGGTCCTCAAACATTTTAAACAGGCGGCCAGTTCACGGTCCCTCAGAAACTGTTGGGGGCCTATGAACGAATTCCTATGCACACTACACACACACACGCATAAGGACATACAGACAGACAGACAGACAGACAGACACATACTGACATACACACACACACACACACAAACACTTACATATATACATACATGCTGAATTACATATTTTTTTTTTAAACTGGCCCGGTCGCGCAATTGCACGGCCGCAGAGCACACCGGGCCCCTGAAGATATAGGGCCCATCGGGTGGCCCTGGTTCGTTGGGCCGGGCCGGATGCAGTCCGCGGGCTGTAGTTTGAGGACCCCTGCTCTAAAGTATCAATATCCTTGTGGAGATACGGTCTCAATACAACCAAGAATTCTGCTAGCATCTCCTGCTGCTCTATTACATTGTCTGCCTACCTTTAAGTCATCTGAAATAATCACCCCTAAATCGTTTTCCTCAGATGTTGATGTTAGTAGGGTATCCAATATTCTATACTCTGCCCTTGGGTTTTTACGTCCAAGATGCATTATCTTGCACTTATCCACATTAAATGTCAGTTGCCACAACTCTGACCATTTTTATAGTTTACCTAAATCATTTGGCAATTTGTGTATAACAGAGCTCCATAGCAATAGTAATGTGTCTTTAAACTACAATAAATGTGTTTGCAAATCAGTCTGTGTAAATAAGATGCATTATTCTTATTATAAATTATTAGTAAGTCCCCTACATTTTCTCATAACAGCCCTGCCCCTGGCCACACCCCTAACCACACCCCAGCCACACCCCTAGTCACACCCCTACAATAAAGTGTCCCTCTCTGTCCATGTGAAATGCCAGGAGGTGTGTAAATTGACCCTTTCCTATACTGTCCACAGGTTTAAGGGACCATGAACAATTTTGCATATAGTGGGTTAAATCTGAATAAATATAATATCTTTAATTTAATAATATATTTTTATTTTCTGCCTGGAGCAAGCCTCACATTGCACCACTTTTCCCAATGCCTGACATTTCTTTAAAATCTCTTTCTGTGGAATATTTATTGCATGGTCTTAAAAATAAGAAACATATTCCAAACATATTTTTGAGCAAAATGCTGACCTTCAACGGATCCCTCTCTCGATGCAAATGGAATATTTTATTGCATTAATATTTGAAAATCTAATAGTTTGAGAGCTGTATAATGTAATAAAAACTTGGAGAGATTTCTCCGAATTTCCTGGGCATATGAATACCGCAGACTAGGATCACTGAGCTTTAGAACGGGTTGTCTCTGGCCATTTAGGCTGAGGGGGGAGGACAGGGGTGGAAAAGAGCCGCCATGCTGTGCGCGCTGGTATCAGATGCACAGAGTTGATATTAACCTTCCTGGAATTCCTGTTCTGACTTGGCCAATGACAACCGAAGACGATGCTGTAAGCGGAGTTACACCTCCAGGCTGCAGCGGAGAGGTTAAAATCGTCACGGCGCTTCATAGCGAAACGCTGCACATTGTGACCTCAGGCCACATTCAGTCAGTGGTTATGGTGCTTGTAATAACCCTTTAAGCTTTCTTTAACCATGTATTGTAGGGGTGGTAATTTGCAAACCCCAGGTTTGGTGATGGTGTTTTGTAAACGCAACACCAAGAAATAACCTGATACCCGTGTACCTGCCGGCGGTCTTACGCCGAGTGACCCAATACATTCTATGAGGGAATTGACATCCCTTATGAAGGAGTTTTCAGAGGTCACAAATTGAATCTGGAAAAAACGGTCGCACTGCCGTTAAACTTGCCTCAGTATGTTGTCGAAGGCTTAAAACAGACTTTTGGTTTCAAAGTCCAGGAATCGTTAAGTTGCCTGGGGATTGAGATCACGCGGGACCCGTCTAAAATAATGGAAATGAACTTTATGCCATTATTAAAAGAAACGGGTAAGAAATTGAGGGAATGGAGAAACACTGAGGTCTCATGGTGGGGGATAATCAACATAGTCAGATTGTATATCCTACCAAAGTGGATTAATTTATTTCGAATGGTACCCTTAGCATGTCCAGATAGCTGGATGCTTTTAGCACAGTCCCTTATTAACGAGTTTGTATAGTCAGGAAAACGCCCTCGCTTAAGCGCCAAACGCTTGGCGGTATAAGTTTAAAAAGGGAGGACTAGGGCTACCCATATTAGAAGACTACCAGAAGGTTTGTAATACAGCACATGCTTTTTTTTTTTTTTTGTCAATCTTTATTTTATTGCGGCATATGAGATGGGATACAGAAGTGAGAGAAGGGGAAATGTACGGTTTGTTCACAGGATGGGGTTAATACATCGTTAGCGCTAGATTAGGTAGATACATTTCCTTGTTTAATAATGCCACTTTTTGTTTTTTAAGTTGATTAACGAAAACATATATAAAGCATTTTAACCCCTTAAGGACCAAACTTCTGGAATAAAAGGGAATCATGACATGTCACACATGTCATGTGTCCTTAAGGGGTTAAAGGCAAGCAAACACCGCCAATGTTAAGTTACTACCAGAATACTGGAGCTATGCTTGGAGCTCTGTATTCAGTGCAGATACAGTGTATATACAATCATGCTATTCACCTAGCCAATAGTGAATATGTTGGAATCATCTGAGTGCTGCGGGTCTATCAACTAGTTAGAAAGCTATTCAGTGCGAAGTAACTTGCTGATACACTATGTAGGTAGTTAACATGCGATTGCAAGATATAGGTAACTAGCAAAATATGCGCAAACATAGCTATGCAGAATAGACATATCTACGGCTTATGAGCATTAATAGTTAAACATACGTCTAAGGCTCTAGCTTAGGTTAGTTAGGTAAAGTCACGGTAAGAGTAAAACAACGATTAACAGTAACTTAATAGTAATCACAAGAAGAGTATGTCTTAGAGTATGCTCATTCGTAGATTGGTGTGTCTCAGGCTGAGCATACATAAGTAAGAACCGGGTAATACTAAACCAGGCTGCAGAAGTCTGTGAAGCAGGCTATAAAGGCCGTCAGTCCGTTTTGGCAGCCCAAGGTGAGAACAGGCTAGATGTGGTTAAATTCCGGGAGGGTGTCACAGATAATCCTGGAGATGTTCTTTGCAGGTGTTGCTGCTCACTGTTGGAGGAGTCAGCGTGTCGATAGACCCGTTTTCAGCCGATACCTCTGCGTGGAGGGAAGGTAACACGCGTCTGCAGTGTCCCCAAGGGCATGGCTAGGAGTGAGTGTTGGGAGGCCGCCCTCCAGCCCCAGGCCGGTGGGAAGGCCAGCACCTGTAGGCCACTGACCCGGGGGCTCTTTGAGGCCGGGTCGATTCCTATATGGACGTCTCGGAGAGCCCGGATGTTCTGCTGCCGCCACCTGCGGCGGTCGGGCCTCCGGCGGTGTGGTTGGTGCCATGGAGTGACTCTCCGCTTGACCTTCGGCCCAGGATGGTTGCCAGGGCGAGTGTCGGTTGCTTCTCTGCACGGTGTGCCTGGATGTGGCCCCCTCCTTCTCTGCGCCTCCCGCCTCTCTGCCCTTTTCGCTGAAGCTGGTTCCATCGGCTTACAGTGTAGTTCCAGGCTGTCCCAGAAGCGCTGGAAAATTATGTCTAGCTGCATTGAATAGTGCTCTACCTGGGTGAGCTGCTTATCAGTAGGCTGTGGTAATGTGAGCTCTGTCCTCGTGGGCCCGTCTGCCATCTTGTACTGGCCGCCGCCAGTAGCGCTTGGTTGGTGAAGTGCTACCATGGGTGGCTACCATGGGTGGCTTTGCTGTGTGCCTCGGGCTGGCGGGGATCGGGATAACCCCCACCGGTCCATAGGGGGGGGGAACGGGGGTTCACGCTTGAGCGTGTCGTAGCTAGTGGACGCCGGGGAGCGGCCGTCTCCCCTGCGCCAGCCACGTGTGTAGGCCGCATATGCTGGTGTAGGGAATCCCCCGGTAGGTGTAGAGAATCCCCCGGTAGGTTCTCGCTCTGTTTGCCTGTTAGGGTCAGGATTTGTCTCTCCTCCGCTTCTCCGAGCAGATTACTGGCGTAGTTAGTCGTTTGATGCGGGAGCCGCACGGAGACACGTCTGCTCGGCTCTGCGGTCAGGCCCCACCCCACAGCACATGCTTTTACCACGCAACTAGATAATATTAAAGATCAAAAAATGGTACAAAATTGAACAAATGTTGACCTAGAAAGAACTACACAAAATGGATTTAAGAACACTTTTTTTGGCAAATAAAGAGCAACTTACTATCTAAAAATAAAGGCTTTTTTATATAATAATGTGGCATCTAAAACAGATAAAGTGAATACTGTAGAGAAATTATTGAAAAAAACCAACAACATTAACAAAGTTAATAGCTGGCTGTATGGAACTGGTTATTAACGATCCTGAACAATATATTAAACCCACTTTAAAGAAATGGGAAAAATTCTTAAATATTCAAATTGCTTATGAAGATTGGGGAAGTTTATGGAATGTGGTCCATAAAAATACTCACTGTCTTAATTGATTGGAATGCCTTTTCAAACTTTTAAATCGTTGGTATCTAGTCCCGAGTAGAATATCTACATTTTCCCCAGGCAAAGAAAATAGATGTTGGAGGTGTGGGGATCAAAAAGGCGACAACCTCCACATATGGTGGGACTGTTTCCCTATCAAACTGTTCTGGAATATTATTGAGAGTAAAATTTCTAAACGAATCCACATCCCCTTCCTTTTTAGTCCAGAACTAACTTTATTACAGCTTAATGTTAAACAAACGTTCGGTATCCATACCCCACTAATAACTTGTATATTACTGGCCGCAAAAATGCTGATTGCCAGATATTGGAATGTATCTATTACCCCAATGTGGATTATGATCAAGAAACAAATTAAATATCAGCTAAAAATGGAAGGGGGTTTGAGGCGAGCCTCTAAAGACATGTTAACCGAGTGGCTAACTCAAATAGAACATGTTTTGGGAGCGCTTCGTCTTTAGAGTTACTCCTCAAGGTACGAAAACAAGGGTGGTTTGTGGTAGTTAAATGTTGGATAAGGTAGGAGCATATATGTTCTCCGCATAGGGTTATTTCCCCAAATCCACTGAAGTAAACAGAAGATAGGGATTGGCCATTGTGTAATGTCATGTATGTCTTATGTTGGTTCATGGTTTGTTTATTTTCGTAGCGTGTTTATTGAAGGAAACTCTCTATGTAAGCTGAATGCTATGAATTGTGTACTGTTTTTAATGTAATGAATGTGTAGTACTTATTACTTATAGTACATTGTACTCTGTTAAGAACTTTGATATGATGGAAGAAAATGAAATAAAAAAAATAAACATAAAATTGTTTTATCATGTTGAGAAAGAAGTTCTGACTCTTTTTAAGCAAACATTAATTTACTTGTATAGTAATATTTACTAATAAACTCAATTTTTTATTTATTTTTCCGAACAGCTGACTAGACAACACCAGTGCCATCCATATGTCCGGGATCTTATATGTGTAACGATTTGTGACTGGTCACCAGGCAGCATCATGGGTGAGTGTTCTTACATTGACGTGGCAAGCTGTATTCAAAGGGACACTGTGTTTTGAAGTGGTTATAGTGCTCTGTCCCTCCAGTGGTAAATCATTTTCCAGCAGTTTAATACTAATTAAGAGTTGCATAGATTGACCCCTAATGGTGGTATGCTATCACAGCTGCCTTTTGCTACTCTGACTACTGCTTGCTTCCTCATTAGCCCAAGCAGCACGGAGGGGATGGGCTGCTTGGGACTCTCGTTTATCGTTCAAACATTAAAAATAGTTTAACATTGAATGGAAGGTGGGCACCGGGGACTTAAGACAATATAACCACTTCAATGAGATAAAGCAAATACCAGAGCCTACAGTTTCCCTTTAAAATTGAAAATGTAACCCTACCGTTTGAAAACCATAATATTTTCAAATATTAAAGTGAAACTATCACTTGAGATCTTTTTATAAAGATAGAAACGGAACACACTGGGCATCACAACAAATTCAACACAATGAAGTCCTTATGGTGTCTAAATGTCCTGAATGCCATCGTACCTTAAAAGGTTTAACTGTATTCGAACAGTTTAACCTTAAAGTGCTGGTCATGACACCTTGTCTCTTGACTCTCTTCCCCTTCCTATAAACCCGGATTCAATGAAGAAGCAATTCCATTGGTCGCCAGTGATCTGCTGAGAGTGTTAGATAACGCTGTCAGCCAATCACAAATCTCCGATTGAGAGAAATGCCTTTGAAACATACACACATTTCTAAATCATTTCTCTCATGGAAAGTAACTAATTGCCAGAGAGCGTCACATAGAAACATAGAATGTGACGGCAGATAAGAACCATTTGGCCCATCTAGTCTGCCCAATTTTCTAAATACTTTCAAATTAGTCCCTGTCCTTACCTTAGGTCTAGGATAGCCTTATGCCTATCCCACGCATGCTTAAACTCCTTCACTGTGTTAACCTGTACCACTTCAGCTGGAAGGCTATTCCATGCGTCCACTACCCTCTCTGTACAGTAATATGTTTGCCCCTCTAATTTAAAGGAACACTTTAGTCACCTAAATTACTTTAGCTAAATAAAGCCGTTTTAGTGTATAGATCATTCCCCTGCAATTTCACTGCTCAATTTACTGTCATTTAGGAGTTAAATCACTTTGTTTCTGTTTATGCAGCCCTAGCCACACCTCCCCTGGCTATGATTGACAGAGCCTGCATGAAAAAAAAAAAAACTGGTTTCACTTTCAAACAGATGTAATTTACCTTAAATAATTGTATCTCAATCTCTAAATTTAACTTTAACTTCTCCAGAACTGCATACAATACTCCAAGTGAGGTCTCACCAGTGTTCTGTACAATGGCATGAGCACTTCCCTCTTTCTACTGCTAATAACTCTCCCAATACAACCAAGCATTCTGCTAGCATTTCCTCCTGCTCTATTACATTGTCTTTCTCCCTTTAAGTCATCTGAAATTACTGCTAAATCCCTTTCCTCAGATGTTGAGGTTAGTATGGTATCAAATATTCTGTACTCTGCCCTTGGGTTTTTACGTCCAAGATGCATTATCTTGCACTTATCCACATTAAATGTCAGTTGCCACAACTCTGACCATTTTTCTAGTTTACCTAAATCATTTGCCATTTGGCTTATCCCTCCTGGAACATCAACCCTGTTACATATCTTAGTATCATCCGCAAAAAGACACACCTTACCATCAAGACCTTCTGCAATATCACTAATAAAAATATTAAAGAGAATGGGTCCAAGTACAGATCCCTGAGGTACCCCACTGGTGACAAGCCCAAGCTTCGAATATACTCCATTGACTACAACCCTCTGTTGCCTGTCACTCAGCCACTGCCTTACCCATTCAACAATATTGGGATCCAAACTTAAAGATTGCAGTTTTGTTGATAAGCCTTCTATGTGCAACAGTGTCAAAAGCCTTACTGAAATCTAGGTAAGCAATGTCTACTGCCCCATCCTGATCTAATTTTTTAGTCACCCAATCAAAAAAAACCAATAAGATTAGTTTGGCATGATCTCCCTGAAGTAAACCCATGTTATCTCTGATATTGAAATCCATGTGTTTTTAGATGTTCAACAATCCTATCCTTTAACATGGTTTCCATCACTTTCCCCACTACTGAAGTAAGGCTTACTGGCCTATAGTTGCCCGGCTCCTCCCTATTACCTTTCTTGTGAATGGGCACAACATTCGCTAACCTCCAATCTTCTGGGACTGCTCCTGTTAACAATGACTGATTAACTAAATCCGTTTTTGGTTTTGCTATTACACCACTAAGCTCTTTTAATAACTTTGGGTGTATTCCATCAGGTCCCATTGACTTATTTGTCTTCACTTTTGACAGTTGAAATGGAACCTCTTCCTCTGTAAACTCACGTGTAATAAATGACTCATTTGTCTTTTTTCTTAACTGAAGTCCCTCTCCTTCATTTGTATCTCTAAATACTGAACAAAAGGCCATGATCAACAGTGTCAAAGGCACCAGAGAGGTCAAGAAGAATTAGCATAGAGTAGTGGCCTTTGGATTTAGCTGCAATTAGATGATTTGTAACTCGAATCAGAGCAGTCTTTGTGGAGTGGAAAGGGGCAGAATCCAGACTGAAGAGGGTCAACTAGAGAGTTGGAATTGAGGGAGCAAGTCAGACGAGTAAAGACAAGTCTTTCCAGAAGCTTTGAGGAAAAAGGGAGAAGGGATATGGGACTATCACAGTCTTTGGCAGAAATCGGTGATTAAATGCCCTGCAAATTAGTTCATTAAATGATGTGTGTTTTTAAAAAGACCCCCAAAATATATGTATTAATGTAAACCTTGACAGAAATGCTTGAAAACACCATGAAAAATAACACTGTAAAAAACATCAGCAGATCACGCAGTGAATAGAACCTACCCTGTCCTAATGTCTTATCTTTTAAAGACACTAGATGGCGCTCTTGTGACAGCATCTTCCAACAGAGGGGGGAAAAAAATAATCGGTGCTTTCTTTATGCAGATAATTCCTCTGAACGATATAAAAAGCATTAAAAGGTGGAACTAAAACTCAGTTTGACTAACAGAAACCTGTACAGTAGGGTATTGAGATCCTTGCCTGCTGGTGTACAATAAGGCATAATGGAGCTTATCAGAACTTCCAATGCCGATTCTCGACAGTGCTTTAGTGAAGTCACCCATTGCCCACTGTGTCCTGAACGTTTCGGCCTGTAGTAATACTTTATCTCCATTGGCCTTGGGGAGAAATGGTACAAAAATCTCCACTATTTTGGTAGTTGGGAATCGGGTCAGTACGGTTGAATATGAATGCCCAATTCTGGGCCCATGTTCTAAAGGTTTTTAATTGTCTAGAAATTAGAGGACGAGCACCTGGTTAAGCGCGCTCTTTGCTGCACGTTACCATTGCTGTCATTTGTCTGCTTTTGATGACTCCTTCATGCGCTCAACTGATTAGCTAGCAGTGCTGCGTGCCATCTCTGTGATATTAGATAATGGAGTATATTTTTGAGTAATAGAGAATTAATAGAAAAATTAGAAACTTGGTGTAAGGGTTTCTGGGAAATGTACTGTTGTACACATCCTATTTGATTGTTTCTCTCTTCCTCTTAGAAAAGAGAGCCAAGGGGGTGGAGCTAAATTTCAAGATATATATATATATTTCTACAATTGGCAACACGCAACCATCCCCCACCCCTCAAAAATGATATAGCACATGAATATCTAGGTGGTCTAAAAGACCCCATTGACCCTCCGAAGGCTTGATGTAATCTTGATTAAGAAAATGATAAACCTATCAGGTAGCATGCCAGCTTGCATCTAACAGAGGACAGGTTAATGCTTTGAAAGAAATCTAGGTCCATTTGTCATTTTGATGGCTTAATCATGTCCTCTCTAGACTGAAGTCTCGCTACATCAAACTCCGTGAATATGTTTCACACAATAAGCTATAAAGGTCTCTTCTTGCTTTGGTGCCGTGTGGAGCTTCTGTCATTAATCAGAATACGATTATGTAGTCTATCTTTCAGCTTAAACAACACGCCTATTTTATAATATCTGTCTGCTGCAAAAAAAGGAGACTATAAAATGGGCCAGGCTGTGATTTGTGACGGTTTACAGTGCCACCCAACTCCCATAAAAGACAGCGAGATTTTGCACTGGCAAATGGAATGAACTGTCTTTTTCACTAATAATAGTTGGCTGTGGGCTTGTTGCATACCTCCCAAGTTGGATGTTGTCATGGCTGCATCCGTTTTCCTTTAACTCCCCTCCCGACATTACTACATTTGATTGTCCCCCTAGCCATCCCCAAATGCCCGTAGGTCTCTCATTTCACATTTGTTTACCTGTTTATTACTTGCACGGAACTAGTTCCTAGGCGTTGCAATCTTAGTGTGGGCAGATAAAGGCCCTGCAGGACACATCATCTGCCCACCCTAGATAGCGCTATGAAATTCCCAAGCATGCCCAGTTGTACTCTTGAGCATTCGCTATTGTCCAAGATTCTGACGAGAATATCGGCTGTTCGTTCATTAGTCAGAAAGACGAATGAACAAATGGAAATTACAAAGAATTAATGAAAGAAGACTGAATTTCAATTTGGTCTTTGTTCGTTTGTTACAAGGAGGGAGCTAATGGTTTGCTAGGTTTAAACATAGAAGCGGCACTTTGTAAAACCCCCATGCTTCCCCTCACTCTATGTGGATCAATATGACTCTCATATTGGCATAAGAGATGAAAATTTCCCTCTCACCCCTACTCACTATGCCATAAGTAGGGGCATGTCTATTAATGAGTGGGGACCATTTTTGTCACCTACGGCTTCCACCTGCCACTAATGGAGAGAAAATAGGTGAAATTCCAAACCGAACATAATGACTGAATTTCAACCGAATGTCTGACAAAATTCGGCTAATTCGGCCGTGCCTTATCTAAATGACAGGACGTTCGTTCACCGTGAATGAAGCAATGAGAGAACACAGAGGAAAGGTGAGTATTGTGTGGAAATATCTTTGACACAGGAAACAAGCTGACTTAATCTCCTCCTTTGGTCAAAGATGGACAAGTGTAGGAAAACATACATAATTCAAACTAGTCCCTACTTTCGTTTAAAGAAAACTTGATCAGAAAGGAAGAAAAGAAGAACAGATTCTGGGAAAGGAAGAGAAGAGGAAGCGATTGGGAAAGGTAAGTTCGTCATGACAGTGCCGCTTTAATTATTCCAGTAATGTGTCTTAGAACGCGGACATACAGACACTGACATTTTCCTACGGCAAACCAGATGGGGCAATCCTAGTTAGTAATGTCTTCTAATTAGGATTATATTTAATTTGAGGCTGTCATACAGTTGCACCCCTGCTCTTTGAGTGTGAGGATGTCAGAGGACAATGAGTGTTTTATTTCAACAGCTGTAGCTTTCTAATTTAAATATACTCCTGCTTAAAATGGATCCTACGTGGCTACAGTTTCTACAGTTAGATCATTGAAAACAGTATCTTATGTTAAAGCAAAGATCTTTCTGCTTTTAAATTCTTCGCTGTCACAGATTGGTGCTATCGGAAGGCTGAAAGGTTAATTTGCATAAAAAGCCTTCGTATTGTTCTCACAACACGTTAACCCCTTAACGACACATAACGGAAATATCCCATCATGATTCCTTTTTATTCCAGAAGTTGTGTCCTTAAGGGGTTAAAGCTTTATGTATCAAAAGAAAATAATGAACGGATTTTTGTTTTTCATTAAATCAGTCGAATAGTTTTGTGGATCCATTTTCTCCGTGTCCATCTCGTCACTCCAGTCCGTCATTCCTTCTCTCTGTCTCTGTTTCATTGTCTTGTTATTGCCTTGCTTGGTAGCCTGTTTGTTTTCGTAACCCTGGTTCTATAGCAGTAACTGCAATCTCTGATTAGCTTGGCCCTGTTACAACACTAATTGGGCAATTTGCTTTTGGCTGGTTGGGAACCCTGTCTGTTCGCCTGCTTTCCAATCATAAGAAATGATCTTCTCAGTCAAGCAGTCTCTGCTGAATATTTCTGGAGGTGTGCTTTTTAGAATGTTGAGTAACTTGCAAATTGCAATTTTTTTATATTTTTATTTTAACAATGATACAGTATTGAGTCTCATGTTAATACCACCATAATAGAATCTGTGCTGCAGTGATATATTATTTGGTAATCCAACTGCTGGAGAATACGGTTTACGTTCTGCTCAGACAGCTGGCTGAGACTGATGGGACTGCCATGTCCACATAGTCACAGGTTTGCAGACACCATGTATCCATAACTAGGTACACCATACAGAGGAGAACACTGCCATCCCCTTTCTTTTCCCCAGAACAGCCTGAATGGTTTGTGGCGTGTACTCGATAAGGCCCTGGAAGCTTTCTTTAGAAATTCTTGGCCACATTGATCTGATATGGTCTCCTGCTGCCCACATTGACCTGATATGGTCTCCTGCAGCCCACATTGATCTGATATGGTCTCCTGCAGCCCACATTGATCTGATATGGTCTCCTGCAGCCCACATTGATCTGATATGGTCTCCTGCAGCCCACATTGATCTGATATGATCTCCTGCAGCCCACATTGATCTGATATGATCTCCTGCAGCCCACATTGATCTGATATGGTCTCCTGCAGCCCACATTGATCTGATATGGTCTCCTGCAGCCCACACTGATCTGATATGGTCTCCTGCAGCCCACACTGATCTGATATGGTCTCCTGCTGCCCACATTGATCTGACATGGTCTACTGCTGCCCACAATGATCTCATATGGTCTCCTGCAGCCCACATTGAGCTGATATGGTCTCCTGCAGCCCACACTGATCTGACATGGTCTACTGCTGCCCACAATGATCTGACATGGTCTACTGCTGCCCACAATGATCTCATATGGTCTCCTGCAGCCCACATTGAGCTGATATGGTCTCCTGCAGCCCACACTGATCTGATATGGTCTCCTGCAGCCCACATTGATCTGATATGGTCTCCTGCTGCCCACGTTGATCTGATATGGTCTCCTGCTGCCCACTTTGATCTGATATGGTCTCCTGCTGCCCACGTTGATCTGATATGGTCTCCTGCTGCCCACTTTGATCTGATATGGTCTCCTGCTGCCCACGTTGATCTCATATGGTCTCCTGCAGCCCACATTGAGCTGACATGGTCTCCTGCAGGCCACACTGATCTGATATGGTCTCCTGCAGCCCACACTGATCTGATATGGTCTCCTGCAGCCCACACTGATCTGATATGGTCTCCTGCAGCCCACATTGATCTGATATGGCCTCCTGCAGCCCACATTGATCTGATATGGCCTCCTGCAGCCCACATTGATCTGATATGGTCTCCTGCAGCCCACATTGATCTGATATGGTCTCCTGCAGCCCACATTGATCTCATATGGTCTCCTGCAGCCCACATTGATCTGATATGGCCTCCTGCTGCCCACATTGATCTGATATGACCTCCTGCTGCCCACATTGATCTGATATGGTCTCCTGCAGCCCACATTGATCTGATATGATCTCCTGCAGCCCACATTGATCTGATATGATCTCCTGCAGCCCACATTGATCTGATATGATCTCCTGCAGCCCACATTGATCTGATATGATCTCCTGCAGCCCACATTGATCTGATATGATCTCCTGCAGCCCACATTGATCTGATATGATCTCCTGTAGCCCACATTGATCTGATATGATCTCCTGTAGCCCACATTGATCTGATATGGTCTCCTCCAGCCCACATTGATCTGATATGGTCTCCTGCAGCCCACATTGATCTGATATGGTCTCCTGCAGCCCACATTGATCTGATATGGTCTCCTGCAGCCCACATTGATCTGATATGGTCTCCTGCAGCCCACATTGATCTGATATGGTCTCCTGCAGCCCACATTGATCTGATATGGTCTCCTGCAGCCCACATTGATCTGATATGGTCTCCTGCAGCCCACACTGATCTGATATGGTCTCCTGCAGCCCACACTGATCTGATATGGTCTCCTGCTGCCCACGTTGATCTGATATGGTCTCCTGCTGCCCACGTTGATCTGATATGGTCTCCTGCTGCCCACGTTGATCTGATATGGTCTCCTGCTGCCCACTTTGGTCTGATATGGTCTCCTGCTGCCTATGTTGATCTGATATGGTCTCCTGCTGCCCACATTGATCTGATATGGTCTCCTGCTGCCCACTTTGATCTGATATGGTCTCCTGCAGCCCACGTTGATCTGATATGGTCTCCTGCAGCCCACATTGATCTGATATGGTCTCCTGCTGCCCACATTGATCTGATATGGTCTCCTGCAGCCCACATTGATCTGATATGGTCTCCTGCAGCCCACATTGATCTGATATGGCCTCCTACTGCCCACATTGATCTGATATGGCCTCCTGCAGCCCACATTGATCTGATGTGGCCTCCTGCTGCCCACATTGATCTGATATGACCTCCTGCTGCCCACATTGATCTGATATGGTCTCCTGCAGCCCACATTGATCTGATATGGTCTCCTGCAGCCCACATTGATCTGATATGGTCTCCTGCTGCCCACATTGATCTGATATGGTCTCCTGCTGCCCACATTGATCTGATATGGCCTCCTGCTGCCCACATTGATCTATTATGACCTCCTGCTGCCCACATTGATCTGATATGGTCTCCTGCAGCCCACATTGATCTGATATGGTCTCCTGCAGCCCACATTGATCTGATATGATCTCCTGCAGCCCACATTGATCTGATATGATCTCCTGCAGCCCACATTGATCTGATATGATCTCCTGTAGCCCACATTGATCTGATATATGGTCTCCTGCAGCCCACATTGATCTAATATATGGTCTCCTGCAGCCCACATTGATCTGATATATGGTCTCCTGCTGCCCACTTTGATCTGATATGGTCTCCTGCTGCCCACTTTGATCTGATATGGTCTCCTGCTGCCCACTTTGATCTGATATGGTCTCCTGCAGCCCACGTTGATCTGATATGGTCTCCTGCAGCCCACATTGATCTGATATGGTCTCCTGCTGCCCACATTGATCTGATATGGTCTCCTGCAGCCCACATTGATCTGATATGGTCTCCTGCAGCCCACATTGATCTGATATGGCCTCCTACTGCCCACATTGATCTGATATGGCCTCCTGCAGCCCACATTGATCTGATGTGGCCTCCTGCTGCCCACATTGATCTGATATGACCTCCTGCTGCCCACATTGATCTGATATGGTCTCCTGCAGCCCACATTGATCTGATATGGTCTCCTGCAGCCCACATTGATCTGATATGGTCTCCTGCTGCCAACATTGATCTGATATGGTCTCCTGCTGCCCACATTGATCTGATATGGCCTCCTGCTGCCCACATTGATCTATTATGACCTCCTGCTGCCCACATTGATCTGATATGGTCTCCTGCAGCCCACATTGATCTGATATGGTCTCCTGCAGCCCACATTGATCTGATATGATCTCCTGCAGCCCACATTGATCTGATATGATCTCCTGTAGCCCACATTGATCTGATATATGGTCTCCTGCAGCCCACATTGATCTAATATATGGTCTCCTGCAGCCCACATTGATCTGATATGGTCTCCTGCAGCCCACATTGATCTGATATGGTCTCCTGCAGCCCACATTGATCTGATATGATCTCCTGCAGCCCACATTGATCTGATATGGTCTCCTGCAGCCCACATTGATCTGATATGGTCTCCTGCAGCCCACATTGATCTGATATGGTCTCCTGCAGCCCACATTGATCTGATATGGTCTCCTGCAGCCCACATTGATCTGATATGGTCTCCTGCAGCCCACATTGATCTGATATGGTCTCCTGCAGCCCACATTGATCTGATATGGTCTCCTGCAGCCCACATTGATCTGATATGGTCTCCTGCAGCCCACATTGATCTGACATGGTCTCCTGCAGCCCACATTGATCTGATATGGTCTCCTGCTGCCCACATTGATCTGATATGGTCTCCTGCTGCCCACATTGATCTGATATGGTCTCCTGCTGCCCACATTGATCGGATATGGTCTCCTGCAGCCCACATTGATCGGATATGATCTCCTGCAGCCCACATTGATCGGATATGATCTCCTGCAGCCCACATTGATCGGATATGATCTCCTGCAGCCCACATTGATGTGATATGGTCTCCTGCTGCCCACATTGATCTGATATGGTCTCCTGCAGCCCACATTGATCTGATATGGTCTCCTGCAGCCCATCCACTTTAAGGGTTCGCTGTGTTGTGTATTCTGTATAGCACTGTTGCAATGTGTGAATATTTCAATTACATACCTGCCAATCTTCCCTGCCCACCATACAGGACAGCGGTCTGCTGGCAGATTTCAAAAAGCGGGACAGGTCCCTCTGGCCTTGCTGGGACAGTAACCCAAAATACGTGACTCTTGGCACCTATGAAGCTACTAATGTTTACTTCATCTTGAACCCATGTCGTCATTCTCCTCTAACCTCTGTCGTTAACAAAATGTTTTTGATCGCAGAATTGTTGCTTACTGGAAGCTTCTTTTTTCTCTCTTCATTCTCTGTGAACTTTAGACTGTTGGGCTTTAAAATCCCAGGAGATCATAAGTTTCTGAGATACAATTTATCCAAATTAATTTGTTGTGACTTGTAAAGCGATCAGACAGCACTGCAGAATTTGTTGGCACTCTGTAAATATTAATATTTGATTAGTATTCAGTAGTGGACACTATTGAATTGTTGGTACCATTTAGAACAGGCATGTCAAACTCAAAGTCTAGCATGGGCCAAATAAACAAGGTTTAAGTTTATGTGGGCCGCAAAAAAAACAAACTTACATTTTCATAGAAACGTAGATTTATTTTGAAAAGTACAGTATAAAAAAAACAATCTACACCCCCCTCTACTAAACCACACTTAATCCCAGTCCCCACTCCCTCTACTAAATCCCAGTCCTCCCCTCTACTAAATCCCAGCACCTCCCTCTAACCAACAAGAGGACTCCACTCACATTGCCGCTGCCAGTATGCGACTCCTGAGACCGGCCTCTGATATACCCTAAATGGAGCCTTCTGCACCCTGTGCCAAAGTGGATCCTCTCGCTACTTTTGGAAACCCTGTGAAGGTGGAGCAGGTCGACGTCATGAGGGAATGTGACGTGGCATTGCGTGCCTCCATGGTCCTCCACTGTCTAGCCACGGCCATCACAATACTGAAAGACACACACACATACTCACAGACAGGGGTGTATTTGCCGCGAGGCAAACAAGGCATTTGCCTTGGGCGGCATTTTCCAGGGGGCGGCAAAAAAAGCCGCCCCCAAACGCCCAGGGCAAATGCCTTGTTAGCCTTGCGGCTAACAGACATCCTGGGCTGGTGGCTGCTGGGCTGGTTGCTGGGCGGGCGGCTGGCGAGGGAGCACTTTCTCTGAGCTGTCTGCTCAGCTCCCTCGCACGCCGCAGAGTGAGGCTGGGAGCCGGAATATGACGTCATATTCCGGCTCCGCCTCCCAGCCTCACTCTGCGGCGCGCGAGGGAGCTGAGCAGACAGCTCAGAGAAAGTGCTCCCTCGCCAGCCGCCCGCCCAGCAACCAGCCCAGCAGCCCGACCGGCAGCCCCACTAGACCCCAGGGAGAGGGAGAACCCCCCCAGCATTCCCAAAGGTAAGGAGGCTGGGGGGGGTAAATAAAAAAAAAAATGAGTTAATGTGAGTGAGTGTGTCTGTTAGTGTGTGTGTGTCTGTTAGTGTGTGTGTGTGTCTGTTAGTGTGTGTGAGTGTGTCTGACTGTGTGTGTCTGTTAGTGTGTGTGAGTGTGTCTGTTAGTGTGTGTGAGTGTGTCTGTTAGTGTGTGTGAGTGTGTCTGTTAGTGAGTTTGAGAGTGTCTGTTAGTGTGTCTGACTGTGTGTGTCTGTTAGTGTGTGTGAGTGTGTCTGTTAGTGTGCGTCTGTTAGTGAGTGTGAGTGTGTGTTTGTCTGTTAGAGTGTGTGTGTGTCTGACTGTGTGTGTCTGTTAGTGTGTGTATGTCAGTGTGTGTGAGTGTGTCTGTTAGTGAGTGTGTGAGTGTGTCTGTTAGCAGCTAACAGACACACTCACTAACAGACACACTCACTAACAGACACACTCACTAACAGACACACTCACACACAGACACACTCATACACTCACACACACACACACTGACAGATACGCATCCATTAGCTAACAGTTAGCTAATGGATGCGTATCTGTCAGTGTGTGTGTATTTAGAAGGCGGGGGAAGGGTTGGGTGGGGGTGGGGGGGGGGGGTGGGGTGGGGGTGAGGGGGCGCCTGAGTTTTGTCCTGCCTAGGGCAGCACAAAACCAGGATACACCCCTGCTCACAGACACACACACACAGAGGCACACACTCACTCACTCACTGACAGACACACATTTACACATTCTTGCACACACTCACATCATTTTATTTATTGCTCCCTACCTTTGGGAGCTGGTGTGGGACCTCTCCCTGGGGTCCAGTAGGGATCTTCTATCTGGAGATCTCCTTCCTGCTCCCTCACTCGTATTTTTGTGATGTCGGGTGCTGGAATATGACGTCATATTCCAGCACCACTACAGACGGAGCACCCGAGGGAGCAGTGAGGAGCAGGAAGACTGAGCTCCTCCAGCGACCTCTCCTCCCTGGCCGGGTACATTTTAGCAAAGTAGGCGTCTGCAATGTGGAGAACGCATGTGCCTACTCTGCTTTAGCACTAAGCATGTCCTCGCGGCTCACCGGGCCGCAAAGTTGATCATTGTGGGTCGTATGCGGCCCTCGGGTCGCGAGTTTGACATGCTTGATTTAGAAAAACCTAATAAATAAGGCTTGGGTAAGCATTCCTGTTTTTAGTCGACTGACCATTGCTTTTCTGTTGTAGAGATAAATACAAGGATGTATAAGACGTGTATATACAGCCTCTCACACATGTTGAAAAAAGTTTGTCTAAATTTCAGGAGGACCTACATGTCTTACAGACATCACCTTGGAGTGCATTATCTAATCTAATTTAATTATCCACCTTTCTAAATTTATGTTAAAGGACCCTGGTCAATAAACCGTGAGTTATAGTGAGTCAAAAACTTTATGCAATATTGTCACATGGATAAGCTTCTAGAACCAGTTGTATTTTCCTTGGCTTTTTAGAAATAAAAATTCCAACTTTGTTGTTGTGCACTCAAACATGGTAGGTTTTAAATGGAGGGGCAAATGAACACATCGCCATTTTATAAACCATTACAGTCTAAAGACAGCTCTTTGTGAAAACCGGTGTGAGAACGGACTAGAAACGTCATTCATATTCTTTGCTAGGGCAAGCCTTGGCTGCTGCAGAATCTCCCTTGTAACAGGACAGGGGTTTTGACTGACAGCGGTTCCTTGCAGGTGTAATTACAACATCGCCAGTTTAGGTGTGACTTTTAATTTCTTAAGCTGCTGCATTAAGTCCTTTGCCCATCGCGCTTTTGGAGGTAATTCCCTTCTGCTGATCCGTCTAGCAAATTCCCAGCAAAGAAAATATTTATCTTAATAGCAATTTTAATATGTATTACACACACTGCACCCGTGAAAACACTCGGAAGCCAAGACGTATGTGTTTCTGCTCGCAGACGCGACTAATGTTTGTTCCGTTTTACTCTGCAGGTAATCTCCGTCTGTCATGGTCCGTCACCAGCTGAGACTGATCTAATCTCCCTGAGTCCCGTGGGGGAGCATGTATAAAAGAAATGGCTTGATGGCAGGGGTGACTGCCACCTCCGGCACCCCAGAGGTACGTGGCCCATGTTTGTTTAGGCGCGTGGGGCTGTTAAGGAAAAACATTCATACAAGCTTACTTTGGCCTATGTGCTCGACAGCTGCTGCCAAGGGGAATGCAAAACTAAACATGATTTATGAGCTGCGTCCTTTAAGTGCTCTAAATAATCATTTTTGAAAAGTACTTGCTTTAATAGGCTCAGTATTTATACCATTACATATTCCAGTTACCGAACTATTATAGACTGATACACTCTCTCTGTAATAGTGTTTTTCCTCTTGTACTATTGGCAGAGGGTAATTGGTAATATTTAGTTTGATTTTAAATTAAGAGGATGCAGCTCATGAAACTACAGGAAAACACAGAACAAATTTTGATTCGCATTTTAATACACAACCACGTTTTGAGTATTTCTAAACACCATGCACCCAATCAGAATACAGCGAGGATTCACGTAATGATCAATGTCAGGAAAATGCACAGAGACGCAGAAACCATTGGGCTCCTTCTGCCATTTGAGATACCGACATCCTGGGCCCTAGGCATCAATACAACAATAATGCATTAACAGATTTTGGCCTCAATAAAAACTGTATTTTTTTTGTTAGCTAAAATCTGGACAAAAAAAAAACATGTTTTGCAGAATACTGCTCCATAAGCCCTGCCTCCTTAGCCACACCCCCTCACTCCAGAAAAATTCTTCCTTATCAAATGTATGTACAGTCTCAGCCCCAACAGCACTGAGTGAGCGGCTTCTAATTCACAACCTGGCTGCAGACAGGCAGAAAAACTACTAACTGGTAGTAGTAACCTTAATATATCTCTCTCTGTGTGTACTCTCCTAATGCAGATTGTTTTGTAGTTCAGATCACTCAGTATTGTCAGTGGCTGAGCTGTGTACATACATTTGATAAGGGAGTCTTTTTTTGGAGTGGGAGTTTAATGGTAGGGGAAGTGCTAGGAGATTTTAATGTACGTCACTCTGTGTTTTATATTTATATT
This sequence comes from Pelobates fuscus, assembly GCF_036172605.1. NCBI lineage: Eukaryota > Metazoa > Chordata > Amphibia > Anura > Pelobatidae > Pelobates > Pelobates fuscus. The sequence goes on from NC_086325.1 coordinate 161,096,612, forward strand.
TATATATATATATATATATATATATATATATATATATATTTGTGTAAAGGGCTCATGATAGTACAGAAGATACAAACACTGTTAGGTGTGGGATGGTATTAAAAGAGCAAGTCGGTTGTGGTGTGCCTGAACCGACGTTGAGGTAGGCCTGTAAATAAAGAGGGCCCACCAAGAAGAAATGTAAGAAAAAGGAGTTGATAAAGAGGAGTGGGTGGGAGGGTGATGCAGCGCTGACCTCGAACGGTATGGAACCAGGTAAGGGGTGTCCCTTAAGTAGGTAGAAGGTGAGTCATACGCCCCTCCCACAATTACAGGCCAAAAGGCCTTAATACTTGTGTAAAGGGCTCATGATAGTACAGAAGATACAAACACTGTTAGGTGTGGGATGTTATTAAGAGCAAGTCGGTTGTGGTGTGCCGGAACCAACGATGAGGTCAGCCTGTAAATAAAGAGGGCAAAAGTAGAAAATCTAATTTATTACGAGCAATATACATACTTTAACCAGACATATCTTGAAAGGCATTTCTAACTTCTTGTACTGGGTTAGGTATGTATCTAGAGTATGCAGAAGACTTCCAGCGCCCTAGTGACTTGATAACATGTACTGGAATGTTTGCACTGGTCGCTGTAGTGGCTGCTCCTATGCGGAAGGAGTGGCCCGAATAGTTAGTTGCTTTTAGGCCTAGTTGTGTAAGTAATGACCTGACGTGGGTCATGAAGGTGGTGGTAGTGAGTACCGAACCTTGTAGACAGAAAAGTGGTTGAGATGGTGATGCTTGTAAAACCTGGGTATATGTGTCCAGTAATGTGACGGGGCACCACTCGTTGTGGGTAGGATAGTATCTAACCTCTACCGGAGGTGCGTGTTGATTGGTTTTGGAGTGATGCAGAGCCAAGATATAGTAATCCATGTGTTTTGTTAAGTGTGAGTGAAGCAGAATGTGAGTGGACTGGGTTGTGTTGATGGCGGTAAATTCTCTTGGTCTTAAAAACCCATAAAAAGCCATATAGATGGCGGTTTTAATAACAAGGTTTGTGTTGTTGGCAAAGGGTTTTAAATCTAGTAGTTTGGATAGATCTTTGAAAATATTGACGTCTAAGGGTAGCCTTTGCGCAGTACGTGGGGGTTCGGATCTCTGAATACCCCTAAGAATATTTTTGATCTGGTAGGAGGACATGAAACTTGTGTTGTTTGGTTGTAATGTTAACATGTGATGTTGTATGCCTGTTAGATATAGCTTGATTGTGTTGTATGATAATTTGAGATTGAGGTGGCAAAAGGAAGCAAAACCCAACAAGGATGTCATAATGAAAGGTTGTGCGATATTGTGTGATGACAGAAATCTTTTGAATAGAAGGAAAGCCCTGTCATAGGTCTTCCGGGTATTGGAGGATAGTGCTAATTGTAATAATGTCCTGCTATGTTGCATTATAGCATCTAGTCCATTACTAGTTGGTGGAAAGGTGGAGTGGTCGTGGCTGTGCGTGCAGCTGACAGAAGTATTTGTCGAAAAGCCTGTAAATTGAAACGAGACAAATGGTCAGCAGCCGTGTTGCATACACCTGGGACATGCACACAAAGCAAGAAGAAATTGTGACACGCAGCCAGCCAGGTGAGTTTCCTCAAGAACCTCATAATGGTCAGTGATTTGGATCGACCTTTGTTTATGATGTGGCATGTTGCTTGGTTGTCTGAGTAGCAACGTACTGAGGAACCTGCCCATAGATGCCCCCATGTCACAGCAGCTGCCACAATGGGATATATCTCAAATAGAGCTGAGGTAGTTGAAAAACTCTCCAGGTCCTGAACCTCTGGAGGCCAACTACCCCAAAGCCATTCATTCCCGTAAATTGCTGCAAAACCTGTGGTAGACGCCGCGTCTGACCAGATGGTAGGTGAAGAGTCAGACAATTCAGGGAGGAACATGCTTTTCCCATTCCAGGTGGTTAAAAGGTTTCTCCACATAAGTAGGTCTGCTGTGGCCTGGGTATCCAGGGGTAACCTGTGTGCATCATTGCTAAACAGTGGGAACATGTGTAGGAGTCGTGAGATGAAAGCCCGGCCCTGAGGTATAATGCGCATGGCAAAATTCAGTGACCCAAGTAGAGATTGTAATTCTTTGCGGTTGTAAGTACCGAGGTGTAAGTAAAGGTTGATGTTGGTAAGAATGTTCTCTATCTTGGTGTGTGGCAGGCTGGCTTGCATGTTGGCTGAGTCTAGTATGATTCCTAGGAAAGTGATGACTGTATCTGGTCCTTCGGTTTTGGTGGGGGAAACTGGGACGCCAGTTATATATGTATAACATGACCATTCTATTATTACTAAGAATTCAATCTGAATAACACATTTTTTTTTTTTTTAATTCTTTATTTTTCTTGTGCATGGAGAGACATGTTACATTTTCTTGCGATGCCACAACAGCATTAGCAAGTATATTAGGAACATTAGATTTAGCATGGCATGTGATATGACAGCACATTTTTATATTAAAGATATGAGTTTAAGCTATTGATTCTGGTAATACAAGCATACTTGAGGTTAATAATAAGCATTTGCGCCAGTATACTTCAATGTCGCTTTGGATCCTTAGAAAAAAATAAAATAACAGAGAGCTTAAACATGTCAGGCTACACTAGACAAAGCAGCGCTATGAGGGTTAAATGTGCCCAGGCGAGAGGTTTGCATTTTATGTACCAGCAACGAACCTGGCCTTTGATAGTTCAGGTTAGGTATAGCTTTGAAGCTCAGCTTATATGTGTTAACCGCTTGGGGTGTAGAGAGGACTTCACCGCTTGTGTAGATGGTAGGGGGGTCAGGAGTCAGTCCCGCGGCCCAGTTCCTCAGGGGTACCCCCAGATGGTACAGGCTTACCCGAGTCCCGATCTGCTGGGCCTTCAGTGTGGTAGGGATGTGTTCAGCATAATTTGACCAGCATGGAAGGTGGTGAGAGGGGTTAGTGTGCCTTTCGGTTGTAGTCCCTTGCAGCTGCCCAATCCTCCCCAGGGGGTGATTTAGAGCACTGGGGTGTCCGATATGGCAGCAGGGTTGTCGGCGCTGTGTGGTGTGCGGTCGGGTAGCAGATACCGGCTGTATGTCACCGCTGGGTTCCGGGTTCCCGCATGTTTGCAGGTCGGGTGTAGCGGTCTGGGGGAACCCCTCTGCCTGTCCGTCATCCGTGGTTTCCTAACGGTGCTGATCTGCTTTGCTCTGGTGGTTCCTTTCTTTGCCGCCATTATAGTTTTGCTCCATAAACCGCCATGTTGGCAGCGGAGGTTCCTCCTCACTCTGGGTTCTTCGGGCCGCGGGAACAGTCCCCTGGGACCGGGATGACCCCCACCGGTCCAAAGGGGGGGGAACGAGGCCTCTACCACGTGGCTTCAGAGGTCCGAGTGGAACCCACCGGGCAGGATAGCAAGGCGGCGGCCGTCCACCTCACTCACCGCCCGTGTAGGCCTCAGATGTGGCTGTGCCGATGTGCCTTTTCCAGTGTCCGATCGCTTGTATTTAGATTGGCCTCAGCACCAGCGCCTCTTTGCCCGCAGGACCGCTTCTGCCAGACTGCAGGTAGGTCGTTTTGAGCTTTTTACAGGCTTTAAAGACATTTTTCTGCCGGAGCTCGCCTTGTGTGCGACCTCTCGGCATGGCGGTCCGGCCCCGCCCCCTGAATAACACATTTTAATCAATAACCTATATAACCCTTATATAAATTATAATAAGGAAGGATAGTCTAAATCCATATGTCAGTAAAACGTAATCATTATAAAGAAAATAGAAACAAGTAAAAAACAAAGTTTAAAATACTGATATGAGGGAGAAAGGAATCTGATGCTGTTGTCAGTACATAGATGTATATAGATAATTGCCGGAAGCCCGAGGGTTAATTTGCCTGTGGCTTGGCCGTAAAACGTGTGGCCGTAAAGTAAGGCCGTTTAAAATCGCGACGCCGTGGGAAGTGATCCGGGCGACGGACTTACGATTTAGAAGTCCTGTGGACTTAGTCAGCGATGAAGACCGGGTTTTGTGCGTGGCTGGACGGGCGGAAAACCTGTAAGGAGTTTCCTGGACACCGCTAACACCAACGAACCGCATTTTTTTTTCCGAAAACAAGATGGCGCCGTCCGTGAACTGGAAGTGGATTCAGGATGCAGCGCTGACCTCGAACGGTATGGAGCCAGGTAAGGGGTGTCCCTTAAGTAGGTAGAAGGTGAGTCATACGCCCCTCCCACAATTACAGGCCAAAAGGCCTTAATACATATATATATATATATATACTTTAACCCCTTAAGGACCAAACTTCTGGAATAAAAGGGAATCATGACGTGTCACACACGTCATGTGTCCTTAAGGGGTTAAAGATGTCACACCTTGTCTATACCTGTAATGCACTTTGAGACCAGGTGCATTAAGAACGTGGGAGATTTCTGCCTGGGATCTATCACAAGGGCTTTCAGCTGTTGAGAAATGTGTGACCTGCTTGTGTGGCCTTCATGTTGTGAGATAAGATTTTTTTTTATCTCCTGAATTAAATACTTTAACCAGATTCAGGGATCACGATAAGCACCACAGAATTGGACTCTAGCCACAATACTATATTGTTCTTGCATTGTTTTTACACGTCTCGCACTCGTTCTTCCAGCATAGTTTTTATTATTTACATGAGATGTTAATGCTACTAAACGTATATCGGCCTGTAAAGGGAATAAATGCCAGTCGTCTATTTGTGCAAGCCACGTCTAACACATGCGAATGTATTTTTCAGAATCTACACCCTGTTCCAAATTATTATGCAAATGATATTTTTCTCATTTACCTAAATAATTGATGTAAATAACAGTCAGCATAATTCTCATGTTATCAACTATTACGAGTACAATTCAAATTTTATTGAAAAACCTATTGAAAACAGTATTTTTTATAAACATAAAAAACGTATAATGCACTGTTCCAAATTATTACGCACAGTAAGTTTCAAAACACTTTATAGGTTGTAAAGAACTGAAAATTGTAATTTGTTGTGTTTGCAGCATATTTACTGAAATCAAAAGCTATTTCAATCAAACTTATAACATTTTAACTTTTTAAACATTTTAACAGGTCGCGTTACATTTTAACATAGGACCCCTTATTTGATAGAAGCTTCACAAGTCTTGCATCCATTGAACTTGTGAGTTTTTGGACAGTTTCTGCTTGAATTTGTTTGCAAGATGTCAAAATAGCCTCCCAGAGCTGCTGTCTGGATGTAAACTGCCTCCCACCCTCATAGATCTTTTGCTTGAGGATGCTCCAAAGGTTCTCAATAGGATTGAGGTCAGGGGAGGATGTAGGCCACACCATGACTTTCTCTCCTTTTATCCCCATAGCAGCCATTGATGCAGAGGTATTCTTTGCAGCATGAGATGGTGCATTGTCATGCATGAAGATGATTTTATTACGGAAAGAATAGTTCTTCCTTCTGTACCAGGGAAGAAAGTGGTCAGTCAGAAACTCCACATACTTTGCAGAGGTCATCTTTACACCTTCGGGGACCTTATAGGGGCTGACCAGCTCTCTTCCCATGATTCCGGCCCAAAACATGACTCCACCACCGCCTTGCTGACGTCGCAGCCTTGTTGGAACAGGGTGACCGTCCACCAACCATCTACTACTCCATCCATCTGGACCATCAAGGGTTGCACGGCACTCATCATTGAACAGGACTGTTTGAAAATTAGTCTTCATGTATTTTTCTGCCCAATGCAGCCATTTCTGCTTGTGAGCATTGGATAGTGGTGGCCGAATATAAGGTTTATGCACATTTGCAAGACTCTGGAGGACTCTACACCTTGATGTCCGTGGGACTCCAGAGGCACCAGCAGCTTCAAATATCTGTTTGCTGCTATGTAATGGTATTTTAGCAGCTGCTTTCAGGACCCGATGCATGGATCTGGCAGAAAGCTTCCTCAATGTGCCTTTATCTGCACAAACCCGTCTGTGCTCCGAATCAGCCACAAATCTCTTAATAGTGCGATGATCACGCTTACGTTTTCGTGAAATATCTAATGTTTTCATACGTCGTCCAAGGCATTGAACTATTTCACTCTTTTTGGCAGCAGAGAGATCCTTTTTCTTCCCCATATTGCATGAAAATGGTGCTCTGCTTAATAATGTGGAACACCCTCCTTTAGTAGTTTTTCCTTAAATTGGGCTCACCTGGCAATCTAAATATCACAGGTGTCCAAGATTGTTTTCAGTGATCAAAAGAGCCCCGAGACACAATGCCATCCATGAGTTAAACTGAAAAACAAAATATTTAATCTTTGTGACACTTAAATAGAATTTGCATAATAATTTGGAACAGGGTGTATATGGTTCCTATGTGCAAATGTGTTCTGTAAATGTAAAGAGTGTTTAACCTAATGGACCCATCTTCCTGATGGCTGAGATACAGCCGATAAATATAAAGTAGATTTAAAGCACTGTTAGACAATAACATTCCGACGGAGCCATAGTTCTTCAGACAGAGGGGATTAAGGTAACATAGTACCTAATTTACCTTGGCAGTAACTTTAGAACTGGATACGAATGTTGCGGGGTGGGGGGAATTTGGGATTTTTTTTTTTTTAATATAAAACACAATGGATCAATAAATCAATACCAGGACCATAGTGCATAGCTGTAAAGAGGTCTTTATTTATCAAGGTCCCTCTGCACTTGCTATTTTATATGGTTTAAATGTTCATACCACTAAGCTGTTCAGAGGATGTCTTTCCATTTTAATTAGAGAGCCTTAACCTTCGGCTATATTTCAGATGCCGAACGCCTTAGTTTGTTCTCATCCAGCTCATAGAATGCGTAACAGAAGCCGGGATGGTTGAGCTTTAAAGAATACAGTCTAACATTGAATCCAAGTTTCCTTCATCTTCTAAACAATGCATTTTTTATGGCTGTTTTTATGGGACTTTTGTCTGGTACAGCTGTTGTTGGGACGTGTCCTGACTAGGTCTCTAAAGAAACAAACTGTTCTTTCTCATTCTAAATGAACATCAACGGGAAAATAGCCATCTATATCATCAGCTGTAACTGTAACGTTAGTTTTCGGGGTTATTTAAAAATACAGGCAGGTGGGGTGACTTGGTTTCTGAATTTCAAACCGTAGTCACAGGAGCTGAGTTGGCAAACCTTCGAGATTGAGATTTTCCCAGTTATTATAGTCTAAAATGTTAAACTTTGTTATCAACTCTTCTGATTTATATAGCCAAGAAAAAGTAGTGCTAACCGTGGTTAAATCCCCTGGAATAAAGGAGACTGGAGGTGCTAGGGGAGTAGTAGAGACCGGAGGTGCTAGGGTAGTAGTAGAGACCGGAGGTGCTAGGGGAGTAGTAGAGACCGGAGGTGCTAGGGGAGTAGTAGAGACTGGAGGTGCTAGGGGAGTAGTAGAGACTGGAGGTGCTAGATGAGTAGTAGAGACTGGAGGTGCTAGATGAGTAGTAGAGACTGGAGGTGCTAGATGAGTAGTAGAGACTGGAGGTGCTAGGGGAGTAGTAGAGACTGGAGGTGCTAGGGGTGTAGTAGAGTCTGGAGGTGCTAGGGGAGTAGTAGAGACTGGAGGTGCTAGGGGAGTAGTAGAGACTGGAGGTGCTAGGGGAGTAGTAGAGACTGGAGGTGCTAGGGGAGTAGTAGAGACTGGAGGTGCTAGGGGAGTAGTAGAGACTGGAGGTGCTAGGGGAGTAGTAGAGACTGGAGGTGCTAGGGGAGTAGTAGAGACTGGAGGTGCTAGGGGAATAGTGGAGACTGGAATTGGTAGTGGGAATAGAGGAGACTGGAGGTGCTAGGGGAGTAGTGGAGACTGGAGGTGCTAGGGGAGTAGTAGAGACTGGAGGTGCTAGATGAGTAGTAGAGACTGGAGGTGCTAGATGAGTAGTAGAGACTGGAGGTGCTAGATGAGTAGTAGAGACTGGAGGTGCTAGATGAGTAGTAGAGACTGGAGGTGCTAGATGAGTAGTAGAGACTGGAGGTGCTAGATGAGTAGTAGAGACTGGAGGTGCTAGATGAGTAGTAGAGACTGGAGGTGCTAGATGAGTAGTAGAGACTGGAGGTGCTAGATGAGTAGTAGAGACTGGAGGTGCTAGATGAGTAGTAGAGACTGGAGGTGCTAGGGGAATAGTGGAGACTGGAGGTGCTAGGGGAATAGTGGAGACTGGAGGTGCTAGGGGAATAGTGGAGACTGAAGTTGGTAGGGGGAATAGCGGAGACTGGATTGAGAATATGGATACTGAAGGTGTGGGGGGAATGGAGGAGACTGGAGGTGGGAGGGAGAATAGTGCATGGACACTGATAGTGTGGAGGGGAGAATCGAGGAGACCGGTGGCGGGATAGAATCGAGGAGACCGGTGGCGTGAGAGAATCGAGGAGACCGGTGGCGTGAGAGAATCGAGGAGACCGCTGGCGTGAGAGAATCGAGGAGACCGCTGGCGTGAGAGAATCGAGGAGACCGCTGGCGTGAGAGAATCGAGGAGACCGCTGGCGTGAGAGAATCGAGGAGACCGCTGGCGTGAGAGAATCGAGGAGACCGCTGGCGTGAGAGAATCGAGGAGACCGCTGGCGTGAGAGAATCGAGGAGACCGCTGGCGTGAGAGAATCGAGGAGACCGCTGGCGTGAGAGAATCGAGGAGACCGCTGGCGTGAGAGAATCGAGGAGACCGCTGGCGTGAGAGAATCGAGGAGACCGCTGGCGTGAGAGAATCGAGGAGACCGCTGGCGTGAGAGAATCGAGGAGACCGCTGGCGTGAGAGAATCGAGGAGACCGCTGGCGTGAGAGAATCGAGGAGACCGCTGGCGTGAGAGAATCGAGGAGACCGCTGGCGTGAGAGAATCGAGGAGACCGCTGGCGTGAGAGAATCGAGGAGACCGCTGGCGTGAGAGAATCGAGGAGACCGCTGGCGTGAGAGAATCGAGGAGACCGCTGGCGTGAGAGAATCGAGGAGACCGCTGGCGTGAGAGAATCGAGGAGACCGCTGGCGTGAGAGAATCGAGGAGACCGCTGGCGTGAGAGAATCGAGGAGACCGCTGGCGTGAGAGAATCGAGGAGACCGCTGGCGTGAGAGAATCGAGGAGACCGCTGGCGTGAGAGAATCGAGGAGACCGCTGGCGTGAGAGAATCGAGGAGACCGCTGGCGTGAGAGAATCGAGGAGACCGCTGGCGTGAGAGAATCGAGGAGACCGCTGGCGTGAGAGAATCGAGGAGACCGCTGGCGTGAGAGAATCGAGGAGACCGCTGGCGTGAGAGAATCGAGGAGACCGCTGGCGTGAGAGAATCGAGGAGACCGCTGGCGTGAGAGAATCGAGGAGACCGCTGGCGTGAGAGAATCGAGGAGACCGCTGGCGTGAGAGAATCGAGGAGACCGCTGGCGTGAGAGAATCGAGGAGACCGCTGGCGTGAGAGAATCGAGGAGACCGCTGGCGTGAGAGAATCGAGGAGACCGCTGGCGTGAGAGAATCGAGGAGACCGCTGGCGTGAGAGAATCGAGGAGACCGCTGGCGTGAGAGAATCGAGGAGACCGCTGGCGTGAGAGAATCGAGGAGACCGCTGGCGTGAGAGAATCGAGGAGACCGCTGGCGTGAGAGAATCGAGGAGACCGCTGGCGTGAGAGAATCGAGGAGACCGCTGGCGTGAGAGAATCGAGGAGACCGCTGGCGTGAGAGAATCGAGGAGACCGCTGGCGTGAGAGAATCGAGGAGACCGCTGGCGTGAGAGAATCGAGGAGACCGCTGGCGTGAGAGAATCGAGGAGACCGCTGGCGTGAGAGAATCGAGGAGACCGCTGGCGTGAGAGAATCGAGGAGACCGCTGGCGTGAGAGAATCGAGGAGACCGCTGGCGTGAGAGAATCGAGGAGACCGCTGGCGTGAGAGAATCGAGGAGACCGCTGGCGTGAGAGAATCGAGGAGACCGCTGGCGTGAGAGAATCGAGGAGACCGCTGGCGTGAGAGAATCGAGGAGACCGCTGGCGTGAGAGAATCGAGGAGACCGCTGGCGTGAGAGAATCGAGGAGACCGCTGGCGTGAGAGAATCGAGGAGACCGCTGGCGTGAGAGAATCGAGGAGACCGCTGGCGTGAGAGAATCGAGGAGACCGCTGGCGTGAGAGAATCGAGGAGACCGCTGGCGTGAGAGAATCGAGGAGACCGCTGGCGTGAGAGAATCGAGGAGACCGCTGGCGTGAGAGAATCGAGGAGACCGCTGGCGTGAGAGAATCGAGGAGACCGCTGGCGTGAGAGAATCGAGGAGACCGCTGGCGTGAGAGAATCGAGGAGACCGCTGGCGTGAGAGAATCGAGGAGACCGCTGGCGTGAGAGAATCGAGGAGACCGCTGGCGTGAGAGAATCGAGGAGACCGCTGGCGTGAGAGAATCGAGGAGACCGCTGGCGTGAGAGAATCGAGGAGACCGCTGGCGTGAGAGAATCGAGGAGACCGCTGGCGTGAGAGAATCGAGGAGACCGCTGGCGTGAGAGAATCGAGGAGACCGCTGGCGTGAGAGAATCGAGGAGACCGCTGGCGTGAGAGAATCGAGGAGACCGCTGGCGTGAGAGAATCGAGGAGACCGCTGGCGTGAGAGAATCGAGGAGACCGCTGGCGTGAGAGAATCGAGGAGACCGCTGGCGTGAGAGAATCGAGGAGACCGCTGGCGTGAGAGAATCGAGGAGACCGCTGGCGTGAGAGAATCGAGGAGACCGCTGGCGTGAGAGAATCGAGGAGACCGCTGGCGTGAGAGAATCGAGGAGACCGCTGGCGTGAGAGAATCGAGGAGACCGCTGGCGTGAGAGAATCGAGGAGACCGCTGGCGTGAGAGAATCGAGGAGACCGCTGGCGTGAGAGAATCGAGGAGACCGCTGGCGTGAGAGAATCGAGGAGACCGCTGGCGTGAGAGAATCGAGGAGACCGCTGGCGTGAGAGAATCGAGGAGACCGCTGGCGTGAGAGAATCGAGGAGACCGCTGGCGTGAGAGAATCGAGGAGACCGCTGGCGTGAGAGAATCGAGGAGACCGCTGGCGTGAGAGAATCGAGGAGACCGCTGGCGTGAGAGAATCGAGGAGACCGCTGGCGTGAGAGAATCGAGGAGACCGCTGGCGTGAGAGAATCGAGGAGACCGCTGGCGTGAGAGAATCGAGGAGACCGCTGGCGTGAGAGAATCGAGGAGACCGCTGGCGTGAGAGAATCGAGGAGACCGCTGGCGTGAGAGAATCGAGGAGACCGCTGGCGTGAGAGAATCGAGGAGACCGCTGGCGTGAGAGAATCGAGGAGACCGCTGGCGTGAGAGAATCGAGGAGACCGCTGGCGTGAGAGAATCGAGGAGACCGCTGGCGTGAGAGAATCGAGGAGACCGCTGGCGTGAGAGAATCGAGGAGACCGCTGGCGTGAGAGAATCGAGGAGACCGCTGGCGTGAGAGAATCGAGGAGACCGCTGGCGTGAGAGAATCGAGGAGACCGCTGGCGTGAGAGAATCGAGGAGACCGCTGGCGTGAGAGAATCGAGGAGACCGCTGGCGTGAGAGAATCGAGGAGACCGCTGGCGTGAGAGAATCGAGGAGACCGCTGGCGTGAGAGAATCGAGGAGACCGCTGGCGTGAGAGAATCGAGGAGACCGCTGGCGTGAGAGAATCGAGGAGACCGCTGGCGTGAGAGAATCGAGGAGACCGCTGGCGTGAGAGAATCGAGGAGACCGCTGGCGTGAGAGAATCGAGGAGACCGCTGGCGTGAGAGAATCGAGGAGACCGCTGGCGTGAGAGAATCGAGGAGACCGCTGGCGTGAGAGAATCGAGGAGACCGCTGGCGTGAGAGAATCGAGGAGACCGCTGGCGTGAGAGAATCGAGGAGACCGCTGGCGTGAGAGAATCGAGGAGACCGCTGGCGTGAGAGAATCGAGGAGACCGCTGGCGTGAGAGAATCGAGGAGACCGCTGGCGTGAGAGAATCGAGGAGACCGCTGGCGTGAGAGAATCGAGGAGACCGCTGGCGTGAGAGAATCGAGGAGACCGCTGGCGTGAGAGAATCGAGGAGACCGCTGGCGTGAGAGAATCGAGGAGACCGCTGGCGTGAGAGAATCGAGGAGACCGCTGGCGTGAGAGAATCGAGGAGACCGCTGGCGTGAGAGAATCGAGGAGACCGCTGGCGTGAGAGAATCGAGGAGACCGCTGGCGTGAGAGAATCGAGGAGACCGCTGGCGTGAGAGAATCGAGGAGACCGCTGGCGTGAGAGAATCGAGGAGACCGCTGGCGTGAGAGAATCGAGGAGACCGCTGGCGTGAGAGAATCGAGGAGACCGCTGGCGTGAGAGAATCGAGGAGACCGCTGGCGTGAGAGAATCGAGGAGACCGCTGGCGTGAGAGAATCGAGGAGACCGCTGGCGTGAGAGAATCGAGGAGACCGCTGGCGTGAGAGAATCGAGGAGACCAGTATACAAGTAAAGAAAAAAGGTGAAAGTGAAGGGCGAGAGAAGACTGACTGGTATAGAAATTATGCTGGAGGCGAGTGAAAGAAAGAGGAGACTGGGGGAAGGGGCTATATGAAGGGGAGACTGGGTGATAAAGATAATTAGGGAGAGGAGAGAGGGGGAACTGGGGGTTAGAGAAAGAAGAGGAACATGCTGTCAAAAAAAAAAAAATCCTTTTTCTAATAGTTTTGTTCATGTTTGTGTAAGTGACTTAATGTAAGGCTTTCATTTACTCACTGATCTTTTATGTGTTTTATAGCCGGGTGTCTATAGATTGCTTAACATTCTTCCAAATAAACACTTCGTGAAGGAGCCGCCTGTAATAGCAGAACCTTTATATGTTATACATACATGTATTTATTTTTTTGGTTTTTCTTTTTATTGCTAATACGTCCTCTTGCTACAGACAGCTCCTATGAAAATACAAACTATCCCAGCCTGTTGAGAAACCCAAGTAATGAATGTTTTATTGACACTTTTAAACTGTACAGGGAGTCTATAACCCGCCAGCGGCCGCGAGATAAACCCACTTCACAATGGATCTGTTCAGCCCACAACGCTTGGCACTTGTTGGCAAACATGCTAACTGTCTGTGTGCAATCTATATCGACCTATAAAGAAAGCTTCCCTCATCCTTCCAGGCAGATACCATTCTGAGCAATTTGTTTAAAACCTTCTATTTAATGTCTTTTTTTTTCTGTCTCATATTGGCATACAGTGGCTTCATTTTCCAAACTAGCGCGTAGACAAGTTAATGATCCCTGACTGTCCAAACGGTTTTATTTACCTTACAGGCCACATTCTGCGTGAGACTGTTTAATATTGTTGACCAGTGCGTCTCCCCAGGGCCCTAAATGTAAATTCCAGTAAGACCGATGATTTCTGATCCAGATGCCGCCATCTTGGAAACCTTAAAGAGAGATTCAATAAAAGCAGTATTTCATAGACCTTTTTGGCAAATATCCTGATTTTTAACGTGGTCAGCTTAAGAAAACCACTTCTATAGATTCAGGACGGGAGGAATATAGATATATGTTGACTTACCTGAGGCTTTTCGCAAACTAGTCTACCCCCTTCTCTTGGGAATCTCATGTTAAAATTAATTTAAGCTTTAATAACCAGTGCATAAATTCAGACCTATTTTTATATTCTAAACGTACATCCAGTTTGCCTTGAAATACCTTTGGCAACCTAAATCTCCGCATTCCATTTAATTTATGGGGGAAATATACTCATGTGGATATTTTAAGGATGTTACATTTTTAAGTGAAGGTCGCCCATTAATTATGTGCAATATTTTAAAGCTGGTTGTGACTGAAAATACAACTTTATTATGCTGTTGTGATTCATGTAAATTCTCTGTTTAATAGTTTAAAATGTATTCTGTGTGTTCAGCATGCTTCTAGTTGCCTTTTCCCAGTTGACCTATAATTATCCATCTTTTGGAATCTATAAACAGATCTTATAACCGGTACAGAAAATAGGGAAAAAAGATCTTTGGATGAGTGCTATAAATGTCACTAAAAGGGACTCATGTGGCATGTAAAGTGTAAGAATTCATTTGAGAAAGCATTTTGAGCGTAGCTCATCTCACTCCACTCTCATCCATTTCCTGGTCTCTGAAGATATCACTGAAGAAGCAGTAAATTAGACATTCAGAGGCATCTTTTACTTTACATTTTTAAAGCATTATCCTTATATTACATCAACACAAAAATAAGTCCTGCGCTCAAACGGCCAACGGCCATAGTACGCATCCACCCCAATACATACAGTAAAAACCAAAAGAAAAAAGTTACCACTGCTCTTCCCAAATCCCTGTGCATATTTAAATAAATGGAGGTTATATAGTAACTCCCAATGGCCATTAGATGTAAGCCCACCTGCCATGTCAAGGCAAACCTTGGGTCCTACACTGACTATTCACCTTGCTTCATTGAGTTTCAGGCAAAGAAATCTCTAATGAGACAGAGAGGGGTATTTTTCTAAACACCTACATACCTATTAACCCTTAATAGGGAACAGATGGGATGGGCGGCAGCATTGTCTCATTAGAGATTTGGGTGTGTGATATGTTTTTTGGCATCGTTAAAGGACCACTCTAGTGCCAGGAAAGCATACTCGTTTTCCTGGCACTAGAGTGCCCCCTCAGGGACCCCCTCCCTCAGGGACCCCCTCCCGCCCGGCTCTGGAAAGGGGAAAGGGGGTTAAACTTACCTTTTTCCAGCGCTGGGCGGAGAGCTCTCCTCCTCCTCTCCGCCTCCGATCCTCCCCGTCGGCTGAATGCGCACGCGCGGCAAGAGCTGCGCGCGCATTCAGCCGGTCACATAGGAAAGCATTCATAATGTCAGTGAGACAGCCACTAGAGGATTAGGGGGAAGGCTTAACTAATTGATAAACATAGCAGTTTCTCTGAAACTGCTATGTTTATAAAACAATTGGTTAACCCTAGCTGGACCTGGCACCCAGACCACTTCATTAAGCTGAAGTGGTCTGGGTGCCTAGAGTGGTCCTTTAAGCCTCTATACAACACTCTATTATATCTCCAGCTATAATCTACTTGCTGTCCCAAGGCTTTTATATTCAGCTTGTTATAGCATGAGTTTGATTTAGGAACTCCTAACAGATGGCTGTAATATTTTGCACATTGATCAGCTACGCACAATAGTAATTTTTAGAGTATGTCCCTTAAGGAGCCATATTTAAGGATTGTGCCAGCACTTTGTGTATAATGTCCTCTGATTACCGAGGAGTCCTTGCTGTGTAGGACTTCTGGGGCGTATCATTGTTCTGCCCTGCCAGAGTTTAAAGCTCCGTCCACGCTTTGTGCAGTGAACCCTGCAGTGAGTCAATTTGAGTGGTTGAGGGACAGTTTTCCCGTTAAATGATTGCGTGATACATACATGTGATCTGACCGTGTGCTTTCTCTTACAGGGCAGCAGTAGTTCTGACTCACTGGATGGTCAGAGCTCTGATTACACCAACAAGAGTTATGATGCGGTGGTGTTCGATGTGTTGAAAGTGACTCCTGAGGAGTTTGCTGTAAGTATACTACTCGCAGAAAATTCTTCATTTGGTCTGTATCCAAAATGGCTGTAACAGTACAATATCCCTGAATGGTACAGGGCTTAGTGACCTGCTCCGTACTTGCCTATTCCACATCAGCAAGCACACGTTCATGCCCAAGCTGAAGGCAGCAGTTGTCCAGAGTTCCCTTTGCTGCTCAGGCTCCGCTGATTGTGAGGTGCTGTGTGTAACTAAATATGTAAAAACTCCTTCACACAACCATGATCAGCTTGTCCAGGCTTCCCAAACCTCTAGTCCTCCGGGTACAAAGCACAGCAGGTTTGAGATATTATCTGCAAATGGGTGCGTTGAGAATGATAAATCCCTACTTTGATCTCTGGAGGTTGTGAAACATAGATTTAGTTAGGCAGTCCCAAGCATTTTCTATTCCATATCTGTCTCTCTTGGTTTCTATTTAAATATCACTATCGTCCGAGGTCCCACTCATCTCCCAATGCACATGGAAGGGCCCCAGTCCAACTGTCCTTGTTACATCAACAAAAGAAGAAATCCCCCCCTGTATTTTAACGATTATACTCCCCTCTTGGCTACTTGTCTTTATTGCCTTGTGGGTAATTTATCTCCGCATCTGATATGGAACTTTGTTTAAGCAACATCAGATATTCTTTTTTTTGTCATTCTATGTTGTGTAGAGCTCATTGAGACCACAAAGTGTATTTGTTTTTGTAATATCTGATAAGGTTTTGTCTGTTTTTCAGAGCCAGATCACACTAATGGATATGCCAGTATTTAAAGAAATCCTGCCAGAGGTACAGTCTTTTCTCCTTTCATTATCCCTAGTTTTATCATCTGTTTGTTTCATTGCTTTCAGTTACCTTCTATTACCGTAGGTCATTAACTTTCGGTAATTTGCACTGAGCACTGTGTGGACGACACGTTAACTTGTCCAATCAATTTTGTGGATACGCTTTTAAAGTGATTAAGTATTTTGACATTTTTTTGGATATATTTTTTTTATATTCTGCATTTGATCAAATATTAAAGCATTTGAAAATCTTCTCCAAAAATATTAAATTAGGGCCATGATTCCGATATGTAAAAATCCCCAATTATTGAGTCTATTTCCATTTAGTGCTCTGCATTTTGTGAACTGGCTGTTGCACAAAACGTGGTGTGTGCCTCAAAAAAAGCCTCACACAGCTTGCTGAAAAACACCAAGGTTTCCGAATCTTCTTTGTCAAACTTTTTAATGTGCCAAAAAATTATTAGCAAGTCAGTTAGTTGTGACAGGTCACACTGGAGATGTCCATTTTGTATTTTACTGTAAAGTTGCAATTGCTATTTAAAATCACAAATCAGCATTCTAGGTAATTATTTTACCTTTATATTGGATGGTGATTTCATTATAACATTGTTAATTAGATTGCTGACAATTGGCAACACATGGGAGGGAGGGAAGGCTACCTCTCTGGTCCGATCACACAGAAAAGCTGCTGTAGTCCAAATTGTTGAAAAATGTAATGCAGGTGGTGATAGAAAGGTATCAAAAGGCATATTGCATCCAAATCTACATACGCGGTTTGATGTTTATGGGACTGTGTAGCCGCAGCCCAATCAAAGTGCCCATGATGACCACTCTCCACCGCCGAAAGCTCTTTCAAAGCGGGATGTGAGCGTCCAGACTGGACTATGGAACAATGGAAGAAGGTTACCTGGTCTGATGAACCAGGTATTTTTTTTAGATCTGGTAGATGGCCTGTGCATGTACATTATTTTCCAGGGGAAGTGATGGCAGCAGGATGCACATTGTATTCATATCTACCACCTCCACTGGAAGGATGTTCCATGCACCTGCAGCACTGTCTGCAAATCCTCTCTCTTTCTTATCTGACCACTTGGCACTTTGAAAAATGTGAAGCCAGTCAATGAAAAATTTAATATTTTCTTTGAAACTTCTGGCATAGCGTTACCTGCCACAGGAACATTGGATCATATAGCAGACTATACAACTTGTATCCTCTTTCTTTTTATTAAAGTGGAACTTGAGAGTCCTGCTGGAATCTGTCATTAAATCTGCCTCATTTACAATTTAATTGACTGGAACTTACTCTAAGGGTAAGTTTATAATAAATGTGCAATTGAAGGGGCCCAGGGATTAGCGAACAGCACTTTCTGACCTCCTTCGAATAAAATGAGTTAATCTGTTGTTTTAATAAAATAAGGGTAGAATCCGTGTTTTACTTGTCTGTGTCTTGGAGAAGGCACTGCGCTTCAGATATGGATACTTTTAGGACACCTTCTCTTTCTTTAAAACCTTTTTTACTCCAATCTCTAAAGGGGAAAAATATAACCATTTTTCAGATATAGACTTTGACATATCTCCCCCAGAGTCGCTGCAGGTTATAATGGAGGCCCACAATAGGACAGTGTTCACACTTTTAACTGAAGAGAAGAGTTACTAGTCTGGAGGAGAATTTGTTAGCCACCTGGTGTTGTTAATATAGACAAATAGAATTTACTCTGCGCTAGTTATTCTCACCCTTCATGGGCAAAGGAATTATAGACCGTTACAGGGCCAGTGCCAGGATTTTTGGCTGCACAGGCGAAGATGCGTCCCTTCCACCACCACCACAAAAAAATGCATCTTAACCTGTGTCTCTAAACTCACCTTTTTAATTTCTTACACCCTGTAACCCCTTTTGTTTCTTGACCCCTCTTTTAAATGTCCCCTTTAGTGTATCCTACCCCCTTTAGTGTATCTTAGCTGCAACTCTTTACACAGAGATTGGTTTTGAGATTGGCTGTTCTCCATGTACCTTGATTGGGGTTAATAGGACGTCTGGTATTTTGTACAGCCGTATGATGTCTTTATTCAGTATACCTTTCACACAATACCCTCTGTAGCAATAGTTGGTTTTTTTTCTTCTTTAACTTTTACAGTTTTAATTTTGCTGAATTTTTTTATGAAATGATCCACTGGAACGAATGATGCCATCTTCCAATTTGTGGGATATGAAATGTACACACATAAAATATATAATATAAATATGCATATATAACTAAAATCCACAAAACATAGGCTTTGCTATAGACTTGCTGCCAAGTGAGTCTGATTATTCATTCGCTTGTGCTGCTACTAATTTAATTGAAAGCAATTTCTGCAAATTTCTGGGAAAGTCTGGCTTTCCTGATGCAATGTGAACGATTTAATCTAAATCTACGGCTTCTGATTTACTTGATTGATTTAACGATCAGAAACTTGCAGATTCGGCTCATGATGTGATTATAGTGTGTGTGTGTGTGTGCGTGTGTGTGTTTTTTATGGTTGACGGTAATACCAAGAGAGGTAAGGAAGTGGTGTAGTGTTTGAGTTAACTGTTGGCAGAGCCTTAGGGAAATAGACATGAGCAAACCACGTCCAATGTCTGCCTTGTTCCACGGCAATTAGCACCAGTGACTTAATTTGCCATCAGCTGGGCTGGCTTGTTCAGGCTCTGTATATTAGAATAACCGCATGCTGTGCTGGCGAGGTTTAAATGTCCTATCACATTACTGATTGGAGGAAGGATTGGATGACTTAACGACAAAACTCATTCATCACTTCTAAAATCCTACCATCAATAAAATGCTCTCTTGGTAATTCATTGTAAAATCTTCTCTATCGTTTTTTTTTTTTTTTTTATAAGACAAAATCAATTACATTCTTCAAGACAGAAGAAAAAAAAAATATATAATTTTTGAAAATTATTTGACAGTAAAGGAAGAGGATGTTTTTTTTATTTTACATTATTTAACTAGCTGTGCTGTGATTTCAAAAATACACAGTAACCACACTGGTAACTATGTCTCAGATTGAAATAATCCCCTATTTATTTGTCAATCCTAAAATAAATCTGTTGCTTTTCACTCCAGCGCTACAAGATATGCTCTGTTCCGTTTATCAAGCGTTCACCAGCGCTTATTTCCAAATGTCCCAATCTTCATATTTAATTCTAGTTTTCTGTCTGATGTGTTCTGACTTACAACCTGACATATTTTCTGTGACGGCAGACACCTGGATTGAATTGAGCAACGTCCTACTTTGAAATTCTAACTTATCCCCCAATCGATCTTCTTGTCATCCCTCGTTTAAATCTTCTTTCTTTTGGAAGAGCAGCAGTGACATCCGTCAAATATGGCTCATTTCTCCTGAGTGGTGCCAAGGCGCAAGTAGACTCAGTTCTGTTGAGCTTTAACTGAAGGGTCCGATAAAAATGGCGGCTACCTCAAAGAACACATGGACATCAGAATGAAGTTATTAAGGTCCATGGTGGCCAATTCTTTTTGGGTTAAACCATCTTAGTTAAAATTGCAATCCTCCTGTGTGAATTCTAAAGAATAAGACTTTCGTGCAATGACAATACTTTGCATATTTTTACTGAATAAACACGGCATTTACGTCGTTAAACTGAGTGGATTACATTTTTATTAGTTTCTCATATGTTAAGTCTGTCTGAGCCCAGGAGATGATTTTTAAACACAAGGTATTCATTTAAAGTTTAAATTATCACCTCAAACAATAAGAGAAGGAATTTTTATTGTGTGTATATAAAAAGCATTGTTTATTGCTAATGGAATGAGATGGAGGGATTACTTTGGAGGGAGATGCAAGATGGATTTTATTTTTGGAGGCGTTGAAGGGACATCACTGTGTGGCACAGTTCGTGGCTTTAAAAGTCTGTGTGCAGACTCATTTTTTTTTTTATTTTTTTTATAGCTGTTTAAATGTTAAACACGAATTAATTTTTCAGCCAACAAAATTTTGTTTAGCTCTTGACAAAAGTGGAGTTACCGCCGAAACGTGCGTTGGGCTACCGACGCTACAATGATTTTTAACATCACTTGTTCCTGACTGCTGTACCTACTCTGAGTTAGTGTAATTCGGGGGGGACTTCTTTATAGTCGTTTCAAAGAGGCTACGGATGCTATAATCTTTTAAGCTGTTCCGGACTGTAGTTTAGACTTTGAACTAGCTGTATTTAGGGGGTTACTTCTCACGACAGTCTCCAAATAAATAAGGGAGGGCTCTTCAAGCCAGTATGCGTATTTAGGGGCTTACTCCGGCACACCGTGGCCGCCCTTTATTTACTTAAGGCTACATTCTGCTGTGGTTGACTCTTTGAGAGCCATATTTAACACTACACATTACCTTAGTTTGGGAGACTCCCAGTTAAGATACAATTTTCTTTTTTCTTTCTGCTACTCTTGTGTTGGGATCCATAGTAGCAGAGGAGGAACTGGGGGCAATACTTTGTTACGGCTCTCATGTAACACTCAGCCTTGCTCAGATATACCCTCTTTACTCACCCCCTCAATAGAGTATTCGCTTAACACTGCTTTTTGCCTACTTGGAGTACTCTCTATATAGAGGTAACCCACATTTTTAGCATCAGTTATTAGCAGAGGTTAGGCTAAGTGAATACCGATATCACACGTACTGAACCCTTACTGACCATATAAGTTACGTATCTCAGCGGTTTTGATATGAGGCTAGTGGGGGCAACAGTTATCCTTGTGTGTATCTGGTATGTGAGGCTGAATATTCTTACTGATTGCTCTATCGTGAAATAATCACCATGAAAACCAACGGAATGTTCCCTCTGATTGTTGCACAGCTGAAATAGTTACCATAGAAACCAATGGAATGTTCCCACTGATTGTTGTATAGCGAAAATAGTTACCATAGAAACCAATGGAATGTTCCCGCTGATTGTTGTATATCGGAAATAGTTACCATAGAATCCAATGGAATGTTCCCGCTGATTGTTGTATAGCGGAAATAGTTACCATAGAAACCAATGGAATGTTCCCTCTGATTGTTGTATAGCGGAAATAGTTACCATAGAAACCAATGGAATGTTCCCGCTGATTGTTGTATAGCGGAAATAGTTACCATAGAAACCAATGGAATGTTCCCTCTGATTGTTGTATAGCGGAAATAGTTACCATAGAAACCAATGGAATGTTCCCGCTGATTGTTGAATAGCGGAAATAGTTACCATAGAAACCAATGGAATGTTCCCTCTGATTGTTGTATAGCGGAAATAGTTACCATAGAAACCAATGGAATGTTCCCGCTGATTGTTGTATAGCGGAATTAGTTACCATAGAAACCAATGGAATGTTCCCGCTGATTGTTGTATAGTGGAATTAGTTACCATAGAAACCAATGGAATGTTCCCTCATTGTTGTATAGCGGAAATAGTTACCATAGAAACCAATGGAATGTTCCCGCTGATTGTTGTATAGCGGAATTAGTTACCATAGAAACCAATGGAATGTTCCCGCTGATTGTTGTATAGTGGAATTAGTTACCATAGAAACCAATGGAATGTTCCCGCTGATTGTTGTATAGTGGAATTAGTTACCATAGAAACCAATGGAATGTTCCCACTGATTGCGTGACAGGTGCAAGTAACCTTCTAAATACTTTCCCTTAGTTTTCTGCTTGTGCTTTGTATTTAATACCCACACTTTTCTTTCTACATTTTCCTATTAGAGTGTACACCTTGTGTTCCCCCTCCTATTAGAGTGTACACCTTGTGTTCCCCCTCCTATTAAAGTGGACATTCTTGATTTTCACTTCCCATTCAAGTGCACACCTCTGAATCCCACCTTCTATAGAGTGTACAATTTTTAAATAAAATCAATTGTAAAGTGTTGTATATCCATTTTAGATCTAGAATCTGTTCTTCCCCTTTCGTCATTCAAAGGTTGTAGGAGTGAGTGAAAAATGTGCAGAAGCTAAAACGAATGAGACCATTTTCTGCAGAACCTTCTTCAAGAAGACCGTAACGATCACCGTGAGTCAGCCTTTCCACAAATCATCGCACATTTCTACGTAGGACTCTTTGCTAAATTCTGTGACCCAGCTAATTCTAAAGCCTGGTACATGATCAATATCACACTCTGCACTAGCAATCGCAGTAATGCTAAGATACAGTAACATAACCTTTATTAATGACACGGATTACTTACTTTTCTTTATTTAAAGATTTACATTTTACTAAAAATCTGCAGGTGACAGATGGCCTTTAATGTAATGGAACAGCCGTCCACGTAAAGAATGTCAACGGATTATTCAAAAGCAAATGTTTCCTCATGACAACTTTCTGCAGTAAAATATTAATCTGAATGAAGTGTTTCCAGACGTTAAAGAAAGTAATGCATTTAAAATGATATATATGATAAATATCATGCAATTTCCTATTTTTACATCCTATGTTTTTTTTAATCATCAGTAACATACAGGAAAGCAAATAGTCCTGATATTGTGACATATTTCCTATATACAAGTGTCACGTAGAATAAATGGAGATATTTTCTTAGGTAGTCTCTCATGACAGGTCTAATGGAAAAAATGTATTCCCTAAATAAGAGAAATCAGGATTTCATCAACTTCTGAGCTGTGAAAATAAATGAGAATAGTATTTGGTGGTCCTGGCATCTCCGAAGGCGGGCTAATCTGGTTTGCCAAAGAATTACTCACAAAGCTACGTCACCAAATATCTTTTATTTATAATATCATTTTCTTTTTTGCTCTTTCGAAAATCACGATTTTCTAGAAATTCTTTTGTTATAAACCTTTGATTATTTAAATTAAAATAAGCTGTTCTCTTGCTGTTCATTTTTTTCTAGCATTTTTTGATTTACGGTATTCATTTTTCTTTTCTTAAAATATTTCCTCAGTGAAAATAAATCCATAGAAACAAACCTCTTCTTCATTGAATACTAGAAACTATTTAAATATATATATATATGTATATATGTGTGTGTGTGTGTGTGTGTGTATATATATATATATAACCCAATAATAATCAAACATTGATCAGGTTAATGTAATGGGAAAGCCTGATTTCCAGGAACCCAAAAACCGAAATATTTTTACACCAACATGCATGTAGCCATGCGAACATTGTGGAGTATAAAGTAGGACAGAGGTTTGTGGCCAGAATGGAGACATGTCATTGTCAAAAGGGAGTTTACTGGAGATATACAGCAGGAGGTTAGGCCCGGTGTATGCCTACTAAGCTGTTGTGTAATATTGCCGACCAGCAATCGAGACTCCCCTGTTTTGGCAGAAATTTCCAATATTGTGTTTCGCAGCAATGAGCATGTTAGTGACAGTCCGTGTGAGAGTGGGTGACAACGAGGCTGGATTTACAGTTTCCGATCACTGGTTCATAAAGAAGTGCGTCTTGTCCCCTGTCTAACCACCCAGTGTCTCAAGTTAAACTTGCCTACCAAAAACAAATAAAAAATGCAAACGGCTTTATCGTGCGTTTGAAATGTTCAGATCTGAATACATTTGGAATATGTGTACTGGGTTATCTTGAATCTCGCAGAGTATAAATTGTAATAATTTACGTAAAATAAAGCATTCCCTGTGGCCAATGTTAGAATGCAGGAAAATCCAAGATGGTTAGCAGCTTATTCAGCAGCTGGCATTGAAAATACAGATTGTTTTGTTTTATTTTGGAAGATTTCGAGGGAGCGGACGTTTTCCCCAATTTTGCTGTCAAGCCAGGGTTTAAACAATATTGTGCGATGCAATTATGTTACTTTTTGAACTTTGGACGGGCGCGTTTGGGAAGACAGAAAGCCGCATTCCTCTGAGCTCAGATAACTGTTGGATTTCGTTCAAAGCTGCCTGTTTTGTAGTGTTTGTCCCCCGTAGTCTTCTTTTTACTAACCTTCTAGCAATCCAATTCCAGTCCCTAACGAAAATCAAACCCCTCTGCTGGTGAGTGCAGATGATGTGTTACATGTTTTTTAATGCTCCGTTCACTGTCTTTTTTTATTTTTGTATCTCAAACATCACCTCTTTCTTAGACAATCAATCTAAACCTCTTTAAATGTTGCTGACATAACCTTTTATGTTTTTTAGGTTAAGAATAAAATCGTGTGTTCCTATGTCTGTTTATTTTATTAAAGCAGCTCTGTAACCTTCTGGGGTAATTGCATATTCTAAATGGTGGTTTAGGAGGTCCAGCGGGGGTGAGTTATACTTAACTGATGCGGTCTCTCCTGAAATCTTCAAGTCGTGCACATGCACGAGAGTGCCACATTAATATATATGGAGAATCCTGCGAGATACGGTCTCACAGGGAGCAAGATAATGCCTTATTCCAACATCCGTCCGTAACTGTAAACATTTTCTTTGACTTGCTCAATTTTTTTATATTTTGTTTTTGGGGGGTAGGTGGCAAAACTGCTTTAATGGAACACTATAGCGTTAAGAATACATACCTGTATTCCTAACGCTATAGTACCTCCTTACCCAGTACCCAGTTATATATAGGATCCCCTCCTTTTCCAATTAGTAAAATAAAAGTTTGGTTTTTTTTTCACCCTTTTTTAACTTCAAGGTACCCTCCGTGCTGCTATGTTCTGCTTTTCCTGTGATGTGATGGAGGACATGGTCTCCTCCGACCATGGTCCAATTATATGCTACGAAAACAGTGCAGTGGAAGTGCCTCTAGTGGCTGTCAGGAAGACTGTCACCAGAGGTTGTTTACCCAGTAATTTAAACATTTGCAGTTTCTAAAACACAAAAGAATTGCTATGTTTTACTCTGCAGGGTAAAAAGGACAGGACCACCGCACCCAGACCATTTCAATGAGATGAAGTGTTCTGGGTGATTATTGTGCTCCATTTAAATTTACTACTATGTTAACATTTAGAGAGCTGCCCTGGTGGCACCCAAATCTGGTATCCATGGTTACCTGCTTCCAATTGTCTCGAAGGATGCTCAACAAATTAGGAACATCTGTTATTGCTGCACAATCTGTTGAAATGTGGCCAGTCTGCAGGGCTTTGTTGCCCTCTTCAAGGAGAAGAGACCAGAGTGAATTTTCACCCAGCCAACCATATGTATAGGTATATGTTTTCCATGATATAATGGCATTCTGTGTCTTTAGCTGCCGAGCATTAACTGCCTTAGGGAGTTTTTCCTAGCCTAATGGCTCCTAAACTGCTTTGCTGCATTAGTCAGTGAAATGGTCATGTTACTATGGCTTGTGCAGAGCAAGCAAGACCCACACCTTTCATGGCTTTTAATACTTCCCCAGGGTAATCCTGTTTTGGGAAGAGGTAAAGCAAAGTGATCCATCCTGAGCACTGGCCACCTTGTGCTTTAGACCAGTTGCCTTATTTAGATTGTGCGAAATGGGACCTTCTCTATACTGTAACTGCACATGGTCTTTGGACAGATTCACTAAATTCATGCTGGTGCCAGACCGCCAGTGGCCTCCCACCCTTCATGCCGCCAATGTTCTTACATTTTAAATTTCAGGTTTTCTTCATCTGTTTTACATGAGGAAATTGTAAGCAATAGCTTAAATACATGTAGTTGTCCGTAGCCATTTTTATACTGTTTTCGTACATTTTTATCTATCCTTGCATTTCCTGTAATATGATGCTTTATGTACTGTGACCGCTACAAACTGAGCTAAGCGTTGCTAAGAGCTGACAATCTAAAAACCGTGGCTTCCATAGTGATGTAAGGTTTTGGTGTAGGTTGAATTATTTTGCTCTATCCAAACCATTTGTTGCCTGTGGACAATACGTTCAGTGTGATGCTTTCTGCAGTCGGCCAGGGGTTAAATATATAGCTTGGAAAGCGTCTTGCGATTTTTTCCAGCGACTATTCAGAGCTGATTAGGTCATTCGGTTTCGATTCACGTTATACTCCAGTTACACTAATTTACCTTCTACAACCACAGACCGCTTAGGAAAGGGTATTTTTTCAGAATCTGTAAAGTATTAGTGTTTAGCCGTTGGGTCATTGCGATGGGGGGGAGTAAAGGGGGGCTTCGTTTGGATGTTAAAGTTCTCAGTCTGAGTGAAGGTAACATTAGATTACAGCTGCTCCCAATACCTGTATCTTATATTAATGGTGTCATTGACCTAAATGGGTTCTACTGGATTGTGGGATCATATCACAATATGACTTGTGTTATTAACCCTTTCAGTGCCATGGCGGCCCGGATGCATTGCTTACTACTGAAACATGTCAGGCCAGGTGGGCGTATATTGTTTCTTCTTCTTCATGTGTTCATAGTGCTCATGGTATCTGTCTGCTCGCTTAAACCACCATGTTTTTAGCTCACGAGAAGGGGGAAAACCTTGGTGCTAGTTACCCAGAGATCATGGGTTGTAGATGCACAGAATAACCTTCCGGCAGTGGTGGTAGACTAATTCAGTAGAAGAGTTTACAAAGGCTGGGGTAGGTACACTGCCATCTTAAAGGAAAACTCCAGTGCCAGGAAAACAATCTGTTTTCCTGCACCCTGCAGGTACCCTCTCCCTCCCACCCCCCAATCCCCAGTTGCTGAAGGGGTGAAAACCCCTTCAGTTACTTACCTGAGGCAGCGACTATGTTCCTCATCGCTGCCTCCTCCTCCGTGCCGCTCCTCCTACTGACTCCGTCGGCCGGTGGGCGAGACTGATCCCGCCCACCGGCCGAGGAGACCTAATATTGCCGCGCATGCGCATTAGCGCTCCCCATAGGAAAGCATTGAAAAAGGAAGTTCCCTCTAGTGGCTGTCTAGTAGACAGCCACTAGAGGTGGAGTTAACCCTGCAAGGTAATTATTGCAGTTTATAAAAAAACTGCAATAATTACACTTGCAGGGTTAAGGGTAGTGGGAGTTGGCACCCAGACCACTCCAGTGGGCAGAAGTGGTCTGGGTGCCTGGAGTGTCACTTTAAGCAGGACACACAATGAAGAATAAGACATGTGGATTTGGTAAGGGGTGGGGGAGGGGGCAGATGGCCTAGGTGTCCCATTTGAGTTTTATCGGCATTCAAAATCTAGGTTGCTCTGTTATTTTATAGAGGTTGATAAGAAATGGATTTATCGAACACTTGCTAACCTCCTCTACCATAAAGCGAGTAACTCGGGGAGGTTTAGGAGTAGTGGTGGGCCCCAAATTTCACATGATCCCCTAAAATGAAGGACTCCTGGTTAGCTGATAGAACCAAGTAAAGAAGGCTGATCTTTCCTGAATATTATATTCTTTTAAACCGCACAATATTTATGGTTTAAAGAGCATTCGTATATCACTGGGAAGCCCTAACTAAAGCACACCATGTGTTTAAACCCATTTGCATAATATTAGAGCATCCCCTGACAAATTGCCAACATTTATGTACTTAATAAAGTACATTCCGGAGATACTCATTTATTTACATTCCACTTTACCATAATTAATAGGTTGGCCTTCAAATTAGCATTTAATTGCTGTGAGACAGACTGCTTTAATTGCTTGGTGGTTTCTTACTAATGGACACATACATCGAGCCATTCCAACAATTCAATAATATACAAAGGATTCCAGCCAATACATCAATCTGGAGTAACCACTAAAATATAAGCGGAGGGGCAGTCGGTGGTTTGCGTGTTAAAATTGTGTCTATGTGTTCCAATTTGTGAAATAGTGGCTGTTATAGGAATACTCCAAACCACGAAAACACTTTAGCTTTCTGAAATGTTTTATGTGTAACGTCTGTCCTCTTTTTCAATTTACAAAAAGTGCAGATTTCAATAGAAATTAGAATTTTTACATTTTATTTTTTATTTTTTATAAATCAACCTTGTTATACCCATTGGCTGCCAATCAGACAACTGGTCCTGTGACTTCCTGGTTTGTTTAGCTCAGAAAGCACCCGCCTTGCAAAGACTTATCTTTAAACTGCATTGGGAAGTCTGTGATTGGACAGCCACAGAAAGTCTGGGCGGGGTTAGAAGGGGAGGGCTTGCAAAGGCTGTAGACGTGGTTTTTAGCTTTTGCAAGCTGTTTTCAGATACAAACCCATTGAAAAAGTGCATAATTAAATGCATGCATGTTTTCATTGGTGGTATGTTTACTAAGTAGAG
The DNA here is from genome assembly GCF_036172605.1 of Pelobates fuscus. Lineage (NCBI taxonomy): Eukaryota > Metazoa > Chordata > Amphibia > Anura > Pelobatidae > Pelobates > Pelobates fuscus. The sequence continues at coordinate 161,125,021 of NC_086325.1, forward strand.
TTTTTACAATTTTATTTTATTTTTTATTTGTGCATTGGAGGTTCCTTTTAAAGTTTATGCGTTTGATGGGTTTCCAGCGCTTGCAGTTCTGTCCACCTTATTTTGGTTATTGAGCTGTTTTTTTTTTGTTTTGGTTTTTTACATTTTTTTTTTTTTTTTGTGATCAACATTGACAACTTGTAAATGATTACCCTTGAGTTGGGCTTGCAACATTGTAGATAGAGTTTAATAATCGTGTGTGTAGATAGAATGCTTTTGTAATTAATCTGCAGCAATTGAGACATAGCGGGCACATCCCAATAGATCTAATAATATCCAGTAAATGTGTTCTGTCTTTGTTCTGCTGTCAACATGTTCTGTACAGATTCCAGCCCTCTTTGATCAGAATTATTTTTTTTGGGGGGGAAAGGGATTCATCTAATATCAAAAATCCTTCTTGCCACCTAAAGTTAAATATATCAGAGCAAAGGATTTTGTTCACACGTTGTATGTCACAAAAAAAACTGTTTTCCGCTGGCTCTTTCTTTTTCATCTGCTATGGACTTTTTATATTTTGAAAGAAATTCTAGAAGGTGAGTAAAAGTGTAGTTGCCAGAAAAGACCTGGCAAACGTTGGCCTGCACGCTCTCCATGCACGGGAGGGCCTTTAGATTGGGGCAATAACATCTAAGTAACATTCAAAGACTCTCCGTTAACTCTGACACAGGTGAGTTGGAACTGATAAATCTTAGAGGTCGGCTGCAGCTTGATCTCATCAACGCTGCACGCCACCCGTGGGATAGTGTAGTGTCATCCCGCCTCGTGTCCCCAAGTCACTGCGTACTTCTAGTCACTGGCTAACTCTACAGAGCGAGCCATGGTTTGTGGCAGGCTTTCTCATTGGGACTATGTGTACGTGGCACACCTCCTGTAGAGAGAGTGAGTCAGAGCTACGTCATGGTGACACTCGCTGTGCACACGGAGCGAACTGTGAATTCTCCTCCAACATTGCGAAGGTTAAAGGGTAAGGATCAACATTACAGCTTCTGTTTCTGTATTTACAAAAGGTATACTGACTCAACGCGGCGTTTCCATCGTGAATTAGCAAGACCTCCGTTAAATTGATTTTCCTGGCTGCTCAGCCTTTCATTTATTGGGCAGTCAATTTTTGCAGAATTGCACATATTTTGAATGCGTGTACGCTCTGTTTTTGATGGTTTGTCCTGAAATGCACTTTTTGCCGTGCATTGTACGATTTATTTTCGCCCTCCAAAACCACATTCGTTAAAAATTTCAGCCTGGCGGGTTATTTTGATATTGTGTTTTGGCTGTCCCTCCTGCTGTAAATCCCATCTCAAAAATGGAAATCCTACTTTCCTTAATATCAAAATCCTCCAATAAAATGGAATATCTTTTCCTGTGATATGAGTGTATGTGTATGTATGCAGAGGGTAACGTCGATGTTTTTCAAGTTTTGAACTGTTGGACTAAATAGTCAAGATGTAGAGTTTTCTTTCCGTATTTGCCTACTTTGACTTGAATTTCAGATTTTCACTCCATGCGTCGTGTCTAAATAAACTCTGTAAATTGGTAAATGCCTGAAATTGGTGCTGCTGGGTTTTTGGATACATTTCCCATGATGTGTATGCTGCTTTTTAACTGGTAATTCAGAATCATCTTTGGGACCGTGCTCATCAGTGCAGGGGATCAGTTCTGGTCCAATCTTCCTTTAACCTTGTATTATGTTTTTCAGTAGATTTGTGTGAGAATTAACGATATTCCAGTGGCGTTGTTGGCTACTAATCCTAGCCTTTATTACTCTATTAATGTGTGAGCTTTGATGAAAAACACATTACAACATTTTGACCCAAAATAGCTGATTATAGACAGAGCTTGGCTTTTTTAGCCTTAATGTTTTGTTTTGATTTCGTCAGAATTCTCGGTTTAGTGAATAAACCCTCCTTTTTAATCTTTCAGAAACCTATGGTAAAGGGGTTAAGCTTTTATAGTGACTTTTCCAGAAGGAATGTTTCAACTATTTATTAATCCCCGGAGCGTAAAGAGATTTCGCCAATATCAGAACTGCAGCCAGTGGGTCTGTGTGTTCGAGGACGAGTCGATGTGTATTCCTTATGGACGGAATATCTTTGTTATCTGATCACCCGGGCCACAGTGTTAAAGTGGGGAATAGGCTGTTATTGTGTGCTCTGACCCAGATGATAGATGTTTGCAGGGTTTAGAACCCAAATCTGGTTTGTTTTATGAATCCGCTAGTGGTACATTTTATAGAGTAAAAAATTAAGCAACACTGGGGAAGATGTTCCAATTCTCGAGTTTCTCAATCCATGTAATACTGCATGTGCGCCCTGTGCCATCTGTGTTTGCTCAATTGGATAAAAGTCCAACATATTTGCTTTATTTGGTCTATGATGGGTAAGTTCCAACCTTGAGGATGCAGGATCTTTTCCCGGCAAGGTCAACTCGACATTTCATCTCTCCAGACAGACCAAATGTGCCTTGGGTCGTGGAAACCGGGATTTAACCTGCTGCAAATTCAGTTGGCTATGAGAGATAACAAAATAGTATGATTTGTGTGTTGTTGTTTTTTGTTTTACAGGTCTATTTTATCACAAAGTATATATCTGGTTATTAAAACCATTTGCCCGGCTGCATGGTCGCATGTAGCACGAGCTCCACACAAGAAACCAATATTTCAGCGAGATACTCAGATTTTTTTTTTTATACGGAAAACTCTGCATACTACAAGCTGAGCATCTCCTGACCCAAAGCCTGCGTCACCCCAGGGTTTTCTCAACGCCTTTCCAGTGATGTAAAGTCCTCTTGCGGCCTGCCACTGGGGAAATTGTGGCTCCGCTCCTGAGCCCGTTTCCGCATTCCCAGGCTGAGGGCCTTGAGGGGGTCAAACCCGGGGCATGTCCCACACACTCAGAGGACCGGTTCCTTTGCCATCTGGGGCATTGTCAGAGGTTCCGGGAGTACCTGGAGCAGTAGGAGTTGCATGCTGGCTCTCTTCAAAGCCTGGAAATGGTGATTTAGCCAACAGGGGGCTACTGAGACTTGGTTTCAAAATGTGACCTCTTTGGCAAGTAAGGGGATAGGATGAACGCCACAACCAAGCCTCGAGGCATAGGGGGGCACAGTATTGTTTTATTTTTAATTGTATAGTCTCCTATGTGCACTCTGGAGTAGGCACTGGTCCTAGTTGTGTAGTGGTTCCCCTATCAGTGATAATCCCTACAAAGTTAAAAAATGTTCCAAACGACCGCCATATCACAGAGCTTACATTTGCCACTAACTGAGTAGCTGGGTCACATCCCCCTGTCACTATGGCCTAGCACCTTTAATCATATTCTCTATAATTCCCTGACACACTGATTGTCCAGCCTACCTAGAGCTTCATTTTATTATTGTGAGCCCTGGTGGGCAAGTGTTCAGGTTTGCTTGACTTATGCCGAAGCCACTTCTGCTTTTATATATTCCAGCGTGCACACCACAGTTGAGGAGCGTGGCTGTTGAATACCCCACAGACAGGGTGGAATAGCTGTCAGAGGTTCTTGTATCAATATTCTAAAGATTGGTGCTGTTTTTTTTGGAATTCCACATTACTGTTTTATGATATGTCATAATTCTGCTTGTTGATAGTGTTGTGGCAAGACAAGCCTGTAATGTTATCTGTGCACAACTAAAATAAAGAATTAAAAAAACAAAAACAAAAAACATTAAAGGCATTTAAAGACTTTTGCTGTTTGTTCTGACTCGTATATAACGTGGATTCCCATTTACATTGCACTGTTACGTTTTGGCATATACAGGCCCCAGTTAAATATTTTTAGATAAGCGTTTCATAGATTTTTGGCTAAACTTTTAAAATGATGAAATTTATTGAAATTTTTTTTTTAAGATTTTAAAATTGTGATATATTCTTTTTTTTCGGGGGAGGGGGGGGGGAAGATAACATATATATCAGGGCCACAGCATTTAATTTTTTTTTACTTTTAGGCCAAATTGCCGATCTAAATAAAAATAAAATAAAAGGCAAAATAAATGTGCACATTTTCCAGTTTTGCTTTTTTGGCTGAAAACGTGCTTTCCCCTCGTCAATTCTGCCCAATTCCTGGTCAAACTGTATATTTAATGGTTAACTTCTGCAGGCTGGTTACCATCTCCCTCGGATGCAGTGCTGAGACCTATAGTCTGGAGCAGAGAAATTTGTTTCCCTGAGAGCATCTGCCTCTAGCTCAGATTAAATATTTGACAGTCTCCTTTGAGAGTCTGATGTACTCTGACATTTTGTTGGATCGTCCGAGTTTAGCCCTGATTGTAATGATGAATTGGTTTGCATGCTGGTGCTGTTATCGTTCGCGTTCACGCAGACTACCACGCAACCAGTGCAGCTAAAAGCCCATGTATTCAGTTCCAGCCTAGGACGTCGACCTGACTTCTACAAATTACCTAAACTTTCCATCGTTCCATGCTGTTTAAACACTTACAGAAGAAGTGGAAAATCTAGCAAACCAGGAGAAAAATGTTGTTTTGATTTTTAGAGTGCGTGAGCGTCCTTTCCATTTATTGTACCGTCCGGCTCGGCTCCTGGAGATGTTGATTACTGTCGCTTCGTGGACCAATGAACTGTCTGTTATTTACATTTTTTTGCGTTTACCTCCGAAGGCTGAAATCTGTACGTCTATTATTATGGAGAAATCTTGAAACGGTTCATATTTAGCTCTTATATAACTCTTTATAATAACTCTTAGCACTTTTTGGGGCCCTTTATTAACTCTCTTCAACTCACAGTTTGATAAAGGAATCCCTTGACTTAACTCTACAGATTTATTTTGTAAATCTCAAAGACGTAAGAATAAAGAATTGGGGTTTGGAGATGTTTAAAGAGCCATTCTTGGTCAAAGCTGTAGAAGCAGATCGGCCACCATAGAGTCAAATAAACTGTTTCTGAGGATTGCAACACGTTTAGGACTTTAGCCCAGAACATCTTTTAACACACGGTGTCACCTTAACCAGGAGACCCACGCAACCTGGGCCTGTCTCAGAAGGCACAGCCTCATGGACAAGTCTTTAGTGTTAAAAACACAGTTTAAGAGACATTGAGAATGGAAAATAAATCATTAGCTTGCCTTATGGTTAGCCCTTAAGTTCTCAATCCTCTAGAATAATGAACACACAGTGAGTTTTCATCTGATATATGATCTTCTTGTTTTCCATTGAAGATATACATAGTGGCAGCATTCACTATGTATTGCAGCCTGCAGATTCCCATCTGGACCAAGTGACTAGGATTGTCAGCTCAGTGGCAGAACTAACGTAGAGAGGATTTTATATGGGCCCCTTAATGCATGGGTAGCCAAATCGATATCTGATATCGCTATCTGTCGCACAACTCCCATTATGACTTGTCAGTTAGGGATCTACCATTTGCCCATCTTTGCAGGATTGTTTTTAACACTGATGTAAACATGTTTTAGTATAAAATATGTGTGAGTGACTGTAGGGGTGTGTTTGTATGTAGTGTTGGTTTTTGAATGCAGGTGTGTTTATAAATAATGCTGGTGTTTTAATACATACGGTACGTGTGTTTGAATGTAGGGGTGTATTTGTGTGTAGTGTTGGCATTTGAATTCAGAGATGTATGCACATATACACATACACAGCCACACATGGATACAAATACACACTGACACACATGCAGATACACTGACACACATATATATACACAGGAAAAAAGGAATACAGATTAAGAAACAGCACACACATTAAAATACAGTTTGACATTTTACAAGGCCAAATTAAATCACCTATCTCAGCAAAGAAATATGAGGATTGAGATCCACAATATGGCCATACCATGTTAATCCCAGCACTACGTCACAGTACCCCAATATCTGTGGATCCTACACTAATGTAACGTGGGAGACAAATTAAAAAGTGCTAAAATAACTAAAGTGTTTTTAATTAATCTGTTAGAGCATTGTGAATATATACCATGCAACATTAATGTGGTAAACGCAATACACAGATACACACACTGACACACATATAGATATATACATACAGATACACTGACACATACAGATACACTGATACATACAGATACACACACTGACACACATACTGGTCAAAATTGTTCCGCTTCTGCTGGCTGTGGCTCCACCACCAGCACCAGTAGTAGTTTTGCCACTGGGTCAGCTGTAGATCAGTGCCTCTTGCAGTGCAGAAAGACCATAGTTAGTATGACATTGTCCAGCTGCGTGCGTCCTCTGTCTAATGCAGCCAAGTACTGCATGTCTCGCCATGCTTCTCTCTCCCGCAGCGGGAGCTCTAATCCAGACTTAATGCTTGGGGATTGTCAGTATCCAGCCCTCACACTACCCCAAGGGAAAGACAGAAAGCGAAATTAATAGAAGGGCTTGATGTTTTGTTTGTTTTTCTCCCTTGCGTTGTCAAGCTTTTCTCTATACGTATGAGAGCAAGCTCCGTGTTAGCCTTCTCTGTAAGTAACTAGCTCTTGTAGCAGTTAATAAAGTTTATTTAAGATTAGGTGTCGCACATCACGTCTCTTTCTATTATACACATCTGTGAGAGCATGTCAGGGGGTAAGTACCATAATAAACACCTACCACTTATGGATTCCCATCTCCTATGGTGCTTTGCCGTTACAGAAATGTAATGTATTATTCCCTTCAATTGCACGGTTTTATTATAGCCAATCCCAGTTACAGATGTTTTGGCTGAACATCAAACCTTTTTAACCAGATCTTGTAAAAATGCTCACGCTGAATTTATTGAAAGTGACATTAAAGTGTCTGTTCGCTCCTAAGGCATCATAGTTAGCTCGTGGTTTGTTCCTAAAATGTATGTACGTCCATCCGTACCAAGCACCTTGGTTCTCCACAGACCTGGGATGTACTGATACTGCTATAAAAATTCGGACTTCACCCTAGTAGGAAATGCATTGTACTGATGAAAGATCGACTTGCCGCTCATCTTTTGAGAATTAGTTGCTCTACATACATGTAAATGAGCTATTCAGGACTGAGTCCATGTTCCGTACCAGAGGCCAGGACATTCCGTTCAGCCTGTGCCATATGCCCTTACCAGGAACTCTGCAGGACGTTCCAATAAAGACACTCTGTGACCAGACAGTAAATTTATACAACGACTGACAAATTGGTGTTACGCTTCCTTTAACAAGTCTCTGTAGAAGACCGTGAATCGACCCACTGTTTCTGAGCTTTTCCCGTCTACATGCTATAAATCCGGCCATAAAATGTGAGACCTCTTCGACTGCGCGGTGATAGCAGACACCTTTATTTTATTTTTTAATTTTGTGTATTAACACTTAGTTATTTTATTACGAATTGGTTACAAACTCAACATTGAAAATCGTGTTAAAATGAGGCAAAATGGTGTAAAAGCGATTACAGGTGTATTTCCAGGAGCACTGTTTGAGCAGTTTCCCCAGTGGCGTACCTTGGATTGGAGTCAGATTAACCATTCAGCACGTGAGATTTCACTACAGACAGCTGGAAATATACGTTTTTTTCTGTGTGACTGGCACCAGTAATCACATGTTTTGCAATTTGGCTTTTGATTTGATGATTTTTTTCTCTCCAAAATAATTTACTTTTTAACTTTATGTAGATGTCCTAGTTTAGATAAATGCAGAACCAGAATCTAAACTGAAGTACGTGTTTTTTCATTTGTCTCTTTGTATGATTGTTAAAATGTGAATGAATAACTAAACCGATAATTGTAGAGAATTAACAGAGGAATTAGAATTTACTGAAGTTGAAAATTTTTCAACTCTGCTGGTATGGGCTACAATGTTCAGAACACTGGTGAGACCTCACTTGGAGTATTGTACGCAGTACTGGAGACCGTATCTTCAGAAGGATATTGATACTTTAGAGAGAGTTCAGAGAAGGGCTACTAAACTGGTTCATGGATTGCAGGATAAAGCATACCAGGAAAGGTTAAAGGATCTTAACATGTATAGCATGGAGGAAAGACGAGACAGGGCGGATATGATAGAAACATTTAAATACATAAAGGAAATCAACACAGTAATGGAGGAGACTATATTTAAAAGAAGAAAAACTACCACAACAAGAGGACATAGTCTTAAATTAGAGGGGGCAAAGGTTTAAAAATAATTTCAGGAAGTATTACTTTACTGAGAAGGTAGTGGATGCATGGAATAGCCTTCCAGCTGAAGTGGTAGAGGATAACGCAGTGAGGGAGTTTAAAGGACCACTATAGGCACCCAGACCACGTCAATTTAATGAAGTGGTCTGGGTACCAGGTCCCTCTAGTTTTAACCCTGCAGCTGAAAACATGTTTCAGAGAAACTGCTATGCTTACACTGCAGGGTTAATCCAGCCTCTAGTGGCTGTCTCCCTGACTGCCACTAAAGGCTGCTTCCGCGATTTACACAGAGTAAATCACACTTATCTATTGCTGGAAGTCCTCGCGGAGTCCAGCGTCAAATAAGATTCCCATAGGAAAGCATTGAGTAATGCTTTCCTATGGGCGGGTATGAATGCGCGCATGCCTCTGGCCGCGCATGCGCATGCGACTCCACTCGGGAGCTGACATCAGCGGGGGAGGAGAGGTCACCAGCGCCGAGGGAGCCCGGTGCTGGATTAAGGTAAGTGGCTGAAGGTGTTTTAACCCCTTTAGCGCCAGAAGGGGGCCCGAGGGAGAGGGACTTTCCAAGAGCGTATAGTGTTTACCTGGCACTATGGGATCCCTTTAAGCATGCGTGGGATAGGCATAAGGCCATCCTAACTATAAGATAAGGCCAGGGACTAATGAAAGGATTTAGAAACCTGGGCAGACTAGATGGGCCGAATGGTTCTTATCTGCCGTCACATTCTGTTTCTAGTCCGTTCTTCACAAAACTCCAAATACAAAATGTAGACAAAATAAAGAGATTTGGAAAAGTTACCTAAGCTTGGTTATTTCAGCCTGAGCTTTACCATTTGAATTTAAATTTGCCACAATTTGGAGTTTAGTCAATAACCTTCCCCGTCCCACTCGCTCATCGCCAGAGCTGCTTTGTGAATGACCAGATCCTGATTATTAGTGTAGTGGTTATTAATGTGTAAAAAGAAATAGATAAATAATAATCGGAATACCTTGTATATAACTTGGACTCAGTGACAAAATTTGCAACGCTTCTTTTCCTAAAAAGTAAAAATATGTGAGGTTTTTTTTTTTCTTTGCTGGAATTTCGAGCGAGTGCTCCACATGGCGTAATTTCCTCGCAAGAATTTGTGACCTGACTGCAACATATCTTCAGTAAAACCAGTTTTATTCATTTTGTAAAAAATATGTACTTTTTTCATGTGCTGACAGTCAGACATATTGTGTATCTGTGAGTTTGTAAAGTCCACAGTGCCGGTATGAAGCACTAATTTATCCTACTGCCTGGTTTCGATGATCCAGCACTTGGCAATTCAGATCTTTCCTGGTCTACATTTCCCCATGAGGTTCAACCAGCTTTCAGTCTATTTTCAGAACATTGTGTACCGGTAGTATCCGATTCACCTACTGTAGATTTATAATGATTTACAAGGGAATTACAAATTCTTGGCTAAACAAGCTGAGCAGAAAAATGTAGCAGAATTGGATCTGTAAGTTTGCAACGTGACTCTTTCCTGTAATCAGAGCAGCTAACACTCAGATATAGCATGTCTGCCTGCGTGGACAGGGAATTTGTCCTATTCTGTAATGTACAGCAAAGGGTTTCCACCAGAATTGTTATGAGTATTTTGGGTATTCCAGACACTTTTTTTTAAACATAGAAGTCAAATTTTGTAAGTGGATAATACATTAAATAAAAGGTTCAGAGCTTGTTGTATATGTTGTGTTTTGTATAAATACAGATACATAAAAATATATATATTCTTTACCTTTCCATTTAAGAGCTACTTTTTAATACATGTTATAGAACGAGATCAAAGATAAGATAACATTTAAGGTGATCTTCACAGTTCTTCCCAAGCCGTGATGACACAATAAAGCTAAACTGGTTTATTTGTACATTTATAGAATATATTACATGAGTTAGCTCAGCCATAATCACTCCTACATTATAATGACTGACCAGCAGTCACGGCACTTTCTGGTTTAATTTTATATTTATCACAATAATGCAGCTTCCTTATCCATCAAAGGGGGTTATACTATAACCAGCTTATGTTTTGGGGTACCTCCCTCCAGCTCCTCTGTGGTTACAGAGACATTGTATTACATGGAATCGGGAGGGGGAGTTCGGCTCTCGTTCCAAGCTTATCTCTTCTATGCGGTGGAATGCAAATCAGTGTTTTGAATGTAACATACGCAATTCCGTAGAAGCCCAGATACCCGCTGCTCAGATACCCATAAACCTATTCTGTTTACTTGATCTCTTTTCAGGAACTCACCAGCTGCGGGTGGAACAAAAAGGAGAAACACAGCCTTGCTCCAAATGTTGTTGCCTTTACAAGAAGGTTTAACCAGGTATGAAATATGTATATAAATAAATAAACCTATTGCAGCATGCGCCTGGCTTCCTCTTCCCTTATAATAATTGTATCATGCTGTACAACTGGTGCAGGAATCAGGGCATGGGAGGCCCCTTGCCTTCTGCAATCTGTGACTTGATATTTTTTAATCATGCTCTCACTGTTAATGCACAATCTACTTTTGATGCATTCAAAACATTTAAAAGCATTTGATGCTATATGTAAAAAAAAAACAAATTTGAGTTTTGCTACTGTAAATCGTGAGCCTCTGCTGGGTCCAGATAGTGTCGAGATTCTCAGCCAGTCTGGAATATAAGAAATGTTATGCTCTTTCAGTTGACCAGAACTAGTGAACTATTGACAGGTAAACTAAATAGAAAATGAAATGAGGACGGTATCACATTAGAGCCGAGTGGATAGGATTTTGCAGTTATTTGGACAATATTCCCGTCATGTTGTATGGTGTGTAACCTCGGTCCTGCAGACTTTACAGAAGCACGGAGCTCTGCTTTTAGTCTTTGTGCAAAAAGTCTGAGGGACCTATTGTATATCACCCATCCGGGACACACGAGCTACATCTTTACCTCTGACCGCTACCTCCTACTTGTTTGTCGGACCCCAGGGTAAATGAGATTGACTTTAACTTGGACTTGCTTGGCCTTGTGTGTATGATTATTCCAGATAGGAGCTGGGATTCCTCTTGCTATACATCATAACACTTATCATGGAACGAATAGAACGGAGGGGAGCTGTCTGCTATATTTTTCTCAGTTTAATAAGTTCTGCCAGGGGCAGACCAGAGGCTAAGAGGTCTGTGGTCCCTAGGCTGATGTGATTGGAACACCAGTTGTTGGTTTAACAAGTGAGTGAAACTCAATCTTAAACTGCTCCAGGACCGCTTGGGAAATCGGGCTGTCACTCACAGTATGACTTGGTTAGAAATTAAAATCCCGGCTCCCAGTAAACCTTGCGAGCTAGTTCAGCAGCGTTAAGCAGGGACATCGTCAGTTTTATTTGATGGAACTTCGTTACCAAACTGCTTTACAGATTCCAAAGAATACAATTCGGGATTTAACTATTCAACGCCTTCCTGTTTCTAAATGCATTGATATCTTATGGTTCCATAGGTTGAATTTGGTATTTTTGCAACAAAATCACACTTCCATCCTTTGACGTGATCACAGAAATGTTTGCCAAAACCCCTCCGATTGGAAACCAATTTACAGTTTGATTGGAGCCAAAATAACGCTTCCAAGAAAGCAGTTTAAACGTGCATTATGTTGGCCGCAGAGCTTGCCTTGGCATATTTCATAGATTTTTTTAATGGAGATTTGTATGCTGCACATTATGTCATCTGCACCTACACACTGCATTCACTCCCAGAGTTGGTAGATGTGATCTCCTTTTTGTAAGTGCTGGCATTAAGTTGGCTTATTCCCTGCCTCGAACCCTTCCCCCACACCCCCAGAGCAATGTGCTCCATACATTGTAAAATAATGCTAAACCATTCTTTTACACTGCTCCTATTGGAATAGTTAGAAAAATCATAAACTTTAAAGATCTGGCCAAAGGAAATAGTGGAGGGCTCTTTTAAAGGAAAACACGTCTGATGAAGTCTATTAAAACTCTTTGGATTGGATGTAACATGACACAAAAGCTGCGTGTCCTGTTATTTTCTTTTTTTTTTTTTTTGTTATAATTTATAATTTTTATTGTAGCATCGCATTTTGTACATTTATCATCTCTCAGTTTTGCTACATTTTAAATGCAACCGTTGCATAAAGTGTCACTGGTAACAGGTAAACATTACAGTCTATGTGAAGCATAGGTACAGTGGTGTATAATAGTTATACTCGTGGTTGCATGGTATTAGTAAGAAAAATGAACATTTGCTTGTTGGAGATACCTTCTTTTTGGGGGGTATTAGCAAACTGAGAGGTACATGGTAATGCGTTTCGTGGGTGGTCTATTTGGCGGCGGGCCCGCCGGAGAAAGATTGTAAAAGTGGAATCGGACATAGAGCAATATCTGAGGATGATAGCCTAAGGAGTATACACCTGTGACTTGCAGTCCAAGTTATAATGTACTTGCGGTATTCAGGTTTTCGGCACATCTCATCTTTACCGTGTACATAGCATGTAAGCCCTCCACATCTCATCTTTACCCCATACATAGCATGTAAGCCCTCCACATCTCATCTTTACCGTGTACATAGCATGTAAGCCCTCCACATCTCATCTTTACCGTGTACATAGCATGTAAGCCCTCCACATCTCATCTTTACGTGTACATAGCATGTAAGCCCTCCACATCTCATCTTTACCGTGTACATAGCATGTGTGTCCTCCACATATCTGCTTTACCATGTATGTAGCATATCAGCCCTCCATATCTCCTCTTTACCACGTACATAGCATGCAAGTTCTCCATATTTCCTCTTTACCATGTATATAGCATGTACGCCCTCCACATTTCCTTTCTTATATAAAATGTGAATTGCTGCATGCTCTAGCAGAAGCAAAGAGTTAATGACACCCCAAAGCTCTGAGTTTTAAACCCTGTCTCATTGTCTGGGTATCACGAGAACCCAGGCCTGGAAGAATTAGCGTGATTAGGTCATATTCAGATGGATACAATTACTTTCCTGCCGTTTCCATCCGCTGGAAAACTTCTATCATCAAACCCCTTGGAACACAGTTTAATTTTTATTTTTTTTATTCACCAAAAAGTATTTTGCTCTTTAAAAAAAAAAAAAAAAAAACAGATGTGAAAACAAACTGTGGGACACCCTGGGAATAGATTCTATTCCAACACAAATATTTTGGTGGAGTGCCAGGGACTGTTTGATACGAATAACTAAAGACCATGCTATCTGTAAGGAGCAGGAAGCGAGGACGAGGGCGCAGGTCAGACAGTCTGCGCAGTGGGCTGGGGCAGAGCCTGGCATTTTCTTTTTAATAACGATTCTTTCAGTCCATAATATGCTTCTAAAAATCTTATTGCAAATTTGAGTCAAAATTGGGGCAAAATTTACTATATTGTCAAAAAGAAAAGTAAAATCGTACTGTTGCCTTAAAAGCCAAATTGAAAAAAATTAAATGTTTTTTTTCCATTTTACTAATATGTTACCAGAAAAACACATTACGTGTTTTACAGTAACATCAAAATCAATGTAGATCCTTCATAAACAAATCTCTATTTAAATGCATTTTTTTTCCTTCTTTTACTAAAACCAACACTATTTGAAGAAGCATTTAAACTCCTAAAGAGGTTGGTCTGGAGACTGTGCCAAGCCAGACTCCGAGCTACGTCTATGGAAAGTATTCGAATGAACACAACAAGGGTGATAAAAAGATCAGAGTTATATAACATGTCAGGGACCCTAAATAGGCCCCTATATCCATCCAGTGACTGAGTCATTTACGTAAGCAAAAAGGGGACTTGCAGCTTAATCTGTGGTTGGCTGATTACCCTGAAATTTAGATCATTTTTTTTTTTTTTTTTACATAGCCTGGAAAAAATGAAGGCACAGTATTAATGTAGAAGGCGTCTGGTGTGTGTAAACGTGCAAAACAAAACGTTAAAAAAAAAAAAGCTATAAAATGTTGCAATGTTTGGCAATGTCCTAAATTTGGCTTAGAATACTTAACCTTTGCTGCATTTTCCAAAAGATTACTTTTCCACTTTAAGCCACATATGTCGAGGCAAAAACATGGACAGTTCTGGGACAAATAAGGAGGGTGCACTCACCAGGGACATCAAGGGTTTTCAAAAATGTTGTACTTTGCCCTAAAATAGCACTTGATTTTCTCCAATACATTGAGGCGCCCGAAATGATAAGCACCAAGTAAAAAAACTTTAAATAAATGCATCTTCATTTGTTAACGGTTTATAGTCTAAATTTAATTTTTGGGGATACACTTTTAAAATATATATTTTTTTAAATAAGGCAAGATGGGGACTACTTTGCCTTATGAAATTTTCCTCCACTTGACAAAAGGTGGAGCTACCTGTTGTCAAGTTTTGTCACTTTCCCAAGCCGTCTATATTGTCAGGAACTGAAGAAAGAAGATGGCTGTGCCCACATCAGGTAAGTATATCTACCCACCGCTGCACCCACGGGCTAAAGCACACCAAGTAAGTGATGTCACCATCGGGGGTCTTGCAAAATATGCAAAGACCCCAGAAGGTGACAGAGCCTCTTTAAGTTCTCCTACAACAAGTTATTTAAAGAGCTGTAAACATTTATCTTTAATACCTTCTTAAACTTTGTAGGTAAAGTGGATTATTGCTGATACAATTTGTCTCCAGCACTGAAACAGTCTCGTTTGTGTTCTCCCTTTCCCCATTTCTCGCATGTCGTCACGTGAAGCACATCTGGGCAGATAAAACTGCGTTGAATATTCGGAGTGATTTATACACTCTAGCCTTACTTCATTTTCTAAGATACTTTATACACATTTTTTCCACAATTAAGTAATGTTTGCAGAGCAGAACAGCTTAAAAATAAAAAGAGAGAGAGTTTATTCATTGGTCAGAGAGTTTTACGGATCTATTTATTCGGTTAGCGTTCTGTGGGCAAATTGATGGGAATATATACAGTAACGCAATAAAAAAATAAACACCGTAATCTGAGTTGGTAAAAGGATAGGGATCTGGCGCACAGCGGTGTATTAATCAAATTAGCTTTTTATTCGTTTACATTTTCTTAACGTTTCTCTGTCCCCAGACTAGAGGTTACAAACTTTGTTAAGGGTTATTCACTAAATAGACAATTTAGCGCTACAGACAAGGGAATTTTACATTAAATGTTAAAATAGCTGAACTGGAAAATTCTCCAAGATCTGCAATTTTGCTTTAAAATTTGCAGTTCCTTTGTCCGTTCGCCACAATTTCTGGTGGTTTGGGCGTGTTTAGGGGTTATATGCAATGCATTGTGCGTTTTTGCACATCAGGCGCAAATTTAAAAAAGGAAACTGAGAATCCAAATATCTTTTCATACACAATACACTGCCAAGCAAATCCAATCCTTTTCACCCTCTGTACGATCCATTCGATAATGTTTGGAAGTTTTTTTTTGGATTCATTAGGATACCAACTGGGGCTTGTTGTTGAGCTTATTGTCCTCTTTTTTTTTTTCTTTTTTTTTTTAAATCCGTTTGACAAAAAATGGGTCTCTCCCAGTACCAATAACTTGACCCCTCTTCTTCTGTTGAGATAATTTGGGAGTTTCATTTTCTTATCTATCCAAATCGGCTCAGAAATGAAAGCTAGCACATGCTGAACTCCACATTTACACAGAGTTTGACAAGTAGAGCGGAAGTAAAATGTTCAGTGGTGGGAGAGACACAATTTTTGTTCAGCTACTACTTGAACGTGGTCTGACAAATAGCCGAGGACTTGAACTACAACCTCTGCTATAAGCTGTTGTAATACAGTGAGCTGTAATGGACTTAGTATTTGTTTAAACTTCCAGATCTTTTAACAGAACATTTAGCATTTTTTCCCAAATGTGTTAATAATATTTGAGCACGTGTTAGTAATAAAAGGTCCATTAATCACTGTTCCTAAATTAATAACGCACTGTACGATGACACGGTGCACTTCTCAATGCGTTCTTTTTATGAAATATTTGTTATTGGCCTGCCACCTACATGGTTTTAGCGTTACTATCTAACACGTAAACAAAATTACTTCTTGAATCCAAAAGGTCCTGCTGGTTTCTCAATGGAGCACCAATCTACATTCATTTATATTCTTTAAATGGTACATACAACCCTTTCTCGTGCGTCAGCATTATCAAACTGAGACTTCCCCCACCAAGCTCCTGATGCAGAAAAACTCCAACTCCCAAGCTGCTTTGCATGTAGTAGATGGGCCAGTAATTATAAGAATTATTGTCCAACCACATCTGTATGTACATAGCACATTCATTATTCTTAGTGAAGTCTATCTTTACTATTCCAAACTGGCTGTTTTGTTCTGCATTTTGCATGGTTTTCAGTTCATCCACAATTCACCATTTAGTAAATAAACCACCATTAACATACACTCATGTTAACATTTTCTGGCATTTCTATATATTTAGTAAATGTTAAATTGTTCCCTTATTATTATCATTATTCAGGCAGTGACATCCCCAGCTTTTTTTTGCTTTAATTTTTAGCTATACTACACACAGAAGTATCTACTATAACATGTATTTGTGAGTTTAATGGTTCGTATAAATCTAAATACTCTGATCTTGGTGATAACCTGTTCTTTCTTGTTTATTTTCAGGTCAGTTTCTGGGTCGTTCGGGAAATATTAACAGCACAGACCTTAAAAATTCGAGCCGAAATACTGAGCCATTTTATCAAGATAGCCAAGGTAAGTCTGGCCTGCTTGTATCGCCTAGTTGTCATGTTAGTATTGATACAGGTTTTTACAGGTCACAAGTTACCTGTGATTTCATGTGATCATTATAGTGACTGGACAGTTAATAGAAATGTGTGTATGTGTATACATATATACGCTAGGGTAGTACTTAGCTGGTAGTAAATCCTGCTGTGGGGGTGTCTTGTATAGATTCCTCTAAACCTCCTAGTAGTCACCTACTATACAATGCACAAACGACAATATGGGGATACAGCTGGAAGCAAGAAAACACACCGCGTAGTTGTGACGGACCGACCGCCAATCGATGCTCCTAGCGCTTACCAAGGACCATCAGCACCGCACCGGACACCATACCCACCGCAGACTCCACGAACCGCCATAGCTTGGTTGGGGTCTCGCCGTCTTCTTCCCACCCTGGTCCAACCTCTGGACCCAGGACCATGTGGGAAGGACCTCTCCTCCAGGAGGGTATAACTGAGGGAAGGACCTCTCCTCCAGGAGGGTATAACTGAGGGAAGGACCTCTCCTCCAGGAGGGTATAACTGAGGGAAGGACCTCTCCTCCAGGAGAGTATAGCTGTGTAGCTGAAGAGAGCTCTTACAAGAGCTAGCAGTGATATAGCGGGTATAGCTGTTCCCTACAACACGAGACGAGGCTGCGAGTTGAGGGTAAGAAGGTCTGCTTTATTGAGCAACTTGCATTTCTTTTATACAGAGTTTCGTGCAAGGGGCACAATAATGATTACCGTAACACTCCCACATACAGTGTACACAATCCCTCCCCTCTGCCTGTGATATAATCAACAAAGACAATGGACTAACTCAATTAACTCTGAGCAGAAAAAACATACATTTTTACAAACCCCAAAAAGTACCCCAAACTACAACATATTCCCACAAAAGTCACATCCCTCCATAGCCCCGATCTGGGTGAACAACATATCCAAAAATCACCCAGATCGGTTCAGGAATTTCCTGGAAGTCTTATTTTTGCCCCACCGTGCACATAGTCCTATGCCGAAAACAGTTCTATACACTCGACGGCAAAACGCTGCTGGACAATTTAGGTTAGCCGCCACCACATGTTTGAATCTGGTCCAGTTAAAAGTCCAAGGGGCAGAAACAGTGCCTTTAAAATCCAATATGATCAAATAGTTTTTAAAAGGCAATACACCCCAGGGGCCATAGTCACAGGGCAAGAGGCTGGCAAGCAGGCCTCTCCAAAACCCAGTGACGGAGTGCAATTCGTTACAGTAGTGTAGTACAATAGAAACAGAAATAGTGCCACAATATGAGTGCACTCACAGGAAACAATGATCTTTTAATGTAGTAACGGTTTCTCCCACAATATATATGGGGGCTTGAGCCTACTGCACGTCCAGATAACCTGTTTCTGCTATAAACAAGGACTCCAGTGAGACCTGAAATGACAGAGAGTGAAGCTCTCACAGAGACAAACATTCAGAATAAACACATGGTAAAAAATCTTTTATTTAAAAATTTTAATTTATAAGAATCTTCTGGCGCAATGCTTTTGGTTCCCACCTTGTTGGGCTTCCTCAGGGACCACAATAAAAATACATTTAAAATTGATTTTACATAATTATGGCGGTTGTTTTAAATGTATTTTTCTTATGGTCCCTGAGGAAGCTCAACAAGAGGGAACCGGGTTGGACCAGCACAATGACCCCTGTGACAGTTTAGGTGGTCCCCAGTGATAGAATATATTCATCGTACTCCACAGCCGCTAAGCAACTGCCTATTATAAGCTCCTTACTGCAGAGGCACTGCTCTTTTCTGTTATTTTAAAAAGATACTGAGACAGTTTTAATTCAGTCCCGTCCTGTCCCCCCAATGTAATTGTAATATATATTCTGTTACCCTTTGAGAATGGGTCACTGAGCTTATTTTTCAATGGAAGAATGTGTTGCCAAGATAATACTATGTACATTAGTTAGGACCCCGATGAGAACCGCTGGCTATTCTATAAACAGCTGAAACTGAGTTTTTTTTATTCATAGGACGGCCATACAGGTCCAAGGCAACACATTCACCCTCTCTAAATTTCATGGAGCTGTGTTTGATTGAGATAGAAGCACTGTGCCCACATTTATATTTTAATTCTCTCGTTGGAACATTGTGTCACCCATCAGGAAGTCTAGTTTGCTCTCTGTAACAGACACATAACCTTTCGTAACTGCCGTGAACCATTTAATTCACTACAGATTGTTTATTCTGAATGTTTGTCTGTGTGAGATCTTCTCTCTGTGTCATTTCAAGTCCCACCAGATATTACTTGGGAAATAAGGGAACGTCCTGAATTATAGAAGTTATAGAATTGTTACTTCTCTGTAGTAAATATCTGATTCTTTTTGTATGTGTCGATCGATCTGTATCCTCTGGGGAATATAACTGCACTCTGTCTCAGATTTGGTTGCGAAAGGTTATAGATACTTTGTGGAGCCCATCTTGGAGACAACGTTGGTGGATATAGAAATTTCTAATAGAAAATCACAATGCCAATTTACTTTACTCCTTGACTATATGCATCCTTGGTATTTCTATGTTTCTGCAAAATATTATGCTGGAATTTTCATTTCTAATTTAGACCCCAAGAGAGTGCTTGGGTTTTTTAAATATATATATTTTTTAACTTCTATTACTCTTGTAGTGATAAAGACTACACTTGGCACTTCAGATGGCTGCAGACTGCATTTCCCGCGATACAGGTGTCTGTAGATTCCCAGACTTCCAGATATATGTAGATTGTGTGTTACCTTAATATGTTCAGTTTGTAGACTACATTTCCTATTATCCATAGCTAGTCTCTCCATGTGCAGAGCCGATAAGTTCAATAGATTACACTGTGCCCGTCTAATAATTTGTTATACTAAAAATGGTATTTATTTATTTTTCTTGCAGAAACTGCTGGATCTGAACAATCTGCATTCTGTCATGTCCGTTGTGTCAGCCTTACAAAGTGCGCCAATTTTTCGACTGACAAAGACCTGGGCTGTAAGTCACTTTAATCTGCACCTACCAGTTCTCTGAGTATCCAGATATTTTACCTGGTTTTCTCAACAACTCGTAATATGCCAAATGTCATTCCATTTTGCTTCTGGACTTGTAAATGCATCTAAATATATATATATTTTTTAACTTCACCATCTAAACAGCATGTTTTTATTGCTGAGTGTCATTGATAAGCTCTGGAATGGCTCTGAGTTAGTAGGAGCGCAGCATCATTCTAGATCTACACCTTGAAAATATCACTAGCTGTAACTCCCATCATTCAGCCAGGCCGGTACCCGCTAACCTAATACAATCTGTAACTCCCACCATTCAGCCAGGCCGGTACCCGCTAACCTAATACTATCTGTAACTCCCATCATTCAGCCAGGCCGGTACCCCCTAACCTAATACAATCTGTAACTCCCACCATTCAGCCAGGCCGGTACCCCCTAACCTAATACAGTCTGTAACTCCCACCATTCAGCCAGGCCGGTACCCCCTAACCTAATACAATCTGTAACTCCCACCATTCAGCCAGGCCGGTACCCCCTAACCTAATACAATCTGTAACTCCCACCATTCAGCCAGGCCGGTACCCGCTAACCTAATACTATCTGTAACTCCCACCATTCAGCCAGGCCGGTACCCGCTAACCTAATACTATCTGTAACTCCCATCATTCAGCCAGGCCGGTACCCGCTAACCTAATACAATCTGTAACTCCCACCATTCAGCCAGGCCGGTACCCCCTAACCTAATACAATCTGTAACTCCCACCATTCAGCCAGGCCGGTACCCCCTAACCTAATACAGTCTGTAACTCCCACCATTCAGCCAGGCCGGTACCCCCTAACCTAATACAATCTGTAACTCCCACCATTCAGCCAGGCCGGTACCCCCTAACCTAATACAATCTGTAACTCCCACCATTCAGCCAGGCCGGTACCCGCTAACCTAATACTATCTGTAACTCCCACCATTCAGCCAGGCCGGTACCCGCTAACCTAATACTATCTGTAACTCCCATCATTCAGCCAGGCCGGTACCCCCTAACCTAATACAATCTGTAACTCCCACCATTCAGCCAGGCCGGTACCCCCTAACCTAATACAATCTGTAACTCCCACCATTCAGCCAGGCCGGTACCCGCTAACCTAATACTATCTGTAACTCCCATCATTCAGCCAGGCCGGTACCCCCTAACCTAATACAATCTGTAACTCCCACCATTCAGCCAGGCCGGTACCCCCTAACCTAATACAATCTGTAACTCCCACCATTCAGCCAGGCCGGTACCCGCTAACCTAATACTATCTGTAACTCCCATCATTCAGCCAGGCCGGTACCCCCTAACCTAATACAGTCTGTAACTCCCATCATTCAGCCAGGCCGGTACCCGCTAACGTAATACTCTGTAACAAAGCAGTATCACAGGATAGTTATTCTGCAGTGACAGCTGCCATTAATAATGGTGTTAAATTGATGATGCGTTCCTTTGAATTCAACACCATCGTAGCATTTCAATAATAACACTTGCTCATTAAGCCATTTTTTAAAAGTGAATCTATGGAAAAAAAAAAAAAATTATTCGTACACACACTTAGATATACATATAATGGAAAAAAATGCATGTATATACTATTCTGCGTCACGACTCACCTCTGTATACCCTTCGCAAGGCAGACACATGATCCTTTTTACATCTGGTTGATTTCTCTAAACTCTCCAAATCCCATTGCAATTATATAATTACATTTGGTCATGTAACCCATAGAAAACAAAGAATAAGAATCAAACGTCATCTGGGCACCTATAATAAATCCTAGAAGGCTTGCAAGCAATGCTAACATTTAATTTGGGGAGGGGGAGCCCTGGCCCTGTCATGTGGGCTATTTTACAGTATATTACATTTTATTCCAGCGATATTTTAGTCCCCCTCCGAGGGTCTGTTCATGATTAAAGTATACCCAGATTCGTCATGGTCAGCACTAACTGTAGTCTGTAATAAAGAATTTGCTAAGCTTTCCACCCCTAACCAAACTACAGATATTCATGATTTATACCCTTACCACATGTTATATAAATAAAACCACTGCTGTTAGTAATTGCCTTGAGTGCAGCCATTTACGTTCTGCACCATGTCTGCTCTGGCTGTGCAAATATTCTAAAGAATGCATGTGCACTTTACTGCTGCTGCAAAGTCAGATATCACTCTGCATTCCTCTACACAGAGGTGAGTGACTTATATCCAAGCAATCTTTGAGTTTGGATTCCAATATTGTTGAATGGGTAAGGCAGTGGCTGAGTGACAGGCAACAGAGGGTTGTAGTCAATGGAGTATATTCAAAGCATGGTCTTGTCACCAGTGGGGTACCTCAGGGATCTGTACTTAGATCCATTCTCTTTAATATTTTTATTAGTGATATTGCAGAAGGTCTTGATGGTAAGGTATGTATTTTTGCGGATGATACTAAGATATGTAACAGGGTTGATGTTCCAGGAGGGATAAGCCAAATGGCAAATGATTTAGGTAAACTAGAAAAATGGTCAGAGTTGTGGCAACTGACATTTAATGTGGATAAGTGCAAGATAATGCATCTTGGATGTAAAAACCCAAGGGCAGAGTACAGAATATTTGATAGAGTCCTAACCTCAACATCTGAGGAAAGGGATTTAGGGGTAATTATTTCTGAGGACTTAAAGGTAGGCAGACAATGTAATAGAGCAGCAGGAAATGCTAGCAGAATGCTTGGCTGTATAGGGAGAGGTATTAGCAGTAGAAAGAGGGAAGTGCTCATGCCATTGTACAGAACACTGGTGAGACCTCACTTGGAGTATTGTACGCAGTACTGGAGACCGTATCTTCAGAAGGATATTGATACCTTAGAGAGAGTTCAAAGAAGGGCTACTAAGCTGGTTCATGGATTGCAGGATAAAACTTACCAGGAAAGGTTAAAGGATCTTAACATGTATAGCTTGGAGGAAAGACGAGACAGGGGGAATATGATAGAAACATTTAAATACCGTATTTATCGGCGTATAACACGCACCTTTTCTCCCTGAAAATAGGGAGAAAATCATGGGTGCGTGTTATACGCCGATATCCCACATTTACTTACCTGTCTTGAAGCGTGGGCCGGCTTCACAGCGCGCACCGCGGAACTGGAACTTAAATTTCAGGTTCCGGTTTCCGGCGGTGCGCGCTGTGAAGCCGGCCCACGCTTCAAGACAGGTAAGTAAATATGGGACAGAGGGAAAGTGCACTAGGGAACACTATGGGAGGGGACACACACACACTATGGGGGGTGGAGAATAGTATGGGAGGGGGGGAAGAATACTATGGAAAGGGGGGGTGGGATACTATGGGAGGGGGTGGAGAATACTATGGGAGGGGGGGAAGAATACTATGGAAAGGGGGGGGACACTATGGGAGGGGGTGGAGAATACTATGAGGGGGGAGAGAATACTATGGGAGGGGGGAGGAGATTACTATGGAAAGGGGGGGGGAACACTATGGGATGAGGGGGGGGGGGTGGAAATTTCCTGGAATTTCCTTCTGGAAATGAGGTGCGTGTTATACGCCGGGGCGTGTTATACGCAGATAAATACTGTACATAAAGGGAATCAACACAGTAAAGGAGGAGACTATATTTAAAAGAAGAAAAACTACCACAACAAGAGGACATAGTCTTAAATTAGAGGGGCAAAGGTTTAAAAATAATATCAGGAAGTATTACTTTACTGAGGGGGTAGTGTATACATGGAATAGCCTTCCAGCTGAAGTGGTAGAGGTTAACACAGTAAAGGAGTTTAAGCATGCGTGGGATAGGCATAAGGCTATCCTAACTATAAGATAAGGCCAGGGACTAATGAAAGTATTTAGAAAATTGGACAGACTAGATGGGCCGAATGGTTCTTATCTGCCGTCACATTCTATGTTTCTATGTTTCTAAGTATATCCAAACCCAATGCCATAAAGCAACGCAAGGCAAGATAACTGTCGTCTACAACGTTTCAAATAACACCCTATTTTAATTGACGCAATTGATTTTCATTATGTAGTAATATTTCCTTTGAAATATATACTTAGACAGAATTAGCGGAACTGTGATTATAATTTTTTTTCCAATCTGAATTATATTTTTTTTTTACAATTCGATGATTAGTGAATAGATCCATCAGTATTTTATCAACTGTGTTCTGTGTGAAAGCCTTTTCAATAATCTAGGGATTTTGAAGAAATCACAAGATATTTTCAAGTTTCAGGCTGAAATGGCCAACTTGCAATAACTATAAAATCTACTTTTTTATTTTGGCCCTCAAAAAATACTCTGTGAATATCTTCATATATTTGTGTCCTGTTTTCTAATTTCTGCAGATTTTATGTCCTTATTTTCAATTCTTTGCATATTAATAAAGTACAGCACATCAGACGGATAATAGTAATCATAATAAATTCGCTGCCTGTAGCTAGAGCGTCTTCATTTTTTGTTTAGTCTACTGAGCGTTTGATTAGTATTTTTTTTTTTTTTTGTGGAAACTTATACCAAAAACCATATGTGCCGAGGCTGGACTTGTTAAAGATGTAAAAGAATTCCTTCGCATTTCTGTGGATATATTCAGACAGCTCACATATAACCCTTAAACCGAAACTCCCTATAGATAAAGGTTTATCGTTCCCTGTCCACAGGGGCCAGTGCGATGAAATGCAGTGTTTGGTTATCGATGAAAACATTGGTTGTTAACACGGCTTGTTTTACTTGCTCAGTGAGGAACCAAAGACCACACAAGCATGTGCAATCTGCTTCGGCTATTTCAGGCATTCTAGGCAGCAGGGGGGTTGTTGTGAATAAAATCATTTTCCACCCCGTCCTCTATTTGTGATCTTTCCCACCGCTTAGGAGTTAGGGCAAGGGAAGGTTCCCTGTTGCCTGGAGGTCTGGACCCCTTACCATCACAGACTCATTGTCAGTGCTGACTTCTGCCATGCACACAGTCTCTCTGGACAATGACATAATCTGTGGGCTTGGTGTGTGTAATAGAACCAGCGCCATTGGGGGGGGGGGGGGGGGGGGGGGGAAGGAAGAAAGAAAGCTGTCCAGCAGGCCCAGATCTCATTCACTGCTAAACACCAAGTAGATTGCCAGATTCATGTCCCTTTAATATCGGCTGCTTCTGTGCCCTCGAGCCAGCTAATGTGGGGTAAGACATTCATGGAAGGTCAATAAACAAGGAATGCTTGTTGTTATTATTTACAGTTTTTATCCCCAAATCGACATATTCAGAAAGTAAATCACATATATGTGATAGATAGAGTTTCAGAAACATAATTGATGAACGATAACAACATTTATAGATTGTGGACAGAGGATGTGCGCTCTTAAAATCCGGATTCCTTCCAGCAGTCTTAGGCTCAGCAGTAGAAAAAGATGTTAAAGCAAGGAGACGATGGCAGAAACCACACAAAGGAACTTTGTATTCCTTTCATCCTGTCCGGGTATAGATCCTTTCAGAGAATTGCAGCCATTCGGCACCTAAATACACTCCAGTGAGGAGATATACCTTTAAGAAAAAGAATATTAAAAAAACAAGCAAACCGAACAAAACGCCATGTGGGGTCTTCTTTTTTTAGGCCTGCAGTATATACTTACTATATTGTCGCATTACAGTCCTTTATTAATTTATTTTTATAAATCCTTTCATAGCAAAACAGGATTTAACAATTAATGAAACTGCAGAGAGATCGTGGCTTTAACCCTTTGAGCATCAGTAGAGTTGTTTCCAACGCATTGCATAGCATTGCTTTGCGTATACCTCTGGCCCTCGGACAGTTAATTATATGCCTTGGGATTTTGTTGACTCAGCAGTGGAAGAGTCGACCACAGACAGACTTCGCTTGTCCTCAGCCTTTGCCAGCTCTGTCTACGGCCTCCACATCTCCCATTCTGTTGCTTTGCTTATCATTCAGTTTAAACATTTATATTAAACAGCGCAGCGTGATTTCCGCTCTCTGCACCGGGATAATATCCTGCTCTCCCTATAAATAGTCAAACAGCTCCCAGGCTACACGATTGGCTCTGATCCCAGGCGATGTGAATCTGTGTCACTGCTCGCTGGCAGATGTACTCCACTGAACGATCTACAGCTTCGATAAGGATCGTCTGTCGATAGGAGAGATGAAAGCTCTGCTTTAACACAATAATTCGAGGATTTCCATACACAGCAGCCTGGATCTTGACAAGGTCCCATTTTTCATTTACATTAGACACAATTCTCCCCCTTGTCTCTCAATGCACAGGCACGCCATTTGTTTGTCACAGATATTCTTTGCCAAATGCACAAATTGACAGAAAGAGGCACTTTCATTTTCAAAGGTTTGGTTGGAGGTTGCGCCAGGGGCGCCCGGGGCTATTTAAGACATTTCGTGGATTCCTGGCTGACTGAAAAGTTTTGTAGCTAAAATGTAATTTAAAACACCCAAAGTGTCTCATTTACGAAATGCTTGCTAAACACATTTATTGTCATTTAAAGACACATTGTGACTTTAGTTTTGAATTTTATTGCAGTGAAGTTCCATTATACACTCAGACATAATAAAACGTATATGTTTCTAGAGGAGCATTAAGCTATAAAAGGGGGTGTACAGGGATTTGGGGCCATAATAGGATTGGACATCCCTAAAACTGACATACCAGTGGTTTTCTACATGCCCTTCCTTGTGTCTCCTGCGTTTAACCCTCCATTAAGAGTATAATTCATCTTATTGGAAAATGCCTCCTATTCACTTGTAATTAATGCCTCCGTACATTTCCAAATCTTTATGCCTGGTGACTCGTGATTGGGTGATCAGATCTGTTGGTCTTCTTCTGTGATTGGCTGTACTAAGTATTATTATTGTTATTATTATTTTATTTTTTTATATAGCGCCATCAAATTCCGTAGCGCTGTACAATGGGTGGACTGACAGACACATAATTGAGATCAGACCACTGGACGTACAGGAACAGAGGGGATTGAGGGCCCTGGTCGATGAGCTTACATGCTCTAATAAGTTTTAGAGAAATAAGATGGACAATAAAAAAGCCACATATCAACCAATAGAAAAGGTTTCCTCGAATTCCCTTTTCCAGAAGTTTATTCCTTAAGGGGTTAAAGGGACACTGTAGTCACCAGAACAACTATAGCCTAATGTAATTGTTCTGGTGTGTACACTGTGCGCAGAATTATTAGGCAAATGAGTATTTTGACCACATCATCCTCTTTATGCATGTTGTCTTACTCCAAGCTGTATAGGCTCGAAAGCCTACTACCAATTAAGCATATTAGGTGATGTGCATCTCTGTAATGAGAAGGGGTGTGGTCTAATGACATCAACACCCTATATCAGGTGTGCATAATTATTAGGCAACTTCCTTTTCTTTGGCAAAATGGGTCAAAAGAAGGACTTGACAGGCTCAGAAAAGTCAAAAATAGTGAGATATCTTGCAGAGGGATGCAGCACTCTTAAAATTGCAAAGCTTCTGAAGCGTGATCATCGAACAATCAAGCGTTTCATTCAAAATAGTCAACAGGGTCGCAAGAAGCGTGTGGAGAAACCAAGGCGCAAAATAACTGCCCATGAACTGAGAAAAGTCAAGTGTGCAGCTGCCAAGATGCCACTTGCCACCAGTTTGGCCATATTTCAGAGCTGCAACATCACTGGAGTGCCCGAAAGCACAAGGTGTGCAATACTCAGAGACATGGCCAAGGTAAGAAAGGCTGAAAGACGACCACCACTGAACAAGACACACAAGCTGAAACGTCAAGACTGGGCCAAGAAAAATCTCAAGACTGATTTTTCTAAGGTTGTATGGACTGATGAAATGAGAGTGAGTCTTGATGGGCCAGATGGATGGATTGGTAAAGGGCAGAGAGCTCCAGTCCGACTCAGACGCCAGCAAGGTGGAGGTGGAGTATGATGAGCTTGTGGGGCCTTTTCGGGTTGAGGATGGAGTCAAGCTCAACTCCCAGTTTCTGGAAGACACCTTCTTCAAGCAGTGGTACAGAAAGAAGTCTGCATCCTTCAAGAAAAACATGATTTTCATGCAGGACAATGCTCCATCACACGCGTCCAAGTACTCCACAGCGTGGCTGGCAAGAAAGGGTATAAAAGAAGAAAATCTAATGACATGGCCTCCTTGTTCACCTGATCTGAACCCCATTGAGAACCCGTGGTCCATCATCAAATGTGAGATTTACAAGGAGGGAAAACAGTACACCTCTCTGAACAGTGTCTGGGAGGTTGTGGTTGCTGCTGCACGCAATGTTGATGGTGAACAGATCAAAACACTGACAGAATCCATGGATGGCAGGCTTTTGAGTGTCCTTGCAAAGAAAGGTGGCTATATTGGTCACTGATTTGTTTTTGTTATGTTTTTGAATGTCAGAAATGTATATTTGTGAATGTTGAGATGTTATATTGGTTTCACTGGTAAAAATAAATAATTGAAATGGGTATATATTTGTTTTTTGTTAAGTTGCCTAATAATTATGCACAGTAATAGTCACCTGCACACACAGATATCCCCCTAAAATAGCTATAACTAAAAACAAACTAAAAACTACTTCCAAAAATATTCAGCTTTGATATTAATGAGTTTTTTGGGTTCATTGAGAACATGGTTGTTGTTCAATAATAAAATTAATCCTCAAAAATACAACTTGCCTAATAATTCTGCACTCCCTGTATAGTATGCCCCTGCAGAGAAAAGACAGTGTTTACATTACAACCTAGGGATACCTTCAGTGGCAGTCACTCAGACGGCCACTAGAGGTGCTTCCTGCTTCAGTACTGCATAGTGTGCAGCACTGACGTTCAGCTTCGTGACGGACCACCTTGCACCCAACCGGGTGCCTCCGCCAATTGCTGCTTCCTAGTAGCCTGGAGTACTACAAGCACCGCACCAGACGCCATAAGCACTGTAGCCCCTTAGCCGCCGCAGCAGCTTGGCTGGGGTCTCGCTGTCCTCCACCCACCCTGGACCCAAGCATAGGATTCAGCTTTCAGTGGGTGGACCTCTCCTACTACAGAAAGTCTAGCAGGTATAGCTGTGTAGCTCTTACAAGAGCTGGTGATTATAGCCAGTATAGCAATCCGAAGCAGGTATAACTGGTATAGCTGTTCCCTACAATCACGAGACGAGGCTCTGTTTTGAGGGTGACGTGAACTCATTTTAATGGGACCACAACTGGCCTTTTATGCAGTCCCCATGCAAGGGGTACTCCCCCCTGGACCTGAGAGTCAACCACAGTAGGAACAAATACACAATCACATTGGTTTTCAGATCCAGGACACTCCCATACAAACTAATTCAATCCCTCCTCTGTACCTGGGAGATAATTGAGTCAAGAACTGTATTAACTCAATTATCTCCAAACACAAACACATGCTTTTACAAAAAAAAAAACAAATACCCCCAAAACACACGAAACCCCCACAAAAGTTACATCCCCTGATAGCCCCGATCTGGATTACCAATATATCCAAAAATCACCAGATCGGTTCAGGAGTTCAGAAATTTCCTGGAAGTCAAAGTTTGACCGACCGCAAGCATGGACCCATGCCCAAAACAGTTCCATAGAAGTGCCGTTGGGGGACCGGCCGGGAACCGCGAAGTCTTCATGCCGACAATAGTTCCAGGGCATTCGCGGCTAAGTCCCCCTGAAGTCTATTCGCGTTTTTGGTCCATGAGAACAGCCGCCAGGGAGCTAGCGTTCGGTTCTATGCACACGAATGGAAAGTGCTGAACCAGGGGAACTTTTGGCAGGAGGCAGGCAAGCAGGCCCCTCCAAAAGCCTGTGGCGAGATTCTGTTCGCCATAAGTGTCTCCACACTCTGCATGGAGACACTGAACTTTTGCTATTGATTGGCCAGCAGGACGTTTGGCCCCGCTCCCGGCCCACCTTCTTGGCAATCCAAGCCAATCCAATGCTTTCCTATAGGAAAGCATCGGGATTGGCTGAGGTAATCAATTCTGAAGATGTCCGCCAAGAGGGTTGGGGCTGGAAATAAGGTGTGTTTTCACCCTGTTTGAGAAGGGCAAAAGAAGGAGGGGCTGTGAGGTACATAATGTTTTTAGAACCTAGAGTGTCTGGTATACATGTTTGTGTTCCTGACCCTATAGTGTTCCTTTAATAAAATCATAAATCGAGCTTGTTTAGGATACGACCAAGATTCCCCCAGCTGTTAATTAGACTTTGTTTCTGGGGTCAGAATATTTTTTCAGTCTATGAATGCACATCCTGTACACCGTTGAACAAGCATGTCAAACTCAAAAGCTAGCACGGACCAAACAAACAAGGTTTAAGTTTATGTGGACCGCAAAAAAAGAAGCAGACTTAAATGTTCATAGAAAGTAGGTTTGTTTTGAAAAGTACAGTATGAAAAAAACAAACAAAAAAAACAGCATCCCCCTTTACTAAACCCCGGCCCTTGTTTAAAAACAAAAAACAAAAAAAAAACTTTAGCCAACAAGCAGACTCCACTCACATTGCCGTGTCAGTATACGACGCCGGAGTCCAGCCTCTGGCATACCCCCAATGGCGCCACCCGCACCCTGTGCCAAAGTGGATCCTCCCGCTACTCCTTGAAACCCTGTGAGCGTGGAGCACATCGACGTCACGTCGGAATGTGACGTGGCGTTGTGTGACTCTGTGCACCTCCAGGTCCTCCACTGTCCAGCCGCAGCCATCGCAACTCTGACAGACACACACACTCACTCTCTGATAGACACACACACACACACTCACTAATTGTCAGTTTAGTGATGCCGGGTGCCGGAATGACATCATATTCCGGCATCCGGCATCACTACAGAGGGCGCACGCGAGGGAGCAGTGAGGAGCAGGTAGACTGAGCTCCCTCGCTGCCACTAGCGACTTCTCCTCCCCGGCTGGTACAGGGTACATTTTAGCAGAGTAGGCACCCACAATGTGGGGAGAGCTGGTGCCTACTCTGCTTTAGTAAGCATGGCAAACTTGTGGCTCGCTGGGCCGCAAAAATATTCATTGTGGGCCGCACGCGAGTTTGACATGCTTGCCGTGCTTTATACAATAATGTTACAGTAGAGTTAATTTATAAATCTGGCGTCACAATAGTATGGAGGCATCCATCTATGCTCTGTCACTTCATACATTGTACAGTATGACTCCCATGGCAAGCCGTCTGGCTTACTCATTATAAACCCTGTACTAGCAGGTTATAACATAAATAATGTGTCGGGCGGGTTTATAAAGTCTGTACGTGTCCAAGACATCTCAAACACAATTCTGCCTTAGAAACCTGCGCTGGCACTACACAGATCCCTTTAGGACTAATTTAAGGCCTTCTATGGGTTTTCTCGCGTAGTATTGCTATGGGAGATTATTGCTACTATTTACTGGATTAACAATACTTTGCCATGTAAATTGGACAAATAGCCCAAATTGGTAGAGCTGAGTGCCCCAGCTGATAAAGGATTCTAGGATTAAAAAAGAAAGTCCACAACAAATGTTCCAGCGTTCGCCCATGAGGTTATAACTGGGATACACCCACTGCTGAACCACATGGGTCACATTAAACGAACCCCACTAGATGAAAATAAAAACATATGCATATGGTTCCATCCTGGCACAGCCAACGCATACATCGCATTATAAAAAGAGGGGAAGAAGCAGAAACATCGGGCGAGATTTATTAAAGTACAGTTTCCATGGAAACCAGCCAACACATTCCATTTGTGACTCCTCCCCTTGTACATCTTTATTCCTTTTTTCAGAACACAACAGTTTGATAAGGTCTTCGCATGGACTGACAGAGAGCCAATATGGAGGCACTTCCTGCCCAAATACAAAATAGATAAAAATCACTGATATAACCAGGGTCGGCCTTAGGCCTTTGGGCGCCCTGTGCGAGAAATCTTCACAGCGCCCCCTCTTCCCGTCCCCCCCAACCCCACTCCCCCACTCCTTCCTCCCTCCTTCCCCCTTCCCCCTTCCCACACACACAAACACACACAGACAGTCACACACAGACAGCCACACACAAACACACACACACAGACATAGAATGTGACGGCAGATAAGAACCATTCGGCCTATCTAGTCTGCCCAGTCAGTCACACATAGGCAGTCACACACACACACACACACAGGCAGACAGCCACACACACACACACACAGGCAGACAGCCACACACACACACAGGCAGACAGCCACACACACACACACACAGGCAGACAGCCACACACACACACAGGCAGACAGCCACACACACACACACACACACACACACACAGGCAGACAGCCACACACACACACACACAGGCAGACAGCCACACACACACACACACAGGCAGACAGTCACACACACACACACACACAGGCAGACAGTCACACACACACACACACACACACACACAGGCAGACAGCCACACACACACACACACACACAGGCAGACAGCCACACACACACACACACACACACACACATACAGGCAGACAGTCACAGACAGTCACACACATAGGCAGACAGTCACACGCACAGTCACACACACACACAGTCACACACACACAGACAGGCAGACAGTCACACACACAGAGACCGTCACACACACACAGAGACCGTCACACACACACACAGAGACAGTCACACACACACACAGAGACAGTCACACACATACACACAGACAGTCACACACATACACACAGACAGTCACACACACACACACACAGGCAGACAGTCACACACACACACACAGGCAGACAGTCACACACACACACACACAGGCAGACAGTCACACACACACACACAGGCAGACAGTCACACACACACACACACACAGGCAAGACAGTCACACACACACACACACACACACAGGCAGACAGTCTCACACACACACACAGGCAGACAGTCACACACACACACACACAGTCACACACACAGACACACAGTCACACACACAGACACACAGGCAGACAATTACATAGTTACCTCTGTTACTTGTGGAGGCAGACAGGCAGTGCAGCTCCTGGATTCTAGTTGTTGGGGGAAGCAGGGACTCCTTCCTGCTTCCCCTGCAGCAGTTAGACGGCATTTTAGCTCCGCCCCCGGCACACGCTAAGCCCCGCCGCACGCTAAGCCCCGCCCCCACCGCAAATGATTCTATTTTTTTTTTATCCCGGCCATGTGTGAGCTGTGCGGCCGCAGGGCGCCCCCTCCTCCATGGCGCCCTGTGCGGCCGCACAGCTCGCACACCCCTAAGGCCGGCCCTGGATATAACCCCCATGAAAACATGCATGCACTTATTATACATGTTTTCATTGGAGCTATATCTAAAACAGTTTGCAAAAACTGCAGATCTCTTGTCTGTTGCCTTTGAAAGTCCTCCCCTTCTAACCCCGCCCACACTTTCTGTGGCCGTCCAATCACAGACCTTTTAATGCAGCTCAATGAGAAGTCTTTGCAAGGCAGGTGCTCTGGGCATATGAGCTAACCAAACCAGGAAGAGCCAGGACATGTTGTCAGTTTGTAAGCCAGGGGGATCCGACCCGGTTAATTTACAAAAGTGTAAATTTCTATTGAAAGCTGCACTCTTTGCAAAATGTAAAAAGTAGGACTCACTATCCACACAGATAGCTTTTCAGCAAGTGAACATGCTTAAGGGGTCTGGAGTGTCCCTTTAAGATCACACAAAAGCTGACATCTTGCATGCTACTCCATGTGTTTACCCAGCCTAGCGATCCCAGTGCAGTATTTCTACATGTCAAGCGCTGAGTCACCTGTTGACCCCAGCTAAACTTCTTATCAAAACAATCTGTTTTTATTAAATCATCAGTGAAGGCAAATCCCAAATGTAAGGGTTTGTGTGGATATTTGATTACATGCCATGTGGAAGCACATCAAACTAAATATGATTGACCAACAGCACAGTTCTTGGCTCCCCGTTTACCTGTCTGTCTCAATACCGATCCCGTTTAGAACATACCCTGCTTTTCAAACCCAATGTCTTTCGGTTCTCGTGAAAAGTGAGCCAACTTGTTTAATCAGTTCAGTCTTGGAAACATTTCAGAGATTTAGGGCCTTTTAGAAGCTTGAGACAATTTTGGAGGAAAACTCAATTTTAGATATGTTTTGTTGCCAGTTCATAACGAGCTGCAGAAGCAATGTTTTTGCAAAAAATAAAAAACATACTTTTTAAGTGAACTTTTGTTTACTATAAAGCCTCCTATAATTCTAAAATGAAATGCTGCTGTTTTGATGACGAAGCTGGAGTCACTAAATACATTTTTTGGGGATTGCTCTCGTCTCTCTGAGAAATCATTGCGTTAGAATCTTAGGAAACGCAGCGTGTGGACACCATTTTCCATAGACACATTTTCAGCATGAAAAGGGATTAAAATAGTTTCCAGTCCCTTCCTTGCATATAAAAAAGTTTTGTGAGATTCCCCGACGCCTGAGACTTCTCTTATTCCTATTGTCCTGAATTGGTATCAAGTTGCGGCTTTGTTGAAATAATGACAATATAAGTTTAGATTTAAAATAATGCAGACAAAGTCTTTAGACCATATTATTATATTTATTTAACTATATTTAGAAAGTATATTATAAAACTAAATTGTAAAGCACTAATAGGCTTAATACGCCTTTTCTTTCTCTGTGTTAAAACTTGCGAGAGTTTCTGACATCTGGGAAAATGTTGGGGAGGAAACAAGGTTTCTGTAAGACACGTGAATTATGTGAAGGGAGGCATTACAAGGGAACTGTTATTTGCCACGATTTTTAATATTCGTTTTACCTTATCCCTAATTTTTTAAAACAAGTGTGTATATATGTGATTAGAAATATTAAATTAAATGTAGAACTCCACACTGCTTTATCTTGTAACTGGGTGCCTCCAAGGGGGTATTGGGTTAGTTGGGTATTAGGGTATTGGGGAAGGGTGGGTTGCAGTGGATGGAAGGGGGAGAGTTGGAAGAAGTGAATAGCAATACGGGGGCACGTCTTTGAAGATGGGAGAGCGGGGAGGTTATCAGAAGGGGGGGTTAGAAAGTGAAAGAGAGCAATCTTTTCATTTAAATTATGTTTACATACGTATCCGTTTCTATTATTTGGTTAAATCGTCCTATGAATGTGTCATCGAACCATATAGTGCTTTTTACCGAGCTGTGGTTGAAGAAGCTGGAATTTGACAGTTTAAAAGGGGAGCATCGCTTTCTAAGTCTCTCGCTCTTTAACAAGTATGTGTTTTGTAAGGACTGAAAAAAAAACACTCGGAATGCTACCCTAGACTGAGTGCCTCCATCTTAGCTCCCTGTCAATCATTATTATAAACTCTGCCTTTTGCACCTGTCAGTCAGCAATGAAAAAGTAGAACGAAAAGAGAATGGCTGATACAATGTTTCAATGCGTGCCTTGGCTGTGCCAGGACTGAACTGGAATGTGATGTCAGTTGCTAATCCTCAATATATAATTAAAAGAAAATGGAGTATTGCGTGAGGAAAATGTTAACACAAATTCCTAGTGACTACATATGTTTTATTCCGTGGTGAGTGGGGTCGCAGAACTTGCACTCGTAATTCATTTACAGTGCATTCCATTTTTGCCCTGAATGCAGATTTTTGCGATCCTTAATATTATATTTATGTTCTGTCATTGTCATCCCTCGTGGATTATCCCAGATAGTTAATGCTACTTTGAAAGGTACGGACAGGAAATAATCTGATGTCTCTCATTTAGTTTTGAAATATGTTCTTTCCACCAGTAATTCTCAAATGCTTCCCCTGCGCACAGCTACAGTAAGAAAAAAGGTACAAAGTAAGTCATTATAATGCGTGAAATAAACCTTCGACCCACAGCGTGCGCTATCCTGTCAAGATGGACTTCAAAAAGTCGTTCTTGCGGCACACTCAGACCCGGCTCACACTTCGTAGAGTGTTTTAGTCTAGTGAATAATTTGTTTGTTGGTGATATAAATTCTTTACTTTATTGCCCTCTTGAAAAAGAAGAAGAAAAAAACAATAATGAGAAATTTATTTGTAAACCG
The DNA here is from genome assembly GCF_036172605.1 of Pelobates fuscus. NCBI lineage: Eukaryota > Metazoa > Chordata > Amphibia > Anura > Pelobatidae > Pelobates > Pelobates fuscus. The sequence continues at coordinate 161,160,994 of NC_086325.1, forward strand.
TTCCAGCGAGTGTTCTCTTTTTTTTTTATTGGTTTTGCATGTGTTTCCAGCTTTTCAATTACAGGCCTTTTCATTGTGTTGGAATTGGGAACGATCGCTATGGAAAAATGTCCTGAATCTGGCCAGCGTTTGGGCTGATACAAGCAGGCCTGTAATCAGGAGTAATGGAATGATGACCGCGTTCTGCTTATAGGCCGTAACTCCACGCTACGCCGCAATGTGCCTTATTAAAGGGTAACTCTGCTAATAATACGAGAACGGAAACCCAGCCCCTAATGATATTCTTGGAAATCAATGATCCTATTGTACTTGAGCTTTATCCAGGTTGAGAAATCTGCCTTTGGTACATTATATAATTTAATTGAGGAAACCACAAGCTTTTATAAGTTGTTGTTTGGCAGTGCTGTCGGAATATGTCTGTTATTTGTATCTCCGTGTTCTGAGAGACTTTTATGGACACCAACTTTTCCTTTTCTCTCTCTTGCCTGCTCACCTCGAACCAGGCACTCCAAAACGTCTCATAAATCATCCATGGTCACTTAGATTGCATCATGTATTGCAAAAAGGCAGAGTAACATCTGGATAGTGCTTTCACTTACCTGGTTCGGCGTTTGCAGTAGCTCTGACGGAATCGACAACGCACGTTTTTTTCCAGCCCAAACCAAGACTGGCTTTGTGATTGTACACATTGGAGGTGGGAAGTTGTGGAATAAGTGCTCAGATATGTGAAAAGGCGAAATTAAGTTGATGAATGTAAACACTAAATCAAGAGGACGTGATCTGAAGTTGTAGGATGTGAGACCAAGGAATAGTTTGGGAAAATAATATTGAGCAAGTTGTAAAAGCTCACAGTGATATTAAAAGGATATTGGATACCAGTGCAAGCCATAGAGGTTCATCTAGATATAGAAAGGGTGAAAGATACCTGGAATAGCCTAACAGTGTAAGCAGGAAAGGCTAACTGTGATATAGAAAGGGTAGTAGATACCTGGAATAGCCTTCCAGTGGGAGCAGTAAAGGCTAACTGTGATATAGAAAGGGTAGTAGATACCTGGAATAGCCTTCCAGTGGGAGCAGTAAAGGCTAACTGTGATATAGAAAGGGTAGTAGATACCTGGAATAGCCTTCCAGTGGGAGCAGTAAAGGCTAACTGTGATATAGAAAGGGGTAGTAGATACCTGGAATAGCCTTCCAGTGGGAGCAGTAAAGGCTAACTGTGATATAGAAAGGGTAGTAGATACCTGGAATAGCCTTCCAGTGGGAGCAGTAAAGGCTAACTGTGATATAGAAAGGGTAGTAGATACCTGGAATAGCCTTCCAGTGGAAGCAGTAACAGTGATATAGAAAGGGTAGTAGATATCTGGAATAGCCTTCCAGTGGGAGCAGTAACAGTGATATAGAAAGGGTAGTAGATATCTGGAATAGCCTTCCAGTGGGAGCAGTAACAGTGATATAGAAAGGGTAGTAGATATCTGGAATAGCCTTCCAGTGGGAGCAGTAACAGTGATATAGAAAGGGTAGTAGATATCTGGAATAGCCTTCCAGTGGGAGCAGTAACAGTGATATAGAAAGGGTAGTAGATATCTGGAATAGCCTTCCAGTGGGAGCAGTAACAGTGATATAGAAAGGGTAGTAGATAGCAGGAATAGCCTTCCAGTGGGAGCAGTAAAGCATATTAGTGATATAGAAAGGGTTATAGATACCTGGAATGATCTTCCAGTAGATGCTTAGAGCTTCTGGCTCTAGTTGAGGCAATGGCAGGCACCCAGCAAATGGTTTGACTACTTATATTTGAGGGGCACCAGGGCACTCCTGGCACCATAACCAATACAGCGTGTTGTAGAGTTTTATGGTACTTTGAATGCTTCTTTAAGCAGGGGCTGGCAATCAACAGCACTTCAGATTTTGTGGACTACATCTCCCCTGAAGCTTTGCCAGTATGATGGCTGTAAGGACATTATGGGAAATGTAGAATCTGAAGTGCCAAAGGTTTTGCCTGCCTCTGCTTTAAATGCTTAAAAAAGGAAAAAAGAGAGAGCGAAAGATTAAACATTAATCTGTGATCCCTGAGACCTGAGAACACTGAGACCAAGTACTCCCAGGAGCCCAATCTGCCTTTGGTGATGCCATTCCTTCACACGGCAGATGAAGGTACATCCCGGAGGCAAGGCTGAGGGGACCTGACTCTGCAGTTCATCTTTTGCCAGCATACAATGTTTGCAGACGGTGAACGACTTGCCTTGCGCCGAGTTGACGTTAGCAGCCTTGAATTCTTGTTCGAGACTGCTAATGACTCTGCTGGAGGTGGAGTTACGTTTCCGGCAGCAAAATAGTTTTCTTAGTGGAACACTGCCCGTACGGACTCCAGGCACCATAACCACGTCATATCACTTAAGTGGTAATGGTGCTTGGAGTAATCTGTATATATAGATTTTAAAGACTAAGAAGAGACGGTTCAGTTTCCCAAATGCTTTAAGTATTGAACATATGTTGATGATAAAAGGTTGAGTAATCACAACATCAAATTCCAAGATTCATCTGAAACACACTGACTTGGTGACACTGTGCCCGGAACAAGGAGTTCTTTACATGCGGTATATTGACAGACTATATTTTGTTTTCATGGATTTCTCTGCCAGGGCCCGACCCAGTTCTCATCATTTTACAGAAGAACTGTGAACGTTCCACTGCTCCCTCTGTCTTACTGCACTGGAGCTTAAAAGGTTCAAACTGCACAGTGTTTCAATTTAGCATGTGGAGCGAGCAATGGCAGCCGGCACTGCTTTGTATCGTACAGAGAGGCCTTTGATATAACTTAGCAACTGTACTTACTTTGTGTTCAGTATAAACACGTTTCAGGAGCCTTATTCCTAAACATTTAACATTCCAAACCATATCTATTTATTGTAAAATGTTAACAACTAAAATTTGATACATTTAAATATTTTATATTTTTTTGGTTTCTACGAACGGCAGTTTAAAACAAAACAAAACAAAAAAAACTTTTAATAGAATCATTTTTGTTTTCAGATATTTGTTAGTTTATTAGGCAATAAATACATTTTTTTTCCATTTTTTATCCTCAGTTGATGTATTTGTTAGCTATGTATCCCATGTTTCAAAATAAATATTTTGCAGATTATTTACTTTTTTAATCCAAAAGCACTCTGTAGGGAATGTGTTATTTTAATGTTACTAATGTAAAAATCCTCTGCACCACGAATGATTCATCCCCCTAAATCTGGCTGTGAACTCCACATGTGACTCATTTTACGAGTCTCCATATATCTGGGAACATTTAACCTTTTCATTACATTACAGTAGATGTTATGGTGTGTGGTCGGCTTACTGACTCCTAGAGTACATTTTTAGCCTATAAAAAGTCACTACAATCCTTTTTAACTACGGTAAACTATTTACTGTAGAATGGCCTTTTGGGCATTATTTAATAGGTCCCCCCCATTACGGGATAAAAACCAAAACATCACTCAAGACGCTCTGCTCCGATTGGGAACACCTAACCCGCGGGATTAGAATCCTCTGTGCCATGCTATTGACCGCTACCCAGGGACTGCCACTGATCTCCTTGCATGGGACCTCTAACTGCTGCACCCAACTTTAGGCCCTATGGCTAGATTATATGGCCAAACGGACCATAATGTAGAGCTATGGTGGGACTCTGGGTTGACCTGCAGCGCCTCGTTGGTAGGGCTTGGGAGCTGTGGCGCAGGGGATATGGCTGATGGCCGACTGCAGAGGCTCCAGCTCCCGCTTGACTGCTCCCCCCATCTCCTCCCCCCCTATTTTTCTTCTTCCCCCTTTCACACTCCTTTTCTTCCTTTGTTCTACCTCATACCTCCTTTTCCTTTAGACATCTATATGTCCCAAGATCACTGGAGTGGACACACAGTCTCTCTTGCTCAGATCCTCTTTCCCCTCTCCCCCTCAATCTGTTTGGAACACCAATAGAGGTCAAAGGGGTGGGGGGCCTGATAACTGACCAATGTATAATACAACGAGTATGAGACGGGTCCTCGATGGAAAATACTGACCTGACTGTGTGTTCGGCAGATCTTCTTCATTGTTTGATTATACCTTGTTTCTGCATCATAATATTGTAACATAACGATCCAATTACCAGTCATCGCTGAGTGGCCATCATTGCACTACTACGACACGCAATGCTTTTGTATTGTGTTATACACAGAATGTTCATAATATAACAATGTTCTATACATGGCCTATTGTGAGTTGACAGCCACCAGCTTGTGTCAAGTATGCCACTGGAACCTATACCTTGTTTCACCGTAATGGTCTTTTCATTCCTTCGTATCATTGCAATATATACAAAATTTAAATAAAGATTGTCTAAAAGAACCAAAACATAATAAATTAACTTCAAACTTACCTGGAATCCAGTGCGGGAGAAAGCTCCTCACGCTGCCTTCCAGACTCCATCTGACACCACTCCATTCTTCTCTGAGGTCCAATCAAATGCTTCTCTGGGAGTGGAGTTTTGGACATGGGAAGAAGGACATTTAAAAAACCAAAAAAAAACAAAAGCTGTTAATAGTGGGAGGGTTGTTAGGACAGACTCTCCTAAAGAGACAAGGTTAGCTAAGATTGTAGTTACCAGATTGCAATGTCCACAAACTCCACAAAGCCACCTTATTCGATTGAGGAGTCTTGAAAGCACCAGTGAAAATCCCAAACAGGCTTTCCTCCTTTTCTTATTTTTTCTTTCTTATTTTTTTTTCACCCAAAAATAAATTTTGGAGATTCTGTAAGTTTAATGAAATGAATGTGCAGTTGTGAGGAGTTTGCATTTTTGCTCTTTTTGGACTTTTCATACCCTTTTCCAGTCCACTATTCCATTTTGGCCACATGAAGAGCCAGCAGCTGTCACGTTTCTTGGCCGTACCGCACTACATCTGATATTTTATGAATCTTGTCAAGTAACGTGCATTTCTAAGAACCGTTTTAAACATGTAGACACATTTTTAAGCCTTAACAGCACAGGAGAGCCAAAAGTTGATGGAGTGATATAATATGCAGCAGAATACTTTCCGTTCCTCTTCTAACTCCCCTTTTCTCCCTACTTTTCCCCTCTCATGACACGTGTGGTAACGTGTGATGGGGCCGTGTTCCAGTCTCGTGTACTGAAGCCTAAACCTCACATGATACACTATTAAATGCAAATGTTTCCCTGTGTCATTCCAGCCTGATTGGGACTCGCTTGGCTTCTCTGACCATCAACTCTTCCACTGCCAAATCTCTCATTTGTCTCCGGTTTACTTTTCATGTAGACGGAACCGAAAACAATTTACTATCATTCTCCCACTCGTTAATGAATATCACAGGCTGAAAGCTTTGTTTTTATATTCATTCTTTTTTTATATATATATATATATAATTCACCTTGTTTTTTTAGCTACACAGAAAAATTAAAACTTTGGTGAACACACAGTTTGGCAATTGGCGGAGCAGAAGCAAAAATGTACCTAGAATCCATCAATCAAAAGAATCCTCGGGAAGGGCATACTGCAGATCAAAATAGAAGCTCCCAAGTACTGAGATCAGGCACAAGGAAGAACGGATAATAAATATAAATAAAGGCAAGGGGCAGTATAATCATTAGGTACAAGGGGCATAAACAAAGGAAAACTGAAATAAACATTTTTTTATTTTATTTAATTTTTATGGCGTGAACTGGTTCTTGACAAGAATAGTTAAGACTAATTGAGAGTAATTTTCTTTCTGGAGACCCTACAATTAAATCAATGTGTAGATCAAACACTGCACTTTAAATAAACACCCTATTTGTCTAAGGTTGTTTTGTCTAATCTGTCTGTTCTGCTTTTAGTATCTTGTGAACTCAGTTGCGGAGACATGCTGTGACTTTAGTGTAGTCCGGACAACTTTTACAAGTGTTTTTGATTTTTTTTTTTTTTATATTTTCGCTTTAAACCTATTTCTTGTAGATATTTCTATTTGTATTTGTAGATATTTCCTACACGATGGATCACTTTTGGAAACTTTGGAAAATACTGAATCTTTTTTAAATAACGGATACCGAAAATTAGCCATTGGGTTAATACATTTGTGGCCGAACCATAACTCCCAAACTGAACATGAGCTAAAACTACCATTACAAATACACAAAAATAGGTCCTGCACTCAGACTCCCACTACTCATGGGCAGCATCAATGACCATAGTACATCAGCCCCAATACACACAGTAAAAACCCAACTCCCTAAGCATATTTAACCCCTTAAGGACACATGACATGTGTGACATGTCATGATTCCCTTTTATTTCAGACGTTTGGTCCTTAAGGGGTTAAATAACGAGGTTTTTAGTAACACTCCAATACAAAAAAAAACCAGTTATTTAAATATTCGTGGGGATTTGGGATAGCGCGCAAGTAAATATTTTGTTTGCTAAAACACCTATTACCCGGCAAGTGGATCGTGAGATACAGTTAATCAATTTGGATAGTTAGGCTTCAGCAGTTTCAGAAATCAGATTATCTATACAGGTTAATAAACACCATCAATATATCTGATTGATCCAAGATCCTCTTGTAAGGTCTTCGATGTTTTCGAAGGAATGTTTCTGTTAGACCTTATTATTATTGCAATTTATATAGCGCCAACAGATTCCGTAGCGCTTTACAATATTATGAGAGGGGATTTAACTATAAATAGGACAATTACAAATAAACTTACAGGAACAATAGGTTGAAGAGGACCCTGCTCAAACGAGCTTACATTCTATAGGAGGTGGGGTGTAAAACAGGAATTTGTAATCAAATAAGGTGGGCTGCCCTTTAGGAGAGGGCAAGAGACAGGTATGTGAGGTAGTGGTTAGTCTTGGAGGCCATAAGCTTTCCTAAAGAGATGGGTTTTAAGGCACTTCTTAAAAGATGCAAGACTAGGGGAGAGTCTTCTTGTGAGTCTTCAGATTGCTATATGTTTAAACTGGGATCTGTGGACCTCTAGTGGTGGCTAGAATCGTCATGTATGTACGTTCTAGTGGATCACATGTTTTTAACACTTATGTTTTTTTTTTTTTTTTTTTTCGTTATTATGAGTGAGTTTTGGAAACCACCTCACCGTAAGTAGTCAAACCACTTTAGTACAGTTGGCCATCCACAGACCCTGCTTCCAGTCAGGATAATCTGGTTAGCTTTGCAGAGCTAAGCAGGGCCATGTAGGACCCAGGTGAATTGTCCAACCATACTAAAATGGTTTGTCTAATAACCAAGGGTCTGCGGCAGTGAGGGTTAATGGTCCTGGTACGAGGACCGTTCCTTTAAATGGATGTGTATATGTCATTACTGCAGGACAAGGTGATGGTTCTTCTGATATTGTTCTGGATTATTAAAAATATTAAATAATTTTTCATGAAAAAAACCATTGTGCCTACTGAGCATCATAATCAAATTGCTGTTCCAAGGGAGAACTTGTTGATTCAGATCAAGTAAGACGACAGAGAGTTTATTGAAGCTACTGTTGGAAAAACACAGTCTACACTTGAAAGTTATCGTGGATTAAAAATTGTCAATAAATTGTGATTTTCCTGGTTTAGTAAATCCCTCTAAATATTATACACCGTTTCAGCTGTTTGGGTCATGAAACGAAATGCTATGTAAACCAGTGCCCACAATCTGATTACAAAGATGCCGATGGGAAGATTGTTTCAAATCGAGCAGATGGTTAACAACCCATGTTCTTAATGTGTTTTTTGTAGCTCTTGAACCGGAAGGACAAGACGACGTTTGATAAGCTCGATTACCTTCTCTCCAAAGAAGATAACTACAAGCGGACGCGGGAATACATTCGGAGCTTAAAAATGGTCCCGTGTATTCCTTATCTAGGTAAGAGTCTGATTTATTGGTCGATCTCATTAAATCCTTTCCACTATAATCCTCATGAAATAGCAGAACACGGAGAATGATTAACAAGAAAAAGAGTAACATTTGTCATTTTAACATTACTATTTCTTTTCCTCTAGTATAGTTTATGTATTGTATTTGTGTAATTTTCATATACACCACATTTTCCTTTAAAATTAGAATTGATTTATTTGTACCATACCTGTCCCCTCAGGTGTTTAACATGTGCTTTGGGGAACTTGCCTGTGAGGTGATTAGTTTTACAACAAAGGGCGAGTTAGCGGCGGCGTCCTGTCCCAAGCGCTTATAACTTCTACTTGTGTAAATCACAGGAGCAATGACATCACTCTTTCCTGGAAGATTTTTGGTCAAATAAATAAAATAAAATAAAATGACACACAAAGATCAAAGCATATTTTACAAAGTGTTTTAGCCTGCACAAACATGGGGTTTTCGCTTATATGGAAATTAGTGTGGTTTTTGGTATTTGCTATAAGAGAACATTAATTCCTACAGACGGAATAAATAATTGAATGTTTCTCTTTAGTGTAGATTGTTCAAAGGGAAATCCTGTAAAACAGAGGTTTGGGGGTTTGCTTCGTTTTTTTAGCTTTAAATATACTGTGGAATATTGTAATGTAGTTAAGTGGAAAAAAAAGCATTTGTTTTGTGTTTTTACCAGTTGTTCTGTTAAATTGACTTTCTCTGCGCAGTGTTTAATGTTATCAAAGCCTTCTATCTTCTGCGTAAAGCTTTGCAGACTGATAATTTCATGCTAATTCCCTGTTATCCAATGAATATGCATCATTATATGCTTGCCAATGTTGAGTCTCCCTCTCTTTTAAAAAACAAAAAACAAACAAAAAAAAAATTGTGAGCTGGCCTTAGAAGGTCTGTCCTTGTCATAGGGGACAAAACCTGATGTAAATTGAAAACAAAGTGATTCAGTTTCAGCCTACTAGAGGATCATGGGAAAGGAAAGCTAATTTGCATGGCATGCCATGCCTGTAACTTATTCAGTGGCAGCTGAGCTGTCAAATGTATATACTCACAAAAAATAAAGTGTAAAAAGAATGACACAATTCCAAAAACACGGATTAAAAGAACCTTTACTGTAATTTTTTTTTTTTTTTTTTTTTTTAACAGTGATAAAAACAACTTGCAATAAGCTACTTGTATCGTTTTTATGTGTGAATTAAGGTTCGGGGTTTTGGTTACTACACCCTCAAATGTCCCACTAGATGTGGCTTTTTAAATGAAGGGTTCCCGTAAAACCTCAATGGCACGGTAGAAAGCTGGTGAATGTTTTACCGCGGCTGTTTGGTCACCAGATTACAGGATCTCATTTCATCCCAGGTAGGAAAAGCCTTGCTATCAGCATACCAGCGGTGTCCGCTGTGCTGTAAATTGTAGCTCTGTGGCGGGTACCTTTTCCCACATGGTAGAGCTGATGAGATAATTGCAAGGTTAGAGGATTTTTCTGTTGCCGCTACGGCTTTCTATGTTGTCATAAGTCAGCAGGATCATTTTTATACTGGAGCACTTGGCATTCAAACTCTGTATTTTGTAAAATAAACCTTTCTGAGGAAGGACTTAGACTGTAACTTGTATTGCAGAGAACACGTTACTCTGATGTAGGTACTCCTTATTGATTTGGCCGACTTGGAAGACCAGCTTATATCTGTCGTAATAAAGATTTTGGCCTCGGTACGTTGTGTCTGCAGATGTTTCTGACCTGTCAATACATGGCTCGGAAGCCATACGTTTACTTCTGAATGTATCTCTCTGAAATATCGTATTTTTGATTGAAGAACAAATAGCCATATCTTTGCTTTAGGGCTGGGCAACAGATTTCCTGCGGTTTGTGGGGGATGAAGATGATCTTTTTTTCCACGGCCTGGGCTATTCCCTGCAGAAGAATGCTTGCATGATTAATCAGTGCTTGACATCTGTTTTCAAGCAAGCTCCGTGTTTGTGGAGTATCATGTCATGTGGATTTTTGGGTGATGTAAACAAATCGTTCGCGCAGACAGAGAGCTTAGACATCCTCATGCTTTGCTTTCTATTTTGGGAACAATTTTGTTGTATCTGCCTGTGCTATTGTCAACAAAACGTGATATTGTTCTGTAATTTCTCTTATTTAAAGGTATGCTCTCTGAAAACACACTTTTTTCTTTTCTTTTTTTCTTTTTTTTCTTTTGTCTTTTCACTGTAGTAAACATGTATTCCTATCGCTATATTTTTTACCTTACCTATTTTGGTGTCCTCCTCTCCCATACGGGTTTTACAGTTGGGTTTTAAACCTGCAGCGCTACACCCTCGTAGCGCTGGTCACTCCAGTGATGATGATCTCAGACAATTGAAAGCTTCAACATAGGGAAGCATTGGGAGGCTAGTGCGCATGCGTGGCACATCGTGGTGCACCAATCAGATGCTCTCTATGAGCAGAATTTGAGAATGGAGTCTGACTCTGACTCAGATCTCACAAGGGAAAAGCCTCCATTAACCGTCAGGAAGACCACCCCTAAAGGTCTGTTAATATTGCCAGTTTTAACATTGCAGGGTGAAAACGCCAGACTGCACTGCACCAAAACTTCTTCGCCTATAGTGTCTCTTTAAATTTGAATTCAGAATTAATTGTTTTGTAGGCTGGTGTAAATGTGTTTTTCCTTCTTAATGGAATGTACTGTTGTAGTCAGTACAGAAATCACAACATGAAAATTTAAAAACAACAAAACACAAAATCACTTTCGGTTGGCTATTGTAATTGACCCTACTCTAAGAAGTAGACAAGTCTAGTATGTAGAGATATATACAGACAAGAAGATACTGATATACAGGTAATTAGATGCCTGCAGGTTCATGGATAGATATAGCTAGATAGATTGGAATAGGTGGGAAGGTAGAGAGATATTTAGATAGGTGGAACGAGATATAGACATATATTTTGGTAATTAGGTAGCCGGTGGATGTATTTGACCAGTTCTCTCTATATACCTAGAACTGTGAATGTCCAATTAGAAATATCTACTTATCTCCCGTTGACTGAACACAGTTTGTCTTGCTAAATCGTCCATATCCTTCCCTGCTAGGCTGATGTTGGGTTAGATCATATGGGTAGCTATAAGAAAATCCCTTTTTAACCAGCTTCTTGGAACGTTCATTATAATCATAATCAAAGCGCTCCATAGATCCAGCAGTAAAACAAGATTCGCTCGTCTTGCAGGTGGTATATTCCTGTCTCTGCTCCCCCGTGCTTGTTCGTTTTATGTATATATTTGTGAGCACACCATATGTGCAGCAGCTGCTTCAAGTTAGTGACATAATGCTGCTCGCTGCCGGCTGGCTGTAATGTTAAATTAATTTGTAATACAAAATCCAGAACGCCAAGGCTTTCAGATCGAAAATCCATCAGTTTAACCATGTGTTTAAGTCTCTGACAGGGAGAATCTCCTCCCCTCTGACTGCTCGTTCATTGAGGATCAAAGAATGTAACTTCTAGCCCGGCAGGGTTTGTATATAAATCATTACTGGTGTAATCAGGCGTTTAACTTTATCATTTCCTTAATGCCGGAACCAGGATATATATGTGTCTGTGAGTCTAATTCTAAATATCCAGACAATCACGTGGTGTCTAATTGTGAAACAATTGTTGTCGTTGGTCTCATTGTCCCCATGCCAGGAGTAAGTGACTGCTTTTTGGGCCAAGTGCGCTTAATCATAGGCTGTTGCATAGACTCTCCCAGAATGCAGTGTGTTTACAGATACATTTCTATAAAATGCTGTCAGGATAAAACGTGAGTTGTTAAGCGACAGAATTATACCCCCTTTTTCATGTGATATATAAGCTGTTTAGGAGCTTCTTCTTTAAAGCACTATAGGGTCATTAGGGACCCTCTCCCCGGAACCCCTTCAGCCACTTACCTTTCTCCAGCGCCGGGCTCCCTCTGTGCTGGGGAACTCCCCACCCCCTGCCGACGTCAGATCCGAATACGCATGCGCGGCAAGAGCCGCGCGCCCATTTAAACTGCTCATATGAAAAAAATTACTCCGTGCTTTCCTATGGACGTTCAGCGTCTTCTCACTGTGATTTTCACAGTGAGAATCGCGGAAGCGCCTCTAGCGGCTGTCAGTGAGACAGCCACTAGAGGCTGGATTAACCCTCAGTGAAACATGTTTTCAGCTGCAGGGTTAAAACTAGAGGGACCTGGCACCCAGACCACTTCATTGAGCTGAAGTTGTCTGGGTGCTTATAGTGGTCTTTTAAGGGGAGTGCAAACAAATTTGTGGCATGAAAACAAAGGTTTCCTGAAACTCTAGGATGTTATATCTGAAACCTGTCGCTGCTGGCAAATAAGTTAAATGAAAACATGAGGCTTTTGGGGGGGTAAGAAGAGATACCGAGCACCATATTATCTGTTGTCACTTGAATCATCCCCTTAGTTCTGCTCAAAGCCATGCCCGCTGTCCCTGAACATGCTCAGAGAAAGGGCCAAATTATCGTCCAAGTCCATTGTATAGGCTTGGATAATGAATAACTGCTTGTTGAAAAGGAGAGATGGCGTGATAGGTAAAATAACTGCTCGTTGATAAGGAGAGATGGCGTGATAGGTAAAATAACTGTTGATAAGGAGAGATGGCGTGATAGGTAAAATAACTGTTGATAAGGAGAGATGGCGTGATAGGTAAAATAACTGCTCGTTGATAAGGAGAGATGGCGTAATAGGTAAAATAACTGCTTGTTGATAAGGAGAGATGGTGTGATAGGTAAAATAACTGCATGTTGATAAGGAGAGATGGCGTGATAGGTAAAATAACTGCATGTTGATAAGGAGAGATGGCGTGATAGGTAAAATAACTGCTTGTTGATAAGGAGAGATGGTGTGATAGGTAAAATAACTGCATGTTGATAAGGAGAGATGGCGTGATAGGTAAAATAACTGCATGTTGATAAGGAGAGATGGCGTGATAGGTAAAATAACTGCATGTTGATAAGGAGAGATGGCGTGATAGGTAAAATAACTGCATGTTGATAAGGAGAGATGGCGTGATAGGTAAAATAACTGCATGTTGATAAGGATAGATGGCGTGATAGGTAAAATAACTGCATGTTGATAAGGAGAGATGGCGTGATAGGTAAAATAACTGCATGTTGATAAGGAGAGATGGCGTGATAGGTAAAATAACTGCTTGTTGATAAGGATAGATGGCGTGATAGGTAAAATAACTGCTCGTTGATAAGGAGAGATGGCGTGATAGGTAAAATAACTGCTTGTTGATAAGGAGAGATGGCGTGATAGGTAAAATAACTGCATGTTGATAAGGAGAGATGGCGTGATAGGTAAAATAACTGCTTGTTGATAAGGAGAGATTGCGTGATAGGTAAAATAACTGCTTGTTGATAAGGATAGATGGCGTGATAGGTAAAATAACTGCATGTTGATAAGGATAGATGGCGTGATAGGTAAAATAACTGCTTGTTGATAAGGATAGATGGCGTGATAGGTAAAATAACTGCATGTTGATAAGGAGAGATGCGTGATAGGTAAAATAACTGCTTGTTGATAAGGAGAGATGGCGTGATAGGTAAAATAACTGCATGTTGATAAGGAGAGATGGCGTAATAGGTAAAATAACTGCATGTTGATAAGGAGAGATGGCGTGATAGGTAAAATAACTGCATGTTGATAAGGATAGATGGCGTGATAGGTAAAATAACTGCTTGTTGATAAGGATAGATGGCGTGATAGGTAAAATAACTGCATGTTGATAAGGATAGATGGCGTGATAGGTAAAATAACTGCTTGTTGATAAGGTGTAGCAGAGCTTGTTACGACGTATTAGAGGGAACATGGACACATCATACCAGTGCTGTGGGGTTGTTCCCCGTCAGCAGCCAGAGTTCCTAAAATTGCTGGAAACCAATTAAAAAGTGTATTTGATTAAGAATTCGTCACATTTCATCTTCTCTGAATTAAAAAAAGCTAAACTAGTGTTTGTATATATATATTTATATATGTATCCTAACTTCGTTCAACACTTTCCAGCCTCTGAGCTGCACATTTACGGACTATAGAGAATAAATGATTTATTTTGTTTCGTTAAATGTTTCTAGAAAACGTATAAAATATCAGAACAATGTATACATAAAGAACTGGCCATGCTGTCGGAATCGCCGCTGCCATCTCTTGGGGCGGGTAACGTTTTATCGGTGAGTAAAATTAATGCCTGGGTGGTCACGGCAGTAAACAAAAGGACAGCACGTGTGGGACATAAAATCCTAATACTGGCTCCAAATATTGGAACACGTAGCTGTGATGTTAGAGAATGGACTGTAAACGTGCTTTTAGCTTCAACAACTCTAGGAGAGAGGAGAGGCATGTGAAACACTTGCACAATTTATTCAAGGTGAATTTCTGATAAATACTATGCCAGGGTGTAGAAAAAAAACAAAACTTAAACAAAAACGCAAATTTTGGGAGCAATATTAAACAATTTAGAGTTTGCAGTCAGTATGGTCATTGTTGGTAATGAGAATAATTAAAACACCATTTAGAATTTTTAAATGGAAATAAAGAAAATTTTAAAACCGTGATGTATTCAAAAAAGAATAGTTAATGAAAAATGATGATGCCTGATTTTAATTGAGTATTTTGATTCTACATTGTCACATTTCTAAGCTGTTTAGACACTTAGTTGTTTCAGCAATTCGCCCAGTCTATTGACCTTTCAATTTAAACATGTTTTTTCTTTCCCTTTTAAGTAATTAAGCACCCAGGATACATAACATATATTTCATACTTGGCACCCATCTTTTGCCTGCAAAGGTGGATAGCCTTTTTTAATTTGTGATCATTGCCAGATGGATAAATGAGCCACATCACAGCTTCGACATGGCAACTATAAAAATATATATTTATATAAATCAGAATAACTTGCAAAGTGACATTAACCGTTTTGTGAATATGCGGTGTAAGGTGTGTTTGGACTGCAAAAATATATATTTCCACATATCTCTCTAAATACTGTACACATAGGTTGTTTGTATTAAAGCATAGTGTGGCCTGCTTTGATGACATGTATTCGTGATCACATTAAGTGAGTACTTTAATAGTGAAAGATTGGCAGTGTGTGATCAGTCAAGAAACATATCACATTTGTACTGATGGCTGTTCTAGACATGTGAAATAGGCCCATCTCTGTATTTTTATAAAGAACAGAAAATCGTAACTTTGTACCATCTGACGGCCCTCTTTGTAATTTAGGGTAATATAACATAATGAACCTGCTAAGAAAACAATAAAACAGAAACATAAACTGCAAAAATAAAATCTTGCTATTGTTGTTACTAAGATCATTGGATTTCGTGTCCTGTGTCCAACACAATATTGCAAGTCCTATTGCAGTACATAGTACTGCACAATTTGTTAAACAAAGCCCTATAGACATGATACGTAGTTAACGTGACTGTTACACTGTTAATCACAAAGGACTGAGAAACATTATAGATTACAGATAATTTTTTGTTTCTCCCCGTGTGCTTGGTAAGACATATAGATGCACCCTTGCAGGAATGGTTGATGGACCTCAAGCGGTCAGGAAATGTACAGCTTTTTACAGTAATTGTGGACAGTCATTGTACATGTATTTGTCCTTTGACACAAGAGCCCTTCCTCCATCTCTTCCAGTGCCAGCGGGCCTCCGGTGATATGTTTTCAGCATTGAAAGGGGAATTTCCAGTTTGCTTTGGGTTCATTTTCAGTGGAAGGTATTGGGGTTGGGTCTGATCATCATCACTACCTTCTTCAAAGAGTATGACCCGCCTCGGAATTCGGCCCAGTACACCCCATCTTGGTACCGGCTTCTGTAGTGTCCTCCACGGTACCAGACTCCATTGAGATTTGAGTGGGCACAGGCATTATACCACCACCCTCCCTTTTGATAATGGGCACAGTTACCTGCAAGAAAATACAGATTGTCTGAGAGTGATAAAACAAATTTTTTTCTTCTACAAACACCAAAGATCCAGAAATACGCCTCACAGATCTTTCCAATTCATTTAAGGAGATACAACTAGATTCTTACCTTACCTCACGTCCCACTACCCTCCAAGATGAGTTTAAACACCACCAACTCACTCACTACATTAAAACTCTCCCTCACCCGACTGATGTTATACGCCCGCCCACCACTTTTGAATCTCTGTGCTCCACCACGGGAACACAGACGCGACCTCTCTCAGTATCTTATAAAATATAAGGCGATGTACTGGTGTCCTCACCGCCCTCTTATACTAAACAATGGGAAAGAGAGCTCAACATTTCACTGACAATCCACCAATGGCAAATCTTCCAAATTACACATACGTTGACCACCAGTTCCAAGCAGGTGGAAACCAACTTGAAGCTACTAACTAGATGATATCACACACCAGATAAGCTACACAAATGGAACCACCGAATCCCAGAGGTATGTTGGAGATGTAACTCCAGTAGGAGAACCATGTTACACATTTGGTGGCAATGTCTATCCATTAGGGGCTTTTGGGACAAGGTGCTCTCCCCCCATAAGACAAATAAGTGGACTTCCCCTATTGATGGAGCCATCATCTGTCCTTTTATTGCACACGAGTATACCACTCCCAGCACTGAAACGCTCAAGCCTTCTATATATGCTGACAGCAGCCAAGTCACTTATCCCCATACATTGATCCCCGCATATTTCTACCGTGAGGGAGTGGAGAGACAAGGTGGAAGCTATCAGGAGCATGGAAGAACTCTCAGCCTAGTTTTTCAACAAAATGCATACGCAGAGATGGTCCAACTGGATAGCATATTACGCTACACAGACACAGCCTGCTATCCCCACACCCTCCACCAACCCCTGAGTATGCCCTAGCTATAAATTATCATTACTCACAGGGAATAACATCTTGGTGAAACCTATAATACGGTAAATACTGATTACCATTTATGTTATGGTTATATACCTTTTACCTGACCCCTTATTTATTATCTTGATGACCCACCCATGAAAACGGGTAATAAGATACAGCAGCAATTTTTCCTCTGCAAACCAATATAACACATGTTAAAATGTTAACATGCGTAATTCTGTATGATGCAAATTACCTATCTTTTCCTATATTTTCCACAAGCTGAGCAGCCAGGGGTGTAACTATGCAGACTAATATCTGTAGAGTGTTAAGAAAGGGTTCTAGATTCGGATGTTTGGAAGATACTGTTGGTATAAATGACTGAAAATGTGAGCTCAGTTCCTTTCAGCATTGCCCTGAGGAACAGTCCATGAAGAAACTCTGTTAAAGAGGAAATATTTCAATTTCCCACAGTTTGTCAATATTACATTTTACCTTCTTTTAAACTACTGGCCTTTTAAGATTAATTTGTTATTGTTGATTTCTGTACTTCAGTCCGGATGACTGCTTATCGTCTTTCTTAAGACTTACTCACCAGTGACCAAACATTTAGTTACTCACTTGGTTACTATAGTTTATTTTGTTTTTTTTTCTTTAAAAATAAAGAACGCGTCTTTAATAATTTCTAAACTACATGGCTAATCTTATTGTAGCAGCAAATTGTGTCGTGATTGTTAAAGTTTTTTTCTGTGTCTGTAAAAATGCATTGTTCGTGGAGTAATTTGTAATCTCTGCCATTGGTTTGAGTGTCTTTAAATATTCTACAAGTACACTGACACAGAGTTGCTGAAGGCATTACCTGCTGCCAATCTCCCCCAAAAGGCACTGCTCTCCAGAGGGCCCCCGGAGGCCTACATACTGCTTCACATTCCCAGTATTATCTCAAGTTAGTGGGGCCCTTGCCAAGTTAAACTGTAGACTGCTTAACAAGCCCTTTCTCTTGGTTATCATAGAAACCTCAGCTCTCTGTGGTTGTAAGATTTCACCTCTCGTACTTTTACCAGCCGGATGACCATTTTTAATATCTTCACAGCAATCTGAGCCTCTCCCAGGAAGATAAAAAAAAAATCAGTTTAAGTATAAATTGTAAGGCTAACGAGAGGAGCTAATTATCATTAATGCTCCTTTGTCTCTTCATTAGAGGCATGTATTTAATTTCTGTATTTTGTTCTTCTGTACTTTCTAGCATGATTTGGTGTCAAGAAAATCAATAGATAACATTTTCAAATGTTTGTATATTCTGTGCTTTTGGTTTTTAACGGTACACTCTAAACACCAAAACCAGTAAAGGAGGCGGTCTTGATCTTTTTCCCAAATTAGTTGGAGAAGCTGGGGGTAGCAATGGGGTATTAAATATGTGACACCATCATTAAATTATCAGAAGACCTGCACATTAGTGTCTGCATTGTCATTAATAATGTATGACATGCTCCATAGCTTGCCAAGATTGTCAGTGTGTTCGTGGTGATATCATACAGATTATATACACTACGTACCGGAGTATACATCATGGTCTCTATCCAGTGTGGTGAACTGTTTTCCATTGTGCCAAGTAAATGAATCTCCAGCGTTCCCGTTATATCGCCCCAGCCTCAGCTTGTAGTATTCACTTTCCGGCTCAAGTCGGAAGCTTGCGTATTCGGCGAACACTTTGCGCCCCGACCAATCCTCAAGGGTAACGAGCAGTTTGTAGTTGGCTTGGTTGGTGAGCCAGTAGATGTTTTCCAGACCCAGCCAATATTCTCCATCAATATTGCCGAACCCTTGCTACACATGGCAAAAAAAAAAAAATATCCTGTTAGTGTATCTGTCCTTGAACTTGATGATGGACTGTACCTCCATGCAACCCCAACCCTCTCTTGGAACTCCTATTTCCTATGATGGCAGTAAACATCTAAACATTTTGGTTTGTTGTCTCATAACTTATTAGCTAGGATCATTGCTCTTTACTTACTTTGTAAGTTTCCCAGTTTCTGAAGAAGTTAACAGACCCATCCTGGCGTCTTAGGATGACTGTCCAGCCACCGGGGTCATGTCTCTGGTCACACCAGACCTGCATCAATCTGTTTGTGTTTTCTGGCTTTACCAAGTATATGGTACTTGTATCGTGCCCATCTTCACTTGCCTGGAGACAGTCTCTCCATGGACCTAGTGGAAACAGGAGGTAAAGGCAGTTAAATCTTAATTTCTTATCCAAAAACAATACACAACACAAGTGTTCCCATAGCAAGAAAAACAAAACAAGCTGCTTGCTTCTCCCGGCAACACACCGTCTACACCAAACATAACAACGGTAATATTTTGGCACTGAAGAACAACGGTACTAATGAACGTTTTATGTATTTTTACAGCACCAGTTCAAATTTATAGGAAAAAAAACTTTGTAAGTGAATCACCCAGGATTTATGTCTAAAACAGGTTATTTACGATTGTTGTTTTTTTTTTTTTCTTTTGTTTTTTTTTAGCATGTCTGCTGGCTAATATTTTGTTGTTGCTGTCTAACTAGCAGTTCAGTTAAAAGGTGTTTCATATATTAATTTTTTTTTTTTTTTTTTACTGATTATGATTTCATTCTTGAGAAACTAACTGTCCAACGGAAAAACACTGTTTGATTAAACGTTTAGCAAAAGAAGACATCTACAAAATCTAGACTCTACGAAAAGAGAGGGATTGCACCTTGAAGAAAGCTTCTCAGTCCACAAATGTCTAGATTTTCTAACCGATGGCACTCAGCTAAATTATCTTTACCCCTAAACCAGATTTGTCTTGGTTTTCACACTTCTAGAGAGAGTTAGATGGTCAGAAATGAAATGCAACATTCTTACAGTGGGGCAATCATCGTAGAAACCAGTAGAATGAAAAGGTACATTTAATTTGTGATTGTTCAACATTTACAACATTGTGCACATTTTTATAAATGTCCTCCTTTGTTTTAATTGAAGGATTGTCTGGATCAGTTCTGATGGACCACCAACAGTCCAGATATCCTTCTTGGATCAGAATTGGGTATTATATCGTTAGATGGCAATTATTGGCTTGAGAGGAGTGTCCAACACAAGCATGGTCACATGCTTCCACCACACACCTCAAAAAAGCCATCGCAAGGGCCATTTCACAACGTGGTTGTCTTGGTCCGTTGCTAAAACAATACACATATTCATCTGGTAACATAATAATTTTAACATGTGGTTTATTTTATTCTTGGTAAATTTACTTGTGTGTTATTTCTCTGGATGCCGAACATGGAGAATTTTCCACCTCACCTTGTGGAATATTCCCATGGAAATCCTGTACCTGAGCCAGAACAAACCTACGGAATCCTGGGCTGGGCAGCTAATCTAGAACACAGCTAACTCACCTTCCTTTCCACCCAGTAGGGCTGCTGCTGCAGTTTCAGCATTCTCGACAGAACTAATTTTAACTCAGACCCTCTGGGGAGATAGTCTGCCACAGATAACCTCCACCAAGTAAAATTATAACTAACCCAGTGTCTTATTTTACAGGAAACGTATCAAACTTTCCCAGACTTAACTGTGATCTTCTCTCGTCAGACAACATTGTTCATGGATTGCCAGCATTTCCCTGCGATGCTTGTCACATTGCCCCTGTGATATCACTTGCGTATTGCTTGATTACATTATAACTTGGTAAATCCTTAAACCACGGCATGACGACAACTCTCAAATAAATGTGTTTTCTTTGTGCAGAAGATGTCTGCATTGCTTTTAGTGGGAACCACATTTTTAGGATGATTTAGAAAAGTCTTGCCTGTACCTGCGGGTAGTGTTTTTCTCCTTCTGTGCCGAAGCTGTTATATTGGGAGTTTTTGGTTACACCGCTCCCTGAGGGCATGTGATTCATAGCATTCCAAACCGCAGCCAAGCGGCTTACTTTGTCTGGTGAATAGACTTGTGATGTATAGAAACCTGACCAAATTTCTAGTGCTTTCAAATAGTTAATACCTGGGGGTTCCTACTTTGAATTAAAGTATTTAGAAGCTCAGACTAGGCATCTGGGTTCAAAAACAGTTTACCAACGTGATATGAACCAGCTTTGTTCTCATTTTGCTTTTGTAAAATTCTTCATGTAAATACCCATCAAGATAAATACACAAGTCTATTTGAGCAAACAGCGTGTGTGCGGTCCTATTTGCGTTCACTCCTTACATTGGTATGAAAGCAAACGACTTGCTGTCACTGTTTTTCTTTGCGATCTATCGGCCTGTTTTTGGCGCGTGAGAGTACAGTAAGCGTTTTTTAAGATTCCGTGGAGATTGGCGGTTTCCAGGCACAAAGGCTTCCTTTAATCAGACGCGTATAAAACCTTACTGTGTTACAGAGAATAAGGTGTAGAAACTTCACTCCGTTTTCTATACATCTCGCTGGATCATTTGAATCACACAGAACGGTACCCATCACATCCAAATGCAGTCGGCGTTCGACGATAATGTGAAAAAATTTGATTATATCATTAGATCATATTGTCATGAAAATGTATTTTAGGCTCCGTTCACTAGGCCTGGAAATGTAGCGATCGAGTTAGTGTTTAAATTATAGTAGCCTTTTTAGAGGATACAATTTAGCAACATGACTCCCTCCTGACTCCTGTAATGTTGAATCCTCACTGATTTTCTAAAGGGTTTCCAGAGTAACTGAATGACAAATAGTTAATCTGAACCCTGAAGTTTTCCATAAAGCAAATTATAAATCCTGCAGCTCCTCGTAGACTGATCAGCTCTCCATTATGTAAACCCAGCTCCTCTCAATACACTGAACCCTGCAGATTTTAGTAGACTGATCCCCGCAACTGTCTAAAGACTGGACACTAATACCTGCAGTTCTCCATGGCCAAAACACTGAACCCGGCAGCTGTCTATAAGCAGAGCATTGCACTCCGTTCGTGAGATCCCTGCAGCACCCCTTTTTGAGACCAGCTTGAGCATGTGCCCAGTTCACCCTCCTGAAATCTCACGGTGATGTAGTTAATAGTTGGATTAACTTGTCACTTAACTTGGAGTCATTTCTTTCTCAATCTGTGCTCTTCCATTGTTTGAGGCACATTATGCACGCCTGTCTGCCGAAGAGTCTTTTTAGTACATACATTCCCCACAAAGAAATGATCCCTGTATCCAAATATTCTACCCACCCCTCTTTCAAAAAGTTACCCCCCCTTTTCAGGGTTAAATATGTTTAACTCTGGTTCATCTGTAATGTTCTAGCAGATTGTTTTTATAACAATCTGCAATTTTTTAAATTTTTGTTCTATTTCACCTAATTTCCATGTTCCTTCTACAAATCTCTGGCTTTATTTTAATCCTTGCTTAGACTTGTCATGCCTTCTGGCACTGATCAGGTTAACACGACAAATTAACATCATAGCAAACAGAGCTGTTTGGATTTTGGCTGCTTCCAGTTGTCTTGTTTTTGAACACTCCATCTGTTAGCTAATTTGTGCCGGAAATCTTAGCACAGGATTGGCCCTGATCTCTGGGCTGTTGTTTGGCACAGCCAGTTTGACCAATTGGCCCCTCGTGGCTGTTATCCCAAAATGGACACTGCGTTTCCCAGGGCATGTGGCGCCACACATAACACCGATTGTGGACACCTGACTGTATTCTCTGGCCAACTTGTGTGAATTGTCCATCTGTATAGTATTCAGGCCATGCTCCTTGTGTCTTGTATGTAACATGCGTTGATGTGTAGCTTACACACTATTCTCTTTAATAAAATTAGTATAAGGCATGGCAGTGTTTAGCCCACTAACAAGGTAACATCCTTGTGAACTGTTCATATGCTCTCCAGATGATTTTCTTACGCTGACTTGTTTTGTATACATTTCGTTATGCTTTGTTATATTGTTTGTGTTGAGCCGCTAACCATATCACTTTACAATGTATTTGATTATAAATGGAACCTTAAAGACAAAACAGTCAACAGCAAAAATAGGCAACCCGTAAAAACCATATGGCAACAGATTAGCATAATGCTGGCAGTTAGAAAGGAGAATTCGACGAGTGGAAAGATTAAAACGCCAAGCTTAAAAAGAAAGAAAGGATACAAAAAAAACAACAAACGGGACAAGTAGCATGAACTGCGAGGGGATTGCAAATAGACAAAACAGGATTATAAATAGGTAGGTGTTAAAAGGTTTATGAAAGGCACGGGGATAATGGCTGGATATTTGCTGCTCAACACTCAAGTCTTATGTTTGGTGGCGAGTCTATTATACCTTCTAGCCTGTTATAAGCCATATTTAAAAAATAACCCCAAATAATCCTTACCTAGGCTTTTTACTTAGTATCAAAAAACACTAATTTTACTATCGAAATCAATTAGCAGGTGGAGTTTGTCGTTCACCAAATTTCGGCGAAAAATCAGAAATCTGTTTGGCTCTAGTATTACATTCTGGTACTCTAAGCAATGTTGTGCTAAATGTGTTATTTCACATATTCCGTATACATACCCATGGAAACGAGCAATTATCTGTCTATGATCTATCATTTTCTTTAACGTTTGTCTGATCATGATGAAACTGGAGCCATTCTGGGCTAAACAAAATAAAATTTGAGCTGTCACCATGGAAACCAATGAAATATATCTTCTGATAAATATGGCATGGTATTTCTTTTGGGGTGGTGATTTGGCTATGAGCCGATAGATTTCCTTTGTGACGGAATACTCAAGACTGTACCTGAAATGTGTGCGCACAAAAGAAAATTCTCCTGTCAGGGTTTCTATGGCCGTAACAAAACAAATGTCACTAGTAAATGGAAAGTTTAAGTGATGGAAAATTGAAAGAACGC
The DNA here is from genome assembly GCF_036172605.1 of Pelobates fuscus. NCBI lineage: Eukaryota > Metazoa > Chordata > Amphibia > Anura > Pelobatidae > Pelobates > Pelobates fuscus. The sequence goes on from NC_086325.1 coordinate 161,184,630, forward strand.
TATAGAAGAGGAATTCATGATACAGAATAGCAGTCTCTCCCCAAAATATCACGCCTTCTCGTAACGTGACATGCTACTGATTTCTCTTAACATGTAGCGTACACAACGTAGTTACGAATATTCTACATTTAGATCGCTAAAACGACTTAAAATGTCCCTGTCATGTTTTTTTCTTCTTTTAGATTTTGTTCCTTATTCCTAATGATTATAGTCCCCTCTTTGCCATATAACTTTATTTACATTTTCTTTTCTGTGATGGATGTCAGTACCTGGGTGCATCCATTTTGTTCTCCTCTGCCCATGGCGTTTGTAGTTTGAATTGAATTCTTTGACGAATTAACAATGCAACTGAAATTGAATTTTCCTTAAGCTATGCCCATTGCCAAAATTTACCAAACATCACGCTACCGTGAAAAGAAGTAGTTCCTCCATTTTCTTATGTATAACTAGAAACAACTAAGGGGAACTTAAAAAAAGGGTGGTGTGGGGGGGAATAGAAGAAGATAAAAAGGGGTTAAATTCGAAGTAAAGCCTGCACTGACAGCGCCGATTTAACGGATGTGAAATAAAACCCTAAATGGCTACATATGGCAATGAGCGCACCGATTCACTGTTTTCTACTAATTGTTCTGAATGGGGCCCTGCTCATTTTTATTTACTCTATAAATACATCGTAACATTCTACAAGTAGCCTATTCTAGAAGAAACATGGCTGATTTCTCCTTTACCCTCTCTTTCCCTCGCTGCCGCTCACACCTACCAGTCTCTTTAAACTCAGTCTAGGCCAAATAACATGAATCCTGTTTTCCCACAAGATCTAATAAGTAAGAATACTGTTTAAATCCTTGTGTTTATCCAGTAGTGGGCCAAGGTCTGAGTGCTGTGATCCCCTCATAAAACTAAGCCCAAGTAGCTACCGGAATTTCTTATCTCACACTTTACTACTTTTATCTGGAGTCCGTTTAAAGTGCGTGAAATCTCCAGGAAAGCCTTATATCGGCAAAAATTACTGACTGTGTTAAATGTCCTGTTCTGTAAATCACCTGCATGGTGTAAAGTTAAAGGGATACTCTGGACACCTACAGAACTTTACCTCCTGAAAAGCTTTATGTGTCAGAGTGTTTTCGTTTTTTTTTTTTCATTTTGCAAAAAGTGCAGATTTCAATAGAAATTTACACTTTTATAAATAAACCTGGTGAACCCCCCCCCCCCCTCCCCCCCGGCTATATTGATCAGAAAAAAGGTCCTGATACTTCCTCGTTTGGTTAGTTCAGTGGAGCTAAACTCAAGAAGCAGCAAGTGCTTCTCATTGATCCTCATTGGGAACAGTGGCGGATCCAGAGCCTGATCTCGGGAGGGGCACTTGTAGATTATTTAAAAAAAATAATCCTAGCACAATAACCACTACAGCTCAGTGTAGTAGTTATGGTGCCAGTAGTGCCAGGATCCCACCCCGGAGTAAGTAGTCATACCGTTTAAGAACAGTTTGACAACTTACCTGGGGTCTGCTGGGATATAGGGCATAGGAGAAGTGGTGTGTGTTAGGGGTGAAGTGTGTGTGAAAGGTGCAGTGTGTGTGTGAGCGGTGAAGTGAGTGTGAGTGCGTAAGGGTGGCAGTGTGTGTGTTAGGGGGCAGTGTGTGTATGGGGGCACTGTATGTCTGTGTGGGGCAGTGTGTGTATGGGGGGCACTGTATGTATGTGTGGGGCAGTGTGTGTATGGGGGGCACTGTGTGTATGGGGGGGTCGTGTGTGTGTGTTTGGGGCAATGTGTGTATGGGGGGGCAGCAGGGTGTGTAGGGCACTGTGTGTGTATAGGTGTGCAGTGTGTGCGGGGCAGTATGTGTGTGGGTCAGTGTGTATGGGGACAGTGTTTGTGGGACAGTGTTGTATGGGGACAGTGTTTGTGGGACAGTGTTGTATGGGGACAGTGTTTGTGGGACAGTGTTGTATGGGGACAGTGTTTGTGGGGCAGTGTGTGTATGGAGGCAGTGTTTGTGGGGCAGTGTGTGTATGGGGACAGTGTGTGTATGGGGACAGTGTGTGAATGGGGACAGTGTGTATATGGGGACGGTGTGTATATGGGGACAGTGTGTATATGGGGACAGTGTGTATATGGGGACAGTGTGTATATGGGGACAGTGTGTATATGGGGACAGTGTGTATATGGGGACAGTGTGTATATGGGGACAGTGTGTATATGGGGACAGTGTGTATATGGGGGCAGTGTTTGTGTGTATGGGGGCAGTGTTTGTGTGTATGGGGGCAGTGTTTGTGTGTATGGGGGCAGTGTTTGTGTGTATGGGGGCAGTGTTTGTGTGTATGGGGGCAGTGTTTGTGTGTATGGGGGCAGTGTGTGTGTGTATGGGGGCAGTGTGTGTGTGTATGGGGGCAGTGTGTGTGTGTGTGGGGTCAGTGTGTGTATGGGGTCAGTGTGTGTAGTGTGTGTATGGGGTCAGTGTGTGTAGTGTGTGTATGGGGTCAGTGTGTGTAGTGTGTGTATGGGGTCAGTGTGTGTAGTGTGTGTATGGGGTCAGTGTGTGTAGTGTGTGTATGGGGTCAGTGTGTGTAGTGTGTGTATGGGGTCAGTGTGTGTAGTGTGTGTATGGGGTCAGTGTGTGCATGGGGTCAGTGTGTGTAGTGTGTGTATGGGGTCAGTGTGTGCATGGGGTCAGTGTGTGCATGGGGTCAGTGTGTGTAGTGTGTGTATGGGGTCAGTGTGTGCATGGGGTCAGTGTGTGTAGTGTGTGTATGGGGTCAGTGTGTGTATGGGGTCAGTGTGTGTATGGGGTCAGTGTGTGCATGGGGTCAGTGTGTGCATGGGGTCAGTGTGTGTATGGGGTCAGTGTGTATGGGGGGAGGGGAGGAGGGAAGGGAGGCTTTTTAATTAAAAAAATAAAATAAAAAAAATGTATTTAATAAAATATATTTATGTCCCCCCTCCCTTCTTACCTTTATTGAGGAGGAGGGGGGACATTTCTGGATCCCTGGTGGTCCCAGTGGGGAATCCCTGGTGGTCCAGTGGTTCCAGTGAACTCTAGCCCGCGCTCCAGGGCTAGAGTTCACTCTCGCGAGATTTGGAGCGTTGCCGTGGTAACCGCGGCAACGCTCCAAATCTCGCGAGAGGAGGACCCGGAGGAGCTGCTGGTAACAGCTCCCGGGTCCTCTCTCCCTCCCCTTCCGGTCGGCTGTCAGTAATGTGCCTGCGGACCGGGGAGGGAGATCACTGATCTCCCTCCCGGTCCGCAGGCACATTGCAGGGCTGGCGCTTGGGCAATGCCAGCCCTGCACTAGCCGGCAGGGGAGAATCTCGGGGGGGGGCAATTGCCCCGTTGCCCCCCCCCTGGATCCGCCAATGATTGGGAAGTCTGTGATTGGACAGCCACGGAAAGTCTGGGCAGGGCTAAAAGGGGAGGGCTTGCAAAGGCTGCAGACGAGAGATCTGCCTACAATGAAAAAATGCATAATTTAATGCAAGGAAGTATTCACGAAACAGTGATTTTTATTTGTTTTATATTTGGCCAATGGAGTGTCCTCTTAAGAACATGCCACACAGACTGCCTAGCTGCAATGCAACAGATAAGGATTTTCAAGCCTTATAAGCCACACCATATACAACGAGCTGGAATGAGGGAGCAAATGGAGTTTGTAGAACCCTTGGTCAAGGCCTGTATAGACAATACATAAACAAACAAAATCAAATATGACCTAATATTCAAGAATGGAAAGACCCCAAAAATAACAAGCTGGGTTTACCAGCATATAGATGGTAGGATATGCAAAAAAGTTCATTAGTTAAGATATAGATAGTTCAGCCGCAGCATTCACACTGGTCATTTCCGCTAAGCAGTAGTTCTGTACTTGCTTAATAGAGGAGTAGCTTCGACCTTATAATTTGGTCGGGTTCTAAAGGACTTACTCAGTTTTATAAATAGTGTTCATTAGGTGGTAAATCACCTGTTCTCAGAATACTTTGACATCTACAAATTTGCAGAATACACAAGCCATATAGGAAGCTTCATTCACGAAAACAAAATGTTTACGGTATGACCGAGCCTATGGTAGAAGTTATCGGTGAAGGTGGTTAGAGGGGAAAGGTCTGCTGTTTGGTGTGGAACAGATGACCTCAGCGTCTTCGTCCTGTGTAAGCAGGCCGAGGGGATTAAGTCTAGTCCTTGCTGGGGAATAGATGACCTCAGTGTCTTCATCCAGTAGAAGTTAGTTGAATGGATTAAGTCTAGTCTTTGGTGGGGAATAGATGACCTCATTGTCTTCTTCAAGTAGTTTCACTGGGGGAATTAATTCTGGTCTCTGGTAGGGAATACATGATCTCATCTACTTCCAACGGAGATTGCTTTATAACTCTTAAATCACGCCACACTTGGTCAGACAGCGGTGTTCAGTGTCTTAAATAGAGTACAGCATGCTGCCCACTTAAGGGTAGAGAGTGAATATTTGCAATACGTCTAGAGACTGCATCTATATGTTTAGGCTAGCCCTGAGTAAGCTCTGTCCTGGTGAGACAGAACACACTAGGAGCCAATTAAACTCTATTTGTTATTCCTGTTCATTTCTGCATCATTGGAAAAAAATAAAATAAAATGGTAGCAAAAGATGGTAAAATCGTATTTCCTAATAACCTCACCTAATCTGTATCGCTGCTAGGGAGCTAGGTTGTAAGGGGAAATTCTTTGTTCATGTAGGTAAAGAAAATAACTATAATTATTATAATTCTAAATGTGTCGGATTTCAGAATGTTCTGTTATAAAATGTTACAATTTCATCATTCTCCGACCATGTGCATTTTCTGCCAAGATGTTTGGAAATGATTCAGAAACTTACTGTGTGTAATTTTTCTAGACTTTTAATTATGTGGCCTAATTAATTTCAACTGCAGTTTGTTTGTGGCAAGCACTGTTTGTCTTGTCAATAAGCTCTGAAGCCTGTTTTCTTCTGACAGTCTTAAATATGATAACAGGGGATAAGCCTCGGAATCTGGGATTCATAAATCCGCCTGCTAAGTTTCCATTTCTCAAGAAATATTACAAACAATTGCCCGGTTTTAGGCTTCTTTGTTTGACATTGCTAAGTACGATGTTTGACAAATATTTGTCTTGGTTAGACTTCTCAATGGCAAGCGTGGTCATGTTAAAAGAAAACAAGTGGGAAAGGATTTAGATAGCAGAATTGTGTTTGTTTTAAAATATGCTCGTAAATATATTGATGTTACGGTCTTCCAGAAGCTTCCGTTTCCAAACGAGTAAGCAAAATGCCTGTATGACACCACTGCCCGCTTATAGGAATGTCTTGTGTATGAGCAAATGATTACCGTGATGGCATGAAACCGGAGTTTGCACGCAGGATCTACAGTGGTCCACAGAGCCCACCAGGTTTTCAGGAGATCTGTGCAAGCAAATGTGGTTCCACGTGGCTGTGCGGTCTATCTGCGCTCTGTGGAGGATTGTACTAAATCCTGTTTTTTTTTAATCCTCTATGAATTGACCCTGGATATGATTGGTGGCAATACTGTTTGTTTCTTTGTCTAACTGTAAGATCTCCACCATATTGTATGGTTTATCGGTAATGCTAATCCTATGTAGCCTTGTATCCTTTAACTTATCTCCTTCTCGGAATGTTTAACATCTGTTTTGGTGTTTTTGCCTGTGTTGGCCAGTATAACTCTGCCTTCCTCAATGTACTTGTTTTCCCATCTGGCCCTTTAGCTTGTTTTTCAGACTCGGTTTGACCTTTTTCTGGTAACGTCCATTTTAAATATTTTTTACTTTTTTTTTTTTTTTACTTTGTACTACCCTGACATTGACATGTTCTCCAAACCAACATGGGTGTTGTAGCTGAGGAGCTGCCTTTTGGCCATTCCTAGTTTAAAGCATCTTGTGCACAAATTAGATTTTTGATGCAAACTCTCATATGAATACAGCAGTGGTGCCGGCATATTTTTGCTCTCAATCTTGGTCTGTTGGCTGCTGGCACCCTAGAATATTGGTTGCTTTTCTGGTATACAGTAGCATGTGGGTCCACACCATGTGTGTGTTTGTATATGAGTCCGTGTGTGCATATGTAAATGTGTGACTGTGTATACATGAATGTGTGTAAGTGTATCGGAGTATGAATTTGAGTATGTGCGTGTAAATTCCCTTGAAGGAAGGGGTAGGGATGCTGGTACAGTCTAATGTTATAGGGATTTTGTTGTACTTGGATGTTTGAGCCCAGCTAGAGTAACATAGGGTGTTTGAAATAAACTTTGTGCTCAGAAAGGGAATGAACCAGTGGCTCTCTGGTGACTGGTCAGGGTTTTACATGTAGAAAAACACAGCACAATTCAATGTCTGTTATTGTGACACAAAGCACTGAGCAATATGGGTGCGTAAATAGTCCATAGCAGAAACCCAAATCCAGCATTTGGTATGTCAAATGTTTATATATATCTGCTAAAGATTTTAAGTCCTAGTTATACTATGATCAGTGCAATAATTTGGGATTTAACAAACACACACAATCTCACCTGATGGCTTGTCTGTTGATGTTGGGCTGCTGGTCACGACTGGCATGGTTGGCAGAGGAGGTGGAAGAACCTTTAAGTTTTGATCCCCTTGAATCTCGTTGGTAGATATCTGGTTGATGATGCGGTTGTTATAGTTGGGAGGTTGATACACCTTGTTCGGCTGTTGTGGGGGTGGGGGCTGTGCTACTGGTTTTGTTTGAGGAAGCTTTTGGCATTGGTCTTCCAGCTGTGCAATGACAATGGACTGATTGCTGGCCAGTGAGGCCAGATGATGATATTTATGCTCTAAGTCCTTGTACTTGTTGGTGAGCTGCAACATTTCAGCCGTTTGGTTTAAAACCTTGTTTTCTAACTGGGAGAGCTCCAGTGCATTGTCTCTTTTCCGTATAATTTCATGGAGGAGCTGCATGTACAGCTGCGTCACTCTAGAGTTCATATTTCGACTCTCCTTTCGCAAGAGCTTGACCTCATTGACGATCCCACCATCCACCTCCACTAGCTGCTGCAAGCTCTCGATCTGACGCTTCTGCTTGAGGAGCTCGCTGTTCAAAAGCTCTATCTCCTGCTTTTGGACACGGCTTTCAAACACCGTTTCTTGCTCCTTTGAGTTGACACATATAGCCCCAGTCACTTTTTGTTGAGGTACAATAAAGGTATAGGTACATTTGTCCTGCGATTCGGCAGATCGCTTCTCCCGGTTCATGTAGATGAATTCCTGTTCTGATGTTTCGCTGTTCTGGAATTCTTGCGTGTTGCTTCCATCAGATCGCCACAGACATACGATCAGGAACAGAAAAGTGAGTCTTCGTATTGTCATTTTTCCGACAACTATGAGACAGATTGCTTGACACTTGCTATAGTCTCCTGCCAGCCCACTGCAAATAAAGAACAAAAATAGGATTCACGATAAAATTCACACATCCACATGACATTATAGGCATCAAAACAACTTTATCTTAATGAATCACTTGTGGTGTATAGATCATGCCCCTGCAGTCTTGGTTCTAATTTTAGGAGTTAAATCAATTTTGTTTCTGTTTATAAAGTCCTCGTCACACCTCGCCTGACTGTGACTGACACAGCCTGCATGAAAAAGGGTTTTAATTTCAATCAGATATTACTTACTTTTAAAGTATCTATAACTGCTCTGTAACCTGACCTTTAATCATACACAGTAGGGTTCAATAGGCTCTAGAGGGCTATTAACAGAGGAGGAGACAGGACATTCTAAATTAAACAAAATGTGCAATAAAGGAAGTTTAAATATTAGATATCTATTTTCAGGAAGTGTTTAGGAAGGCTGTGTTCATGCAGGGAGGTGTACATAGGGCTGCATAAACAAAGTGATTTAACTCCTAAATGGCAGAGAATTGAGCAGTGGTACTGCAGGGGCATGATCTATACACCAAAACCGCTCCATTAAACTAAATTAATTAGAACAGATTAAACCTCCAGTTCTGTCTGTCCGTGACTTCTACAAATATTCTCTGAAGGCCAGCCTTTTTTTTCGTTCTCGATAAGTGCCCTGTTGCTATAATACCAATAACTAATGAGTGTCTATACATTGAACACAGGTGAGGGCAAACAGCTGTTCTGCTTTGGAACTGACAGAGACGCCTCTAACCCTTGTGCCTGCGGATTAACTGGAGACTAAACTGGGCATATTCTGCTTGGTCTTTCTAAATGCACAGTGTATGAAGACACTTGGCGTTCAGAGCTACTTTTAGACTAGGTATTGTGGTCTCACTTTCTATGTAGCCTGATGTGCCATTTGGCCTTTCCGTAATTAATTATGTTTGTTAAAAAGGGGCTACAAGGTCAAAGGGGCAGAGAAGGGTCAGTCACACAAGTTATTTTAGCATCTTATGGCCACCAAAATATCCCAAAGCAGATCAGAGTCACTAGCCACAAGTACTACCAGAAAATACTTGTGTTATTATATAAAGCAACATTTTCTGCAGTACTATACCATGGATACATTAAGAAAAGGGTGAAGACCGTATAATACATAATTAGGCAAACTGGTGCAAACAGACCTGAGATTGATGCCCTGGAACCTACACTCTATCATGCAAACACATACAGAGTGCAGAGCAAGTTGGTTTGAGAGCTTTCAATCTAAACAAAATAACTGTAAATAAGTGAGACAGAACATGGCAGGAATTACTTCAAACTGGCAAGATGTTACTGCAAGCATGTTCTCTTGGTGGGGGGAGAATAAATACTGTGTGCGTATAACATTTCTGGTTGTGTCTGTATGTATGTACATAATACTTCATAATAAGCTTGTTTGAGTTGGTTTCTCATCACCTCTTACAAATAATGATTGTACGCGTACATATATAACCATTCCTTTCATTTTTCATTTTGTTAATGTCTAGACTCTAGTCTTGTTGTTTGGGAATGGGCTTATAGAAAAGAGAAAGAAAGTGACTTTTGAGATCCCGTCTTCTCTGATATTTACAACGTGGGATTTTTTTCAGCAAAATCACCAATAAAATGTTCTGGAGAGTTTATTTATTGGTGTCCGCGTGAAACTGTCTTACTGAAGGCAATGTAAAAATATAACACACTCACAAAAGACCTATTCATTACTTTAGTGTCGACGGTTTCAGCTATTTTTTGGGGGAAGGCTATTTGCTACAATGAATTCTTTACAATTAGGCCCACTGAGAAGACTCTCCTAAAATCGTCATTTTAAATCAGTTCTCAATGTCTCAATGCAGTTTAACTCTGGAGCCAAAGAATTTTGTGCTAACTCCGTTTGGTCAAAAGTCTTGTTTGGCCAGCCCTCTGTAAGCAGCAGTAATGTGTCTAGGAATTCTACTCCGCGGTCACCCAGAACAAGCATCAGGGAGCGAGTTAGGAGCATCTAGACATATAGCTTGGTACTCAATCTGTTATTGGACTACATTACCCATAATGCTCTGCCAGTAATTGGTGTAGAGAAAAATCATATATTAAGAATATAGACATTTAGGGTTCATTATTAGAAATTGCCTCTCTTCTGTGTCTGTGTCTCCCCTTGTGAATTAGCCAAATGTCCAAACCACATTTTCTTTGTTTGAGGCTGTTCTTTCAATGTCAGAAAGTCCAGCCTGTGCCAATTCCATGAACCGTGTTTACCCAGCGGGAAAGACGTAGTGCTAAGCTGAAGTGTGTGCTATTTCATCTGTGGTTAAAATGAAGTAATATACAAAGGTCCCATTAACTGTGGATTGATTTATAGAAAGCATTTTCACAATTTAGTTTTTAGTTTTTCTTACACTATCCATGATTACAAAATGTTGCTGGCACTTAAGACCTATGGATCGTGAACAGACCGCAGGTAATGGGTAAATAAGTCCGAAAGGGCAATTGAGATATTTTTATATAAAGAAAAAGATGGGAGGGATTTTTTTTTCTCACGCAGAAACAAGCACATCTGAAAAAAGATTTCATTATATATCGTCTTACAAAGGAGAATCAAAAAAATTTCATTGTTCACCTATAGGAGCTGTCCAGTACGTCAGTGAAACGCGTTGGGCTATCGCTAAGGAATCCCACCTACAACCTGCCCTCGTCCTCTGTCTGCAGCCCATGAGCTCCCACATCACATCAATTGGCTGCAATTTTATAGAATTATTTACTGAGCGTCCGTAATAGACGGCTCACTATCCCACTGTGCATTGTGTGCGCCTGGCGTTTGTCTGCAATCAGTACTGGAGTTAACAGAAAACCGTTTAAGAGCAGTTCATGCGTATACGAAATCTTGGCTTGCTGTTTGAAAGCTTGCATATGGGAAACATTTTAAGTAGCTGCAAACACACTTGATTTAAATTGACATCCTTTCCTGTTGCTTAGGACCCCTTCTCGTAGGGCCAGTCCTGATATTTTGCGTGACTTTCTGTATTGTACTTTTAATTTGGCTTTGTTTACCTCTATAAAGCGATTTATTAAATGTGGATCAAAATTCAGGTTTAGACTTGGAGGCGATTATTTCGGTCAAGACACCTCCTCCTCCTCCTACATGGTAACCTTTTGACTTTCAGATATTTGCATTCATTGGGAAATTGCATTAAATTGAAAGTTGGGACATTATTCACTAGACCAGAAAATGTTGAAAATGGACAACGCAAATTGTAGTTTTTGTAGTTATTGGAAATTAAATTCTCAAAATCTATAATTCCCTAGTAAATTCTCCATACAGCATTAGAGAAAACCCCTTTCTACGAAGCGTTCTATATAGCGCCTCTGAGCTAGAGGGTGTAATACAGTTCGATCTCATCCTTTCTATGACCTAGGCCTGATTCACATGATTTCATTCTTTAACATGGCAGCTGATTGCTTTCATTTCTGAACCTTATGACTATATCAAAGCTGTTTGATCTGATATAAGAACTGTTGTAAAGTAATATCACTCCATTATCGGTTTCAAGTCGCGTACTGAGAAGGTCGACAAGTCGTATATTTGTGTTTTCGTGGTTTCCTGTGCTGACTGGCATTAGGAGTCTCCTGCTGGTATGGGCCTTCTGTTCTGTAATGTGTCTGTATATGGGCTTCTCAGCTGGTTTGTGAATGCCAATTTCCTGACTCTGAAGGCTTTTGTTCTATAAAATAAGGGCAGTTATGTCTCGATTAGCCAAGGAGTTATTTTTTTATACCAGGACAATGACAGATATTTGTCCCCCATTCTCCGAATTAGTTGTGATGTTTCTTAGCCCCTGCCGTCTGCCTGTTATAAGTGAAATGTAACCTGGAAGTGTGAATGTGTTTCCTTTAGCTGGATTGGCGCACACCTCTTGCGGTGGGAACCGATCACGGACCTGTATTGGTCAAAATATTCAGTAGATTCCTGCACTCTATTGCCAAAGATAGACCATTAATGGTTCAGAAGGGTGTTAGACTGTATAGGAGACGTGATTTAACCCCTTAAGGACCAAACTTCTGGAATAAAAGGGAATCATGACATGTCACACATGTCATGTGTCCTTAAGGGGTTAAGATAGTCTGGAGCTGGTGAAGTAGAGGTACCACGATCTGACTGTTTGGGCGAGAGTAGCAGATACAATGAGTCTGTATTGTGCGACAAGTCCACTATGGAAACTAATTGTATTTGTTGGTGGAGGATTCGATTTTCTGGGTCTGCTTCAGTAGTTTCTCTGGGAAGGTGAGTGTTTCTGATATTCAGCACTTACTAATGGACCGACATTTAAACAATTTTCCATTAGCTGAGCTGCACAGATAAATTTTCATTCTTTCACACAGGGGCTTAATGGCCCTAACACAAACACATGTCAAGTCATGCAGAGAGAATGAGGACATAGACGGGATATGCTAGGGTCCTGACAAGCAAAAAGTGAGCTTAATTTATAGTGAGAACTGACGTGATCGTCATTGGTATCAGACTTCCCTCCATCTTTTGGGAGCAACAAACACGTGGTCTGTATGTGTGACACGTGCAGTCACATGCACTATAAATCGAGGTGCTGGCGTGGCCATTGTCTATTTAGATGGAGGAAATCCGAGAAGTACACACATTTTATGTCTAGAGTTAATTTAGAGAAAGCCAGCTTTATTACCCTGGAACCATCAACCACCATGTTTTATCGCAATCTCAACAAAGGTTCATTGTATCTGTTCAGAACTAATGGCGTCCAGTCTGAACGTTTCCCGTAGCGAAGATAACTATTTATTCCCGATTACAATCCTACAAGCAAGGCTTTATTCTCTAGTTCCAAACCTGCTGGTCTCAGCAGTCCGTACCAGCCAACTAGACCCCATGTAATGTATATCATATCTGTTAAATGGAGGTGAATACAGTTATATCACTGGCCTAGTCTACAAATTGTAAAGTGAATTTCACATTTTAGGTGAAAATAAATGAACTTGAACAATAGCTGGCTAATTTTGCAAGTTTGAAATTCACCTTATGCACAGGAAAGGATGCGAATTGGCTGTTCCTGTTGCTTGGATGCTAGGTGTTGTTATACTGGTTTTGATGTTATTTTTTGTTGCTGCTGAGGGAAATAAATAAAGGTTGCAGCATAATGGGAGCCTCCATGTCTTAGTAAAATGTACTTTTATTTCCTGACAATCACCACAATCACATGCCCACCTCGACATCTTGTGTCACCAGTTCCAGTCATCTAGTGTTGGTTCCTTCAACTGCAGTCCAAATTCATTTCTATAGGGTTTTGCTTTTTGGAGCAGTAGTTTTCCATGGTTTTTTTTTCTTCATCATTTATTTATTTAGTTTACTTCAAACATCACGCTTGTCACAATATTCTGTGTATATACAACTCTGTTACGCTATATCCCTCTAGACTCCATAGGTTCATCATCCCCTTTATACTAATACCTGGAATCGTGGAATATCAGCATCTCATGCGGGGAAGGAGATAACATGCATTTAAACCACAGATTTTCCATTTAATATTTTTCTCCCCCAAAAATAAACCATAGGTCATTGTAATTGTAATGGCTCCCTTGGATATAGAGCAGACCCTTGGAAACTGAGCCCAGTTGGTTGTTTACCCTGATAACATCACCTTTCACAGTTCAGCTGGGGAGAGTCTGATCATGTTATTGTTCCCACCTGAGGAATGGGTAACTGAGTTAATCTTCCAGTACAGGGATGGGTCACCAAGATAAAAGCATGCTCGTAATTTGGGTTCCTGACAAAATAAAAAAAATCAGAACATCTGGTTTTAGCAAACTATACTTATACTATTTCCATTTTTATTGCGCAGTATTTACAATGCTATAAAGTGCTGCGGAATTTGTTGGCGCTATATAAATAATAACATAATAATGTTTTCTGATAAACCGGTCTTTGCGTTTTACCCTAATATATCCGGATTGATCACGATATTTGCACAGATGACTGAATCATTATGTGATGAGGTTGTGTACCCAGCAGCGCTATAAACAGATGTTGAGCCCTCTCCAGTCTACCTTTCAGTCTCCTGCTGAGCAACTGATCCATCTGTATTTTTTTGTGTTTCTTTGCGTTGTGTGTGACTATCTGGCTACATTGTAACTGCAAGATGTTCCATTTTGGGTTTATAGCATTTTCCACAGGTATCAGAAGTCTCCACAGTATTTTACTTATGAATACTTCTTCCTGCGTGTTTTAATGCTCCTTTATGCTCTCACTAGTGCCGTTAATTGTACAGTGAAGGCTGATATTTAACATTGTACAGACACACTCTGGTCCTCCTGGGCCTCAGGCTCCCCCCAACTGGTTCACATGAATGAAAACAATGGATTTCCAGACTTTAAAAAAAAAAAACAAAAAAAAACCCGTCTATCTTCTTGTTCTAACTCGGAGACCCCTATTTTACCTCATATCGTTATATCAGGCAGATACTCTGAAGATACAGCAATATTTAGGGAGTGAGTCTTTCAGTGGGTTATGGGTATATTATACCCACTAGACAATAATTCAACACAAACCAGAGGAATTTGATTGAACGACTCCTTGCATAAAAAACAATAACAAAAAGATAAAATAATACAATAAACATACTATAATGATACAATAAGCCGTAGTGATTCAGTAAACTGTAATTATGCATTGCGCGTTCACAGTGCAGTGAGCTATAATGTAACATTAAGAATTAATCATACAGTGATTTAAAATAATACAGTGAGCTGCAGTGGTTATGGTTTACCAAGAATTGAATGTGAAAGTATGCTACATTCAACTTTCCTAGAAAATAGGGATATTGGGATCGAGGAAGGGGCACAGAAAGTTTTAAATAGGGACTGTTCCTTTTACAGAGAGATACTTGGTAGGTATGAGAGAACCTTGACTGTCACTGTAATGGTGATGCCTTTCATTGGGATTACCAGGATTGTGTCTGTTCTGTTAAAGATGATGGCATAAAACACAGCATACAGTAGCTTTTATTTGTTGCCCACTGAATGCTGACATTGGCTCAAAGCTGCATTTGTGTTTAAAAATATAATTATCACAGTCTTGGCTTTACGGTCAGTCTGGCCCTCAGTCTTTGCTGTATCTAGCAGGCTATATGCACAGCTGCTCACATTACACTATACCCAATGGTAAGCTCTTTAGACTAGGGTGTTTCACTGTTCATTCTGTGTGCCCTAGAGTACAGTCCGGGATCCCGCTGTCCTACATCGTATTGTGCGTTATAAGCTGGATATTTATAGTCAGACAATACACAATGGGTTGAATCAGCTCTTTAGTCATGTTGTCATTGTTTGATCTGTTTGGCATTTGTCCCCTGCAAGCTCTGTGGAATCCGTGCCCCCTGGTATAATTAATCCTTTCTTACCGCCCAACGGGTTTCCAAGTATCAGAGGTATCGAAGGGGTTACATATTTCTATAATGCTTTATCTACCATCCAGATTTTATTTATTGTTTACACGCCAGCTCCACTGCCCAAGCCTGTTTTTATAAAGGCGTGAATTTCCATGCAGTTTGGTACATGTCGGCACCCGCATTGCGAATTGGTATCTCAGCACATCTCCTGCGTACAATCTTGCTAATCTCTGGGGAACGGACAAAAGTAAAACCAGCAAAGTATGAGACGCTGAACTATGTTTGGACAGAGTACAATCCTACTTTTCTTTTCTTTGTTTGAATACACAGCATTGTGAGGAGTGCTACCGGTCTAGATCTGAAATATTTTTAAAGTTCTTTATTTTTAGTTTTTCCCCTGTGTTAATGCTTGCATATTTTCTTGTTATATTTATTAGTAAACCTACCCACAGGTGCAGTTGTTTTTCTTTTTTTTTTGCTGTGCAGAAAATCTGCAACGTTTAGATGTTGCAGTAGGGACACTAACCACTGAGCTATCTCATTCACTCCAGATGCTCAAATGTCCTGACAATCTTTCCCTGAACTTGTTGAGTCCACAGCATTTAGTTCCCCTTGTCCATTATATTTTCCTAGGATTGTAGCCCGGATGGGCCCCAGCCTTGTTACTTTGTCAGTCCTATCGCAAGATATCAGGAGGAAATGTCTGATGGCACAAAGCTTTCTTGTGTCTGAAACCACGCAATACCTTTTTAGAAGAACTTGGCAAGTGTTAGCCAATTTGTGGCACCACCCTACTTTACTAGGCCTATAAATACCCAATAAAGCATTATGTAATAATCCAACCCCTTTTTTCACATTAATGAGCCTAGGTGATGTCACTCCCCAGCTGGTGGCCACCGGCCACCAATTCTGCCGTTCTACGCCACACCAAGAGTTTTACAGTGATAAGCTGTGTATGTACGACCTCCGTAAAGGGATGATGACGACTGTGTGTTCAATGTACCTAAATCCACTTGTACGAAGCATCCTTGGGAATCTCTCCACCTCTGTTTGGGCTTAGTTTACTGCGTGTGTCTGCACTGCCTACTTAAATCCAATTCATATAAAATATCCTTGGGAATCTCTCTAGACTGTTAAGTAAGGCTTACTTTATCACGCATCAAATCTGCGTAGGTGATTTTTTTTTTACTGACCTAGGTTTTTGCAATAATTCTTGATACTCTAAATTATGGATTATTGGTGGGCTAAGGTTCATTCAATAATTAGTATTTAGCATCCGGTTTTTATAAATTATTTTTTTTAGTGCCAGCTTTATCCTGTGTCTAATAATAATAATAATAATAATAATAATAATAATAACAAAGTATTTAACCAGGAAAGGTACATTCAGATTATTCTGATTTGCAAATACTGAGTGATATTACATACTTTGCCCCTATCGGGCTGCTCAGCGATAATACAATACAGATGGGGGGGATCGGGTATCTCCCGACCAGCTGCAGCTCAAACCTATCTGTTTAATCCAAACAAGGTACAATGCAAGCTCTTTATCCCTTTTCTCAAGAAAGCCACATATTTCTGTTGGTGCTCTATCCCGGCATCTCTGAATGCAGCTCTGGCTACTGGGCAGCTGACAGATGACCAGAAATATGAGACCACTTTTAAACACCCCTTTCCGGGGTCCTTGTACCCTTTGACACAGAAGGTCATGTAAAGAGAAGTGTGGTCTGTCTGCCCCTCAATGACTATATTAACAAAGGGAGTCCTAAGTCCTTTGATAAAGGAGAATTTAAGTTTCTGCTCCAGCGTATATTCGCTCTGTAGGGGTAATGTTGGACACCGCAATCTGCAAACACTAACCTGAGAAACTAACAAACGACGTTCATGTTTATGGTAGAATATACCAAGCATTATCCTTTATTTGCATGTTTTATTGATTAAGATGTGGCCCACAATGCACTTCTGCCAGTAAAGGCAACTTTCTCTTATTCACATCATGCAGTATCTGGATGCATAGATTGCAATCCATACCTTTAACCATGCCAGGCTCATTTGTAACCTCTCTAGATACCAGTAGAGAGCAGCCTGCCCCATGTCTGCTGGTTGGCAAGGGTATTAAACAATTATACATTCAGCAGGTTGCCCATGACTCTATAAACAACTCTATTTTACATACCAATCACAAATTAGCAGATTTGAGTCTTATTATTATCACCATTTATATAGCGCCCACACATTCCGTAGCGTTGTTCATTGTCTATTATTTTGTACACTCAACTAGCTGAGCATTGCACGGAAAGCCGTCCACACACAGCAGCTGAAAGGACAAAGTCTATTACTACCTCATTCCAGTGCCCTGATCATCCCAGCCACTCTGCATACCGACTGGCATCGGCTATAAATGTCTATCACACAGCCAAACATAGCTCATTCCTTTACCCAGCTGTGGGCTGCATCCCCTGTTACGGCTGCAAGAGAGACGTTAAGAGATTGATTCATGTTTTTCCCCTTAAAGAACTTTTTGTTTTTGCCAAAAATAAATCTAAAGAGATAAAGAACAGCTGCCTTCACGGCAAACTCTGTACATATTTATTTTATGTTGCTTAATGCTAGAGGTGAATCGGGGCAGATTATTTTCAATAACTACCCGCAGACTTTCACTTCCAATACCTTCTGCTCCCAGTTTATTTATAAGGGCATTGTGTTCCCTATACGGGATAAACGTTGGCTTTTACACAGGATTCGATCATGCCTATTCATTTTTACAAATAGAAAATAGTGCGGCTTTCAATGGGTTAAAAAAAGATTAAATAAACCTTCCCAAAAGTTGAGCTTGTCTGGTAATTACAAAGCAAACACCTCTTGGCGTTTTATGATCTCGCAATGAGCTGGCGAGTTTAGTGTAAGTATAGCTCACATTCTTTGGCTGCCACAAGTAGGAGACAAAAGCATGAGGGCAAAGGTGCCCAGCTGTACCCTCTCTGGTGTTACTTTAACCCTAGAACTACTCACGCTTAAGGGTTATTCACTTAAGATAAATTGGTTACATTTCTCTCGATTTGACTATATACATCATCTAACTTTGTGCATCCCTGCTCGGGTTGCCATAGTGACAGCAGCAGCATCACCAATAAAAGAAAGGGGAACTTTCTCCTGTAAACTTTAACATTTGGAGGTGCCAGAGGTATCTCCATTGCAGGGCTGTTTGCACACCCATCAGACACATTGAAGAGTTCAGCATTGCCATGCTATTAATACAGGTGTGGGACTCTGCAATGACTGTGGCATGGTAACAAAGACTGAGACTGACTGACTGAGAGGGCAGAATATTGATCAGGTGAGTCTTTAAGCTCCTCACCAGCAATGTAAGTGTTAAATCTGTCACCTGTTTGTCATGAACAGGCATTACCTTTTGCATCACTGCTAATGAAAATGAAAACCTCTCCAATGAGGGAGTTACCGGGGTTAGTAATTAGCAGTTTGTCACCCACTCTCCCTATTCTAGGTTCTAAGTTCTCCCCAGACCTTTGCTTTGTTACAGTAATACCTGCATTGTCTTACCCCCTTTTACTGCAACGCTCCCGATTCTTCAGACGCAGGTCAGCTGTAGGATGCCGTCATCTCCTTTTATCTTTTGGATTTTTTTTCTCCTTCTTAGGACGCAATTCAAATTTCATTAAAATTCTCCAAAGAAAATAAAATGTAATCCTCCATAATACACTGCAAAGTAAAAATAAAGTTCCTCCTGTGGATAATTGCTGTCCTGGTGTTAGACGTCCTAGCTCTGATAAGCAGTTACCTGCAGTGTTGCAAGTCAGTTTCTCTGCCTCACATCTCTAATTTCCAGAATCCATCTTCTCCGGCTCGTCTTAACAGCCTTATTTGAACCTAAGCTCTTTTGTGGTGAAATTACATGCTGAGAAGAGGAGGGGGGGAGAGAGAAGAGGGAAAAAAAAGCAAAAGAAAAGTTGCATGGAGTATGTAAGCAGCAGCTCTGGTTGGAGGACACATTTTCCATTCCACTCCCACAAAATGCTCCGGGAGACACACACAGGAGACACAACCGGAGCTACTCCTTAACCCCCCCTTACCACAAACACTCCGCAGGCAGAATCTAAACCTCCACACATGATGTCATTGGCTCATTTGGTATGCTGGATGCCCGGCCCCGGGGCACACTGAGCCATAGTATTGTAACAGGGATGGCCAACATGTACCAAGCCCCCCTGAACTTCTAGAACCACAAACCCCCATAATGCATCATAGCAGCGGGTGGGGGGTACACATCCCTGCTGGGGGTTTGCCATTAAGTAACTCTGTGTAATGTTCATAGATCTGGGGTGAAGCCAATGAAGGGTTAAATTACATTTTAATGTATTTATTTCTAACTAAATGACCTGTAACAGAATGCACGTCACCTTACTGGCATGCAGAGAGTTACTTTTATAGAGCTTTGTTTTACCTCTTATGTTACAATTATTAATACGACACCCCCGCCCTCCCGACACACACACTTCTCCTGTATTTCCAGGAGCTGTTTCTCTGATGACAGATAAGATTCTCCTTTGTTCGCTTTCATACGGAGCGTTTGTAATCCATCCAGCATTGGACCTTTCTAACAAGTCTCGCAATGCTTCTCATTGCCTTTCCTCTTTGCCAGACTGATCCGTTTGCCAAATGTGTGCCATTCTCTGCCCTACGTTATATTCGCCTCCTGTACCACAAGGGTTACTGTGACCATTTCTCTCGATTTGTTTTCCTAAACGTTGGCCGTATCGTTTTTTTTTTTTAAATAAAGCAAGGTTAGGGTGCCTTATGTTCTGTTTCAGGATTGGTGATAACACGGGTACAGTGACGGGACTCTGCTTTGCATCAAATGTACAATATCCATTTTGTCCCAGCGTACAGGTCGTCCTGCAGTCTCAGGCTAATCTCACTCCAGGGACTATGGGAGTAATCGGAACAGGCACAATCTGTCCCAGAGATTCAGCGTGCTGGGAAGTTTAAAGTTACTGTATGCGTATAATATGAAGGGAGAAAAAATACATCTCAGCAGATAAATGAGAGTGCTTAGTCCAGGAGTGGCCCCAGTGGCAAAGCATTGTGGGAATTGTAGTTTTGCCAAAACTGCGGTGTTACATGGTCCGTTCGTATATGAAGATTGCTATTATCCAAACACGGTTCATCAAAAGGATTAAAGTCACCCTTTGCATTATTAAATGTGTGCCAAACTTTTGCCAACTTTGTTGTCAATTCATGTAACCCGCTGTAGTTGGATGTTGCTGGTTTTTATAATAAATTGGTCCAAACGCAGGTTTTATTGTACAGATAAATGCTCCTATGCTGGATTGTTCCTTTCTCCAGCTCTCTTCCAGACTCTTAACGTGTATATTTGTGTATCTCACTTTGCAGATTTTGCATAAGAAAAAGTAGGGAGTACTTCTTCTTCTCATGGGGAGCATGATCAGATTTTGGCAATGGGTGTAGGTTGAAGGAACACTACAGTGCTGGAATGCAGAATTAGGACCCTGGCACCTCCGGAGATTAAAGGTGATTTTACTCGCCTTTTGTCCTTAGCCTCGCCAGTCTCAACGCGGCTGGCTCCGCCTCCATGGCTGAAATAATCGGTTTTGATGATCTCAGCCAATCCAATGCTTTTCCATAGGATACCAGTGGGAGGCTATTGCGCATGCGCAGCAAAACGCCACACTGCCCCAGTCAGCATCTCTTTGTAGAGACACATGGAGTCGATGCATTTCTATGGAGAGCTTTCAGCGTCTGAGTGACGGTTACATTATGAAAACATAGTCATGCTAGTAAGATCTTCGCTTGAAGGATTTATGATTCTTTGTTTACTGGTCGGAATTTGAGTTGAGTCTGATAATGGCAACACTATGGAATACTGCAGCATATCAATAGCTTATAATGACACTGTACCCCTAACTTTCTTAAACATCTTTTCTTTTCTCCTTTGGTCTTCCTCTCACCATTCACGTACCTCCATTCTTTTCATCTTAATAGCGCTCTGCTTTCTCATCTCCGACTCAACATTTCTGAGTAACCATGGGGTCAATACTGCCTGTTTGTTATTACTCTGAAATACTCAATCTAGGCTCACCAGGCTTCCCAATCACCGGTGACCTTTCTCGTCCTTGTGGCCAGGGTGGCTGACTGAGACGATAAGCTTCGTCTTGGGCAGATTAGCAAATATGCACACCTATCACCAATTACCTTCATTTCCTACAGGCTTTGCATCAGCTCTCCCCCTCTATTTATTTGGAATGATTCCTCCGTTCTGAGACCCCAAACTCCAATGGTATCGCCCATTTCTTCCAATTCTAATAGATAATTGTTGCACACCAACACCACCTTTTATGGATTCACAGAGGCGCTGTGGCAGAAATCTCTTTGTATTTTTAGCCTCCAAGTACCTGGAAACAACCAGTCAGTGTTTCTTGTTTTTTCCCCAATGTCAGACCGTCTATGCAGACGTTTCTCAGTTGGACCTTTATATGTATCTATGGAGATAATATCCTCACATTAGGCTGGCGGTCAATGTAACTATATGACCGGTAACTGTGGAAAGTAGCGGCTGAGGAGACTTGAGCCTCATTACTGGTTACAGGTGACAGGCTTTCCTCCCCTGGATTTGGATTTGGACCACCACCTCGAGCTGTGATCTTATGACTTCTGGAAAGGATGAATCTCTATTGTCCTCCCACAAACTAATTATTCTGTCCATGTTATTCATATTTCTGTATCACTGTCCTGTAAGGTTTGAATAATAATAAAAAAAAAATCTATGAATGGTATAAATGGATGTTTTTAAGGGATACATAAAAAAAAAATCCAAGACCGGAGAATAAAACGCTGTGCTGTGACAGCTGTGTGCTTTCATGGGTTAAAATAAAAAAATCAAAGACATCCTGAAATTCGGAGGGTTGGGAAATTCTCTTTTTTTTCACATGTAAACATCAGGGAGACAATGGAAGCTGATGAATGGCTACTTTTCACATCTCTCTGTTACTTTTTCAATATCTTTTTTTGAAGTCAGTTGCTTACCGCTGTATTGACCAAGAGAGGATTTATCGATGATATCCTATCCGGGATTTCAAAGTAGAGCCAGTTCCTGAAAGAGGAAGTCATTCCTGAATTTAAAGTGAAAATTCCAAAGAACGTTCATGGCAAACTGTGGGGGCGGCTAATTATCTGCCGTAACTCTGCGATTCGAGTGTTGTTTGTCTGGTTTCCTCCTCTGTGTCTTAGAGATTATCTGCGGAGCTGCCTGCACTCTGTACACATACAGTTTGTCTAGTTAATAATGAATATAATAAATCTAGATAACGATACTCTGTGTATATATACATATAGCAAGGGATTCTGGGTAGGTGTATGCAAATAAGGGTTAACGTTAAGGTAGATCCTTAGTAATTTGAAGTACAGGAGTAATTCATGCTATGCTTTGCTCAAATACTTCCTAATATTGAGTAGCTATGGTGACAAATCCAGCACCTAAATATTCTAGATCCAAACTCCAGAACTTTATAAATCAGTCTTGAAGACTCTGGATTTCATTGCTCGAAGCCATACTGTATTCTCCGGTAGAGACTGGTTTCTCCTCTAGTCTGTCTCATCTTCATTTTGTCATACAGTGTTCTCCACTAATTTGTACTTCGCAATCCTGTTCCATGTATTTTGTTAACTAAACTCCTTGCACTAACCACACAATCCTCCACCGTTCTCTGAAATTTAATTATTCCATAATGACTTAACCCACCCTATGAACGTCACTCGTGTTAACTAAATGTCGTTCATTTTATAGGTAAAGAAAGTCATACTTTTTGGCACTTTGCAGTCTTTTTCACGGAGAATACCCAGATTGTATTATAGTGACCAAGCTTCCGGCCCTTGGTTTACCAACCAGTGATATCTGGCACATAAGACAGTTTGTAATTAATGTATAAATCACTTGATTTATGATCTATCAATATGGGAATGGCTGCTGGGATATAAGATGGGACTTCGCAGGCGCGCCTGTATATCACTAAATAAATATCACAAACGTTGAATGGGGATTTAAACTAAACTGCAACTGACCAGTTTTTCCCGTGAAGATTTTTTTTTCTTTACTAAAACTTGTAGTCCTTTGCAGTTCAATTTGCACAATTTTCAGTTTAGTGACTAGACCATACACAATAGCAGACCTTCATAGATGCCGTAAATTAGTTTACTAATTGATTTATACATTGCCTAATCTGCTCACAGTCTGTGTTTATGTTACACAAAGAGATGGTTTCATACCTAAACCTGTAATTTCCAGTATAAAACCATTGCTGCAGTCTCTATGTATCATTCTCCCTCGGGGCTGAATTAGAACAGTAGTCGTATATACTCTGAATACGCTTCCAAATTAGTTAATCTATCCGTCACCTGCATACGTGGCTAATGGCTTGCGGAGACATTTCTGATCTGTCACTTAATGTTTACTTTGTATCCTCTTGAAACGTAATTCCTTCCTTCAACGAGTCCCTTTTCCATGTCAGTCTGAGCTTTGGAGAATTCGAGGAAAAATAATTACCATTCATAATCACTGAGCAAACGAAGCAATTAAGCGACTCTCACAGTTTAAGCGAAGCGTTGCTTTTGGCTTTTCCTACAAACGACCCCTTTCTGTTCATTCTACTGCGTGCACAATGGCTGGGTTTAAAATGTACCTTACAGGAGATCACACGCACGCAGTCTCCATTACATCTGTCAGCAGCTGTCTGATAGCGTTTCACCGAACACATTGTAACCTGTGGGTTTAATTCAGCAGGAAATCAATCATTTTATGAAGCTGAACCGCTGTTCGGGATTTTTCATTACACCCCATGACCAATCAGAGCGTCCGCCCTGGTGATGAGACGGAAATGAAGACCCATCTGTAAGGGCCAACTGATTTATAATGTTTTGAAATGAGTTGTCTGATTATGGAGGAGAAATACGAGAATGTTAAATCTGCTCAAAACAGCATCTGCCCCCGTTATAACCATCAGGTCAACGCCACTAGTCTTCAGGGAACTGGGAATTTCTACTCTAAATCTACGTATTCAGGTCCTCTTAGAGGCTGAGAGTTAAATTATTATTATTCCGAAGCAATGTGTGCCAAGGCTGTGCCAGGACTGAACTGGATTTTGATGTTTGTTGCAAAGTCTTTAATGTGCTTTTACAAGAAAATGGAGCATGCCATTAAAAGGAGGTCAACACAAACTTAAGACAGGGGTGCCCAAAGATCCCAGATGTTTTAAAACTACAGCTACCATGATGCTTTGTCTTTGTAAAGGCATGCAGAGCATCATGGGAGTTGTAGTTCTACAACATCTGGGGATCTACCTTTTGGGCGCCCCTGCTATTAGAGATATTCAGTGGTCTTGTTTCCAGAGTTGGTTCTTCTTTAAGTTGATGCAGTGTTCGTGGGGATTCCTGTGCCATCCGAGCTATGATTCAGTCATTTGCGTAAATTAAGAGGCTCATTCACTGTACATAAGGCAGTGGGCCAGCTACGCATGGATCTCTGGAGTCCAATTTTAAAATGGAAAACGTTTGATGTTATATAGTATATTTATATATGCTAAGCTGCTGTCTTGTAACATATTCCTTTCGTGTAGCCAGGTTTCATGAACATTTGGCTTCTGATAGCTTTCAGTCTGTTTGGATCACATGGAAGTCATGGGGAAAACACGGAGGTTAACGCACAGCTGTCCTGTATGAGATTGTCATTGGCCCACTTAAACGGGAAGGGTTTGGCTGTGACAGAGGAAGCCTGGATGGCACTGGGGCCGGTGTCTAATACGAGAGACGCCTGAATGGATCACAGCCTGGAACTGCTTGGGCTACCTTTGAAAAATCTCTGTACAATGTGGGGATAATGTCAATGAATGGTTAAAGAAACACTCCACGTTAAAAACCAATATTCGGTTTTAAGGTTTGGGGCCATCCTTTGAACATTTAATGCAAGACGTTGAAGTGGAGTGAATTGGGAAGCTACAGGGGGCGGTCCAAAATTAATTAATAAAAGTGCCAGTTTCTCTTGAAATCAGCACTTTTATGAATGGGAGCAAGGGGGACATTCAGCCTAACCCCTAAAGCACTTAAGCAAGGTGAATTCCTCTAGGAGTCTGGAGTACCGAAGTGTCCCTTTAAATTTTGTATTATAAATTGGAGTTTAAGAGCGTGGAGTTTAGTGTTTTTGTTGTGCTGGTGGGACTGAGCATGTATTATTTAATGTATGTTTTTTACCTAACTTGTCATACATCCATCAATTATTTCTTTTGCACTCATTGTGTGCCAATGCTTAGCGAGGGGAACATTAGAGAAGTATCGGCTGCTTTGCTCCAAAACCCCCTCATAAAAAACTAGAATTGAAAAAGGACATTGTTTAGGCAGATGGAGAGAATAAAATAAAAAAAATGGAAAAATAAAATATTATACATTCCCTGCTGTGAAACAGCTCAGCAATTTCAACGCCCAAGCTATGCTTGAGATCAAACCAACCGCATTAATTTATCTACAATAGTATAATTTTAAATGTGTTATTAGGATATGGTTACTGCCAAAACTAGTTATAAAGAACTGGTAATAGATCACAGAGCAAACATATGGAATCATGTAGGATTTAATATCAATGGAGTAGCTGTCAAAGGAGAGGAGTTATTTCAATGTTTCAGCCCCCCCCCTTCTTTCTTAAAATTGTGGCATATGGGACCATGCACCGACAACCTATTGTCTTTAGCTGAAGTTTAAGAATTTAGGGGGTAAAAGAAGAGGCGTGCAGGGGATGATTTGGCAGAGTATTTTTCATCTGTATAAGAGGTGAAATGTGTAATATGACATTATGAATCTGCAATGTATTTTTAAAAATGTGACGATGACTTGGTGCAACGTTTTGATTTAGTTTAGAAGCATGGACGTAGCACTCCCACTATCAATGCTACAAGGCACGACTAGGGGCGTAACAAGGCTTCTAAATCAGATATTAAAGTTCTGGTTCAGGATAACTGAATTCTCTGCCTTTATGAACACAAATAGGCTAGATACTCCTGCTTAAACACAGGTGAGTCAGTTGGTTTAAACAGTTACTCCAACCATCATAAACACATTATCTTGCTGTAGTGTTTATAAAGGGTGAAGTACTTTGGGGCCATTCTCCGTTTTTTTAATGGTTTGCCTCTAATCTGGGTCTGGGTTTCCTCTGAAGAAAGTGGATGCCAATCCTGCCGCTCAATCATTGGCTAAGCGTGTCAGCTGATCGCTCTCAGCCAATAAATGTGTGATTGCACAGCTGCAATCTATATGCTTTAAAGGGACACTATAGTCTCTTTACACTTCCTGTAAATAGTCATCTAATGTTTACACTTCCTTTATTGCAAATTCTGTTTAATTTTGAATTTCTTATATCCTGCTCTGTTAAAAGCTTGCTAGACCCCGCAGGAGCCTCCTGTATGTGATTAAAGTTCAATTTACAGAGCAGGAGATAAAAGCTTTTTAAGTAGGTTATATCTGATTGAAAATTAAAAAAAAACCATTTTGATGAAACCATTTTGTTTTCATGCAGGCTGTGACAGTCACAACCAGGGGAGGTGTAAATATGGCTTCATAAACCGAAACAAACGTGATTTAACTCCTAAATGGCAGAGAATTGAGAAGTGAGACTTTTTCAAGGCGTGATCTATACACAAAAACTGCTCCATTAAGCTAAAGTTGTTTTGGTGACTATAGTGTCCCTTTAACCCCTTAAGACCGGAGGGCGTACTATTACGTCCTTTTAAAAGCGGCTCTAAACGCCGCCGGACGTAATAGTACGCCCTCCGGTTTTTAGTAACTTACCCGGTCGCTGGCGGTCCCACGCCGGCGATCGCGGTTCGGGGGACTCCCAGGGAGCCCCCCGCGGCACGTCCGCCCTCCAGGAGCCCTCCCGGCCATGTGAGAGTGAGGTCCTTGCGAGGACCTCACAATCACATGGCCGGTATAGCTGCCTGCTGCATTGCCAGCAGGGGGACCAACTGTAATGACAGTTGGTCCCCCTGCTGGCTGAAAATCAAATAAAAATGTTTTAAAACAGTGTAAAAATAAATAAATTATATACTTAGATCATATATATATATTATATATATATATGATCTAAGTATATATATACACATATACACACATACACATACACCGTCTAGGTGTATTTTAATATTAATATATATATAATTATATATATATATTAATATCAAATTACACGTAGACTGATACTGATTAAATATATATATAATTATTGTTATATATATATTTATAAAATAAAAAAATATGTAAATACGTAAAAAAATTAAATAAAAAAAAATAATTAAAAATAAAATATTAAAACATATATAGATGTGTTTTATTTCGTTCTAACTGTATTCTGATATTAATATATATATATTTATATCAAAATACACTTATAACGAAATAATATTTATATCTATATACATAAATATATACGTATATATCACTATATATATACCTATATATAAATAAAAATATTAAAAAAAAAATATATATATATATACGTATATATACACATATGTATATATATATACATATATTAATTCTACACATATATTTATGTAATAATTTTACATAATTAGGTATCCTAATTAATTACAATTAGCGGGACCTGCCTGACCACCCATGCCGAAAGTATAGGGAATTTAATTTGCTAGCACTATATTTAACCCTATAACTTTCCAAGACACCATAAAACCTGTACATGGGGGGTACTGTTTTACTCGGGAGACTTCGCTGAACACAAATATTAGTGTTTCAAAACCGTAAAATGTATTACAACCATGATATCGCCAGTAAAAGTGACGTTTTTTGCATTTTTCACGCACAAACAGCACTTACAGGGACGATATTATTGCTGCAATACTTTTTACTGTTTTGAAACACAAATATTTGTGTTCAGCGAAGTCTCCTGAGTACAACAGTACCCCTCATGTACAGGTTTTATGGTGTTTTCAAAAATTACAGCGTCAAATATAAGGCTTGTGTTTAATTTTTTTCACATTAAAATTCGCCAGATTGCTTACGTTGCCTTTATGACCCTATGGTAGCCCAAGAATGAAAATTACCCCTATGATGGCATACCATTTGCAATAGTAGACAACCAAGGGTATTGCAAATGGGGTATGTCCAGTCTTTTTTAGTAGCCACTTAGTCACAAACACTGGCCAAAATTGGCGTTTTTTGCATTTTTCACACACAAACAAATACAAACGCTAACTTTGGCCAGTGTTTGTGACCAAATGGCTACTAAAAAAGACTGGACATTGCTTATTTGCAATACCTTGGGTCGTCTACTATTGCAAATGGTATGCCATTATGGGTGTAAATTTATTTCCTGGGCTACTATACAGTCTCAAAGGCAACGTAACCAATCTGGCGAATTTCAATTTCAAATGTAACACGCTATATTTGACCCTGTAACTTCCCAAAACACCATAAAACCTGTACATAGGGGGTACTGTTTTACACGTGAGACTTTGCTGAATACAAATATGTGTATTTTATTGCAGTAAAAGCAAACAGTATTATGACATTGACAGTTAAAATGTCATGAAGAACGAAAAAAATAAAAAAAAATCTTATTTTCTCCCATTTTTTTCATATTAAATTATGTTTCATAGCTAAATATTTGATATTAAATGAAAGCCCTGTTTCCCCTGAATAAAATGATATATAATAAGGGGGGGTGCATTTAATATGAAAGAGGTGAATTACGGTTGGACAGACATATAGCGCAAATGCCAGGTTTTGTTTACGTTTTGTTTCGTTCACAACTTGTACATTTGCTGCGGTGTTAAGGGGTTAATATAACGATAATGGTAACAGTTGCCAATTTTGTGTATTTGGTAAGATACATTGTGTATTCCTGCTGCAACTAATTACAATGTTATTGTTTTTTAATAAGAAAGTGTTTAAACGCTCTACTGTTTGTTCAGATTATTCACCAAGTGTGAGAGCCTGATGTGTGCTCTGCAGACGTGAGTCAGGCCTTGTGCATGAATCACACAGAGATTGACAGACACAAAGAGGGGGCAGCCATATTAGTCATGTGAAGACGGCCCAGACAGGCAGCAGCGACCAGATGTGCTGCTTCACGTGACTAATAGGCTGGAGATGATGGTAATAATATTGACAATCGACATTCTATGTTCGCAACATGAAGCCTTGTGCAAGAATGGAATACCTTCATCTGAGACTTGTATCACTCAGCTCTCCAACAAAGGAAACATTTCCTGGAGAACCATTTTGGAAGATGACTGATCAGGGCTTCATGCTGCCGCTGATTCCTGTGAATATTAGTATATGTGGAAGAGGATTTCACGTTAGGAGATACAAAGGTAGAATGCTAGGTGTAAGATGGCAGCCATGGTGTTAAGGTAGAGGGCTGAAGTTTTATGTGAGAGATTGGATGTATTTGGGTGAATTCGGTACTGTACCTTTAAACAGGTTAATGTTGGAGTTGGTGAGCCCAGACGGCACAGTGCATGTTGGATCCGGTGTACGGCTTGGATCCAGCCGCTGTTCAGAAAGCTTGGATAACTGATTAAAAGAAAGTTGGAAAATGATAAGGAGTGAAATAAATCTGTGTATTTTGAGGAAAAAATAAAGTGTTTTATCTACTACAGACAGGGCACACTAACCAGACAGCTCTTTTTACCTCACTTCTTCAATCTTTTTACCTGGAAACATTCTTAGGTAATTGTTTAGATTCCCCCTTGTTGGCTTGTTAACTCTTTCCCTCCCCAGGTGTATAAACGGACACACTTTAATTCTGCCATACACAGCTTTATCTCATTATTTTCTCCAACGCTAATTCTTACAGCGCAGAGACCTCTCTGCCAATGCTCCGTTTTTTCCATCCATATGTGTTATGAGGGACTACATCAGATTTTGAAGGTTAAACGTCATGTTTGCATGTTGCCACCTAATAGCAGGGAGACCTGTGAATGCAGGGATTTATTGAAGTCTGCAATAGCAATGTTTGATGCCTGGTTTAACCCCTTAAGGACCAAACTTCTGGAATAAAAGGGAATCATGACGTGTCACATACGTCATGTGTCCTTAAGGGGTTAATACAGATGGTTGGTGTAACTGTACTTGCTGCTTGTGGGCAATATTCCATTTCTTTTGCAGAAATGCCATTAAGTTACTTATAAATATCCATAAGCAGTTTATTAAAACCTTTTCTGTTTTTTGCTTTTGTCAGTGTCTGTGATGACAACATTGTATGTCTGCTTCTACCCTGATATTTCAGATTCTGTTTATAATATTACAAGATGAGCATTCCCTCTTCAAAACCTTTTAACCTCTCCCTAAATTTCTAGGACGAATGAACAAATAAATACAAAATAAATGAGTTATTGTTAATTATTATAAGTATCCTTTATAAGCTATCTGATACTGTTTTATTCTTTGATTATGTGCCAGCAATGAGACCATGGATTTTTAAAGTAAATGTTATATGTATTAAGGCCTTTTGGCCTGTAATTGTGGGAGGGGCGTATGACACACCTCTTCCCTACTTAAGGGAAACCCCTTACCTGGCTCCATATCGTTCGAGGTCAGCGCTGCATCATTTCCACTTCCGGGTCATCCAGACGCCATTTTACCTGATTACTCCATGAGGTTTTTTAAGCAGAGCTGTGTCAGGAATCCAGCCACAGGCTTTTCCGGCCTACCACCTTCTTTCTTCAATCCATCGCCGTGGATGGTGTCCAAGTGACTCACAAACTGTAAGTCAACCTACCCGTTATGCCAGGCATCAGTCCCACGGCACCATGCACGGGTCAGGTCCTCACTTTACGGCTGCATTTTGTCTGTTCTAAAACCATTGCATGTTCATGCATATCATTCGTTTAAACCCCCTACCGGTCTTTGGGTGTACTACAGGCTTCTTAGACATTATCGCATTTCATGTACAAACCAACGAACCACTGCATTTTCGCCTACACACTGACCCCTACCGGTCATTCGGTGTACTACAGGCTTCTCAGACATTATTGCATTTCATGTACAAACCAACGAACCACTGCATTTTCGCCTACACACTGACCCCTACCGGTCATTCGGTGTACTACAGGCTTCTCAGACATTATTGCATTTCATGTACAAACCATCGAACCACTGCATTTTCGCCTACACACTGACCCCTACCGGTCATTCAGTGTACTACAGGCTTCTCAGACATTATTGCATTTCATGTAAAAACCATCGAACCACTGCATTTTCGCCTACACACTGACCACTACCGGTCATTCAGTGTACTACAGGCTTCTCAGACATTATTGCATTTCATGTAAAAACCAACCTTGCTTCATTTAAACGATTGTCATTTCGGTTTGTGTTTTCTGGTCGGCACTTATTCATAGTATATTCTATGCACGATTGCTGTTCGCATTAAAATGCATACGGTTAAGCCAGGGGTAGGCAACCTTTTAGCAGCACTGTGCCAATATAGGAATGTGATGTCCCGTAGCGTGCCGGTCCTATTTTTTTTAATTGAGGTGTGTATGCTGCCGTATTCTGCTTGTGTCATTTTTACTGTAATTGCTTTGTATCGTTGTATTTGTGTGTAATATGCAGGGCCGTTTTTAATATTGACTGGACCTTGGGCAAAGCATTTGCTTGGGGCCCCCTGGACCCTGTCCCCCCTCCCCAGGCGTGCAATCACGTCCTCCACCTCAACGCAGTGGCAGACCTAAAGTAGAGAGGTGCAAGAATTTTACTGGGCCTCCCTGTTGCACGGGTGATTAAAAGGTAGACTCCAGAAATTCATTGACAGCTGGGGCTCTACCATTAACCCATGTTTCCAGGTCTGTATTTAGCACTAAGCAGTTTTTGTGTGTTTGAATGTAAACAGGTTTTTGTATGGAATATGTTTGTGTGTGGTGTTGGCATGATTGCAAGCATGTATTTGTGTAGTGTTGGTTTTGAATGCAGGGTTGTATTTACAAATGATTTTGGTGTGTAACATAGACGTGTTTGTACGTAGTGTTGAAATTTGAATGCAGGGGTGTATTTGTGTGTAGTGTTAGTGTGTGAATGCTGAGATGTATGCACATATACACGCACACAGAGATATATACACACTGAAACATACACAGACATACTGACACACACAGACATACTGGTACACACACACACAGATATACTGACACAGATTTACTGACAGACACACACACACACATACTGACACACATACACACACAGATATACTGACACACACAGATATACTGACACACACACACAGACATACTAACACACACTTACAGACATACACACACACACACACACACAGATATACTGACACACACAAAATGTACACTTTAAAAACCTGCTGGTGGCAGAAGGTGTTGGGAGTTGGGGTCTGGCTCTCTCGGCCAGCCCCCCTCCACTCTGCCTACTCTTCTTTCCCGCGCGCTCCTCTCTTTGTGGGTGGAAGTGATGCGTGTCCGTCACTTCCTCCCAGCCTGCTGCCAAAAAGCAAGGGACTCGCTCGCGACCGGGCTCCTGCTGACAGAAGCCCACTGGGTGGCCCTTTGTGCACGGGCCACCCGGTGGGCCTCCTTAGTGTGCGGATTACCAGCCAGGTGTTAGAAATAGTTGAGGCCAGCAGGGCTCACTGTGCAGCTGCCCAGTTTGCCCCGCGTTAAAGATGGCCCTGCGTATATTAGCTATTATATTGTATATGTTCATGAGTAGTTTATGGTTTTGTGTATGATACATATGAACGTGAGTTGTGTATGGGGGCTGCTTGTGGAATTGTGTGTGTGAATGGATATGTCACATTGTGTGTTTGGTAGTGTGTGTGGGGGCTGTTTGAGGTATTGCATGTGAGAGGCTGCATGTGGGGTTGTGTGCATGTATGTGGATTGTTAGTGGTGTTGCATTTGTGCGGATTATGTGTATGTTTGTGTGTGGGCTGTCCGTATTATTTGTATGAGGGGAGGGTTATTCTGCATTTCTGTGTATATCTACCAGTGGGGGTGGCTTCCCTGGGGTCCAGTGGGGACCAGACCGGCCAGGTACATGTCAAGGACAGGAGCTGCAACTGCGAGCTGCTCTACTATTGTGTGGATTCCCATTCACAAGTGCTGGGAGGAAGTGATCTGAGATCACTTCCTCTACGTGCTGCAATGCATAAATTGAGGATTGTCCTTCACCACCCTTTTGGATTAGCAGATACCTGAAGTTTTACTGGGACTCCTGATAGGCCAGAGCCTGTTTGTCTCTAGCAGCCTTGAGTGCCGTGCAAAGACACCTCGAGTGCCGTGCATGGCACTAGTGCCGTAGGTTGCCTACCCCTGGGTTAAGCTATTCATGCTAACTTCTGTTTCCCTTCATACTAAGATTCGGTTATTCTGCTATGTATTCACATAGATCTTTTTCGTGAGTTACATTTCATCATTTCATGTATTTACATTTGGTTAAAAAGTTGCTTGGTTAAATAGACAGACCATTTTCATGCTATTTTTAAGGTATCACTTATTACATCAAGGGTATGAAACCAGCTAACATTTCTGTATAGACATTGGACTCCCACGCTTACTGGAGTTTTTTTTTTTTTTTTAATATAATTATCCATTTCATTACAATTAAATCAGCCTACGTTACAGGCCTCATTTCTTTGTTGTTAACCATGACACAAGGATTTAATTCCTTTTCATGCATACTCTGGTTGAATCACACGTACTGATCCAACCAATCATACGTTTCCTGCACAGTAATCGGTTAAACTTTCAAATACTTATTTTACACGATCTTAGGTTGTCTATTTTGTTTCAGTTTGCTTATTATATATATATATATATATATATATATATATGGTTTTAATAATAGTTTTATTTTACAATGCAGATATTACATGTATATTACTGTTATGGTTAGCCTACATTACGGCTCCTTTTTCTGTCATGCTCGTACGACATACCACGAGTTCAAGGACACGGTCCTATTTTCAAAGAGTATAATGGAGATATGATGTTATTACAACCATGTACATTACGATTACATGGCACTAACTATTCAGGCCATTTCTTATCATGCTCATACGATATACCACGAGTATATAAGAACACGGTCCTACCTTCCACAGAGGGTTTCGGGTTGAATCACACGCATTGGTTCAACCACTCATACGTCACGTTACAACATTTTCTGCATAGATTGTCATTTCACATGGCATTTACAAACTCAGGCCTTTTCTTGACACACTCAGACGACGTAACACGAGTATTCAAGAACACGGCATATACGTCTCACAAGACTTTCGGTTTTGAATCACACGTTCTGGTTCATACATTCATACGTCACTTTCAGGGGCGTATTAGCCGCGAGGCAAACAAGGCATTTGCCTTGGGCGGCATTTTCCAGGGGGCGGCAAAAAAAGCCGCCCCCAAATGCCCAAGGCAAATGTCTTGTTAGCCTTGCGGCTAACAGACATGCCGGCGGGCTGCTGGGCGATCGGGCGGCACTGCCTGGCGGGCGGGCGGTCGGCCGGCGAGGGAGCACTTCCCCTGAGCTGTCTGCTCAGCTCCCTCGCCAGCCGCAGAGTGAGGCTGGGAGGCGGAGCCGGAATATGACGTCATATTCCGGCTCCCAGCCTCACTTGCGGACAGCTCAGGGGAAGTGCTCCCTCGCCGGCCGGCCGGCCGCCAGGCAGTGCCGCCCGATCGCCCAGCATCCACTGGACCACCAGGGAGGAAGAGACACCCCCCCCTCCCAGCATTCCCAAAGGTAAGGAGGCTGGGTGGGGGGGTGTTAAATTAAAAAAAAATGTGCTAAAAAAAAATTAAAAAAAAATGTGTTAAAAATAAATTTAAAAAAAGTGTTAAAAATAAATTTAAAAAAAAAATGTGTTAAAAATAAATTTAAAAAAATGTGGTAAAAATAAATTAAAAAAAAGTGTTAAAAATAAATTTAAAAAAATGTGTTAAAAATAAATTTTAAAAAATGTGTTAGTGTGTGTGTCTGTTAGTGTGTGTCTGTGTCTGTTAGTGTGTGTGTCTGTTAGTGTGTGTGTGTGTGTCAGTGTGTGTGTCTGTTAGTGTTTCTGTCTGTGTCTGTTAGTGTGTCTGTGTCTGTTAGTGTGTGTGTGTCTGTTAGTGTGTGTCTGTGTCTGTTAGTGTGTGTCTGTGTCTGTTAGTGTGTGTCTGTGTCTGTTAGTGTGTGTGTCTGACTGTGTGTGTCTGTTAGTGTGTGTGTCTGACTGTGTGTGTCTGTTAGTGTGTGTTTGCCTGTGAGTGTTTGTTTGCCTGTGAGTGTGTGTGTATGTTAGTGAGTGTGTGTGTCTGCTAGTTTGTGTCTGCTAGTGAGTGAGTGTGTGTCTGTTAGTGTGTGTCTGTTAGTGAGTGTGTTTGTCTGTTACTGAGTGTGAGTGAGTCTGTTAGTGTGTGTGTGTTTCTGTTAGCGATTGTGTGTTTCTGTTAGCTAGTGTATGCGTATCTGTCAGTGAATGTGTGTGTGTGTGTGTGTGTATTTAGAATGCGGGGCGGGGGGAAAGGTTGGGTGGGGGTGGCGCGGGGGGAGGGGGGGTGCCTGAGTTTTGTCCTGCCTAGGGCAGCACAAAACCAGGATACACCACTGGTCACTTTACAGCAACATTTATGATTCTGCATATTGTCACTTCACATTAAAAATTCCCTTGCATTCCCAGATCAGTTTAGTGACATGCATATCATCTGATCACCTTCCATATATACACATTACACGGCCAATCCCCTGCTGCCAGGTATCGGACTCAGCGTAACGCTTGTCACCAAGCATGGGCAGTCATGTCACTATCATACTCATAGATTTTACACCTCCCACACATACTGCTAGAAGCCCTAATCCCAGCCTATACAGATTACACAGGTCTCACAGGATCCATTCTCACTCTATCCCTTTTTAGGTTTATCCAGGTTTTCATACCTGTCGAATCTCAAAACTTCATACATACTACCAGGTACGTAAGCCTGCTCACGTTGTAGTTCACATACGTTTCATTCTTCTAGGCCATAGAGTACTGGCAAGTTAGGGGTATAGGCTCAAATAGGTACCTCCCTTCTTGGCATTTCTGCCTATCGTTTAGTGGTCCGCGAGGCCAACACCCCGCCTCAACGTTTCGGAGGCAAACGCCATCGGGCCACACGTGAGTTAGCCGCCTCGCAATATTATAGAGAGGGCCTCACCTGTCACTCCCTCCCCCTGTTTTCTTTTACTATCACCGAGAGGCCTACGATTCCTGCCACTACGACGGGTGGCCTCAATAACCCCTCGCGCCAACTCATAGACAGAGCCTCTCATAGCCACTTGGCAACTAGCAGGGCCTCACCTGTCACAAAACAAGATTAATTTTTCGCCTTTCATGCCTAGTTAGCCTGCCAGTATCACCCCTGGGGAATCGGTCACTACACCCCTTACCATGGCTGGGTTGGCCGCTGCGACCCCTCCAGCACTGGTTGAGTTGCAATCACTTTCTCCAGCCATCTGTTTCAGGGCACATGCTAAATCTGTGTCCAAATAAAATGTATACCAAAACTATACTTAACATCAATAAACATTTCTGTACTTACGACATTACTGCCACATCATCCATCTAGACATTTGGTGGAATTCATTATCTCGGGTCTATCAGAAGGATTCACACAGGCCTCATACACATGCCTTCCGGAATCCTGGAATGTCCTAATTTACAATCCGCACAACAAACCCTACAGCGGTGGAGACACTCATAGCCAGGAAGTGGCAGAGGACTTCCTATGGGGGCCCTTCCAGTCCCCTCCGTTCACCACATAGCGGACAAACCCCATCGGTATTGTCACGGGGAAATCTTCTCACAAACAGACTTATCATTGATCTATCAACACCTCACACCTCTGCCACTCCTAGTCTGAACTCCCTCATACCCTCTGAGGAATTTTCACTGCAATATTCCACCATAGATCACGCCATTACGGCTATCATGCAGGCAGGGGCCGGAGCATGGCTCAGTAAGACTGATATCACAATGCTTTCAAGTTACTGCCTATCCACCCTACACTGTGTCACCTGCATGGTATCAAGTGGGCAGGGAACTACTATTTTGCTCACGTTTAACATTTAGGTTCCAAAGTAGTACGGCCATTTTCGACGTATTCGCCGAAACCCTATGCTGGTTTTATTAAATATAGCCAGATGCCCTACAGTTATACATTATCTGGATGATTTCTTACTGGTCGAGGAGAATATTTCCCCTCCCAGTAGCCTAAAAGAAACCATCAGTCTATTCGAACAGGTGGGTGTCCCAGTCTCCTCCACCAAGACTGAAGGACCAGATACCTTCATCACATTCCTGGGTATCATACTAGACTCAGCCACCATGCAAGCTAGCCTGCCACGCCCAAGGTAGAAAACATTCTGATCAACATAATCTCTACATACAACTCGGTACTTGCAACCGCAAGAATTACAGTCTCTGCTTGGGTCACTGAATTTTGCCATTCGCATCATACCTCAAGGCCGGGCTTTCATCTCACATCTCCTTTACATGTTTCCCACTTTTAGACATGATGGACACAGGTCACCCCTGGATACCCAAGCCACGGCAGGCGTAATTATGTGGAGAAAATTTTTAACCACCTTGAATGGTAAAAGCATGTTCCTTCCAAAATTGTCTGACTCCTCACCTACCATTTGGTCAGACGCGGCGTCTACCACAGGTTTTGCAGCAATTTTTCAGGAACGAATGGCTTTGGGGCAGCTGGCCTTCAGAAGTTCAGGACCTGGAGGGTTTTTCCACTACCTCAGATCTGTTTGAGATATATCCCATCGTGACGGTTGCTGTGGCATGGGTGCATTTATGGGCAGGTTCGTCTGTACGTTGCTACTCAGACAACCAAGTAACTTGTCACATTATAAACAAGGCCGATCCAAATCACTGACCATTATGAGATTCTTGAGGAAACTCACTTGGCTGGCTGCATGTCATAATTTTCTCTTGTTTTGTATTCATGTTCCAGGTGTATGTAACACTGCTGCTTACAATTTGTCTCGCTTTAATTTCCAGGCTTTTCGTCAAATACTCCCGTCAGCCGCACTCACAGCCACGAACACCCAACTATTCCACCATCTAGTAATGGACTAGATGCTATTATGCAACATAGCAGAACATTGTCCCAATTAGCACTGTCTACTAATACCCGGGAAACTTACGATAGAGCTTTCATTTGATTTAAAGATTCCTTTCTGAACACAACATCTTACAACCTTTCATCGTGACATCCTGGTTGGGCTTTGCTTCTTTTTGCCACCTCAAACTCAAACTATCATACAACACAATCAAACCATATCTGACAGGCATCCAACATCACATGCTAACTTTACAACCAGACAAATCAAGTGTCCTCCTACCAATTAAGAACATCCTTAGGGGTATTCAGAGATCCGAACCCCCACGTACGGCCCAGAGGCTACCCATAGATTTCCATATTTTTAAAGACTTATACAATTCACTAGATTTAAACCCTTTGCCAACAACACAAACCTCATCGTTAAAACCGCCATATACGTAGCCTTGTTTATGGTTTCTTGAGACCAAGAGAATTTACCGCCATCAGCACAACACAGTCCACTCACATCCTACTTAATTCACACTTAACAAAACACATGGACTATTATATATTGACTCTGCCTCACTCCAAAACCAGTCAACATGCACTTTCAGTAGAGGTTAAGTACTATCCTACTCACAACAGGTGGAGCCCCGTCAAACTACTGGACTCATATACCCAGCATAACAACGAACCACCATCTCAACCACTTTCAGTCTACAAGGTTCGGTACTCACTACCACCACCTTTATGACACACGTCAGGTCTTTACTTACACAGCTGGGCCTCAAATCAGCTAACTATTCGGGCCACTCCTTCCGCATAGGAGCGGCCTCCACAGCATCCAGTGCAAACATTCCAGTTCATGTTATCAAGTCACTAGGGCGCTGGAAATCATCGGCTTACTCTAGATACATACCTAACCCGGTACAAGAAGTAAGAAATGCCTTTCAAGACATGTCTGGTTAAAGTATGTATATTGCTGGTATGTAATAAATTTGATTTTATACTTTTGCCCTCTTTATTTACAGGCCTACCTCATCGTCGGTTCCGGCACACCACAACCGACTTGCTCTTTTAATACCATCCTACACTTATCAGTGTTTGTATCTTCTGTACTATCATGAGCCCTTAACACAAGTATTAAGGCCTTTTGGCCTGTAATTGTGGGAGGGGCGTATGACACACCTCTTCCCTACTTAAGGGAAACCCCTTACCTGGCTCCATATCGTTCGAGGTCAGCGCTGCATCACCCTCCCACCCACTCCTCATTATTAACTCCTTTTCTCTTTACATTTCTTCTTGGTGGGCCCTCTTTATTTACAGGCCTACCTCATCGTCGGTTCCGGCACACCACAACCGACTTGCTCTTTTAATACCATCCTACACTTATCAGTGTTTGTATCTTCTGTACTATCATGAGCCCTTAACACAAATATATATTTAAAACAGAACTTGGCAGTTAAGGGGTTACGAAAACAACCCTTCCAGACCTTGACCCATTTTGAAGAGTCTGTAGGGGAATGTGCATTTTATCTCCCAAGACTTTCTGAAATTAGTTAATAAAATGGTGATTGGACCAGTTCAACAATTTCCATATTGCTAGGAGTAAGATGCCGCTCACTATGGAGCCATGTGTTTAATCACACCAATTCTAATTTTTTTTGTTTTAAACAAATTTAGATTTTTGAAGCCCCCCTGTGTGTTCTGCCCCTTTTCTTGTCACACACAGCACAGCACAGCTGGGCTCAGTTAGTTTAATTTCTTTCTATTTTTCTCGAGTTAAGACACACATTCCGTGTCAACGTATTGCTCCTCCAAAACTTCTAAAGTGAGAAACCTATAGATACATACATTTAAAAATAAAGTGGTCTTATCTTTCGCAGGCTCTGTGTATCGTTCCATGTTTTGAAGAACACTTCACTATGTCAAGCTTGACAGGTTAATGAGAGCTTTGCATTCTCTGAATTTCAAGGTTACCGTCAAAGGCATGGAGCCAAGAAGCTCGAACTGACCAAACTGTGATGGCACGCAGAGATGTGAGACGTTAATAGTTCAAGGCTGTCTAACAGGGCAGGAAGGGGAAACTGTAAGGGGCCACTGGCCTCCACGATGGGATAATTCACCCCCAGAGGATTCTAGGAGAACTAAAAGTAATTATGGATTTTTTTTAAATGTTATTTTAATGAAGAGAAGTAAAAATTCAAAATAAGATTCAGCCCAAGCAGTGTAAAACTATCACGTATTTTTGTAAATAGTGACATCTAACGGTAAATGATCATGAGATCAATAAAACGGTGGCTGTCCATAAGGTCATTGCCGGCCTTGTTTACCTTAAAATTGTCCGATAGCAATGATTTGGGGAGAGGGGAGCTCTGTTCTTTCGTAGATACCGATGTCTATTCACCTGATCTCTGCAGACAATACTAAACTCCCTGAAACCCTCTGTCTTTCTTTCATGAACTTGGAGGGGTTTCTTCTCTTTGATCCCACATTCTAACATGTCTCTACTTAACCTCCAACATCGCAGTGACCTGGCATTCTGATACATCGCGTCACACATTGTTGCCTCCATCTACATTGATCTCTGTCACTGCACCTCATCCATCTCCCATGCCATGTATCTCAAAGACTTGTTTAATGTCTCTCCATTAGAGACTGCCTCTAACAAGACACATTGACTTGCATCAGG
Organism: Pelobates fuscus; assembly: GCF_036172605.1. NCBI lineage: Eukaryota > Metazoa > Chordata > Amphibia > Anura > Pelobatidae > Pelobates > Pelobates fuscus. Next base: position 161,225,258 of record NC_086325.1, read on the forward strand.
ACTCCTGAAATTATTTACCTTCATCCAGTACAGATAGAATAACTGATATGATTGAAATTTGGTCGGGAGGCTAATGATTTTGCCAGCATCCAGGTGTGAGAACATCTGTGTTTGTGTTAGTGGGATGCCTTCACGCATTGTACCTCGGCTTCTGGAATGTTGGTTAAAGGACGCGCAGGTCTGTCCTCCATCAACGATGGACCTGCAATAATGGCAGACAATGCTCGGAGGTTTGTCTGTGTGGATATATGAATATAAAAGTTTTCGTAGATTACCTGAGCCGATGTTGTTTAGAATTGTGCCCAGAGGGAGACATTTTTCTTGTGCACTTACTATCTCTTGTTTTACTGCTTTCCGTATCTCAGGAACGCGTCAGATTTCCCAGGCTCTTAAAGGACCAGACATTGAGTGTTCCTTTATTAAATATATATAAATATATATGTGTTTTTACTGGTCTGAAATCCTGATATAAAGGTACAAATGGCAATCCATGAAAAAAAAAACACTGCAAACTCCATCAGAGTTATTTTCGGACGTGCAGAGATCTGTCAATAAGGCGTTCTCCACATTATCAGGACAATTATTGATTTCACAGACACCTTAATTTTGTCCCTGTACACACACGATCAGGGAGGATTGTACAAACAAGGGAGGGGGAGGGGGGAATAAAAAGCTTAGTCAAAAGTAAATTTTATTGACTGAGTATAAATAAATGTTTTGATACATTTGCAAAGAGACTTATACAAGCCAGTAGGTGTCAATATTATACAGACTGTGACATGTTATTGGCCTTTGACCCTATGAGTGACAGAAATATATCCCACACGTTACTTTACGATGCATTGTGCACTCCTCTGCCACACAAAGGGTTATCCTGAATGTTTGTAGGAGGAGATACCGTGCTTCAATGGCCTTCAGAATAATACAAATACGGTCTCCTGACTCTCTTCTAACTAGCAACTTGCAAACAATAGCAACTTTGCAGATCCAGAAACATAGAATGTGACGGCAGATAAGAACCATTCGGCCCATCTAGTCTGCCCAATTTTCTAAATACTTTCATTAGTCCCTGGCCTTATCTTATAGTTAGGATAGCCTTATGCCTATCCCACGCATGCTTAAACTCCTTTACTGTGTTAACCTCTACCACTTCAGCTGGAAGGCTATTCCATGCGTCCACTACCCTCTCAGTAAAGTAATACTACCTGATATTATTTTTAATAATTTGAATATTCTAATATATGCACGCACACATCTCCTCACTAAAATGAGAAGGTTTCCTTCTACCCATACGAGTACTTGTATGACATGTATCCATGGGGTCGTCTTTCACATACAACCTCTCACTACCTGAGACACAGCTGCACACATTATTGGTCACCACTACAACTCCATTCATTAATTGCTTTGCTGATATTCCCACTACAACTGGTCTCTGCCTGATGCAGTTTCATTCATGTTTTCTGATAAATGGGTCTTGAAGTCCATGTGGATTTCCTGACTATTTTCTGCATCTGCTTTTAAATTAATTGAAAAGCTTGGATGCTCGTTTTTTTTTTGTCTGACGAGGACGGTACAAACCTGGGGATTTTTCTATATTTTTGTGATTTTCATTTTTCTTCCTTTTGTATATTATAATGCGTTGAATGAAAGGGGGGTCGACTCCAGCCTGGAATTACACTTTGTGTCGATATTCTGTTTCTATCTGTGTTATATTTTAAAACGGCCATTTCCTTTACCTCTGCCACATCAGCACGGTGCTTGCCTGGGAAAATGTCAATCCGTCTCCAAAAATCACCCTTTGTAGAAGAGAATTTATTTTGTCTGTCTTGTAATTTCCCTATTTGAGTCTTGCCATCGGACTCCCGGAATCAATCTTTCGAATACCAGCTGTTAAAAACATCCACCTCTTCCTCTGGTTAACGTGCGCCAGCTTCAGATTCCAGCTTCCGAAGTTCTCTTCTTGATCACACGCTAAGCGAAGTTGTGGAAAACCACTTTGTATATGTAACCCTTTAATGCCCAAAGTAGCACTCATCACCTGCAAATAAATCCCATAACGTCCCTCCATTCTATGGCTGTCTTTTACAATGACTTCAATTTGTTTAAACGCTTTACTCTGCTCCGACACTTCATCTACAATTTCACACATTCATTAAAATCCTTCTGTATCAAAATGGCCAGATTATACAGTCCTTATTACTTCATTATTGGTTACCGAGGTTCTAACCTTGTTTAACCTTGATAACATCCATTTCAACCCAATCTTTTCTAAGAATGTATTTTCTACAAGTAACAAGTAACCTCCATCTAGCTAAATCCAAATGGATCATGCCTCACGTTTATCCTTCTCGATCCATTCTTTTGCTTACACTGTATACCTACTGCTCCTACTGTACCTCTCTCTACTGTAATGTAACCTGTAAAGTGCTGAGTACACCTGTTAGGGCTATATAAATAAAATATACATACACTGTATACCTACTGCACTTACTGTACCTCCCTCAACTGTAATGTAACCTGTAAAGTGCTGAGTACACCTGTTAGCGCTATATAAATATAATATACATACACTGTATACCTACTGCACTTACTGTACCTCCCTCTACTGTAATGTAACCTGTAAAGTACTGAGTACACCTGTTACAGCTATATAAATACAATATACATACACTGTATACCTACTGCACTTACTGTACCTCCCTCTACTGTAATGTAACCTGTGCGCTATATAAATATAATATACATACACTGTATACCTACTGCACTTACTGTACCTCCCTCTACTGTAATGTAACCTGTGCGCTATATAAATACAATATACATACACTGTATACCTACTGCACTTACTGTACCTCCCTCTACTGTAATGTAACCTGTGCGCTATATAAATACAATATACATACACTGTATACCTACTGCACTTACTGTACCTCCCTCTACTGTAATGTAACCTGTGCGCTATATAAATACAATATACATACACTGTATACCTACTGCACTTACTGTACCTCCCTCTACTGTAATGTAACCTGTGCGCTATATAAATATAATATACATACACTGTATACCTACTGCACTTACTGTACCTCCCTCTACTGTAATGTAACCTGTAAAGTGCTGAGTACACCTGTTAGCGCTATATAAATATAATATACATACACTGTATACCTACTGCACTTACTGTACCTCCCTCTACTGTAATGTAACCTGTAAAGTGCCGAGTTCACCTGTTAGCACTATATAAATAAAATATACATACACTGTATACTTACTGTACCTCCCTCTACTTTAATGTAACCTGTAAAGTGCTGAGTACACCTGTTAGAGCTATATAAATATAATATACATACACTGTGTACCTACTGCACGTACTGTACCTCCCCATTTTTTGTGAATGTTTCGTTTATATCTATATACCCTGCTTTATGCTCTCAACAAATATAATCTCATTATAACTGCATTCCATCTTTTATTTTATGTTTAAAAATACCCATCTGACAATCCACCATATGACAGCTATGCGTGTTCTCAAGTAACACCTGCCTTGTATCTATGAACACAAGGAGATAGTATTTCTGGTCGTGTGTCCCCTTTTTATCCCGTACGGATTTATCTCATCAGCTGTTTCACTGCTATTTCCTGCCAATGGACATTTTCGGACCTATGTGCTTTACATGTGACTGAAAATAGTCTGCAGATCGAAGGTGTGTTTTATTTCTCTCTCCGTAACCAGCCGCCCATTGCATCAGCTCGAAATGGCACATTTGTATTCGTGCAGCATTGAGCTAGTTACCTTTATAATACACACCTGGTGGACGTTGCAAGTTGACAGGACAGTGTGTTCCTCCCTCATGATGCAGTGACGCAGCATGTACCACACAGCACTGTGCAGTGTGCGTCCTGAATTGGCGGTAATTTTACAATAAGCACTTCCATGTCTGTAGACACAAAGCAGATCAGTTATTTGACATCCAAGGTGGAAATCCCTGTTTTCCCATCGCAGAGCATCTTAAATAAAGGATAGCTAGACGTTTCCAATTATGGTGTTTAATGCACTCTTTAAATTTCTTCAATGGTTTTAGACCAGTTTAAATGGTGGGTTTTACACTGTTGCCATTTACAGTGTTTATTGTGTTTTTTATCTCTTTCAGTCTGTTAAGCAAAGCTTAAAATTAGATCTTGTCCACATACTCTTTTTGGGTGCAAGTGTTTACCAGCAATATATCTGTGGTGGTGCATTGTCCTGTGGGTCACCCACCCCACCCCTCACCCACCCACACTCATGGACACTGCGTTCAAAGAAAAAATGATCTCTGTGTGTAGCAAAGAGAGAGTTCAATGCACACATCTACTTATAAAGAAAATATATATCAATATACACTGGATTCTGAGTAACGGAGGCAATGAGTGATTTGGGATAACATGTAGATATGATTTAAACACAGATTATATGTGTAATCTATAGGCTGCACACAGTGTAATATCACTACAGTTACATCATGTTTAAGTTCACAGGTAGAGAACGAGTTGTGACACAAAAGCACAGTCGCAAAACCCCTCTTAGCCCAACCTAGATGTGCGGATCTCTCTGTGGATCCGTATACTGCTACTGTGTATGAATCTAGACAACCTGTTAAAGAGTTAATGTCCGTCTGTGAGCAACTGTTCAGTAATAGGGATTGTGGTACTCCGGGGTATTTCATGGGATTAGATTTTACAGTTTATACAAATGGGTAATCAAAATCTCCCTCTGAGGTGTTCTGACTGGGACATATGTCTGACCCCTAACTCATCATTTATTGCCTAGTTTTATAGATGTAAGAGCAGATCTGCGTAAAGGACATTCCAAGCACCAGAACACATGATGCTTACTGCATGCAAGGAGGTCCCCTGTCACTGTGGACCCTGTACCTAGTACAGGCAGTGATTTGCAGCTGTAATTGCACCCCTTACTCAGTGCTTTCCCGTGATCTTACATGTACGATTACACGCCAGACAAGTTCCCACTCATATTATTGGCACCTTGGTGATTTTATGATAAATCGCAGGTGCCACAGCCATACCTATAGCTCCATCCGTTAAAAAAAATATAAATGGAATGTGGAGTGCGTTTTCATATTCTGATGATTTGCACAGCCGTGTAGACCTATATTTATCGCAGAAATTCCTGCTGAGCAGAGCTTTATGTGTTATGTTCAGTATTCCCACTGAAAACTTGGGATGGCTGGGATTGGAGGATAGGCGCCATCCACTTCCTGGTCTGAGAAAGCTGCAAACACAGGAACGTCCATGATATTATTGTTTTAGTTTATTTTGTCCATAAATAATATCATGGATAAATAATGTGCAGGTCACCCTGGCATGCATGCGTGTGCAAATGGCAGGGCAGCCAGGGAGGGCTACCCACCCACTGAGCTCTGTTGCAGAGATCACTTACGTGCCCTGTAATTTGTACTAAGAGCAGCAAACCTCCTGACAGTGATTGACAGAGCCGCCAACTAGTAACCGCGCTGACAGTCAGAAAATCATACGTTACAAGCGGTCATGGTGCTTCTTGACAAGTCTGTAAAGAGTGATGGATGTGGCTGACACCTGATCGCAGAGTTTAATATCCCCAGTCTGGAACCTGTAGCATCAGTTAATAAAGAATTCAGGGGTACAAAGTTATGACACTCACATAAGTCAGAGAGGAGCTAAAATAACCAAACTGTGACTGTAGCAAAGTTAGAGAATTTGTCAAATTGGTGCAATTTTGTTTATTAATCCATTACCATTCAAAGTTTAGTGAAAAAAAACCCTCATGTTCTACATTTGTTAATAATGTGCACTTTATAAAACTCTTTTCGATTAAGTTTTTATCAGTTTATTTGTACAGCCTCATTCCTGACGGTTAGTGTTAGAGTGAACATAATAACCTTGTTTGACTCGTACTTATCATGGCCTGTGCACAAGGGATATTAGCTAACCGTCCATATAATCATACGAGTGCCCCAAGAACAATCTGTATCATTCACAGGTAACTGAGGGCGACTGCTGAGCTCTGCGTCTCGATACTCCACTCGCTTGTATCAGTTTGCATCTTGAAAACTCTGCTGCTGGGATGCTTGACAGCTAGAATACAGCGTGGCTTTGTTTTGCCAAAATTAAACATTTGTTACCTTCTTTTCATTTGTTTATGTCTCCTGAGGGCTCTTTTTCTCCTTCTCTTGGCTCTTGCGTTACAGAATTGGAGCCAGCTCAGATTGTCCTCGTACAGTAGTTGTTTGGTTAAATAGCCAGCAAGCTTTGAACAGCTGATTATCTGGTTTCTGAAAGGGACTTGTATGTTTAGGTAATAAAACATGAGCTGGCAAGGACAATGACCGAGGACTCTAGCCAGGATCTGCCAACTGTTCAATGTCACCAAACTCCTTTCCAAAACTGAAGAAATAAAAAAAATAGGTTAGCGCTAATAATATAATTGGTAGGCAGCGGCCTTACAGAGGGTAACCCTCTTACCCCCTGAGATAAGAATATACAATAGGAAGAGAGAAAGGCTGTGCCAAATTTAAAACAAAATAGAAAAATAAAAAATATGTATAACATTTTTTTTTAAATAAACAATAAAAATTAGTTCCACTATATATCAGAGAATAAAATGTCTGTTCCACAGGTTCCACTGGTAGAGTGTATCCTCTGTCTGTGATACTTCAAATCGTCTCGTGATATTGAAAACACAAAGGGAAAGGACCAATCGTGCAGAGTGTTTAAAGTGGTAGAATTATAGAATGTATTACACTCACATTTTCATGAGCTATGACCAGCTCGGGGTAACAGGTGTTCAGCAGAATAATCCCTGCTTGTAGGATATTTCGAATGCTTGTCCTCTTGAGTATGATGGTATCCAACTCTCCGGAAAAGGGAAAAAATAGGAACAGCAAATAGTGCTCTCTATTGATATAATGAATAATAGAAATGAGAAGGAAATATACTCACAAATGGAGTGCAGATCTCACTGCACTTGAAAGATAGCGTGGGCGGTATAATCCCCACCTCAGGATATATAAAATGCCAGGAAAGAAAATAGTAAAAAATGTAGTATGTGTAAAAATAATAAAATAAAAATTTATGAGTGGCACAATAATATAGCCAAACTTAATTTATTATTAAAATACACAATAAAAACCATTAACGCGTTTCACCACTGGGGTTTTATCAAAATGGAATAACATTAAAACCTGGCAAGAATAGAATATATATAGGGACACTGGTGCTTTAAAAATGGCGCCAAGACAATCAATAAAGTTAGACTTTGAGACTGGTCGCATCTGCAGGGAGCTCCTGGCGATATCGGCCTAAACAACCTAAAAACTTGGGAAAATCACCCCCCAAAGTAATCCAGCTGCCCCCACACGAAGCACTAATGGGTAGGAAAACCAAAAAGCCCAAGCAAGATCTGCCCAGACAGGGCACTAGCATAGGAGACCTATGGCGGCGAGCGCATAGCGCAGCAGAACCCGACATGGCTGCCTACATCAACGACTTTGAGGATTCAGACGATATGCTTTCTGAGCCAGAAGAGTTCTGTACGCCCGCAGTAGGGCCACCCAAGAAACCCAGTACGAAGCCTACCGTGCAGCCAGACACAGCCCCGGTCACGAAAGTCGAAATGCGGGAGCTGTTGGCGGAGCTCCGCCGGAACATTCAGGAGGATGTGGCAGACATGCGACGAGACATAAAGGGCCTTACGGGCCGCGTGGAGGCCGTGGAGCAAAACTCCCAATCGCACACCAGACAAATAGCCTCCCTACAGCAGGAGATGCAAAGGCTGCAACAGCAACACTTAAAAGCTGACCAAGCCCTAGCAGCAATGGAGGATACACGAAGAGCCCAGAACTTGAAGATCAGGGGCATCGCGGAATCTGTACCAGACTCCGAACTTCCTCACCTCCTGAGGCGCCTGGTGAGTAAACTACTACCACCAAAGCAAGCCAAGGGAGTAGGCCTCGACGGCATATTTAGAATCCCAAAGCCCCCAACGGCCCCAGCTACAGCGACCAGGGACTTAATAATCAAGTTCCAGAAGCGACAGGACAAGGAAGCGATTATGGCCGCCGTCAGACACACTACCCCGCTCAATTTTGAAGACATGACTCTCTCTTTTTATTCGGACTTGTCCAGGGGGACTATGGCCTGGCGCTCAAACCTGCGGCCCTTCACCACCCTGCTCCGCGAGCGCAACATCATCTACAGATGGCGCTCACCCCACAAGCTCCAAGTGCTGCAGGGAGACTCCACATACCTTATAGCCGATCTGCAAGAAGCGGAGGCTCACCTTTCCACCTTGGGTTTTCCGGAGGATGCCTTGCGACGACGCCACGCGACCTTCAAACCGCATAGGTGGAATCCGGCTGCCACAGAACCCTTTGTTCCCGGAGGACCAACACACACTACACTGACTGCAGCCACCACCTGAGTGCCTTAGTAGGGGAAACCCAAGCCTAACCGGACACTAATACCCTTACCATGGTTTCTTTCACTTTTCCTTCATTCTGTCACACTGCTACTAGGTTTATACTGCGAATGGGATCATCCCGCTGATATGAGTGTGTTGCTAGTGTGATTATATTACTACAGAGTTTATTTTGCTAGTGGGATTATACTACCAATGTGATGATGTTGTCAATACGTTAATACCGCTAAATATGTCAATATTGCTAATGTGGTAAAGCAAGATCTGTATATAGTTAGGGATGATGCCTACTGGCAGAGCGCAATCGGGGGACATATTAAGCATGGAGGTTCCCGCTCTCTAGGGACGGCATCTCAGTAACCACACGTGACCCTTCCCGCCATCGGGAAAGCCCGGGCTGTTCAGACAGCGGAAACCCGCACATAACCAGACACAGCGACTCCCCGTCTAAACTTCACCATACACGGCTGTCCTACACGCATAGAACGGGGTATCCCGCAGCCTTCCCACATTCCCCACCCAACACTCTGGCCCTGAATCTGCCACTGGTGCACACTCCTGCAATATAGATATTATTATTATCGTTATTCTTTACGCTTACAGCTCTCTCAAGTTTAAGTTTAATTTTCTTGCCTGTAACCAGTTGAATGGGTGATATATATAATTTAAGTACCCGGTCAATTAGCTATATGTACGATCTGGGCGCATGTCCTAACACACCATCCTAGGACTCAGCTAGCCGCAAGCGACCCCGAACCTTATGCCCGCTCTGGGTTAAGCCTATCCTGCCTGGGCTGCATATTTTGTAAGACAGATAGGACATCTCGATATGTTTAGTTATAGTTTTCTCATTTTTGTCTTTTGCCTTTTTCTATGTTTTCTATTTTTGTGTCCCATTCACATACCTCACTGACACACTCCCAGCTCAGATAACTGACGTAAGCATCAATACCATATTCAGGTGGGACACGCAGGCAGTGTGACTACTCGAAGTGGGACTGTACTGTACCCCTGGCTGGCATAGGCTGACCGGGGCTCCGGGACAGAGCTGTGAGTAAGGCCTCTGGCCACGCACTATCACAATATGGCAACGAAGGGGCTTATCATATGTATACATTGTCGGAAACCCCAGTATTATCTACCAGGCTTAACCACCACACGCACACCTAATGGGGGGGCCTCATGGGGGCATAGAACACATCTTACTGTGCATACTGCTTACACCCTAACCTTTGGCCTACCAACCTATTACTATCAAATGGCGGACCATACACACCAATCCTCAGCCCACCCGCGATATACATTAACTCTTCCAAGCCATATGACCAATAATTTAGTCAGTTCAATGTCAGCCTATGAAAAATGATGATCGTTAAGCATAAATGTGTATAAGACGGGATGTAACTTTTCATGCAACTACCAAACCTCATGTCTTGTTCGGTTAAACCACTACAGTTAAATGTTGAATGACCTACGGGCAGTAACTGTTGAACCTTGTTTGTGCATAGAAACAAAAAAAATGGATTTATATATATAGTTTGTTTATATATAGAATAATATACTAGCCTGTACTGATGCTGACCTAACACGTATGACCCTCCTTTTAATCAAGCTTAGCTCCATACAAAATATGAGAGATCTAGCTGTTGTGAAGCATTCTATTCCTACAACCTTATGCATTCCTTAATGCCTATCTAATGCGATACCATACTATAATAACTACCTACCCAAGCAATGTTAGCACTCTAAGCAGGACGACCAATGCTTTAACCTCTAGACCTACTTTTATGTTATTTCAGTAAACGTCGTTATTTCTATTATTGTTACCTCGTCTGAACAATGCCTAAGTACTAATAATATATAAAATTTGTGCAGTTTTTCTAATGCCATGTTTGACACTGTAAGAACCTATTTCGCCTGTGACTGCTGTTGTGGCAACACAGGCTCGTTTGTATCACTTGCACATCAAAAATAAAGAATTAAAAAAAAAAAAAATGGCGCCAAAACATATACTCAGTATGGCAGTTCTGCTAGGTCAGCATAGCCTGTAAATTTATGTCTGTTTATTCATAGCCTAGCCCAGAGTTAAGCGAGCGCTATAATTTTGTTACTTTTCTATTTTTCCTCATTTTAATTTTCCTTACTCTGATGTGACCCTACTAACATGCAACTTAGCAGTTAGGCTCCACGAGCTATACTTACTTTTTTAACCAACCGGATTTTGTGTCTCACTGGATGACAAAAACTAAGCACTATTGTATCCTTAGCATCGTATGCTTAAATCTATACTTAAGTTTCAGAAGCAACATTAATATAACCAGGGCCGGACTGGCCCACCGGGATACCGGGAAATTTCCCGGTGGGCCGTCGGCAACTGGGGCCGGGGTGACCTGCGGCCGCAGGGAGAACTTGAAAGGCGGCCGCAGGGGAAGCTTTTCATGAGGCCGGGAGCAGGCTCTTCTGGGGGAGCAGGCTGTTCTGTCTCTGCTCCCCCTCCCTCGCGCGCAGCTTAATGAGACCGGAGCCGGAATATGACGTCATATTCCGGCCCCGGTCTTTCTAGCGCGCGAGGGAGGGGGAGCAGAGACAGAACAGCCTGCTCCCCCAGAAGAGCCTGCTCCCGGCCTCATGAAAAGCTTCCCCTGCGGCCGCCTTTCAAGTTCTTCCTGCAGCCGCCAGCACAGCTACCAGTCTGCCCACCCACAGGCAGTGGCGTACTACTTCAATAAAATGTAAGTAGTCATTTTATGTGATGGGGCTAAATTAATTAAAGGGGGGGTGGATAATGGATTAATTAAAGAATTAAAGGGGGGGGGTGTATTAATTAAGGGGGGGTGTATTAATTAAGGGGGGTGTATTAATTAAGGGGGGAGTGAGTATTAATTAAGGGGGGTGTATTAATTAAGGGGGGTGTATTAATTAAGGGTGTGTTAATTAAGGGGGGTGTATTCATTAAGTGGGTGTATTAATTAAGGGGGAGTGAGTATTAATTAAGGGGGTGTATTAATTAAGGGGGGAGTGAGTATTAATTAAGGGGGGTGTATTAATTAAGGGGGAGTATTAATTAAGGGGGTGTATTCATTAAGGGGGGTGTATTAATTAAGGGGGTGTATTAATTAAGGGGGGTGTATTGATTAATTAAGGCGGGAGTGAGTATTAATTAAGGGGGGTGTGGATTAATTAAGGGGGGTGTATTAATTAAGGGGGGTGTGGATTAATTAAGGGGGGTGTATTAATTAAGGGGGAGTGAGGATTAATTAAGGGGGGTGTATTAATTAAGGGGGGGTGAGGATTTATTAAGGGGGGTGTATTAATTAAGGGGGAGTGAGGATTAATTAAGGGGGGTGTATTAATTAAGGGGGGGTGAGGATTTATTAAGGGGGGTGTATTAATTAAGGGGTGTGTGGATTAATTAAGGGGGGTGTATTAATTAAGGGGGGTGTGGATTAATTAAAGGGGGCTGTGGATTAAAGAATTAAAGGGGGAGGTTTAAATAATGGGGGTGCAGGGTTTTTTTGATTAAGGGGGTTGCAGTATTCTATTTATTAAGGGAGGATGTGCACTGCAGATTTTTGTTTTTTGTTAAGGGGGTGTGCAGGGTTTTTATAAGGGGGTGTGCAGGTTTTTTGTTATTAAGAGGGGTTGTGCACGTTTTTGTTTTTTATTAAGGGGGTGTGCAGGGTTTTTTATTAAGGGGGTGTGCAGGATTTTTATGTGTAGGGAGTGTCTGAAATTTATGTGATCGGGGTGCAGGGTTTTTATGTGTAGGGAGTGTCTGAAATTTATGTGATCGGGGTGCAGGGTTTTTATGTGTAGGGAGTGTATGAAATTTATGTGATCGGGGTGCAGGATTTTTATGTGTAGGGAGTGTCTGAAATTTATGTGATCGGGGTGCAGGGTTTTTATGTGTAGGGAGTGTATGAAATTTATGTGATCGGGGTGCAGGATTTTTATGTGTAGGGAGTGTCTGAAATTTATGTGATCGGGGTGCAGGGTTTTTATGTGTAGGGAGTGTATGAAATTTATGTGATCGGGGTGCAGGGTTTTTATGTGTAGGGAGTGTATGAAATTTATGCGATCGGGGTGCAGGGTTTTTATGTGTAGGGAGTGTCTGAAATTTATGTGATCGGGGTGCAGGGTTTTTATGTGTAGGGAGTGTATGAAATTTATGCGATCGGGGTGCAGGGTTTTTATGTGTAGGGAGTGTATGAAATTTATGTGATCGGGGTGCAGGGTTTTTATGTGTAGGGAGTGTATGAAATTTATGTGATCGGGGTGCAGGGTTTTTATATGAAGGGCGAGACAAGGGGCTTTGTAGAAAGGGGCAGGGCAGGAGTTTTCTAGAAGGTTCTCACCAGCCCCTTTCTACAAAAGCACTGGTCTTCCCCCTTCTACAAAACTGGCGCATTTTACAAATTTTACAAGCAGTTTACAAATTTGTGCAATAAATATTATTGAAAACATTGAAAAAATATGTGGGTGTTTTCTTACATTTTTATCTAGGTACGCCCCTGCCCACAGCTACTAAAAAATATGTATGTCAGTGGAAGTGTGTGTGTGTGTGTCATGCTGTGTGTGTTTGTGTCTGTCTGTCATGGTGTGTGTGTGTGTGTGTGTCATGCTGTGTGTGTTTGTGTCTGTTTGTCATGGTGTGTGTGTATGTGTCTGTGTCATGCTGTGTGTGTGTGTGTGTCTGTATCATGCTGTGTGTGTGTGTGTCTGTCTGTCTGTGTCATGCTGTGTGTGTCTGCATCATGCTGTGTGTGTGTGTCTGCGTCATGCTGTGTGTGTGTGTCTGCGTCATGCTGTGTGTGTGTCTGTGTCATGCTGTGTGTGTCTGTCATGCTGTGTGTGTCTGCGTCATGCTGTGTGTGTGTGTCTGCGTCATGCTGTGTGTGTGTGTCTGCGTCATGCTGTGTGTGTGTGTCTGTGTCATGCTGTGTGTGTCTGTATCATGCTGTGTTTATGTCTGTGTCATGCTGTGTATCTGTCTGTGTCATGCTGTGTGTGTGTGTCTGTATCATGCTGTGTGTCTGTCTGTGTCATGCTGTGTCTGTATCATGGTGTGTGTCTGTCATGGTGTGTGTGTATGTCTGTCATGGTGTGTGTGTGTCTGTCTGTGTCATGCTGTTTGTGTGTCTGTGTCATGCGGTGTGTGTGTCTGCATCATGCTGTGTGTCTGTCTGTGTCATGGTGTGTCTGTATCATGGTGTGTGTCTGTCATGGTGTGTGTGTGTGTCTGTCATGGTGTGTGTGTGTGTCTGTCATGGTGTGTGTGTGTCTGTCTGTGTCATGCTGTGTGTGTGTCTGTGTCATGCGGTGTGTGTGTGTGTCTGTCTGTGTCATGCGGTGTGTGTGTGTCTGTGTCATGCTGTGTATATGTCTGTGTCATGCAGTGTGTGTGTGTCTGTCTGTGTCATGCTGTGTGTCTGTCTGTGTCATGCAGTGTGTGTGTGTCTGCCTGTGTCATGCTGTGTGTGTGTCTGTCTGTGTCATGCTGTGTGTCTGTCTGTGTCATGCTGTGTGTCTGTCTGTGTCATGCTGTGTGTCTGTCTGTCTGTGTTACGCTGTGTGTGTGTGTCTGTGTTACGCTGTGTGTGTGTCTGTCTGTGTTACGCTGTGTGTGTGTGTCTGTATGTGTCATGCTGTGTGTCTGTCTGTGTCACGGTGTGTCTGTATCATGGTGTGTGTCTGTCATGGTGTGTGTGTGTGTGTGTCTTTGTCTGTCATGGTGTGTGTGTGTGTCAGTCGTGGTGTGTGTGTGTGTGTCTCAGTCGTGGTGTCTGTGTGTGTTTTTAAAAATAGTGTTTTACTCACCTTTTTTTTTTTTTTCCAACGTCGTGCTGGTCTCTGCCTCTATGACTGAGATCATCAAGCTTGATGATCTAAGCCAATCCGCACTGACACAGGAAGCACCTCTAGTGACCGTCTGAGTGTCTGTCACTAGAGGTGTCACTAGGAAGCAATGTAAACACTGCCTTTTCTCTGCAAAGTCAGTGTTTACATTCAAAAGCCTGCAGGGACAGGCTATAGACACCAGAACCACTACATTAAGCTGTGTGTGTGTGCGCCTGCTAGTGAGCTTGCTTGCATGTGTATGTGTGTGTGTGTGTGTGCCTGCTAGTGAGTGAGCTTGTGTTTTTATGTCAATGAGCTTATGTATATTAGTGAAATTGTTTGTCTATGAGGCTGTGTATCAATGAGCTTGTGTGTGTCAGTGAGATTGTCTGTGTCTGCATGTGAGTATGCTTACTGTATAATTAAATGTTTTACTCTGAAAGGACCAATATATTATATTAGAAAAAGCAATATATATATATATATATATATATATATATATATATATATATATAGATTGCGACAATATATGGCGCAATGACTTATGGGGCTGGCATAGATTTTTTTTTCCAGGGCTGCTTTGTATCCCCAGTCCGGCCCTGAATATAACCCCTTAGCATGTGACGAACAGTTTTTCCCACGTTGTAATTATTGTCAGCCTATATGCTTGATTTCTAGTGTACATGTTTCCCTCTCAATGTCTGACATAATATGTTCCTACTTGTATGCTACCTTTTCAAAAAAAAAAAAAGTGCAGTTTTATTTTTCTATATGCTACTAAGATATCTCATGTGAAACACTTGTACCCTATAATGCATAATGATGTACCGATAACTCTGCTTGTTAATCCACTGCACGACAAAAATAAAGAATTTAAAATAAAAAAAATAAAAAAATGGCGCCAAAAAAATAACATTAATGAGCATTGGCCAATCAGAATTAAGCATAGTACACATAGTTAAAAGAACTTTTAGTAACAGATAAAACAGAGATTATAATAAATTAAATAAAAGTATATCATGTCACAATCATATTATATTATATACAAATAGAAAACGAGGCCTCCAACACAAGTTACACTTTGTTGAATATGTACATAGCGCATCACGTGACCGCACATAAACATGCGTGCGGCCGTCCCAACACTGGGCGGAGTGTGCGTCACAGGGGGTGGGTGCATCGTACGTCACGTGACCCGCGGCACACAGAACAGTCTGATACACGGGTCACGTGATCGGCGCATAGGCGCTTGGGAAATGTAGTTATCAAAAACGAAACGGACTTTTAAAGAAAATAGGCTATTAAATGCCTATTGAAACATGGTAATAGTAATAACTTATATACATAAATGGCAAAGAGCAGACATGTAATACAGAGTCAGAGTTATACATAATAATAAAACCATTATTGTAAAACATAATTAACGATAGCAGCATCATAACAAGAAGAAAGTATTTTGACCAATGTATTAAAATATATACACATATATATATATATAAAATAAAGAGTAATGAATAAAATAATGGGATAAAAATGTGAGAGTGAAATATCTACAATGTGGTCAGATTGGGGGTATCCTAGACTATAATGCCGTAGGTAACAACTATGAATAGGATAACCCCAAAATGACCACAAAAAGAGTAGACAAAATATATATATATATATATATATATATATATATATATTAATAAAAAGTGTTTTATAAAAAGTTAAACAAATCAAAGTCTACATTTAAACCTGGGGGGGCTAAAGTCTGTAGGTTGAATACCCACTCCATCTAATTTTTTCCTAAAATGTTCTCTATATTGCCACCTCTCCAGGGAACTTTACCTTTTTTATTACAATACATCTAAGAAATTTCGGATCCCGATTATGTTTTTCAAAGTGTTTGGATACAGTGTTTGGAGTGGTTGGCATAACCATTTTTTATATTTCGGCAGTGTTCTGCTAGTCTAGTTTTTAGGCATCTAGTAGTCATGCCCACATATTGGAGGCCACAAGGGCACTCCAATAGGTAAATGACATTGGTAGTGTTGCATCCAATAAAATCTTTTATAATATAGCTTTTTTTCGTTACATTTGATTTGAAATTGGTAACTTTGGAATGGATAGCGGGATTAGTACTTTTGCATACAATACAACGTTTACAGAAGCCCGTCATTCCATTTAAAAAAGTTTGTTGTGTATTTTTGACTTCTCTAGTGTAGTTATTGGTTAAAATAGATCTAAAATTAGGTGCACCTCTAAAAACTATTTTCGATTGTATCGGTAATGTTTCTTTAAGAAGGTCATCTTGTCTTAGGAGGTGCCAATGTTTTTTAATCGTTTTTGTAATAAAACCACTTTTATTATTATAGTTAAAAATTATAGGAAGGGTGGGGGCTTCTAAAATATTTTTGTCTTTATAAGTTAAAAGATTTTCTCTGGGTTTGTTTCTTACTGTTTCTATAATGTTATCTAATTGTGTGGGTGAGTAGTTTTTTTCAATAAATTGTTTTTTTAAAAACAGTGATTGTTCATTAAAATCATCAATGTGAGAGCAGCTACGACGCATTCGTAGAAATTGACTTTTGGGAGCGCTCTCAAGCCATGGCTTGTAATGACAGCTAGTCTGATCGATTGCTGTGTTTGTACACACTTTTTAAAAAAATGTTTTTGTATGTACTACTCCTTCTTTGATAAAAATACTCAGGTCTAGAAAATTAATTAATTCTCTGCTATATTCACAAGTTAAAACAATAGAGGGATTGTTTTAACTTGTGAATGTAGCAGAGAATTAATTAATTTTATCTAACCCACACAATTAGATAATATTATAGAAACAGTAAGAAACAAACCCAGAGAAAATCTTTTAACTTATAAAGACAAAAATATTTTAGAAGCCCCCACCCTTCCTATAATTTTTAACTATAATAATAAAAGTGGTTTTATTAAAAAAACGATTAAAAAACATTGGCACCTCCTAAGACAAGATGACCTTCTTAAAGAAACATTACCGATACAACCGAAAATAGTTTTTAGAGGTGCACCTAATTTTAGATCTATTTTAACCAATAACTACACTAGAGAAGTCAAAAAGACGCAACAAACTTTTTTAAATGGAATGACGGGCTTCTACAGATGTAAACGTTGTATTGTATGCAAAAGTACTAATCCCGCTATCCATTCCAAAGTTACCAATTTCAAATCAAATGTAACGAAAAAAAGCTATATTATAAAAGATTTTTTTGGATGCAACACTACCAATGTCATTTACCTATTGGAGTGCCCTTGTGGCCTCCAATATGTAGGCATGACTACTAGATGCCTAAAAACTAGACTAGCAGAACACTGCCGAAATATAAAAAATGGTTATGCCAACCACTCTGTATCCAAACACTTTGAAAAACATAATCGGGATCCGAAATTTCTTAAATGTATTGGAATAAAAAAATGTAAAGTTCCCTGGAGAGGTGGCAATATAAAGAACATTTTAGGAAAAAATTAGATGGAGTGGGTATTTAACGTACAGACTTTAGCCCCCCTAGGTTTAAATGTAGACTTTGATTTGTTTAACTTTTTATAAAACACTTTTTATTAATATATTTTTTGTCTACTCTTTTTGTGGTCAGTTTGGGGCTATCCTATTCATAGTTGTTACCTACGGCATTATAGTCTAGGATACCCCCAATCTGACCACATTGTAGATATTTCACTCTCACATTTGTATCCCATTATTTTATTCATTACTCTTTATTTTATATATATATGTGTATATATTTTAATACATTGGTCAAAATACTTTCTTCTTGTTATGATGCTGCTATCATTAATTATGTTTTACAATAATGGTTTTATTATTATGTATAACTCTGACTCTGTATTATATGTCTGCTCTTTGCCATTTATGTATATATATATATATATATATATAAGTTATTACTATTACCATGTTTCAATAGGCATTTAATAGCCTATTTTTTTTTAAAAAGTCCGTCTCGTTTTTTTAGCCTATTTTCTTAAAAGTCCGTTTCGTTTTTGATAACTACATTTCCCAAGCGCCTATGCGCCGATCACGTGACCCGTGTATCACACTGTTCTGTGTGCCGCGGGTCACGTGACGTACGATGCACCCGGTCACGTGACGTACGATGCACCCGCCCCCTGTGACGCACACTCCGCCCAGTGTTGGGACGGCCGCACGCATGTTTATGTGCGATCACGTGACCCGCGCACTACATTCCCCATAATGCCGTGCGGGTCACGTGACGCGCTATGTACATATTCAACAAAGTGTAACTTGTGTTGGAGGCCTCGTTTTCTATTTGTATATAATATAATATGATTGTGACATGATATACTTTTATTTTATTTATTATAATCTCTGTTTTATCTGTTACTAAAAGTTCTTTTAACTATGTATACTATGCTTAATTCTGATTGGCCAATGCTCATCAATGTTATTTTTTTGGCGCCATTTTTAAAGCACCAGTGTCCCTATATATATTCTATTCTTGCCAGGTTTTAATGTTATTCCATTTTGATAAAACCCCAGTGGTGAAACGCGTTAATGGTTTTTATTGTGTATTTTAATAATAAATTAAGTTTGGCTATATTATTGTGCCACTCATACATTTTTATTTTATTATTTTTACACATACTACATTTTTTACTATTTTATATATCCTGAGGTGGGGATTATACCGCCCACGCTATCTTTCAAGTGCAGTGAGATCTGCACTCCATTTGTGAGTATATTTCCTTCTCATTTCTATTATTCATTATATCAATAGAGAGCACTATTTGCTGTTCCTATTTTTTCCCTTTTCCTGAGAGTTGGATACCATCATACTCAAGAGGACAAGCATTCAAAATATCCTACAAGCAGGGATTATTCTGCTGAACACCTGTTACCCCTGAGCTGGTCATAGCTCATGAAAATGTGAGTGTAATACATTTTATAATTCTACCACTTTAAACACTCTGCACGATTGGTCCTTTCCCTTTGTGTTTTCCATATCACGAGACGATTTGAAGTATCACAGACAGAGGATACACTCTACCAGTGGAACCTGTGGAACAGACATTTTATTCTCTAACATATAGTGGAACTAATTTTTATTGTTTATTTAAAAAAAAATGTATACATATTTTTTATTTTTCTATTTTGTTTTAAATTTGGCGCAGCCTTTCTCTCTTCCTATTGTATATCCTTTCCAAAACTGCTGTTCATTGTCCAACTGTGAGCACAGTGAGTGGCCAGTGTGGCTGCAGGACACAGCGCGGTACCGTGTTGAGGAATATAATTTTAGGGTTAATGTTACGCAATGTAATCCCATTTGTGTGTAGCTAGGCATCAGTGCAACGCGGATAGAGCTCTGTATTGTGGCATTTAATCAACGAGAATGCAACAAAGACTGAATTATTGTAATCCAGATAGGAAGCTAAGCGTTGGCACTCGGCAGGGATATTTTATTCTAAGAATGTAAAATCTATCTCCATTTTGCTGGTGTTTGAGCAAGTTTCCTGTCGTGCAGAAGCTGCCTAAAAACGGGGGCCGCCTCAAATGCCAAATAAAGGCATTGAAATCTCTAAATGGCAACAGTAACGGTGTAAATAGGTTATTGTGCTATTAATATTGTATTCAATGTGACCCAGTTAACGGACATACAGATTGTGGGCTGCATGTTGTGTAAAGGCCTACTATTCCCAAAAATCTGCTGTGCCAGGGTTAGGTATTTTAGCCGATGGGCAGGGGACATGGAGCGTACATTAAATGAAACTAATTCAGGCTTTGCCGCCAGCATATATATTGTTGTAACTTTATATCCAGAAAGAATATTTCCTTTCAATCCACTCAGCGCTTACTGTAACAGGTAAAGGTTTCAACACAAGTGTTTTAGCAGATTTAAGAATGCAGGCAAAGTGACTGGTGATTAAATCACGTCAGTGCTCGTGGGTAAGTCGTTTCCACTTTGTTATAGATTATGTTTTGACTTCAGCCGCTATTTATGTGTAACCTGATTGATCCTGTATGTATTCAGTTTAACCAAAGCCTCAGAGCTCTGCATTATATTATATCTACAGTGGGCTTTATTCACTGCACTGTTAGATATATTCCAAAATACGGCTATTAAAAGACACATTTCTATTCCACTGATTATTATTAAGTCTGCTGACATGGAATCCATTTTGTGACAATGTTTTCAGCGCCTTTTTTCAAGAATACACCGCAAGACCTCTCTTCCTGCTACGGAACACCATCCAAACCAACAACTGCATACTCTGGATCAATAAGGCTGCCCTGATCCAACAGCTCTGGACTTTGTGATCAACTGCAAAATGGGCAGAATTGATGAGTTCCTTAAAGGACAACTGTCATCAGATTTTCTGAATCAAAGGGACACTCCAGGCTCCAAAACAAAATCCTCTAAATTAAGCTTTATGGTGCCAGGAGGCTCCCTGGAGGCAATCTTACCTCAAGAGGTTAAACCATTTTTGAACAGTTTAATCCCAACGTTGCCTCCAGCGGCGATGTACACTCCCCCAAGATAATGTTCCTACCGATTGGTTCTGAATTAAAGTTCCAAAAGTGAAACAGTCTACTGACCTACCTTCAGTCCGTCTTCTTTTATAAAGTGTATTAGTTTATAGACATTTTTGGTTCTTATTCACACAGGATGTTAGTTGGTCACAATAAATTATGTTGTGAAGCTCAAACAAGGGTTGAAGAAACAAGATTAATGAGTAAGATGGAAGATATGAGGAGGAAACTTTAGACCATATGGCTTCATTTATTTTTTAAAAGCAAGATGTGACCAAAGATAAGTGCATTTTATCCAGCAGGAAGGCATGAGATTATCCCATAAAATAGACAATCTCCATTAAACAAATATTTTTCTTTTTTTTTTTGTCAATGGAGTTTGTTGAATTTATTGTGAAAAGAGACTGTTGGTCGATAGAGGAGATAACGGCCTGGAATGTTGACCAAACGCATAGACGAGATAATACAAAGTGTGCTCTCCACCAGCCCCGTCTAAATCCAGCTTAGAGAACGGAAAGCGTGGAGTCTGGGCTGAGGGCAGGAATGGAGACTGGCCATACGAAGCTTGAATATGTCATTCTATGATTTCAGGGCTTCCAGGGGATTAGGTTTTACCAGGTCCTCTGATCTGCTGGAACGGTTTTTGTTACTCTTGCATGCATTGTACTTTCAAGAATACTCACTTATGCACCATCAGTTTCAATTCAGAGAGAAAGCCTTGTTTTTGTCTCTTAGAAACACAAGCATTATGTTGTTTTGCTTGTTCTCATTAAGGTCTGGTGATCTTAATTAACTAGTTTGATCCTGGTGATGAGTGCAGTTGCCCCATTCAATGTACAACTGGATTATATTTAAAGCAAGATTCAATGAATGTTAGTGAAATCTTCCCCAACATCCAGGCAGTTATTGTAGAATAAAGATTTCATAGAAACCCTGTAGCTGCCCTATTCAGGCAGAGCCATATGCTTTGACTGACTGATGCACATCTAGTCTCAAAATCCCACGGCAACGATAAGGTGTAATGGGTTACTTTGTAGCAGAGTAACCAACATATATACAGCTTGCATTATTTTGGTGAATGAAAATGCAGTAGTTTATCACAAGTTGATCCAGACAACGTCACAGCAAAATTTTGATCAGCTTTATTTATTAATTTATTGTTTGTTTTTTATATCATGAAAAATTGTTTTGTTGCATGATTTGTTGAATTGCCACATTAGAACCGCTCACCCCTAAAACGTAAACAATGACACACTTTATGTTTAGTTTTTTTGTGGGTTTTTCCATTTATTTAAGTTTCAGGTGCAGTTCCTCTTTAAATTGCAGAGGAGTGAAAGGCAATATGAATTGGCGGCCAACAAAATGAATCATGGGCTAAGCTTTCACACCTCCATGAACTAACCTAAAAGGTTTTAGACACCTATACCCCAGCCCGTGATGGATTAAATGTCCATTTAAATGTCATCACTAGTTATGCAAAGAAAATATTGCACAGCATTTATAATTTCACAAAAAGGACTTGTGAGAGCACTAGCACGGCAATAATTCTTCACCCTGTTGCTCCTCTTCTCCTCCCGACCACCACAAACTTTGCAACTTAACTTCACTGACAAGATCTCTACAATCTCCGTCCCCTTACAATATTTCCCCCACCCTCACTCCCTCTGCTGTTCTATGTTCATTCACATGAAGCGGAAGAGGTTTCTGATCTGCTCCAGTCCTTCCACCTCACCACCTGCTCCCTTGATCCTATTCCCTCACATCCGTACTCTGTCTCCTCTTGCTTTGACCCTCACTAAAATTTTCAGTATCTCCCTCTCCTCTACCATATTTCCATTAACCCTCAAACATGCAACTGTAACCCTGATTCTTAAAAAAAGCCCAACCTTGACCCTAACTCCCCGTCCAACTACTGCCCTATCTTGCTACTGCCTTTTGCGTCCAAGATCCTTGAAAGACTTCCTCAAGTCCAATTCTCTGCTCGACCCACTTCAATCTGGTTTCCGCACTCAGCACTCTGTGGAAATAGCACTGACCAAAGTATCCAATGATCTTCTCGCTGCAAAATCTCATGGTCACTACTCTATCCTAATTCTCCTTGACCTGTCTGCGGCTTTTGACTCTGTTGATCATCAACAGCTTCTTCTCATCCTCCGCAATATCGGTTTACAAGATATTGCTCCCTCCTGGTGCTCCTTCTACCTCTCCCAGCGCTCTTTTAGTGTTTCTTTCTCTGGCTCTGCCTCTTCCTCCCAACTCCTTTCTGTTGGTGTCCCCCAATGTTCAGTCCTTGGTCCCCTACTGTTCTCCATCTATACTGCCTCTCTTGGTAAACTCATCAGCTCCTTTGGCTTCCAATATCACTTCTATGCAGATGACACACAAATCTATCTGTCCTCCCCTGATCTCTCCCCGTCCCTCTTGACTAGTGTCTCTGACTGCCTCTCTGCTATTTCTAACTGGATGGCTGCCCACTTCCTTAAGCTCAACTTGTCCAAAACAGAACTTATGGTCTTTCCTCCCTCAAGTGTTGTTACTCCCGTGTCTCCCTCCAAGTCAATGGTGCTACCATCAGCTCCACCACGTAGGCTCGCTGCCTAGGTGTTCTCTTTGACTCCGACCTCTTCTTCACTCCTCATGTCCAGTCGCTCGCCAAATCCTGCCGCTTCTTAAAAACATTGCGCGCATCCGCCCCTACTTAACGCCAGATGCAACTAAGGTGCTGGTCCATGCCACTGTCCTCTCTCGCCTTGACTACTGCAATCCGCTTCTCAGTGGTCTTACATGTTTCCAACTTGCCCCACTGCAGTCTATAATGAATGCGGCGGCGAGGTTCATCTTCCTGTCCGCCCGCACCTCCCACGCCTCACCACTCGGTCAGTCCTTGCATTCTGGCTCTTGCTTTCAAATCTCTACATCTCTAAAATGCTGTTCCCACCTATCTATCCTCCCTAATACAAAAGTATGTCCCGTCTAGGCCCCTACGCTCTGCTGAAGACCTGCGTCTATCCTCTGTCTGTACTCCCACCTCTGATGCTCGCCTTCAAGACTTCTCTAGGGCTGCACCGTTCCTGTGGAACTCGCTTCCCTTTTCCGTTAGACGCTCACCTAGTCAAAAAATCATTAACTCACTTTTTCACAAAAGCGTATCAACTAAACTGTTAATGGCTCCAAAACCCCACACTAAGTCTTCATTGAATACTATTCTACCAATCTACTTCACTAATACTACCCTTACCTTTTGTGTCACTTTACCCCACTCCCTCTAGCATGTAAGCTCATTGAGCAGGGCCCTCATCCCCTCTGTTTCTGTGCGTCAAACTCGTCTGGTTACAACTACATATTTGTTAGTCCACCCATTGTAAAGCGATACGGAATTTGTTGGCGCTATATAAATATAATAATAATCACCTTAAATATGTCCTGATACAAAATATAGCCTTTAAATTCATATTGTTGGAAAACAAGTCACCTAAATTTTACAGCTCACAAGGCTGGTCAAAACGCATTGTTCTGTTGTCTCCTACTCGAGGGTTAATCTAACATGGGTGTCCCCTCTCAGCACTTCTTCTGCTGCCGAACCAATTGTCTCCTAGTTTTCTGTGGTTGAACACCCCTAAACTAACAGATACATTCAGGGCTCTGCAGATCAAGTCCTTGTGTGGTAGGTGTGGACTATCATTATAGTAAAATAAATGACCACTTTCTGTATCATGTACATGTGGTTGAATTGACTTTACAGTCTGCTTCAGCAGCTGGCAGGGAAACTGCTGACATGTGCGGTTTTAACTGTGCCTTTGTTTTCATTGTCCTGGCGTAAACTATTTAAACCTCTCTACTTCAGGCATATCGCTGTCACTGACACTTTCTCAGAAAACGCAAATGGTAGAGTCATTACCATTTTTTAAAAATATATATTTAAACTTTCCTAAGCTAAGTAAACCGTATCAAATAAATATGGAATGAAGAATAGTTAGTTGAAATGTTTCCCCAGAGGTCTCCATTCAGCTCGGCGTCCTTTAATGAGTTGTAACGTCTTATCCTTGAGACGCAAAATTAATGAGCAGATTGGGAGCAGTGGAGCCGCGGTGTTGGCTGTAGAACTTACCATCAATCTTGGTTTCGTTTTTAGATAGACTCTGACTTCTAACCACGTACTATATTTTATTGTGTGGCTTTCTTCTCTCTTTTGTTTTAACGATTAATGTTGGCTTCTAAAGAAATCTCACATTTTACTTGGGAACACAGACGCAATGATGTCACAGATCTCCTACTGGACGATACTGATACAGAGAGATGGACAACATCTAATATCCCCAACATAAAGTTAGGATGTCTCTAATATTGTCTCTAAAATATTTTTTTTTATTTATTATTTTTTTACAGGACCATATAAGAATGAATTGATTACTCTGTATCTCTACTTATTGAAAGTGGGATTCAAGACAAAATGTTCTTGATAAGAGTTGCCCCATTACCAGGTCACCAGCAGGAAGATGGGGGCAGGTTCTTTCTACAAATGTCCATCTTCGAAACCAAAGTCTCTTATGTCAGGTTTTGTTTGACTGGTGCCCCGTTTTTACCTTAGGTGCTAAACGTACGAAGTTCCAGAAAACAACCGCAATAAAACTCACTGTAATGTTCGTTGTGTGATGTACAATGTGAGTGCATCACAGAGTTCCAAAGCAATAAAACTCACAGTAATGGTTTATAGACTAGAATCAATTGAACAATGTATTCGAGCTGTTTTGTCTGTGTGAGGGGGCCCCTCGCAATATAATGCAGATGGTTTTAATGTTGTGGCTGATCAGTGTAAATGTATGTCAACCATTTAAAAGCCCATGTATAATACGTTTACTTCAGGTATTTTGCTCCAGAAACGACAGGCCGTAGGATAAAATATAGCAAGTCCATGCGTGTAATCCGTGAAGTTTGAATTCGTCTGAAACCATTGTCTTGTGTATTCTTGTACATTATTCCCAGTCTAATTTCTAAAAGACTTTCATTGCGGAAAACATTGACCTCTGACTACTGAGATCATGCAGTGTTTTAGGGCTATGTCCTTAGGGGTAAGAGATTTCTTTTCGCATAGAATAAAACCCTTACGTTTTCATGGTTTGGGCCAAACCACAAGCTTGCTGGGGTAGATTCTAACTATAAGCTAACCTAGAAAGAATGAAGTCTCTGGTTTCAATTTTTTTTTCCCCTAAATGCACAGCCCTTTTTTTTTTTTCCAGACGACAATAGCAAATATATAAATTGCTGTGTCTTTTTTTTCTTCTTGGTTTGCTGAAAAACGTCCCAAAATTATAGGAAAATCTCTGCAATACGCCCTTTCTCTATTCTACTCAAGTCAGCATAATTGTTCTTCCGAAGCTGGAAAACGCTGAACTTTTAAACTTGATGTACAGTAGCAGGGATTCTGTTTACTACGATTGAGCAATAATCCTTATTTTTGTTTTTCTTTATTATTCATTAATTGACCGGTTTCCTTGTGAAGGAATCTTAGATATAGGTGGGCACACATGGCAGCAGTGTAGTTTTCGCTGTTAATTTCATTTCGGTTTGTTTGTGAACCCCAATAGCTGCCGTGTGTAGACACCCAATCAGATTTCCTTCTGCTACCCACCACGAGAGAGGTTTAACGACTTCATATTCATGCACAGATTACCATTACTCCAATGCAGCCTGCATACATCGTCTGGTCTGCATTAAGCAGCTGGTGGGTATTTCTTTCAACCTGATATCAAGAAACACAGGATCAATAATCAATCACTTGGAATGTTCGCTAAGCTTCATGGAACCTCCGACACATTTCCATGTTGTAAAGTAGCTCCTGGTAGCACGGTCACTGTTAGCAGGCCTATGGTGGGTGCAGGTCCCCAGCGTCCAAGTCCTGGTCAGTGATCAGATGCTGTCTGAAGGCAGGAACAATTAAACGTATCATAAGCTGGGTCACTGCATGGGGGAGCATTGATTTGGGATGCTGAAGAGCTTGGATTTGGGTGGAAGCCACAACCCCTACTATGTGGTGTAATGAGTGACTGAACGCTTGTTGCATTTTGGAAGGACTGGCCCTTGCTTTAATATCCTCAGGTCTTTGCCATTTTTTTTTTTCTTGAATGCTTGAAAGGCTCTGAATTTAGATACCGTTTTGTGCTGAGTAAGCAATCATATTGATTAATTACCACTACATATATCTTTATTATAACAAAATATTGTAGTATTTCACGTAGGGCAGTGTTTTAGGATAAAATAATAAAATGTACCGTAATTATTACGCACAATTCTAAAATCAATGTTAACTCACATGCCATACCAGATTAATACAGGTGTGTAGAGGAAAGATGTCTGTCCCGCAGACTGTATATCTGTAATGCTGCACCATTTATCTGTCAGTTTAAAAGGCTAATATGGGCACCATAATATAAAATGAAGTTGTTATGGTGTGAGGTGGTCCCCAGACACAGACTTGCCTGAAGTGGTTACACTGTTCGTTATGTCTTCAGCCTGGCACTTACCAGCTCTGCTGCTTGGCTTCCGTTGCAGTCAGAGGCTATTCACAAAATGAAGTGAAAAAGGTTTTGCCTCCGTGGACCTCCTCACACCATAACAACTTCATCCAAATTAAGTTGTCACGGTTCCCAAAATGTCCCTTTAATATAAACATCTCCCTCAATGTGTGAAACATGTGTCATCTGCTTAGTCTAGCTTTTAAAAATAGACTATTTGTTCATGAAATGATATCGCTGCATGCTCTCATTCAGAGAGTGACTGGGTCTGATCGTTCTTTAATATGAACCTTCAGGTGAGGAATTTCTCCCCAAGTTAAAAATCTTTCCTCTTTCCCAAAGATCCCGATAGCTATTTTTATTATGTGGGTTTAGTTCCGTCAGATGTGCTTGGGTGTTTGGAATTCTTCAAGTTTAATGGCAATAGTCGTAACATAAAATTTCAATTTACTGCTCTCGGCGTGTAATCCTTCAGTCATAAAGCGGGCAGACAGGGTCTGGTGTAAAATGTCTAGAAGAGAGCTTTGGAATATTAGGATATGTTAAATCTAAATCCCATCTTAAATAAATGATTTGTTCTGTTGACATTGCCAATAAATGTTCATTCATATTCCCCTAATAAAACTCTGAGCAGCTGACAGTCGGGTCTTGGTGTATTCATTTCAGACAGCTCTGAGATTCTTTATGCTTCGGGCATTGATAGGTCTCTTGACCAGGTACCTGTTTCTCCAGTTAAGCAATTTATGGGTAGAATTTGATCAAAACGCGGGTTAAAAAAATACGGCAGATTCGACCCCTATCTGTAAGCACTATTTAGTGCACCTGCCCCATTCCCTCTACAATTGATGGCCATTCAGATTTGATGGGGCTCCGTATTTCAAGTTTGAGGGAACCTCTGCTGCATAACGTACTGTAAAAGTGGTTTGATTATTTTTGCTATTAAAGCTTTCGCCATTCCAATTCACCATGTTTTTAGAGGTTTGAATGTTGTTATGGTATTTCCTGTTGGGCCTTGAGATAAATAATTAGGCCTTGCTTGTGATCAGTACACTGTGTAAATGGTAAGATTGTGAGTCCTTTCTGGTAGTTTATTTTCCAGTAAATCGGCAAAGCTAGCCTTTGCATAAAAAAAAAAAAAAAAAACATTTTCTATAAGATAGACAGATGGAAATTGTCGGAACATTCTTTTGCTTCATTACCAGGAATGAGAAAAGAAAATGTCATGAGTCTGGATAGTGGTGTGGGGAAAAAAAATAGTAAGAAGTTATATGGAAAAAAACAAGAAAATCTGAATAGAGACAGTGACAGTAATCGTTATAATAGGTAAATTAAATATGTTTAATTATATTTTCAGGCTGAGAAGAAAGGTGTTCAGTTAATTAAATTTAAACTCAAATACATGTACACTTGGGTCCTTGAGCTGTGCGTTTGGTTGGTGCAGTGCTTTGAGCTGTGAATAGGGTACGTGCGGGTGCTTTGAGCTGTGCGTTGGGTACGTGCGGGTGCTTTGAGCTGTGCGTTGGGTACGTGCGGGTGCTTTGAGTTGTGCGTTGGGTACGTGCGGGTGCTTTGAGTTGTGCGTTGGGTACGTGCGGGTGCTTTGAGCTGTGCGTTGGGTAAGTGCGGGTGCTTTGAGCTGTGCGTTGGGTACATGTGGATGCTTTGAGCTGTTGGGTACGTGGATGCTTTGAGCTGTTGGGTACGTGGGTGCTTTGAGCTGTGTGTTGGGTACGTGCGGGTGCTTTGAGCTGTGCGTTGGGTAGGTGCGGGTGCTTTGAGCTGTGCGTTGGGTAAGTGTGGGTGCTTTGAGCTGTGCGTTGGGTACATGTGGATGCTTTGAGCTGTTGGGTACGTGGATGCTTTGAGCTGTTGGGTACGTGGGTGCTTTGAGCTGTGTGTTGGGTACGTGCGGGTGCTTTGAGCTGTGCGTTGGGTAGGTGCGGGTACTTTAAGCTGTGCGTTGGGTCGGTGCGGGTGCTTTGAGCTGTGCGTTGGGTCGGTGCGGGTGCTTTGAGCTGTGCGTTGGGTAGATGCTGATGCTTTGAGCTGTGTGTTGGGTAGGTGCAGGGGCTTTGAGCTGTGCGTTGGGTAGATGCTGATGCTTTGAGCTGTGCGTTGGGTAGGTGCAGGGGCTTTGAGCTGTGCGTTGTGTAGATGCTGATGCTTTGAGCTGTGCGTTGGGTACGTGCGGGTGCTTTGAGCTGTTGGGTACGTGGGTGCTTTGAGCTGTACGTTGGGTACATGCGGGTGCTGTGTGTTGGGTATGTATGGGTGCTTTGAGTTGTGCGTTGGGTAGGTGCGGGTGCTTTGAGCTGACTCCTTAACGGCCAGGTAGTTGGAGCATGTCAATCCATATTGCTGGCACCTTTCACAATTGGACGATTCAATTAAATATTAATGTAAAAGGATTCAATCAGTTTAGTACGGCACATACAAAGGCCTCTGTGAAGGCCAAAACGTTTCCCCTTTGTTCCAATGAACCTGCTTTGTGCAATATCCTGAGTGCCTGGTCCTGACTTTCTTCATATCTGCTAAATTGGGATTTGCCAACCCTTGGCCTGGAGCACCAGGTTTGTATGCGAGAGTGCGGGATATTTTTGTGTATACTACTAGTACGGCACATAAACACAATGCATGTAAAATGTCATGATATACGTCCTTTGCGGTTCTGATATCCCGTCTGCAAAATAAGGCATAATGTTGGAACACCAAGTCCCAGTGTTTTATCATTATATAGTAATAGAGAAGCAGTGCAATTAGTATTCACAGGGATATTCACTAAGATACAATGTTTATAGTATGCAGATTCAGTTAGTTTGAAAGGCCGGATCCTCAGTCCCACAGGGTAGAACAGTAGCTACGAAGCAGAAATACTAAATTATCAGTTTGTGAGGAAAATGATTTTAATATGAAAGCGGGGCTTGGCATGAGCTCATTCTCTGGCCTCCATCCTGGTGGATTCAGACACTGAAAGAACATTTTTGCACAGTAGCACATTTTATTAGTAAGGATTGGAAAGTCTAACTCCTCAGATGTTTGCTTTGGCTCTCCAGTGAATCGTCCTGCCCCCGTAAAGGTATATATCAAAAATTCTCGCCTCCAGAGTGTCCTTCTCTGCTTCCCCTCCGCAAACTGACTCGACTTTATTTGGCATGCCTATCACTTGCTACAATTTATCAGTTGGTTTGGATGAATACCTATAAGCCTGTAGCTGTTTAGCAGTGTGTGCTGGTGATATGTCTGCCTTTTGTTGTAAGGTCGCTTACAGATTTGGAGAGTAAATCTAAACACGTGTTATTGATGTTGTTTGAAAGGCATATTCCAGCGGGCTCGCATTGTATTGTCTGCAAATGAACTTGATGCTTTGTGTTAATTTGCTGAGTGCTACATTTTTCTACTGGCATTCAAGGCAATCCAACGAATACAGCAGCTTCTGCAAACCGCACGGGGACTTCACACAGTAAGCCCCATCGTAGAACGTAGGAATTAATAATTTCAACACAAACAGTTCTGTTGTATTCAATTAAACTCCTGGCCATCTCCCACAGAGGCTCATGTGACACTGAGTAAATCCCAAGGCATATAGACACCCACGGGCAGGATACAGACATTGTTATATTTACATACAGGGAGAGATACTTATATTAGACTGCAGTCACAAAGGAAGTGTCTGCCCTCCGATTGGCTGCAGAATGAGTGCTTGCAATCTGTGAAGCAGGTTTTTACTCCCTGTTATGGAGGCATTTACATATTTTACCCCATTATCAACTCACCACTGTCTACAATGTTTATCGTTCCCAAATAGGAACTAAGGCTAAACCCATGATAATTATTGGTAGACACGTAGTCCCGTCCTCCTATACAATCTTAGAAAGCTCATGCAAATTCGGCAAAGTTAAAGAGAAATTAGAGAAAAAAGCTATTTCCCCCTTGATATATTTTGTGTTTTGTTTTTTTGGTAACATTTTCACATTAGATATACCTAGATTTCAGATTGTTTCTGTAAATGTAAATTATCAAAAATAAATGATCAGAGTCACATTAAAAGATTGCCTATTAAAAGCAATAACCCATAGTTCTGAGTGTTGATGATCCCAGCTCAGAATTAGTTTTGCCTGATATCGCCAACTGTGTGACGGAGTCCTCCTATTTAACAAACATATCAGAAATATATCCAAATACGTGAATTCTGAGGTACTAGGAAAGGGATGATAGTAGCGAGATGCATATTTGTATTTTTTTTTTTTTTTAATTTTAAATTTGAGAAATGTAGGCAGCAAATAAATTTCATGCTGACTTCTGAAACCACATAGTATTTGGACATACGGTATGCATTGCCAGGGTTGAGTTCAGAGTTCTGGTCATGTTCTGGTGACTTTACTTCCAGTCCATTTGTACACAGCTGAAAACCGCACTTCCCTGACGTCAATTCAAGCTGATCCCCAAAGAGCTGGTTGAGGAAAACGTGGAGTGTATTCAGTAACACCAACACAGTAACATATCCAGACTATTGAACTTTGTAATTCCCCAGCCTCCTGCCAAGTTCGTGAAAGTAATATTTTGTACATATTCCTGCTGGCTGGTCTAGTCATTTATAGCGTGTTTTTCTGAAACCTTCATTGTTTTCTGAATTTCGTTACCTTGCTCTCTTGTTCCTATTGCCTCAGCAATTGCTCATCTGTGTAGCTCATCATAAAATTTGAGGGGGTATATATATATCGGCCTTTTATGGCAGGACATATAGAGCCTCATATTGTGCATAAACTGTCTTTACGTTCTATTAGGTGTTGTTACAGGAGAGGGAATGGTCCCGGTGTTTGAGATTCATTATAATTTAGATGGTGGTTAATCTGTAGAAGGTACTAAAATTCTATGTGCTCCTTCAATAGAATCTGTTGGTCACATTCTCTTTATTTATTTATTACTGCTATTTATAAAGAGCCAACAAATAATGCAGCGCTCTTGAACCGTTTCTGTAACCTGTACATATCCTGCACTTTATAGTTTAGTCTTAAGCACTAAGCGTTAAACAGATCCACTCCATCAGGTGGAAATATATTGGTTGTTGTGCCTCACATCAGAGTAAGGAAAGGACAGTGCTACATTGTGCCCCGCATGACCAAAGACTTTGAGGTCAAGAAAAAGTGCCTTCATACTTTCGACCCAGGCTTCTGCTTCCCATGTTTTCACCGATGTTTATACCAAACTGATCTCTTAAAACTTGTAAGGTTGTATAGAGAACAAGCTTACAGTGATTGAATCTAGAAGTAATTGTTTAAATCGTTCCTGTTTGTTTTGCCAGAGTTGTATTGTTTTGTCTGTCTGTCTGCCACAACTAGTTTTCTCGTTCTCATAGACGTAAACCTTTAGTGTTTAAGTCCTCGTAGGTGGAACTACGAATGATGTAGTATAAATACTATTCTCAATATTTATTATTTAAATCTTGAAAAAATATAAAAGAAAAACAGAACATTTCAAACACAATGATTTCTATTTTGAAACATCAAACTGCCTCTCTTTGCACTTTTTTGTTGAAACGTTACTGGCAGCCTATCGAGCAGGACATCTCAGAGACTTCCTGTCCCTAGGTGTACTACAAATGGTCGGCCTTGGACTCACTTGGACAAGTTATTCAGTTTTAAAGTGACCTTTCTTGTGTTGCTAA
Source organism: Pelobates fuscus (assembly GCF_036172605.1). Classification (NCBI taxonomy): domain Eukaryota; kingdom Metazoa; phylum Chordata; class Amphibia; order Anura; family Pelobatidae; genus Pelobates; species Pelobates fuscus. The sequence continues at coordinate 161,258,251 of NC_086325.1, forward strand.
GACTCTGAATTTGCAGAATTGTTTTGATTCAGTCAAAAGAGGACTATGGACGGGGTCAACTCCTGCATCTCGGAGTGAAAACATGTGGAAGACACATTCCATGTGCAGAGCAATACCGTAGTATGATCCTCGTTTGCATTCTTATTCTCCTGGCCAACTCTGCTCATTCTACAATCTAACACACTCTTCAAATCTTTCTTTATAGCAGCACTTAAAATTCTCTCTCTTCCATAAAGTGTTTTGTTTTAAAGTCTACATAATCCACATGTTGCAAAGCATTTGTGTTTCAAAGTACCATTAGTTTTTAAGTGGAGTAAGACTGAGAAACTGGCTTGTTGGTGATTTGCGTTACTCTCTTCTCACTGAGTGCTGAGTGGTCAGCAGGCCACAGAATGAGTTCACATATTTAAAAAGGAGCAAATATCAACAACACTTTCTTCTCGTCTATTGCTTCATCGTATTTGCCTCTATCTTGGTGGTCCTGTTGTGTACAGAACGTTCCAATGCCCTCATGAATATGCAATGTGTCCAGTATAAAACCCTCACTGGAGGTACAGAGGAGCTTGTCCAAATTTGGCAAAGAGGACAGGGGGCAGCTTCAGGTACTGGGAACTGGTAGTTGCACCCTCAATAATCCATTTTGATTATGACATTTCCATGTAATAAACCAGCTTTCTACATAGCATGCCACAGAAGAAAACTCATTAATGTAGTATTTATTTGCTTATGTGAGGCTATCCGGGTAGGAATTGTTTAACCTCTGTCCCCTTTCCTATACAGCTAATTGATTTTATATGTCTGGTTTACAGTGAGCTCTCCTGAAGTATTGACCTTTTTTTTTTATTTATTTTTTTAATAAGAATAGATATACAGATATTTGCACATATCAAAAGGCAAGAGATCGGTCCATCCCATAGAATTTATATATATATATATATATTGTAAAAAAAAAACATTAACAAAGGAAAATACAGGCAAGTAACAGGTTGTATGATTCCATCTTTAGTATGAAAAATATTATCTGTAGGAATCATGACAACAATAGCTAATGTTAATGCAACTTGTAAAGTCATGTTCCCACTTCACTGATCGGCATAAACTTGAGAGGGAAAGGAGTGTAGGTCGGTGACTACCTCTATCCTCTTACCATAATTAGGTCAAGTTCACATATTCTAACACACAGACCAGATTTTATGACAAGAGGGCAGGGTACCTCTAACCGTCGCAATGAGTTTGTCTATGAGTTTATCTTCAATCGATGCTTTAACCTCTCTAATGCTAGGTAGGTCTTGTTTGAGCCAGTTGGTCGCTATTGATCGCCTAGCAGCCAATGTTATTAAATTTTAAAGTTTTTGCACCTGTTTATACCGCCTATAGGTCTTGATAATAGGTATGACCATGGATCTAGGTCGAAAGATCTTTGGAGCACCGTCACTAAAAGGTGTTGATTATGTTTCCAGAAGGTGGTTGTTTTTTGGCACTGCCACTACATATGTATGTAGGTCCATTATTGTCCACACCCCCTTCAGAATGTATCGGTAGATGTTTCGCCCATTCTGAATAACTTGACTGAAGTTGTATAGCAGCGAAATAGTATTTTATGTATATGTTCCTGTATAGTATCCGCAATAGATGTGGACACTGAACTGTCCCAAATGTCTCGCAACACCTCTACTGGTCGTCCTTCCTTTGTTTAGTGTATGTCAGGTCTTCCCATACCCGGGAGTTAGTGCAGATATAATCATACATTATCTCAGTTGCATAAACTTTCAAAATAAGTAAGGTCTTTTGTTTAGCAATCTTTTAGCAAAATCGCTAACTTGGACATAGCAGAAGAAATCCCTGGGTGTCATACGGACCTTCTCTGCCAGTTTCTCAAAATCTGTAGGTGAGTTCCTTCCCATAACTGATAGATGCGTTAAATTCCTGTCGCTTGCAATTTTCCAAAATCCTGTGGATGCATCCCTGGGGGGGGAGGGGATCTCTATTTCTTAGATGCGAGGCCATAGGTTTGCTTGATAATCAAAACTTGTCTCGGACTCTGTCCCATATCCTGAGGGAGTAAAGGCTGGCAGGGCATTGAGTCCTCAAGTTGGCTCTCTGCGATGCTCACAGCCATAAATAGAACTGAGGTAGATCAGATCCCATCAATATGGACTCAAGATCTACCCTACTCCTAAGACCTGGTGGGGCGTGCCATAATATAATTTGGTTTAGTTGAGCTGCATAGTAATACATAATCAGGATAAGAAAGTCCTATCCTCCCCTTCTCTTTGGTCTGTATAATAATCTCCTCGCTATATAGTGTCTCTTATTATACCATATAAACCAGTCTTTGCACATCTGCAGACTGTGTAAGTTCTTTACCTCTTAACTGGTATTGATAAAGAGGAAAAGGAGGTGTGCAACAAATTGTATTTTAGTGTATTCTACCTATCCACGGAATCTTCTTTCCCAGGTATCATCTCTATGGGTCCGAAGAGTGGGAGAGTAATTGGCTTTGAATAGAGTGGTTGGATTTGAGGGGAAATTGATAGGGAGGAGGGGGGAGGTTAATTATGAATACACAGGGAACATTATTAAAGGAAAGCTGAAAGAAACAATAAATGAGAGTGCCGCTTTAAACCTTTTTATATTTCCATGCAGCTGTTCATTTCATTTAGTGATACTCGAGGCCACGATGCTTCGTGCTCATCTTGGCCACGATGCCTCATGCTCATCATTTGGCAATAATGGTGCGTGAGGTCAACCTATTATCTATCATTGAGAACAAATAGTGTATCTGGGGATGATCAAAACCACATTTTGAACTCTGAAAATACCTTCAGTTTCACGGTCTTACTTGCATTCAGTATTTTAGTCAGCCAAATGAGAGCATGTACGTTCAAACCTTGAGCAGATTAACCCTTTAAAATCCATGGAAGTCCTACCATGCCCGAGACTAGAATCTCTCTTTTACGCTCAGTAGATGCTAAGGAGAATAATATGCCTTTAACGCTTTGTGAACGATATTTAGACGTTAATATGTGTAAATATATTATTTTCTTAATCACTTTCTGTCTTATATCTTCCTCTTTGTAAGACATGAAATAACCTAAAAAGTTAATGAATAGCTCCACCCACCGCGCATTAAAGTCCCCCTGTGGCCACGAGCACTGCTGGGAAGTATGAAATAAGAACAAACAGGTGAAAAGCTCATGAAATGCTGTTTATAGTGAGTGCGCCATTGAAGCGTTAAGCGTATTCCGTCCAGTTAAATCCACTCTTGTAACAATGGGTTCCTGCCGTGCTGGAGGGCAGGAGGGCGCACTGGGAACGTGTTTTCCATGTTTTTAAAAGTAACAACAATGTTTTGGATATAAAAAAAAAAAAAACAATGGTTCCCTTGCATGAGCTTGCAGACCATTTGTTTTATTAAGTAAAATTAAAGACTGGATCTTAGGGTGTGACTGGGGGAGGGGGGAATTAAAAGAGAATATGTTTGCCCTGTAATATCACATGGTGCTTGCTTTTCACTGTGATAGCAAAGACAGCAGAATTATAGATTCATAGATAAAACGTATATAGAGATAATTTCTTGGTCTATGAGTAAGTTGCGTGGGGTATAGAGGTGTGGGACTTGGGTTGTACCTCTCCTGACCAGCACTATGCCACTGACTAGTCACCTTTAAATAAAATGGCTAGCACAATGCCATGTCTATTCCTCATGTTTCTTATTGAATTGACCCCATCATTTTAACTTTTTATATGTTGCAGCTTACATGAATATATGCTGTTATATTTGTTTAGTTGTAATTTATGTAGCCATTTAGCATAAAATATTAATGTCAAGATTAATATATACTACAACACATAAAAAATAAAAGAACACTATGTCAGGAACACAAATGTGTTCCTGACCGAATGGTGTTAAAACCACCATTTAGGTGCTCTCCCAACCCTCTTAACCCCCTATAAAATAATAAAACGCCCCACCCCCAATCTGCCTCTTTGCTGACATCATCAGAATTTACGACTTTGAAAGCATTGGATTGGTTAAAATTGGGGTCAGGGGGCAGGGCCAAATGCAACTTGGCCAACCAACACCTCATCATAGAGCTGCATTGAATAAATGCATCTCTATAAGGAAAATTCAGCGTATTCAAGCCTATTGTGCAGCACTGCCCCAGGAAGCACCTCCAGTTGCCATCTGAGGAGTGGCCATTGGAGGTGTCCCTAGGGGGGCAATGTTAACCCTGCCTTTTCTCTGAAAAGGCTGTATTTACATGAAAATGCCTGCAGGGATGATTATACCCACCAAAACAACTACATTAAGCTGTAATTGTTCTGGTAGCTATAGTGTCCTTTTAACATATCATCATAGGTGTCCTTTAAAATACAATATTGTTTATTCAGGTTAAAGTTTGTTTTAGAATAAATAATCACGACAAACAGGGAAAGTGATTTATGAATTTCATAGAATTTTGGAGACACGATCGTGTGTGCACGTGCAGCAGGCTCCAGCAATAGTGGTGGGGCACGAGAGTGGGAAGGCGGTGAGGCAGTTTGTAGAGATCTAGGTTTTGTGTTCTGTGATTTTAGTTTTTACTTTTTTAGGTGTATTTAGGATCTGCATTAAATTACACTCTGCAGCTTGTTTTCAGGACTATCTGCACCTTAATGTGTTAGTTAATTAGTTTCACATTTATTATTATTTACCACTTGTAAGTGCAATATAGGTCAAATATTAAATAAAACAGCGGTAAAAAAATAACATGTTTAATACCGGTGAGTAAAACATTTTAATCAATTTCTAATATTACAGTAACTGTGGATGGGGTTATGGCGAGGGATGAGCGCTGTAAAGAGCCTCCATTTTTGCATTCTCGAGTTTTTTACTTTGTTTTCTGGGTATAATTGGAGTCGCCAGACCTGCGTTTCACTGGCAGAGGGTCGTACCAGACTGCGATACTTATAACCCCACATTAAATGATATAAAAAGCCATTATCTCCTCATTAGCCAAGGATTAGTTTCCGTCCACTCGAATGGGTTTTAAAATCTTTGCTGAAGAGACAGATCGCCTCTCACCAGGTGGCGAGAAGCTGCGCCACGTACAAATACACTAAACCTTTAACCCCTTAAGAACCAAACTTCTGGAATAAAAGGGAATCATGACATGTCACACATGTCATGTGTCCTTAATGGGTTAAACAGCAAATGTAAAAACAGAAAAATCACTTTTTAAATTAGCTTTCCCTTAAAGACATAAGAAATGTAACCATGTTTATAAATGCATGTTGGGTTTATTTTTTTTGGAGGGGGGTGGGGGGGGGGGGGCTTGTGTTAGTTTGTAGGAAAACAAGTCCAGACTTTTTATACATAACCGCCTATAAGCCTTAAAATTAAAGTCGTCACCTGATGTGTCAAATCATGGCATCATTTTCACAGATGTCCAAAACCTCATATAGTGATAAACGCGGCACTGAAATAATATGAATTAAAGATACAAACTTTATGGAAAACTCCATGAATGAAGGTCAATGTAGTCCTAATAGATCGTAAGACTACGGTAAGTAGTCTCTACTACTATTTTTTATTTTTTTATATTACTTTTCCTACACTTGACAAAAGACAGAGTTACCTTTATCAAGTTGTGTTACTACCCCCATCCGTCACTAGTTATGCATGTAGAGCAAAAAGCTTTGTCCCTGGGCGATCCCGCAGTCTTACGGGATTCTCCATAGACCTCGGTGTTGTACACTCATACAGGTCTGAGAGTAAAACACTGAGATGGACTTTTCTTGGTTGCTGAAGCTCCAGGACCTGAGGAGGACCAGCAGTAATATCATGGTGGCCGCCGTGAGGGACAGGCTCAGATAGGTACAACTCGCCTGCCCCTGGACCCCATGGCCACTAGACACAAGGTAAAGCATTCACTGTCAGGGGGATTACTAATTTTGCAATGCAAAGACCCGAGATGGTAACATAGTTGCGTTACATTTACAGGAGGGCATGACTGTCTGCAACTAATAAAACCTTTTGCTAAAGAACAAAGACTAGATGCGTTGGTAACCTGACACAATCTTACACTCACTGTTGGTTTAAAGTCAGCAAAGCGAATATATGGAAACTATTCTCATCTTTCTGTATAACTGAATCCAGGTCTTCTAGAGCCACCCCTGACCCTGATTAAACGCTAGGAGACGTCACCATGATTTCTTATCGTTATTTAATATACAGATGTATGGAACGCGTTCGCTGTGTAACTCAATTCGCAAAACGTCTAATACAAGACTTTCCCAGATCACGATGGAAAAAGTGACCGTGTACTGCATGTCCGTCTAAAATTCCTATCCTGATTACAGCATGCTTTTTGGATTCAGAACGTATCTGGGGGTGGGAGAGAGAGAAAACTCAGCATTTTGGAGGAGAGGCCTTAAATCAGCACTGCAATGATGCATGCTACGGACAGACACTCACAATTATTAATGTGTATACAGTATATAAAAATGTAGATACAATCTGGTTACGGTGAGAGAAAGATGAGTGGATTACAATAACATGATCTGTCAGAGAAACTTAGAAATGTAACTATTTCCCATTAAAAGAATACGATTTTTTTTATTGTCATGCATATCGCACACATATCTACCAAACCATTAACAGCAAACCGTGAGGTTAATATTTATGTAGATATAAAAATAAAAGTATACGGTGTAAAAACAAAGAACAGATCTTGTACAGCAGTGAACTGGTAAAGCCATACGGGGCAGCGTCGCTATCCGAACTCTTCAAACTCGCATATAGTCACAGAATTTTATCTCTGCTAGCAATTAAAGTAACACAAAAAGGGAAATACGTACAGGCTGAGTGAGAGTTTACCACGGTGGGGGAGGGAGACCCATTCCTTCTTTATTTGAAAGGTATATTTTTGGCTTGCTCTGTCTGCAAAGTAAGATTTATCCCATGAATTTATTGGCTGTAACCCTGCTGTATATTAGGGATGTTTATCAGGGTGATTAGCGATTCCTTATTTACTGCATGCAGCTACATACCCCAACATGCAGGTTGCACCTCGATACAGATGGGATGTTTGGAATATCACTCCCCTTCATTGGAAGTGCTATTGTCACTGTGTTAGATATTACCTCCCCCTCGTCTATTCTATCTACCGCCTTCTCCTACATGACAATCCGCGCAGGCAGCATTTCCCCCTGTAGGAGGATTCTCCTGCTCTTTCAGACAATAAGCCAAGTATGGTCAATGCCTCGTGGATCAAGAGGTTCAGTGAATTCAATCTGAAATGAAGTCTTGTTTGCACTCGCTACAATATGATAAGAACGTGCACGTTTGTGAAACAGGCTCAGACCATTATATCAGAAAAGAGGTCTGGTTAAAATATATTGTTTCTAATAGCAAGTACAATTTGTATATGGGTTACCTGTTTGTCATGGTTAAACCTAGTCCTTTTAAACTGTCTAAGCATCATGGGAAATGTTACGAAAGGTTCTCTAATCTTCCAATAAATAATGTTACTGCTATCTATTAAAAATATCCTTTCTGCCTGGTCCCACCACAGGGGACAGTAAAATAAGGTGAGGACTCCTGACTCTGGATTCAGGGCAGAAAGCATCATCTATCAGATCAAACTCCAATCCTTGATCTGTAGCTCTGCGATTCTTGTAATCACACTGGCCGTGCAGGCTAGGACACATCAGCTTTTTATTAATCCACGAACCGTACGTCATGTTTTACTTTAATCTCATCTCCACACATTTAAACCAACAAATCTGATCACACGCAGTGCTGTTACTCCATGCGCTGGGGATAGTCATCGACTGTGAATGTAGAACTTCCATCGTTCTTCCAACGATTTGGGAAATATGGGATCCGTATCGCTTTCCCCAGCACGTGCTGAGCTACACACGTGGACTTGTAAGGTAGATGGCATTATCTGGACCCTCTCTTCTCCTGTGCTGCGTTGGATGACAGGAGTCACTAGCAGGAAAGTGGAGCAATTGCCACAGAATCCGTAGCTTACCTTGCCGATTCCATTCCGGTTCTTATAGCTTTTGGAACTTTGCACCCTGTTTCTGTAAGGGCCATTCCCAGGATCTCTTACATTGGTTTTATTTAATATGAATGCGATGGGCATCGGAATTCATTACAGTCCCTGTATCTCTGTGCTGTTTATTATCTGTGTAAATAGCAATTCTGGGGCACAGCTCTGAAAGTGCGCTAATTAGCAGAAATACTGCTTTTTGTCTCTATAGTAACTGCTCCACTTGACTAGCTGGTCAGGACTACCAGTATGTGTAGGTAGGTGGCTGGTCGGGAGTACCAGTCTGTGTATACATGTAGGTAGGTGGCTGGTCGGGAGTACCAGTCTGTGTATACATGTAGGTAGGTGGCTGGTCGGGAGTACCAGTCTGTGTATACATGTAGGTAGGTGGCTGGTCGGGAGTACCAGTCTGTGTATACATGTAGGTAGGTGGCTGGTCGGGAGTACCAGTCTGTGTATACATGTAGGTAGGTGGCTGGTCGGGAGTACCAGTCTGTGTATACATGTAGGTAGGTGGCTGGTCGGGAGTACCAGTCTGTGTATACATGTAGGTAGGTGGCTGGTCGGGAGTACCAGTCTGTGTATACATGTAGGTAGGTGGCTGGTCGGGAGTACCAGTCTGTGTATACATGTAGGTTGCTAGCTGGTCGGGAGTACCAGTCTGTGTATACATGTAGGTAGGTGGCTGGTCGGGAGTACCAGTCTGTGTATACATGTAGGTTGTGAGCTGGTCGGGAGTACCAGTCTGCGTATACATGTAGGTAGGTGGCTGGTCGGGAGTACCAGTCTGTGTATACATGTAGGTTGCTAGCTGGTCGGGAGTACCAGTCTGTGTATACATGTAGGTTGTGAGCTGGTCGGGAGTACCAGTCTGTGTATACATGTAGGTTGCTAGCTGGTTGGGAGTACCAGTCTGTGTATACATGTAGGTAGGTGGCTGGTCGGGAGTACCAGTCTGTGTATACATGTAGGTAGGTGGCTGGTCGGGAGTACCAGTCTGTGTATACATGTAGGTAGGTGGCTGGTCGGGAGTACCAGTCTGTGTATACATGTAGGTAGGTGGCTGGTCGGGAGTACCAGTCTGTGTATACATGTAGGTAGGTGGCTGGTCGGGAGTACCAGTCTGTGTATACATGTAGGTAGGTGGCTGGTCGGGAGTACCAGTCTGTGTATACATGTAGGTAGGTGGCTGGTCGGGAGTACCAGTCTGTGTATACATGTAGGTAGGTGGCTGGTCGGGAGTACCAGTCTGTGTATACATGTAGGTAGGTGGCTGGTCGGGAGTACCAGTCTGTGTATACATGTAGGTAGGTGGCTGGTCGGGAGTACCAGTCTGTGTATACATGTAGGTAGGTGGCTGGTCGGGAGTACCAGTCTGTGTATACATGTAGGTTGCTAGCTGGTCGGGAGTACCAGTCTGTGTATACATGTAGGTAGGTGGCTGGTCGGGAGTACCAGTCTGTGTATACATGTAGGTTGTGAGCTGGTCGGGAGTACCAGTCTGCGTATACATGTAGGTAGGTGGCTGGTCGGGAGTACCAGTCTGTGTATACATGTAGGTTGCTAGCTGGTCGGGAGTACCAGTCTGTGTATACATGTAGGTTGTGAGCTGGTCGGGAGTACCAGTCTGTGTATACATGTAGGTTGCTAGCTGGTTGGGAGTACCAGTCTGTGTATACATGTAGGTAGGTGGCTGGTCGGGAGTACCAGTCTGTGTATACATGTAGGTAGGTGGCTGGTCGGGAGTACCAGTCTGTGTATACATGTAGGTAGGTGGCTGGTCGGGAGTACCAGTCTGTGTATACATGTAGGTAGGTGGCTGGTCGGGAGTACCAGTCTGTGTATACATGTAGGTAGGTGGCTGGTCGGGAGTACCAGTCTGTGTATACATGTAGGTAGGTGGCTGGTCGGGAGTACCAGTCTGTGTATACATGTAGGTTGTGAGCTGGTCGGGAGTACCAGTCTGTGTATACATGTAGGTAGGTGGCTGGTCGGGAGTACCAGTCTGTGTATACATGTAGGTTGCTAGCTGGTCGGGAGTACCAGTCTGTGTATACATGTAGGTTGTGAGCTGGTCGGGAGTACCAGTCTGTGTATACATGTAGGTTGCTAGCTGGTTGGGAGTACCAGTCTGTGTATACATGTAGGTAGGTGGCTGGTCGGGAGTACCAGTCTGTGTATACATGTAGGTTGTGAGCTGGTCGGGAGTACCAGTCTGTGTATACATGTAGGTTGCTAGCTGGTTGGGAGTACCAGTCTGTGTATACATGTAGGTAAGTGGCTGGTCGGGAGTACCAGTCTGTGTATACATGTAGGTTGCTAGCTGGTTGGGAGTACCAGTCTGTGTATACATGTAGGTTGCTAGCTGGTCGGGAGTACCAGTCTGTGTATACATGTAGGTAGGTGGCTGGTCGGGAGTACCAGTCTGTGTATACATGTAGGTTGCTAGCTGGTCGGGAGTACCAGTCTGTGTATACATGTAGGTTGGGAGCTGGTCGGGAGTACCAGTCTGTGTATACATGTAGGTTGGGAGCTGGTCGGGAGTACCAGTCTGTGTATACATGTAGGTAGGTGGCTGGTCGGGAGTACCAGTCTGTGTATACATGTAGGTTGTGAGCTGGTTGGGAGTACCAGTCTGTGTATACATGTAGGTTGCTAGCTGGTTGGGAGTACCAGTCTGTGTATACATGTAGGTTGTGAGCTGGTCGGGAGTACCAGTCTGTGTATACATGTAGGTTGCTAGCTGGTTGGGAGTACCAGTCTGTGTATACATGTAGGTTGGGAGCTGGTCGGGAGTACCAGTCTGTGTATACATGTAGGTTGGGAGCTGGTCGGGAGTACCAGTCTGTGTATACATGTAGGTTGCTAGCTGATCGGGAGTACCAGTCTGTGTATACATGTAGGTTGGGAGCTGGTCGGGAGTACCAGTCTGTGTATACATGTAGGTTGGGAGCTGGTCGGGAGTACCAGTCTGTGTATACATGTAGGTTGCTAGCTGGTCGGGAGTACCAGTCGGTGTATACATGTAGGTTGGGAGCTGGTCGGGATTACCAGTCTGTGTATACATGTAGGTTGGGAGCTGGTCGGGAGTACCAGTCTGTGTATACATGTAGGTTGGGAGCTGGTCGGGAGTACCAGTCGGTGTATACATGTAGGTTGGGAGCTGGTCGGGATTACCAGTCTGTGTATACATGTAGGTTGCTAGCTGGTTGGGAGTACCAGTCGGTGTATACATGTAGGTTGCTAGCTGATTGGGAGTACCAGTCTGTGTATACATGTAGGTAGGTGGCTGGTCGGGAGTACCAGTCTGTGTATACATGTAGGTTGTGAGCTGGTCGGGAGTACCAGTCTGCGTATACATGTAGGTTGGGAGGTGATCGGGATTACCAGTCTTTGTATACATGTAGGTTGCTAGCTGGTTGGGAGTACCAGTCGGTGTATACATGTAGGTTGGGAGCTGGTCGGGAGTACCAGTCGGTGTATACATGTAGGTTGCTAGCTGATTGGGATTACCAGTCTGTGTATACATGTAGGTAGGTGGCTGGTCGGGAGTTCCAGTCTGTGTATACATGTAGGTTGCTAGCTGGTTGGGAGTACCAGTCGGTGTATACATGTAGGTTGCTAGCTGATTGGGAGTACCAGTCTGTGTATACATGTAGGTAGGTGGCTGGTCGGGAGTACCAGTCTGTGTATACATGTAGGTTGGGAGCTGATCGGGATTACCAGTCTGTGTATACATGTAGGTTGCTAGCTGCAAGGGGCATCCACATCCCTTATTATATATATTCCTTATATTGTGTAATAGTGCCTGATACTTCTCTCTCAGTTTTATTCAACATCTAGCATTCTGGGTTTTGATTGTCTCCCTCTAAATATGCCTTTTTGTTTGCCTGGTTTCTTTACAAAGTACAGTGGACGTTTCATGTGAATGTACGTAATTAGAAGCGATCTGCAGATTATCGTGTTCACAATAAATGTTGATTGGCGTGTCTGTTAAAATATTCAGGGGTTTCACAGCCACTGGTTCATTACATCTCTACTATTTATCCACATTATTAGTGTGAAACCATTGTGCTGTTTCCACAATGATCTCGGCATTAATAGCTGGCTCCCAATAAAGGGGTCGGTATATACTCCTATCAGTAAGACATGGCGTGCCGCACGTTTTACAGATTAAAATCTATGTGATAAGGATCTTGGAATTGGCATCGCTGCCCTCATGTTAAACGGGAGATTTAAATTCACTTCCTCTGATAAAATTATCAGTTTTATCAGATAGGTCTTGAAGAACGCAGAAATATTTTAGGCACAAAAAAACAAAACAAAGTAAAATCTGTTCTAAAAGTAACCGTTAGATTGCATACAATGCAGTGTTTGGGGTCAGAATGATGGGTGAGCAACATTCATTTATGTTAAACCTCCCACATTTTTCTTATTTCGTAATTTTGTTATTTTGATGTAAGCTTTGCTTTTGTCCTGCTCCAGCCCACGTTTTACTGATATACATCATTCTTTCTTTATAACTCCAGTAATGACGCTCACTAAGCTGGTTAGTCCACATGTGTTTTTAATCGTCTCCCCACATTATATTAATCTGCATAAAATAACAATAAATGTGCTACTGGGTTCACTGGTAGAGTGTGGAGTCCATGTTGTAGGTCAGCTCTCTTAAGGGAATTAAAAAAAATAAATGACTTAATCTAAACTCCGGTTGGTTCTCAGTCAACGTTAACCATAAAATGTTGAAGGTCAACGAACGAATGGGTTCTAATATGTAATGGAAAATATATGGACGACCTTCTATTAAGTAGTCACAGGCCAATAACATTATTTGCATCAATTGCAATATTTATTACTAAAATAACTTTGTTTTCTATTAAGCAGCTATGATGGAGTTTTAACAAGGAAATTGCTAATTTTACGCCTAAATTGCTCCACTTTCCTGCTATTGACTCCTGTCATCCAAAGGACACTTTAGGCATTATATCCATTTAATCTCATTGAAGTGGTTACAGTGCCTGCAGTGCCCTGGCGCTGCCCCTCCAATCAATGTTAAGCAATTTTCGAGCAGTTTAACACTAAATAAGGGTCCCTGGTTACTTACATCCCGGGCTCTACTCATTTAAAGTAAGCACTCAATGAGGACGTGGGGGACCAGATGCATGCAGGGAAACAATTCTGTGAATCACAACAGATATAATCTCATTTAAGAAGTGCCTTAAAACCCATCTCTTTAGGAAAGCTTATGGCCTCCCAGAGTAACCTCTGCCTCACATACCTGTCTCTTGCCCTCTCCTAAACTTATTTTAGTTTATTTATTATAACTTATTTGATTGCTATTTCCTGTCCTAATGCTATTTCCTGTCCTAATGTGTTTTATACCCCACCTCCTGTAGACTGTAAGCTCGTTTGAGCAGGGTCCTCTTCAACCTATCGTTCCTGTAAGTTGTCTTGTAATTGTCTCATTTATTGTTAAATCTCCCTCTATAATAATATTGTGAAGCGCTACGGAATATGCTGGCGCTATATATATACACCAGTAATAATAATAATAGTGGTAAGTGTGTTAGAAAAATCTGAGAAACTTATTGACAGAGTTCTTGAAATGCTGTCACAGTGGGAAAATATTCCAAAAGTCTGTCTGTTCCTTTGAGCGTTGGAATAGAGTCTCACATTCAAGCAGTAACTCGGCATCCCAGCTGTGTCACAATGTTGCGATGTATCTTGTGCGTAATTCAGAATGACTGTTCTGTTCAACACAAAGGGTGTGCGTCAACACGGACATCTGCCGTTGCCAGGATCCCCCACTTTGCTGTTGAAAAATGCTCTGAGACCGTGGCTAGTGAAGAATTGTGATGGTTAACTGGGTGGCATGCATCCATTGCGAACCCAGGCCTCTCCTAAAGGAGTGAGCGGAATCTGAGAAGGTCAATTGACGCCTTGTTTCCAGCCTGGAACAATTTCCATGTAATTGATGAAATGACAACATGACTTGAAGGCAGCATGCAGTAATGAATCAATGTCCAGCGCTGGAGGGAGATGACTAACCCCCAGTATTATCATAGCCGTTGTTTTCTGTCAGCATGTCCCACTGTCTGAGACCAAGAACCTCCCTACACAACTCGTTTGATCCCAAAGAAGGATGGCGTTCTGATGAGCTAGCCATAGTAAATAACTCCAAACTTATTATTCAGTTCTTGGCCAGGACCAGAAAAGCCTCCGGCCCTTTCCAGCTCTGTAACAGTATTACCTCGACAGCGGCACAGCAAAGTAACATCATTACCTCGACAGCGCCACAGCAAAGTAACATCATTACCTCGACAGCACCACAGCAAAGTAGCATCATTACCTCGACAGCGGCACAGCAAAGTAACATCATTACCTCGACAGCACCACAGCAAAGTAACATCATTACCTCGACAGCACCACAGCAAAGTAACATCATTACCTCGACAGCACCACAGCAAAGTAGCATCATTACCTCGACAGCGCCACAGCAAAGTAGCATCATTACCTCGACAGCGCCACAGCAAAGTAGCATCATTACCTCGACAGCACCACAGCAAAGTAACATCATTACCTCGACAGCACCACAGCAAAGTAACATCATTACCTCGACAGCGCCACAGCAAAGTAACATCATTACCTCGACAGCGCCACAGCAAAGTAACATCATTACCTTGACAGCGCCACAGCAAAGTAACATCATTACCTCGACAGCGCCACAGCAAAGTAACATCATTACCTCGACAGCACCACAGCAAAGTAACATCATTACCTCGACAGCACCACAGCAAAGTAACATCATTACCTCGACAGCGCCACAGCAAAGTAACATCATTACCTCGACAGCGCCACAGCAAAGTAACATCATTACCTCGACAGCGCCACAGCAAAGTAACATCATTACCTCGACAGCACCACAGCAAAGTAACATCATTACCTCGACAGCGCCACAGCAAAGTAACATCATTACCTCGACAGCGCCACAGCAAAGTAACATCATTACCTCGACAGCGCCACAGCAAAGTAACATCATTACCTCGACAGCGCCACAGCAAAGTAACATCATTACCTCGACAGCGGCACAGCAAAGTAACATCATTACCTCGACAGCGCCACAGCAAAGTAACATCATTACCTCGACAGCACCACAGCAAAGTAACATCATTACCTCGACAGTGCCACCGCAAAGTAACATCATTACCTCGACAGCACCACAGCAAAGTAACATCATTACCTCGACAGCGCCACAGCAAAGTAACATCATTACCTCGACAGCACCACAGCAAAGTAACATCATTACCTCGACAGTGGCACAGCAAAGTAACATCATTACCTCGACAGCGGCACAGCAAAGTAACATCATTATCTCGACAGCGCCACAGCAAAGTAACATCATTACCTCGACAGCGCCACAGCAAAGTAACATCATTACCTCGACAGCGCCACAGCAAAGTAACATCATTACCTCGACAGCGCCACAGCAAAGTAACATCATTACCTCGACAGCGCCACAGCAAAGTAACATCATTACCTCGACAGCGCCACAGCAAAGTAACATCATTACCTCGACAGCGCCACAGCAAAGTAGCATCATTACCTCGACAGCGCCACAGCAAAGTAACATCATTACCTCGACAGTGCCACAGCAAAGTAGCATCATTACCTCGACAGTGCCACAACACAGTAACATCATTACCTCAACAGTGCCACAGCAAAGTAAAATCATTACCTTGACGGCACTACAGCTCTGTAACATAATTATCTCAACAGTGCCACAACACAGTAACATCATTACCTTGCAGCGCCACAACACAGTAACATCATTACCTTGCAGCGCCACAACACTGTAACATCATTACCTCGACAGTGCCACAAAATAGTAACATTATTACCTCGACAGTGCCACAACACAGTAACATCATTACCTCGCAGCGCCACAACACAGTAACATCATTACCTCGCAGCGCCACAACACAGTAACATCATTACCTTGCAGCGCCACAACACAGTAACATTACCTCGCAGCGCCACAACACAGTAACATCATTACCTCGACAGCGCCACAGCAAAGTAAAATCATTACCTTGACGGCACTACAGCTCTGTAACATAATTATCTCAACAGCAACCCCCCAAAGTAACATCATTACCTCGACAGCGCCACAACACAGTAACATCATTACCTTGCAGCGCCATAACACAGTAACATCATTACCTCGACAGTGCCACAACACAGTAACATCATTACCTCGACAGTGCCACAACACAGTAACATCATTACCTCGCAGCGCCACAACACAGTAACATCATTACCTCGCAGCGCCACAACACAGTAACATCATTACCTCGCAGCGCCACAACACAGTAACATTACCTCGCAGCGCCACAACATAGTAACATCATTACCTCACAGTGCCACAACACAATAACATTATTACTTTGCAGCACCACAACACCGTAACATCATTACCTCGCAGCACCACAACATAGTAACACCATTACCTTGCAGTGTCACAACAAAATAACATCATTACCTTAACCGTGCCACAACATAGTAACATCATTACCTCGACAGCGCTACAGCAAAGTAACATCATTACCTCGACAGCGCCACAGCAAAGTAACATCATTACCTCGACCGTGCCACAGAATAGTAACATCATTACCTTGCAGCGCCACAACATAGTAACATCATTACATTATCCCCCATTAGCCCTGCTTTCTCTTGCCCCTATATTCATACCGAGTACTTTTACCTTTTTGAATATAGTATACTATTTTAAGTTTTATTGAAATGTTATTCTCTATTTAATACCAGCTTTTCCCTCTTTCCTTGTTTATTCTATCAGTGTCCATGTCACCCATTTAATCTGTGTCTTCTAATCCCGTTTTCCAACGTTATCGTCTGGTTTTTATTACCATTTAATCTGTCCCTTTGCTTCATCTTTTCCTCCCACTCTTTCAGCACCGTCTTTACTCTAGAGAAGTCCATTCTGAGTATGTCTTATCTCGGTTGTGTGACCAACTTTCATTTTTTTGCCTCCTTTACTCAGGGGCTAGAAAACGGTATAGGCTCCAGATCCCCAGGAAGTGGCTTGTTTATACAAACCATGCAGAGCATGCCTTCTACGTATGATGCTATAATATCCCGATTTATAAATTAGTCTGACCATTCTACTTGGTGCAGCTGAACCAAAATATGTTATGCTCATGTTGTTGTTATGGTTAACAGTTCTTGCACAAAATTTTCTAACTTTATTTATATAAACAATGTAAAAGTCAATGTAAAAAGTGAGTTTTTTTTTCTCCTTCTTAGAATAAAAAAGGGGGAACCTCCGTAAATTCACTGTAACCCGGGCGTTCCCAGTTATAAATTGGCTCCTGCTGCTGAAGTTATATTCACTTTTGATTGTGTAGTCGTTTGTAATGAATGACAAATCTTTGTGTAAACATCAGTACGACTGATGTTGTACACAAACGAGCTCTCTAATTTAATAACCACAAACAGATTACAGATCAACTTTCCAGAAAATAGATCTCATCAAATTAATTTATACCACTGTACATATGGCATGGTAAAAAGGAAATGTAATATTTTTTTTACTGTCAAATAAGATTAATGAATGTGGAAAGAGGTTACGGAGAGAGCCTTGGTGTAGACAAAGCTTCAAGGGAGAAATTCTATAGTGGTTTTACATATTAGGCCACCACTGGCTAAATATTTCACTAAGCCCAAGGGAAGCCTTGATTTAAATGGAAACTATAGTGCCACGATAACAATCTGTTTCCTGTCACTCTAGCCCTCTGTAAAGGCCCACCCACCCCTTCTGTCACTTACCTGGATCCAGCACCAATGGTGGTGGTGCTGACTCGGGTCCTTCTTCTCTCCTCTAATCTAATGCACATGCGCAGAAAATGGTCGCATTAGGATTTCCCCATAGGAAAGCATTCTTCAATGCTTTCCTATGGGGGGAGGGGCGGGGGTTTATGGGTGACGCTGGACATCCCCATGTATAGCGTGAATACGTCCAACGTCCGTTCTGCGACCAAAAGTCTCCTTACAGCCCAGAAGTCCCTCTAGTGGCTGTCTGGTAGACAGCCACTAGAGATGGAGTTAACCCCTAAAGGTGATTATTGCAGTTTCTTAAAAACTGCAATAATTATCTGCTCAGGGTTAAGGGACCTGGGACACTGCCACTTCAATGAGCTGAAGTGGTCTGAGTGCATATATAGTGTCCCTTTAAATTCCTGGTTAACACAACAAGAGTGATTGCTAAATTTCACTCTGGTGCAGCAAAGTCTGATTCACCAGAAGTTGGTGGCTTTTGTTCAGTACCAAAGTTCCCTTCGCATTAATTGCTAAGTGCAGCGCTAGCCAAATCCATCACGTGCTTTACAAGCCATCCTCCAGAGTCTTTCTGATGTGACTTGACATGGGATTCCAAATCATGATTTGAATTAGGGATAAATTTCAGAGCAAACCTTGGGATATCACCCAGCGTGGAACTATACAAAGTGTGAACTATTTTTATAGATTGTTTTTTTTTTAGACATTTTCCAGTGATTGGTTCTAGATCTGCTCAAAATTAAGGAATAATGGAGAGGCAGAATGCCAGTTATTAGTCGAGCCCAACAGTGTAATGGGTAACGTATGAGCCCTGTGCCATTCTGGCTTCCCATGTATGTGGGCTTCGGGGTAAGTCTGTATCCCCTTCCTAAAGATTTATTCTGTTAATCCACTTAGAGGCAAACGCCATCTGTAAGCTTTTAGCACTCAAATTGTAAATCATATTAACATATTTCAAATAAAGGAGTCAGACGATTATGTCACAAACACAAACACAAAGAAAAAGAATTTGAGCTTTTAAAGTCCATTACCAAATTAATGTTTTCAAAAGCCCCATTCATACAATGCACAAATGTATTTTTTGTTGTTGAAATACTTTTAGCGTGATTAGAGGTGACTGAAATGTATAAGCAGTAACATATGTGAGAGCATTAGATTTTAATATAATTTTAACACAGGGAAATGGAACCAGATTATTAGTGATGGTACGTGTGTGAGGCCAAAGAAAGCAGCCCTGACTGGGTCTGACGAACCCACTATATAAAAAAAAAAAAAAGTGGTTGTTCCAAATGCATGAGTTGAGTAAGTAGGAGCTCTAGTTATCCTGGACAGCGATATGTCCAACGAACGGTTACATCAAATGTAAAACATTCAAAAGAGTACTTTAAAAAAGGTCAGGAACCACGGGAAGAACATTTGTTTTATTTCTCACTCATTACACGTCTTTCTTACATGTGCGGTTTGAAAATGTAATAAAGTAGACCCTTGAGGTGGTGGAACTATGTAAGACTGAACGAAAACTACAGTTTAATATTCACAGGAACTTGTTATCCAGCCCTCTGTCTGTCCTCGTTGATTAACATTTTAACAGACCTGTTGGCGTGTTGGTTACGTAATGCTTTTTCACACATGGGCTTCAAATACTACTTCCATGTCATTAGTCCCTCTTTTCTCAGAGCTCAGAGTATTTGGCAAGATGGGTTCCTCACATCGATCTGCGTCCATTTTTATAGAAGCCTGAATATCTGGCATTATGGGTGTACTCGCAGTATACTTGTGACCTGAATCTCTCTCTGTGTACTATTGCACTCACCCTTCGTAATTAACTATGTTACTTTGTCACTTGTGGCCAAATAGAGGAGGTGAAGACTCCACTATAACACAAAGCCTGGCATAAGCACCGCTAGCTAATCGGGATGGTCGGAATGGAGTATATAGGAAGTGTATTTCCAGTCCAGGTCTAGTCACTAGTCCAGGTGCTTTTAGTTATTTATTTTTTTCTTTGTGGACCTTGGTGGGATGCGTGACTTCATGTTGTCTTATGCGTAGGTAGCAACTGTGCAACATTAGCCGTCTTCAGATGATGGTACCCTTAGAAAATGAATTTGAAATTTTGACATTAATGATGATGTAATTTCCAATAATCCGGTTTCATGGCTATAAACTTGAGAGAAGTCCGTAAAAGCCAGCAGGGAAGCTTTCCAAAAACGAGCTTAGATCCTGGATGCTTGCTTACATCATAACACAACTTCTGGAACCCATTACCGTGTAAAGTAAGTCATTTATACTGTATGGCATTCATGGGGAGCTTAGTAAAGGATGTTATTAGACTTTGAGGCTTCAAAGATCTTTGAACACATCTGTGTATAGTATAAACACTTCATGCTGGATGCTAGGGGAAAAAAATACCCTTATTTGCCCCTAAACCAAATCTCGACAAAAATACATTTTGGAAAAAGGAGGTCTAGGGATGATTGAAAACACATGATACAGGTGTACAGTTTTGGCAGTGAGATCTGTGTGGATTTTCTATAAGGGCTGCAGGATAAGTATTGGATGAAAATCCCACTATAACAACTGGTGAATTTGATAACATTAAAAAAGAACTGTCCCATCTATATTTTTTTTATTTTTATTTTTTTTAACTATTTTGGTGATTTATCCCCAGTATTTAACAAATGTGTGCTTTTGAGGTCTGAAAAATAAAATTAAATGTAAAAAATCCCCACCTCTGTATTTACCTCATTCCTAGAATGGATAGGATTGAGGGCGGGGCCTGGCACTCAACACTGCCAGACGCATTTTCAAACAGCTCTGGCTATCCAAGCCTGAAATTGGGGCCACATTGCCTAAAAAGATTGCATTAATTATCCTGGTACCCCTGCGGACTGACACCCTAACTCCCTGTACCGTTCTGTGCCAGGAGTGTAAAGGTCTGACAGGCACTTACCTTGATCGAGACATGCGGCCTAGTGCCCGGAATTTAGGGGAAGCGGCCGATCACACGACCCGGTGAGCACGCCTGGCTCTCCTGCAGCCCGTCACCCCCCCTGGACTGGTGGGGGTTATCCCCCCGGAGTGCTGACTCGCTCACGATGAACCACAAACAAGGGCCAACTGAGCCACGGCCTACTCAAAATGGCATATAACGAATGGCTCCCATCTCCAAACAATGATCCCAGCGACATACTCACCCGGCTGGACAAGCATTTTCAAAGTTTCTGGCAGCAACTCGAGCACAAGATGCACCCACCCGCCCCGCCACTGACAAGCACTCACATCGGGGTCTCTTACCAGAGTCAGGAACTTCACAAGCAGCAAGGGTGCCCACATGGCGGCTGAGCGGGAAGCACACTGGGAGACCGGGTGGTATTCAAAGGAGAGGCCACAACCACAAACGCTACCACAGAAAACAGGGAAAGAAGGCCCCCCTCCTCCCCCAGGAAGCTCAAGCCCACAAGCGTCTCATCCTCCCCCTCCCCCCCGACTGTAAACCTTCCTGGGAAAAGGGCTCCAAGAGGTACTGCCTCACTGCATCACCCACGCCGGTCGCAGACCCACCGCAAACATCGAAAAGACACCACCTGGTCTTCACAACTGCCCCCTGAGAATGAAAGACTTGGCACTGAAATGTCTCCAAGTCTGTGGACTAAGAATGCCTGCTCTCATACAAGCCCGGAGCTGGAAGGGGCTCCTGACCTGGCGACATGGTACATCCCTTACTGTCCTGCGGACCCTCTACACACGCCGGCTGCACTCTTTCAGACTGGGAATAGGCTGAGGGAATATTTGAACGCTATCTGCCCCACTAAATGCTCACCAGATGTAATCTTTATGCTGGCCAGTTTGTGTACCTTTTTAGGCTGCCCAATGGTGAATATATATCCATGCCTGTCAATCTAGGGGCAATGCTTAACTTGTTGTATGTTCCCCTAGAAAGAGCTCTGAATCCGTCTGCCTGAAGCCCACCTGTAGCATTGCACAAATCTAGGATGGCAGAAATATTAACCCCAGCTACCATCCTGCTTTATAGTGCGGAATACTCTGTTAGGTGATGTTACACTTCCATTAATGTGAATATCCAGTGGCTTCACAGCCCATTTTATTTCTATTATAGTACTTTAGCCTGTTTCATGCACTCCGTAATATCAGGTATATACCTAACTACACTCTGACACTGTCTTACAAACTTTGCTAATCTGAGCTATATGCTATCTCACTCTACTATAACTAAAATGTGCAACGTATGTTTTAATATGTTCCAGTCTCTTCAGATTTGACAAGTTGCTTACCCAGCATGTTACTCTGTTATCTTAAACAAAACATAATGCACGGTACTTACCTGCCAAACCTTTGTACCACTATGTCTGACTATTTCTGTCTGTTGATGCTGTTGTGGCACCACAAACTTGCATGTTACCACCTGCACTGCAAAAAATAAAGAATGGATAGACTCCATCTTGGCTCCCTGTCAGCCATTTTATAAGCTATGCCCATTGCACCGGTCGGCATAGACAGAAGAATGCAAACACAAGCAATCATTCTGCTTTTCTTCCAATACAATGTGTGCTGTGGCTGTGCCAGAACTCCACTGGATTGTGATGACAATTGTTAAATCTTTAATATAAATTTAAAATGAAATGGAGCATTGCATAAAATAACCTAAAACAACTTATAGGATATGTTCAGTGTTTTAATGGTATTACAGGGAAATGACAGTTCCACTTTAATTTGAACCCCAACCTTAGAATATTACAGAGTTCTCAGAGTTTAGTGTTCCGTCCTGGGATTTCTATTGGGTTTTTACTCTGCATTCCGTGGATGCAGGTAATACTCTCTCTTTAGATTGGGGTAGATTACAGTGGGGGATTTAAAAAAAAATAAATAAAAAAAATAGTGAATGTAATAACAAGGGATTTAACACAAAGTAAACACAATACGTAATGATAAAACAATTCAGTACAGAATCCATAAACAGCGCTGGTAACTGCAGACCCTAAAATCTTACAGATATGGTCTCCCGGTGTCCCAGTGCTGATTCGGTAACATTGGCTACCTTCATTTGCCACTTTACAGTCATTGCCAATGTTACATGCCATGCAGACCGCTATCAAGGTAGCATACTGGCAGCAACACTAACTATTTAATTCTAATGGTTTTTGTGTAAATAGAAATATGAGGACTCAGAGAGCATTCAGAGATGGATACATAAGGGGTTAAAAGAGAATGGGCTAATTGGACATTAAAAAGGCCCGTTTTGCTGCATTATGTTTTGATATGTGGTTTGGGGATGAAAACATAACATTCCTTGACTTCTTGCTATCGCACCAGATAAAATGGTTATTTACAGGGAATGTTAAACAGATGTTCAGAACGCTGACAAAATGCACACAGCGTCTTGGCATTTCATGGAGGGGGAGAGCACGGGTCACACTCGGTCACCCCCAATCACGTAGGTGTGAGTTAAACTATGACAAAGCCCTGCAAGCTTGTAGATTAATGGCAGCTTGTCATATATGGCTGAAATCCACTCCTAACTCAATGGTAGTTTCCTCGTGACACGTGAAGGTCTATCATCGGAATTGCTATAATCAGATTGCTATGGCTCAGGGGTGTTGAGTGACTGGAGTAGATCAAAAGCTCAAAAAAAAATTCTGCCAAAGTAATAAATATCTTGTCTGCCTGAAGCCTCAGGTGAAGTAAGAAGGGACTGCCCGTTATCTGTTCAAGATAAATCCATGACTTCATACATTGTGACTGGTCTGTTCAGTCTAAAGGTTTATTCAGTAAACATAATTGTGGAGAATTAACAAGGAAATTGCCCATTTTAGGCTAAATTAGGCAAGCCTTGCGTGTTGGAGTATTTCCTCCCTAATATTTGTTACCTTACCCTTTTTCTCCTTCCAATTTCACCTTTAAATTTGTAATTTCCCTGTTAGATCTCCACAATTCAATATTTATTGAATAGTCCTCTGAGTCTCCGAGACACAATAACAGAGATGTAGATTTGTTTTAATCCAACCATGGAGGCCGTCCATCCAATAAACCAGTGAGTTAGAGAACAAGAGAAATCTGTCAAACAGTAACTGGGACACAGTTATTGCGGTATGTTATCAACGCTCGGAATCAATCCAGCCTTTAGTTTACACAAACATGGCTAACATCTGTTCAGAGATGGTCAATACGTAGGAATTACTGAAATAATAATACACAGATTAGAAGAGATACTGACAGACAAAAGTTGTGGAGTCCATCAAATAGAAACAAAGATTCGTGTAAGCTCAGATCTGCGGGAGCTTTGAAAATACATTTTGTGAAATTCTTGGTCCACAAACCAGCTGGTTTTCTCCACCAACCCTTTTTTACTGGCCATTCAGTGATACATTTCATCAAATAAGGGTGACTGGTTGAGTGGAGTGAGGAGGAGGATATTTTAGTAGTAGCTAGATATGGGGTGGTGGGAGTTGCTTTTTCGCCAGCGTGACTATCAATCTATGAATATAAATCGCATGTGGCTTTGCTGCAGAAGTGGCTGTTCTAGCACATGAAGAGAGCTATTTTTGATCTGTTGGTTTGAGTACGTTAAAAGCTCCCAATGCATATGTCCCTGACCGCAAAAATGCTGTGTTTAGCCCAAAGGTACAAATTTGTCTGGTTTCAACAGAAATATCCCCCAACACCTTCTAAAAGCGTCTGAACTTACTGCCGCTGACCACAAGGTCCTCGCGTGGAAATAGGGTCTATTTTAATACCTGGCATTAGACAAGGCTGATGGTGTACTTTAATCTAAAGCTCTAAACATATGAGATTCTCAACAAGAAATTGGCGATTTGGGTATTTTTATTTCACTTGCCTAGAATTTAATAATAAGAAACCATGACTACAATAAATGTGCTTTATGTATTTCAAATACAGATCCTCTTTGAATGGCTGAATATATTCCATCTAACCCACATTTAGACTTCTTTATATATTTATTGAATTGTTGTACGTGGGTACCTTCACCTGCCACCCATGATCAGTGCCTTGCTGTTGAATTGCTGATTATATTCGTTAATATATAGAATTACATTCCTGATTATGGTTCTGTTTTTGTTTCATACCATATGTTTCTGAAATAGTATATTGCGATTCATTTATTGGAACCTTATATTATGGCAGATCAGCTCAGATCTTCCCCAAATTTTGTGATATGGAGTTCCAATAAACATAGTAGCCATTCACATACTATGTTGTGTGTTGGAAAGATATTTTAGCGTATATTTTAATTGTCCATTTTATATATTGATCTACGTCCACTATTATTGGACAACGTAATTTGCAACCAGTCCATTCTGAACGGATAAAACCTGTACTTTTCACATTCTTCTATTATTTGTTTCAGGGATTTACCTTCTGGATATTGTCTACATCGATTCTGCGTACCCTGCGTCAGGCAGTATTATGGAGAATGAGCAACGATCCAATCAGATGAACAATATTCTGCGGATAATTGCTGATCTGCAAGTCTCCTGCAGCTACGGTTAGTGATAACGTGTGTGTCTCCTGAAATGGAAGGTCAGAATAATAACTGAAGTCCAGTATCTAGGCCTGCTGACATGTATCACAGCTTACGACTGGTAGCTTGACTGGTGGATGGTCTCTGCCGTCAATTAAGTTAAATTGCAATAAAAAGAAGTTAACTTTTTGATGGCTATCAGGAAGTGAAGTCTGTGATTTTGAATAATCCCTACATTTAAATAATGACTTTAAAATAAACACATTATGAAGGAAATACGATAACTAGATTTGATTTTAAAAAAAGTTTTAAAAGAAAAAAAAAAACTGCTGATAATAACTTTGAAAGTGGCTTTAGTTATAATTTTTAAGTGAATATATTAAAGAAGCAGCATTGGTTTTGTCCACCTCCCAGATCTCGGTGGTTGACCCGATATTTTTTATGTTGTCTTTTTTTATGTGTTTTTTATTTTTATACTGTAACGTACTATTTCTTCTTTGATGTTTAATCTTTGACAAAGGGTTCAACTCAAGATTATATTTCCAGATATCAATGTTTTACTTGAGATACATGCGGACCGATTGTAACATTTAGAAATATTGATTTGGTTTGTTGCAACTTGAGAAATGTTGATGACCCCAAATGATCAATACTGTTTAATATATGTCGAACTTGCAAAATTATAATAAAAAAATGAAGTATTAAAAAAAAAAAAAATCGCGACATTGCAGCATTCCTGATATCCCACCGTATAAATGTCTAGAATAGCCAAGGACACGCAGTAAGTATATGTAAAAAATATATATCTATACTTTAATACTTCGAAGAACAATAGCTCAATTTCCTGTAATACTGGAAAATCTAACAGTAAAAATAAAAACATGCCCTGTTGTTGGGCCTAACACAATTTAAAGTGACCGTGTATGCTGATGGCTACAGACAGAGCTGCAACTAGGAAGCGTTTCTCTAGTAAAGGGTCCGTTCAAGGTGGGGGGGTCGACGAAATCTAGTTGGGAAGACAAAATATCAACCCAACCGGACAATTTGAAGATATCTTGTAGAACGGACACTTTAATTCAAAGAACCAACTCCATTTCACTCCGCAGCAGAATTGGGAGCATGTGACATCAGAGCACTTCCACCCAGCACAAAGGGAACGCGGAGGAGCCAGTATCCTGCCCCAGTCTCCACTGGACCCCTGGGGAACCAACCTCCTGCAGTATGTGTGTGTAAATATTTCAAAGTGTGTGTCTGTGTGTGTATCTGTTTGGGAGTGAGCGTGTGTACCTGGCAGTGAGTGCGTTAGAATGCAAAGTGTGTGTGAGTGGAGGCAGAGTGTATCTGTGTGTCTAGCAGTGTGTGAGAAGGCAGAGTGTATCTGTGCGTGTGAGTGAAGGAAGACTGCGTGCGTGTGAGAGAAGGCAGAGCATATCTTTGTGTCTAGCAGTGTGTGAAGAGTTCAAAGTGTGTGTGTGAAGGCAGAGTGTATCTGTGTGTCTAGCAATGTGTGAAACAGCAGAGAGTATGTATGTATGTGTGTGTGTGAGTGTGAAGGAAGAGTATGTGTGTGTGAGAAGGCAGAGTGTGTCTGACAGTGTGTGTTTGAGAAGGCAGAATGTATCTGTGTATCTGGCTGTGTGTGTAGGCAGAGTGTGTCTGTGTGTGTGTGTGTGTAGGCAGAGTGTGTCTGTGTGTCTGGCAGTGTGTGTGTGTGTAGGCAGAGTGTATCTGTGTGTCTGGCAGTGTGTGTGAGAAGGCAGAGTGTATCTGTGTGTCTGGCAGTGTGTGTGTGAGAAGGCAGAGTGTATCTGTGTGTCTGGCAGTGTGTGTGTGAGAAGGCAGAGTGCATCTGTGTCTGCAATGCAGTACATACCTGTCTTTGACAAGATCTGTTTAAAGGATATCTTTAAAAAAAAAAAAGAAAGAAAAAACTTGTCTTTTCAATTTATCTGATGTTGATCCATAATGGGCACCACTTCACGATGGATGGGTACCCTTACAGATGCAGAATGGGAAAGGATTTATGAGAACACATTGTGTTCCATATTGGTCAATGTCTAGAAATACAAATTGTTATCAAATTGATACTGATCATCTCCTCCACTCAGGACTCCCCTCTATCCTTATCACCTACTGGAATGCAGAATAAGTTGGCGCTACATAAATGTCAATAATAGTACGAACTATTTGAAATGGCAGCCATACTATAACATGTTATTGCTTACTCTCTACACCGGAATAAGAAAACCATCGCTTCTGGTTCCGTGTGCGCATCGTGGATGGTTTAATTGATTGTACACTGCATTACTGGATTATATATTATTGAATTTACTTGATTTATTTATTTATTTATTTTTTTGTCTTTGAACATTTACATCATTGTATATCATTAACAGAGTGTTTTGTCATGGACAATATCCATATGTTTGTGTTGTTGATTACAATGTTCCCGAAACTTCATTTGCAAAAAACACAAGTATCCATTTAAAAATGTCCTACGTGTTTGGATTCAGAGATTCCCTTTATATTACCGCTTGATTAGGCTTTTTTTTTTTTTTAATGTTGTACTCCGTAGATAAAACAGTTGATTTCACTCAATTGAAGATCACAGGGGGCTCTCCATATCCATGGTAACAATACCAAAATAAACATGTTCGTACTGGTTGCAGAGAATTCCGAGAGGACTCTGCCTCCCCCCCCTGTGTATTAACACTGACCCCAGAGATACAAGCATAGTCTGTCCAGCAGCCAAAGAAGGGAACTCCAGGGTCAGTAAATGTGGAGCATAAACATGAAACAGACACAGAGACTCTTCCGATGAAACTGGAATGTAAGTCCAGTGTAGCCGCTAACAGCCAGCTGTGTGATATTAAACATGGCAGCCCGCCATGTGCTGTAAGAATGGACGGACTACAATCCCCATCATTCCAGCAGTGGGTTACAGGAAATGAAGTCTTAAAACATTAGACTCCTTGCTGTATATGGTGAAGAGGATATGTGTATGAATCAGAATGAAAATCATTGTTATAAAACGTATCATTTGTTAAGTCATTACAAACATTAAAATGGATCTTGACCCTATGTACGCGCTTTGTTAACGACAATCTATTATAATACCGCACTCGCATGGCCATTGTCCGTTTAATTTTTTTTACCAGCCTTATATTCAAGGTTTCCTCAATGTCCGTGGCTGCATTGTGCCACCCATCGCCCAGCCACGTAAAGGGTTTATAACAGCTAACGTGGAGAAAGAATTACGGAAAACTGAATTTCCATACTATGTGAAAGCAATTGCAGATGTCCCAAGACCACAAAAGTCCTTTGTGAGAGTTTCATTTGTGCAAATACGGAACTGACTTAGCAGACGATTAAGATGTATTGCTTTAAAGAAAGACTGATTGAGATCTGGGGCCAAAGGTAGCTGACATAAATAAAGAGCCCTCTGGACAAGTTCCCGTATTGAGCTGTTTGGTCAGGTGTAGGGCAGGAAGAGTTTGGTGTAATGAAGATTACGACTGCTGAGCAACATAAGACCTGTTTCAGAATTTGTACAATCGTTTAACAGGACTCTGTCTGTTATTGCTCACTTACTCTTCGACTGCCAGAAATTCACGGCACTACTTCCAGCAGATTGGAATTCATTTTATCTAACCGCCATTATCACGTTTGTATGTAACTCCCACCTGATGTTTTTTTGGAAGCAGTCATTGTAAATTGCGTCAGTGATTATCTTGAGTTGTGTCATTAATGTTACGTAAGTGTCAGCTCCTGATTGCAGATAAATAAATATTGTAGGAAACATATAATGTCATCATTTAATCAGAGTATGTCAGAGTAATTCACCAAAATGGGAATCGACCAGATAATTGCACAATTTAGACCAAAATAGCTGTGGTTAGATTTGTTTTCCCAAATCAGCTATTTGTAGCTTTGAAACGTTGAATATAATATATAATAATTTCAGGTTGCAAGGAAGAGACAGGCTGTTTAAAATGGGTGATGATGATGCTGGGTGCCCAGGACAAGCAAAAGTTAGCTGAGATGGTTTTCTGCAATTTCTGCTCACAAATTGAAAAACTCTGCACAGAATTCAAATTGCTCCACACACGTTATAGACAGTCTTGTAATGTGCTAGAGAATGTCGGTCACTTTAATACGTTTCTCGAATCATCAGCTCGAAACGCCAGCATGAATCAATTAAAGGGCTTTGTGAACAAATAAATCTGTTAAACATGACTGACAATAAGACAGATCCATATGGTGAACTCACCTTAACTTGTGTTAACTTTTGGGGTTTTTCATTTTTTCTGTTTTCTTTTAAAAGTATATAAAATAACTAGTATTTCACATCACAATCAAGTTCAGTCCTGGCACAGTGAGAGCCAGATTCCCATCTCAGGTGCCTTTAGGTATAGAACTTTTAGTTGTCCCCCTATCTCACTCCAAATGTCCGTTTTGGGGTGCCTGCTCCATGATTGTATTCGTTTGCTGTGTAGGACATGTTTGTGAACATTTGTGTAAAAAATAATGTTATGAAAGTGTTGCTGCTCTGCCCAAACAGCTGCCCCTGCGGGTGATTCAATGTGATTTCATATTATTTGAACCGGAAGCTGTTTTTGATTGGACATTAATTATTCTCTTACTTCCACAGACCACCTTGCGACACTGCCCCATGTGCAGAAATATTTGAAGTCTGTGCGATACATTGAAGAACTCCAAAAATTTGTGGAAGATGACAATTATAAGTAAGTTCTACCCCCCCAAAAAAGTTTAAAACTTTTTTATTACTAGAAACTGTGCTTGGGGTTTTGTGTTCTACAAAGGGGTCAAAATGTAGATAACCGTGATGGCAATTCTAGGCATCCCTAAACTGTAAAATTATCGTTCTTCGATGAGTCATGGGAAACGTAGTTCAAGAGCCACCTGGGTGCAAAGGTTTAGTCATCACTGGTCCATACATTAAAGTAGCAGACTGCCAACAGAGACATGGAGCTATGATGTGTTGTATATGAGTCATTTGTGCAGAATGAGACCAGCTGTTTTCTTTACATTGGGGCAGTGAATTGATCATTTTAGCAGAGCCGTACCTTGCTATGGATGGTACTGACATTTAAAACCCTCCAATGATTTCCAATGTGAGGTGGTTTAGGCCTATGTCTGCAGAATAAACCTTTGAATTCTAAACCACTCACCATATAAATCTCATGTGCAAATCCCATTTGGATTCACAAACAGATCATCTGTGTAAGGGTTTAGTTCCTCTGTCTATGGATACGGCTGGTATAGTCATAGGGCAAACTTTCTACATGTTAAATTGTAATTTAATGTGACTTATAACTCTGTGTGCATAGACAGCATCTATTGTGATTGTGGTTTCAGGAGTAGTGTGTGACATTTATATACTACATTGGTTTTCGGTATCTGTTTAGTAGGGATAGTCCATTTGTGGCCTCTTTTTTATCACAATACCGCTATTTTCTAGGTGATATTATATATTATATATTTCTGTATATAACTGGTTTGTCTGAGTGCATACGCTTCTCAGCAATAAAACTCCCAGCAATGTGTCTTTTAAACTACAATAAATCAGTCTATGTAACTAAGACACTTTGATCTCATTCTATATGACATTTTCAGTTCCATGGATAGTTATCAGCAGGTCACCTGACATTTCCTGTAATAGCCTGGCCAACAGCCACATTCCCAAAAAATCAAGTATTCTTTACTAGCCATTTAAAATGATGGGGTATCGATCTCTCGCTGTGTCTTTTACTGACCACTGAGCTTACTTAGAATGTAGGATCTCATGTTTTTTTTTTTTAAATTACAGACCCATCTGCTGTGATTTTCCTCTTGGCATGCTTGTTGGACTGATTGGCTGATATTGCAAAATACCTGTTACACTTCCACAGCAGTTTTCAAACATTCATCCCCTAAAGGGACATTCTAAGCTCCAAAACCACTGCTTCTTAATGTAGTGGTTTTGGTGTATGGTGGTACTCCCTTTTCTCAGACAATGTAAATACATTGCAGTACCTGAGAAGAGTCAATGTTTACATTTGGTCAAAAACCTACAGACAGACAGCCACTAGAGGCATTTCATTGTAAGACTTAGGTTTTCAAAGAACTACACATTCAGCATCATCACACGCAGCTAAAATCAGCTTCTGCATTTGATCATCACGCTTGCACCGTAGCTCCCCAATACTCACTGTCTGGATACTGGATTCTAGTTATGTTTTTAAAGAATAAATATATATATATATAACAAAATATAGAAAGTCCTTGCACTCACGCTTGGTAGACTGTTTGCTGGTTGCTTGAAATCCAGGAAAATTTAAATATATGTAGATAGTGATCAGCACTCTTAGACTTTTAAAATTAAAACATAAAGTTTATTGATAATCCATTAAAAATAAGATCGACGTTTCAGTCCCAGCAGGGACTTTCATCAGGATCAGGCATAAAGAATGTGGTAAAACAGTGCATTTATATTGAAGAAACATAAATGAAATTAGTAGAAAATGACTTACCCCTGGTGCTAAGAATAGTGGGAGTGGTGCCCATAGCGTCCCCCACTGCCCCATGCGCATACATGGACGAAGCCACGCCCCTACGTGCCGTGTGGAAATTCTGCCTGATCCTGATGAAAGTCCCTGCTGGGACTGAAACGTCGATCTTATTTTTAATGGATTATCAATAAACTTTGTTTTAATTTTAAAAGTCAGAGAGTGCTGATCACTATCTATCTATCTATATATATATATATATATATATATATATATATATATATATTTGGAAAAAAGTATTTTATAAGTTTAGCCAAAAATATTACATTATTTAAAAAGCTTATCCCAAAATAGTAACATGGCGGCCATATTTTGACTGTGAAGCACATTCCAGTTTTATGACTATTGCTCTGATTAATTTACAGTCAGGGATGACCATTCGTCGCCCCTCGCGGGAATAATAATGGCCTCCATATTGTTTGAGTCAAACACCTTCCCCAACTGTGTAAGTAGAGCTGCGTTAACACACCTCTAGGGCAGATTTCTTGGCCTTGGTGAGTTAAAAATGGCATTTCTTGAGTGCAGAGGCCTTGGTGTGTTACATTCTACCCCTTGCTGCGTACAGAAGCAAAATGTATATACATCATTCTGTGAAGAGTTACACTGTTCGGATTGTGCGAGGGGAATTAAACAGGAAATGCCCCTGCCAAATTCATCCCATATGTATAGATTTATTCTTAGCCTGAATGAAGAACCTGCTTATTTATCATACGTAGAAGAATGGCCTTTTCATGTGTACAGAACCATCACTGCCTTCCATCTTGGAATCCCTTTTTGCGGCACTGCATCTTGTCATTTTTTTTTTTTTTTTAATATCTCACGGACATTGAATTCGAATTGGTGCAAAAAATTATTATTTTTTACTGTTTTGTAGTTTTTACATTATTATATTTTGGCCAAGTAAACTCTTTGCCCCAGGGTTAGAGCCGTATTAAATCAGAGAATTATCGCTTGTGCATAGCTAGCGATCCCTCCGAAAACCACAGGAATGAGAATTTATTCTGGGCCGCTGGATTCCCTTCCTATAGCTGTCCTTTGATGCTGCGTGAAATGCATATATTAGTGACCAGCGTGGTTTCCTATAAGAGGAAGTGTTTGAAGGATCGAGGAGAAGAGAGTCATAATGTTCTTTATACCCTGAGCTTTAGCTCATTATATGCTGTTTGTTTTAACCTCACAGGATCAGTATCTAATTTTGGCACTCGTCAGTCTACTTTATTTTCGTTCCTTCCATTGGCATTAGAGGGAAATTCTACCTAAAATAAACACATCTCCTGTGGGATGTAGGACCTGTCAATCTGTATTTACCATTCTTGTGACAGTAGAATGTTTCCACGTCCTCCTATATCATGTGTGTGGATACCACCGCAAGCCCTGCTCACCGTCCTCACAATACGAAATGGGAATTATAGGGAGGTCCACATTTCAGGGAACAGCAGCTCTGGGCAAACTAGCCGAGATATTTCCACTCATTCACTAGTAAACACAGAAATCTAAACTAGTTGCTTTTAGTTCAGCTTTATAATGTAGGCAGTAATCGGTTTAATCACACCTTTCAGTGACCGTTACTCTCGATCAGGCAGTTATAGTCCAGGAAGTGGTGCTGGTTCCGGAGCTCGGATACTCTACATAGATACAGGTATAGTAGTAGAAAGAGACTATTAGAATTAACTGCATGGAAACTATGCCCAGAACATGACCTGAAAAAACGCTTGCTGACTTTCCCCCACCCTCTGCCCCCCAAAAAACTGTTTGTGTAGATTTTTCTTGTTGACACAGCTCTGGTTCCTTTTTTTCTGAAAAGGTAACATGAGGAAACTAAACAAAAATGAAGCCGTGAGAATGACTGGCTTTAAGGGATTAAACCTGAAGCCGCAATCTCTGTGTCCTTAAAATAACAAGAGCCTTTGATAATTAAATTCTGTTAGATAGTCTTATTTACAGAACCTCACACAACCCCCACACTGCATACTTGGGACAGAGGCGTGCCTTAATGGAAGAGTTAACTGTTTGTGTTCCCTGCAACTAGGGCCGGTGCAAAGACAAAGATGCATTTCCGGCCCCCAAAAAATGCACCATCCCAGGTGTGTCTTAACCCACTGTTATGTTTATTATCCCTTTTTTTGTGTCTTACAACTTAATGTATCTTATCCCCATTTTTCCCCCTTGTGTGTCTTACTCCCGCTTAGCCCCTCTGTGTGTCTTTTTCACCCCTCTGTGTGTCTTTCTTCCAGTCTCTGTGTGTCTCTTTTTTCCTTGATCCACCCCATGTGTCTCTTTTCCCCAGCTCCTTTTGTGTCTCTTTTCCCCCAGCTTCTTTTGTGTCTTTTTCCCCCTTTCCAAGCCCCTTTGTGTGTGTCTTTGCCCCCGCCAGAGCCCCTTTTGTATGTCTCTGGTCCCTGTTTATTTTGTGTGTCTCATTCTCCCTCCACAGCCCTTTTTTGTGTGTCTCTTTCCCACAGCCCCCTTTGTGTGTCTCTTTCCCACAGCCCCCTTTATGTGTCTGTTTCTCCCATTACCCAGCCCCTCTGTGTGTCTTTCTCCCGTTTCCCCAGACCCTTTTGTGTGTCTCTTCCTCCCCCCTTAGCCTATTTTGTGTATCTCTTACCCCCACCCCTCTGTGTGTCTTTTACTCCTACCTCCAGCCCTTTTGTGAGTCTCTTCCTCCTTCCCTCCTGCTTACCTACCTACTTGTAGCGAGGCCGAGTGGATCGCAGTAAAGGATTTTCTGTATCCTCTATATATAATAAATAATATAATAATAATAATCCTCTAGCTGGTCTGACAGGAAGCTGTTCATTGCTCACAGCTAGCACTTCCTGTCAGACTGGGTAGAGGAAACAGAAGCCACACTACATGAAGTGACTGGCAGGAAGGGAGCGGTGAGTGTTTCCTTCATGCCAGTCAGCCTGAAAACCGCACCCCTCGGACCAGTGCACCACCTTATAGTTGCGCAGGCCCTGCCTGTATGATATCTAGTCTATGAATAATATATCTTGTCTATGAAATGTAATAGAAATTTAAATAAATAAATGCTTAATCCTTTGAGTATTGTATCAGTATACCCATTCTTAGCAAGCTGCACAGATCTCTGTAAGAGAAGTATTTCTATTAAAGGGAATTTGTCATCACTTATTGTGAGTGCAAATTCCTCCAAATTCCACTAGAAAGCAAACATTATGCCTGCATGTTGTCCTAAACCTCATACAGTAACTGACCAAAGCCAGATGGCATTGCAGGCCCTTCCTTCACCCTTTGGTTGATATTCAAAGTGGTGGCATATAAAGATGGCAAGCCATGGCACATGCCGAGGAACTGACCAGAGAGTGTCAGAGAAGATGTTTCTACATTGAGTACAGATTGGAACTCCTAATGTAGTGTCTGATTGAAACTCATGTCTTGGGATGCAGGTTACACCGATACTCAAATTATTATCTGTAATAATGACAGCCTTATGCCAATATGTCAGAGCCTAATGTTGGCTACTGTTAATAAATTATTAGTGGCACGGTGAATACAACATTGTGTATTTAACCTGGATACTTTGTCCCACAGATCAGGGCTCTCCTCAGTGATTTCTAAATCCTGTTACATGTATCATAGGGAGACTGTTCCGTTTTTTTCGTGTGTATATATGTCTGTGTGTATATATAGCGAGAGTGAGATTATTTTAGTCATTCCAGATGGTAAATAATTCTCTGTGGTCTTCGAATTATCTCTTTTCAAACCCCACACTACTTCAGCATTGTGAAAGCACGTTAACTGGATTTACCTAGTGCTCCCCTAAGGCTGTATTTCACAGGAGCCACATCCTGGCCCCATAATAAACCATTTTCTTAGAATTCAGACTGGAAATTGTCATATAATCCAGACTTGCTAAAGCAGGCCATCTCATTCACAGTGAGCAGACGTTCTGTCCTCAAATGGTCTCAGGACATTGGATAGCATAGCGTGTTGATCTTGCCTCTTTATTTGTGTATGATTGAGTGTGCCTGAGCCAGAACATAATCCTGAAGGTACTTATGAACATTTTACACTGACTATTATCTGAATAAATATGACTTGGCCAAATCGGGGGATTTACTCATTTTACCCAGGCAGTGGAAACTACTCATAAATCATCCTTGTCCTCGGAATATGAGATCATCAGTGTGCCTTGATTTAACAAGAGGTTAAAGGTTAACAACTTAGGAATAAAACAGATGAACAAAACATAGGATGGTTATAATATTGGTTACCCATGACTTATCCAGGTGATATCACCAGGTGTGCTGGGGCAGGCAGGTGAAGTTATAGTTTAGCAACAAGCGAAAAGTTTCACGTCTTGACATAATGATGAAATCAACTACATTTACATTTTAGCTTAACTACTTTCTTAATGCAAACTAGTTTATTTGTTCTGCTTCTGTTTTGGGGTTTTATTATGGCAAATCTGGTAATTGTGTTTTGACTAAGTCACCATGAGCCAACCCTTGGTCACAAGGGAAAATATGTCAATCTATAGTCTTTGGTCTTTGTGCAGTCACAGATAAGGCCACCAGAGCAGACCCAACCCTTCGTACATACCGACCATCCCTTTAGATCTCTGCTTATCCAACCCTGAACCTCTTAAAATCTGCGTCTCTCCTTTCTCCAAAAGGGTTGGCAATGCCTACCACATAATTATTTATTGCAAGTGAACCTTGGGAACTAAAATAGCAATACTTTTTTCCTTGGTCTTCTCAGAATGATGCATTTACATAATTAAAGGTTGTTAATAACTGTTTATTTAAGATGTTGCCTTTCGATGTTTCCACAGCAGTCTGGCATTCAGTGGCGGTCACATTCCATGTTCCCACACTGGTCTGGTTTCCAGTGGCAATGACCAGACCTTGTATTTTCAGAGCCACACTGGCTATAACAGATTGCATTGGATACGTATAATATCTTTACTGTGGATTTGATGGCTCGTTCGGAGCAGAATATTTTACTCTTTACAAATGTCCTGGTTACTCTTGATGAGAATTGAGATAGCAGATGGGATAAGGCTGGCTTGGGTTACGGGTCTTGTTGTGATGTTTTGCTATGTTTGTTTTGGGTTGATTATGTGGCTTTGCAGCAAATGCAAGAAATACATTTCACTTACTGTTCTATGACATTGTCAGGATTTCCTCTGCCTACACGAACTGCTCCCTTGGAGACATTGCAAAGGTCTGTTTTACAGCTTGACAAGACAGAGTTAAAGAGGCAGACACGCACTAAAACACATACAGTATTAGCAAGAAGTAT
The DNA here is from genome assembly GCF_036172605.1 of Pelobates fuscus. Classification (NCBI taxonomy): domain Eukaryota; kingdom Metazoa; phylum Chordata; class Amphibia; order Anura; family Pelobatidae; genus Pelobates; species Pelobates fuscus. The sequence continues at coordinate 161,295,480 of NC_086325.1, forward strand.
GAGTTCCTCTCTAATACACCCTGTTCCAAATCATTATGGAAATGATATTTTTCTCATTTACCTAAATAATTGATGTAAATAACAGTCAGCATAGTTCTCATGTTATCAACTATTAAGAGTACAATTCAAATTTTATTGAACAAACCTCCTAATGAGAACAGTATTTTTTTTTAAACATAAAAAACTTACAATGCACTGTTCCAAATTATTACGCACAGTAAGTTTCAAAACACTTTATGGGTTGTAAAGAACTGAAAATTGTCATTTGTTGTGTTTGCAGCATATTTACTGAAATCAAAAGCTATTTCAATCAAACTTATAACAACATTTTAACTTTTTAAATATTTTAACATAGGACCCCTTATTTGATAGCAGCTTCACAAGTCTTGCATCCATTGAACTTGTGAGTTTTTGGACAGTTTCTGCTTGAATTTGTTTGCAAGATGTCAGAATAGCCTCCCAGAGCTGCTGTTTGGATGTAAACTGCCTCCCACCCTCATAGATCTTTTGCTTGAGGATGCTCCAAAGGATCTCAATAGGATTGAGGTCAGGGGAGGATGGAGGCCACACCATGACTTTCTCTCATTTTATCCCCATAGCAGCCATTGATGCAGAGGTATTCTTTACAGCATGAGATGGTGCATTGTCATGCATGAAGATGATTTTATTACGGAAAGCATAGTTCTTCCTTCTGTACCAGGGAAGAAAGTGGTCAGTCAGAAACTCCACATACTTTGCAGAGGTCATCTTTACACCTTTGGGGACCTTAAAGGGGCCGGTCAGCTCTCTTCCCATGATTCCGGCCCAAAACATGACTCCACCACCGCCTTGCTGACGTCGCAGCCTTGTTTGAACAAGGTGGCCGTCCACCAACCATCTACTACTCCATCCATCTGGACCATCCAGGGTTGCACGGCACTCATCAGTGAACAGGACTGTTTGAAAATTAGTCTTCATGTATTTTTCTGCCCAATGCAGTCGTTTCTGTTTGTGAGCATTGGTTAGTGGTGGCCGAATAGAAGGTTTATGCACAGTTGCAAGACTCTGGAGGACTCTACACCTTGATGTCCGTGGGACTCCAGAGGCACCAGCAGCTTCAAATATCTGTTTGCTGCTATGTAATGGTATTTTAGCAGCTGCTCTCTTGCATGGATCTGGCAGAAATCTTCCTCAGTGTGCCTTTATCTGCACGAACCCGTCTGTGCTCTGAATCAGCCACAAATCTCTTAATAGTGTGATGATCACGCTTAAGTTTTCGTGAAATATCTCATGTTTTCATACCTCGTCCAAGGCATTGAGCTATTTCACTCTTTTCGGCAGCAGAGAGATCCTTTTTTTCCCCCATATTGTATGACAATGGTGCTCTGCTTAATAATGTGGAACACCCTCCTTTAGTAGTTTTTCCTTAAGTTGGGCTCACCTGGCAATCTAATTATCACAGGTGTCCGAGATTGTTTTCAGTGATCAAAAGAGCCCTGAGACACAATGCCACCCATGAGTTAAACTGAAAAACAAAATATTTAATCTTTCTGACACTTAAATAGAATTTGCATAATAATTTGGAACAGGGTGTATATACAATAGGTTACATTGTGTAACTGTCTTGAAATATCTGAAGTGTGGACACATGTCACAGAGTACACAACTTAAGATGTATCAAGCATTGTGAATAACAACACAGTCCTATTACTGGTCCATGCTCACACCCTGAATCCTATAGAATGTGTACAAGATGAAGATTTAAAAACAATTTTTTCATAGTTTGTCCAAAATGTTGGTTAATAATGCATATCCAACATACATTTTTGGGCACACTTATGGTAGAAATACAAAGGTTTCACTTCTAGGGCTATTAGCACACACTGTATGTTAGAGCTTTTTGAATTACACTGCTCAGTGATATGAAGACCACCCTGACGTTGGTCTCCATAGTGAAGTATTTTATCCTGCTGTTTACCAGTAGGCACGCTAGACTTCAATTGTCGCTGGGCAGACCTTTCTCTCCTTTACCTAACTCTTTGAAGAAAAAAACAACAACAAAAAACTCCTACAGGCTGGCACTACCCATAGAAACATTAGCATAATTTGTCTTTCCATTACGTTTACTTTCTTATTGGCACCTGATGGTGAATGCCAAGCCCAGCGTAGAGCTTAATATTTGTTTAATATGTGTACTGTTTCTAGGTCTGCCTGGTACAGGACAATTCTTTGTTTGTCTTTACATGTTGCACTTTGATTTTGGAACATTCGGGAGGGGGGTTGCCACAAAATGCACATCAGTTAATTCATTGTCTTCCAAGTCCTGTAAATATTTACTAGAAGGCTGCCATGGGGATACACAAACCCATGGAAAGCGGCCATTGTTCATAATGTATAAAGATAATATGGAATGTTTTTTTTTGCTTTTAAATATAGCCTTTACACAATTCTTGAGGTCATGTTAAAGGTTCCAAATGATGGCATTGTTCGATCTTTTTTGTGAGTAAGAGATTCTGCTAACCTGTAATTTTATTCATTCCAAATCTCGATTGTTTCAAAGCACACAACTCTACCTGGACATAATACAATATGATTCAATTAAGCTTCATAGAAAATGGGGGAGCCCGTGTGCTGGACCGGTTTAGTGCCCATAGACTGGGATGTGGCCTGTCCCACATCAAAATTGGGAACTATTTCCAGAGCACATTACATAAATTGAAAACAAATAAACTTTGCCTTTCTGTGCTAATTACTGTATATGGATTGTGCGTGAAATCAGAAATGATTAATGATCATATTGGAAACCCATAACATCATCAAGAATAACATAATGAGCGAGTTCTGCACGGTCACGATGCACATCACTAACACGTTCAGTAATTGCTGCCTTAACATACACCTTGATAGTACATGGGATTTCGTTATGACCAGAGGATAACCCAAACCCACAGAGGGACCAGCCAAATTCCCAAAGGGAGCTCCAAATGGACCTAACTTGAAGAAGTCCAAGCGGTCAGTACACCCTGCACACAACGGAGAGCGGGTATGAACCATCACAGAATGATAACAAGGATAAGAGTGACTTAAAGCAGACAGATTTTTCTGAAACTCCACAGATGTAGATCCACCTTCAATTATGGACTGAGCTCATCTGCACAGAGGTTGTAGAGCTGATGGTAATTGGGAGAAACCTCTTCCAAGGTACTTGCGAATTGGGTGCCTGAGTATTTTTATGCTGTTCCTTTGTCTGGGAGATTTTTCAAATACCAGGGAATCCCTAAAATGATTAGTATACAAAAAAAAAACTAAAATGAGTGGTGAACCAGGCTGTGTCTCCATTACGCAGACATCCAATCAACTCAACAGACACACAGAACACGTATATTGCAACTAGAACGGTGCACCTCTTAAACGGGGACTTGTCCCAATAACACTGCTCAAATTACAGACCAGGGAATATGGAGAAACACCAGGGTCACTCCTTCACAACCTAGGGTGACAATTTGGTGCCCCTAGTATACCGTTTCTGGAGCTCGAGTCTGGCTCTCCACAATAGGCATCCACCTAAAGGGGCATCATAAGGAGGCGTATTTTAATGACCCAAAAAATATATACTCCATGTATTGCCTGGGTACAAGTGAACAGTGCAGGAGCCTTTTAGGACTCAGCAGGGGAGTCAGGTGTCCCTCGATAGGGAGCACACCCTCCAAAAAAAAAAAAAGTCAATCAGTTCTGTTTCTTCCCTGGAGGAAGGTAGACTTTTAAAACTGAGGATTGTAGGGCGAGAGGTGTGTGCTGTATTGTACCGTATTATGGGTTTCTACCGCCCAGTTCCACATGTCACAACTTATTGTCTGATTTACAGAAAGACAACTAGTAGACATGCCACGTTAAGCACTGATACCATGATACTGTTAAAGTATTCCCATGCTAATCATGATTTTCCTGTTGTATTTCCACCATTAACTACTTTGATATGTTTCGTTTTGTTTAGATTGTCATTAAGAATTGAGCCTGGAAACAGTTCTCCGCGTCTAGTCTCCTCTAAAGAAGATCTAGCAGGTATGAAAGTTTGGATAATTTTATAATGCTCATGTATTGTTATTCTTAACCCATTGTGACAGGCATTGTACACTGTATGTCATGAGACAACTATGCCTGCCATACTGTTGCTATCCCCCCCACCAAAGTTTTGTCTGTCTGATTGGTATGAAACCCAGCTATTGCCAGACTTCTCACCAGTAATGCGGCAATAGCCCCACCAAGGCCTCTGATCGCCGTGGCAAATTGGCATGTCTGTTATTTAATGCTAAAATTTCACAAAAATATGGCAAAGGTCTACGTGTGAGATAATGTTGTCCTCTGGAACAGTAGCAGAATACAAACATGTAGTTTTTACAGCAATGGGACAATAGGTGTGTGAATTTTTTTTATTTTTTTTTAATATATCTAGCATACTTGGCTTACTTAAGTACCTGGGGGGGTCTACTTTCTACAAATATATATATATTTGTTTTACAGTTTTGGATCCTGTCACTGCTATCAAAGTTTTTGCAAAGATGTAGCGTTAAAACCATAATTAATTCCCTCTTTGCAAAAAGTAATTACGACTCTAGGCATATGAGGCATTTTAACCATCTATTTATTGTGTAGAAATTATCAGCAAAAGTACAATTTTTTTCTGTTATTAAAAGTAAAAAAAAAAAAATGTTGTCCCAAATATTTTAATACATTATTCATACATAATAATGTGCTATGCATACATAAAGGGTATCAGACGAAATTCCTGCCTACGCCAATAAATATGTGTAGGTGCTCCTAATTGAGCAAACGTTCCAAGAAACCTCAGTCACAAACACAGCTTCTTGGAAAAGCTTCAGTCATTAAGTACTAGTTGTGTAACAACACCAATAATGCCTTGATACATACATACATACATACATACATACATACATACATACATATATACATACATACATACATACATACATATTGCTAGAAGCCTCTGCATTGTTTGCATTGAAGAGCTCTGTTTGTTGGTTACTATACTCTGAGAGAGGTAGTATTCTGACCTAGGATACATCTTAAAGATGTAATCTCAGAGACTGTAAAATCAGATTCCTCCATAAAAGCATTACATGGTTAAAGCTTCTTGTAGTAGTTGTGGTGAGTATAGTCAGTCCCTGCAAACTTTTCAGTAACTGCCTACATGGGCGTCCGCAGGAATTTTTCCAGGGGGGGGGGGGCATAATTATGACATCCATGCTCGGCCCCTTTTTGCAGGGCTGGACTGGGGTTACAAAGCAGCCTTGGAAAAAAATGTATGCCAGCCCCATAAGTCATTGTGCCATTGTAGTGTGAGTGTATTGTGTGTGTGTGTGTGTGTGTGTGTGTGTGTGTGTGTGTGTGTGTATATATATATATATATAGATAGATATATATAGATATTATTGGTATGTTTATTTTTCTAATTCAAAACATTGGTTCTGTTAGTGTAAAAAAATGTACAGTAAGCACATTACTGTAAGCACTACAGTAAGCATACTCACATGCAGACAGATAATCTCACTGACACAAGCACACAGACTCATTGATACACAGCTTCACAGACCGACAATCTCATTGATACATATAAGCTCATTGACATAAAAACACAAGCTCACTGATACATATTTATAGGCTCACTGACAGACAATCTCACTGACACACACAGACAAGGTTGCTGGTACACACACACACACACACACTTAGTACAGACTCTGACACTTACACGGTTACTACAGACAAACTCATTGGTATACAAACACAAACTTATTACAGACAAGCCTACTGTCACACACACACAAACGCTCACTACAGACAAGCTCACTGACAGACACATGCTCACTACAGAAAAGCTCGCTGTCACACATGCTCACTACAGAAAAGCTCTCTGACACACACATGCTCCCTACAGACAAGCTCACTGACACACATACACATGCTTATTATAGACAAGCTTACTGACACACATGCTCACTACAGAAAAGCTCACTAACACACACATACATGCTCACTACCGAAACGTTCACTGACACACACATACATGCTCACTACAGAAACGCTCACTGACACACATGTTCACTACAGACAAACTCACTGACACACACATGCTCACTACAGAAAAGCTCACAAACACACACAAGCTCACTTACAGGCAAGTTCACTGTAGTGGGGGGGTCAGGGACAGTAGTGCGGTGGGACTGGGTCTGTAGTAGGGGGGTCATGACCTGTAGTGTGGGATCAAAGGCTGAAATGGGGGGTAGCGGGGATCAATAGGAAGGGTGAGGGGAAAAGGGGGGGGGTCAGGACCTGTGGTGAAAGGTGAGGGGTAGTCAGGGGGGCGGGACCTGTGATGAGGGTCAGGACCTGTAGTGCAGGGGTCAGGACTTGTAGTGGGGGATCATAGGCAATAAAAGGGGATTAGGGGCTGTAGTGGGTGCTTAGTGGCAATAGTGATTGGTTAGGGGCTGTAGTGGGTGCTTAGTGGCAATAGTGATGAGTTAGGGGCTGTAGTGGGTGCTTAGTGGCAATAGTGATGGGTTAGGGGCTGTAGTGGGTGCTTAGTGGCAATAGTGATGGGTTAGGGGCTGTAGTGGGTGCTTAGTGGCAATAGTGATTGGTTAGGGGCTGTAGTGGGTGCTTAGTGGCAATAGTGATGGGTTAGGGGCTGTAGTGGGTGCTTAGTGGCAATAGTTTGGGCTTAGGACCAGGTGAGAGAGCCATGAACTGTGGTTCTGCCTAAAACTGAACATAGCCTGGTTCACTAAATATGTGAAACTGAGAGCTGCTGTGGTACTATCTGTGCGGTAAATATATATACAGAATGTGAGTATTTACCCCACACACCTGTCTTTGTCACCACTTACTTTCTCGCTACACTACACCCCCCCAGCTGTACCTCTGCCTCCATTAATCATTTATTAATCTCTTCCTTCTCAAGCCCTCACTTGTATTTGTTTTAACTTACCTATTACTTGAGTCTATTCTCTCCACCAGCCCCTGAGCAGCATGCCTCTGCAGTAATCCTGCCCACAGGGTTTCCTCCTGCGAGCAGCTCCTCCTAGCAGGGCTTACTACAGGTGCTGGGAGCACACAGCATGCTGCAGAGGGGATGTCACTCCCTGTCTCCTCCTTGTATTCAGCTCTGAGCTCTCCTCCCTGCACACAGAGAGCAAGACCTGGCAGGGAGACTTCTAACACTGCCAGGTCTGGCTCTATAAAGTATAAGGGAGGGAGGGTTTCCACTTCGTCGTCAGAGAGATTTTTTGATCTCCCTGCCGATCAGCAACAGGCTCTTTTCTGCGGCACCTCCAGTGAGCTGGGAAGGGCTGACCCTGGGGGAGGAGCCAAGCTGAAAAATCCAGGGGTGAGGGGGGGAGGGCAAGTGCCCCCTCTTGCCCCCCCACCCCCCTGTAGACGCCCATGACTGCCTAGTAACACCTCTAGTTGCAGTGACTCAGATGGACACTAGAGGTGATTCCTATGTGCATGCAGACACTGAGCGTTCCCCATACAGATGCTTTGATTGAATGTATCCCTATGAGGAGATGCTGATTGGCGCAGTGTGTGGTGGGTGGGGCTAGTTTAACACTATCGTTTAGGGAATCCATGTTTGTATTCATGACACTGTAGTTCCTTTAATTTTATCGCCAGGTTTCTGCGACTCTCAAATATTGGTCCGTGGGTCTTCTTGTATAGGATTTGTGTCACTTGATTGCACAGAAAGGAAGGTGATGGACAGCACCCAAAATGCTTTTTTAAAAACGGTCCATGAAGTCAGACAATGTTGGCAGGGATTAAGAAAGAAAGACCAGGTTTTGGTCCCTGCCCTCATAGAGCCAGGACTTTCTGTTATTGAATATTTTATGTGGGACCCATTGTAGACACTTTCCAAATAATAACAATGAATAGTAATTAATTACAATTGTGACAAGGATCCTTTGTTTTTAAAGATTGAACTGTCTGCACATGTTTTTGAAGACGGTCAGGATCCTTAGTCTGACGTTACGTTACAAGTTGCGCTATTCATTTATGGTTTGTGCCCTGTGTCGTGGGTGAAAGGTGACCCCCATTCCTCCTTGTTCCATAACATCACGGAACAGCTTTTAATCCCCCTCTACATACTGAGCAAACACCACAATTAGTGCACAAAGAATGCCGCTATTGTTCGAGAAATTAAATCTTCCAGCTGTAAGTTTTTTGGCCCAACCACTAAAACCAAATAAAGGGATTTTATAGCATGTATGAAAGATTTACTGCACTTGTGCACTCGGTTTTCAGCTAAACAAAAGAATGTTAGATAGCCTAGGAAAAACCCTTGCATCCTGTTCTCCTTATATTCTGAATAAAACCTCTCTGCCACGTGCGGGTATATTCTACCAAGCTCCAATGCAATACATTTAGTTTTCAATATTCATTTCATTTCTGCAGCTGTTTAATGTTTATATCTAATGTTCACCCATTGTACAGCGCTACGAGATTTGCTGGCGCTATATAAATAATAAAATAATAATAATGTCAAATATATTTTTACTTTTTATTGGCATCTGAAGCATGAGTGGAGGTATTGCCCTAGCGGAGAAATTAAAGTGGAAACTAATCTCTATTTACCGCAAAGGAACGCTTATTTTAAAGGATGACTGTAACCCTATTAGTAAAATTTTATTTTTTTTTATTATGCCCTTTGGGCACTACCGATCAGGTCCACCCACCTTTTTTCTTTAAATACATATTAAAGGGACACTGTATGCACCCACGTCAGCTAATTGAAGTGGTCTGGGTGCTGAGACCCTTTTGCACTTAGTGCTGCAATGTAAAAATTGCAGTTCTAGAGAAGGTTTACATTGCAGCTCTAAGTCTGCCCTCTGTGGCTGTCTATCAGACAGCCACGGGGGGGCTCCCGGATTCATAACGGACTTTTGGTCCGTCATCTGACGCGTCAGATTTACCCCATAGGAAAGCATTGAATAATCTAGAGAGAATCTAGAAAAAAAAGAGTATAGGTTGCGCCAAAACACACTGAAAAGATATAATAAAACCAAAAATAGATAGCGGAGATAAAATAATGGTGAAAATAACACCGCAATATGCTATAAACTAGTAGGGACACAGTATGTACTTACATATATCAATAAATATGAGATAGACATAGGACCAAATAATAAATGAGCATGTAGAGGGCCAGGTCCACTTGTAGGGACTTGAGTGTGGTGGCGATCTATGCAGATTGTAGAGCTGAAAAGTGGTCAGGTTCTCTTGTTCCAGATGGAGATATGTAGATAAAAAGGGAAAATTCCAATAGTGCAGACTGCGACTTAAAATTACGTAGAGATAAAAACTTCACAGCAGGAAGGTATTGCACTCACCTATTGGAGAGCTGGAACTAGCTCAGGTATAACTCGCATTCAGTGGCGTCAATCCCCCACTTGTAGGATATAGGTGTTGATGAACATAAGAAGTCCTCAGTGTGGAAAGGGAGATAAAACAAATATAGTGCTCACTGTATTTATATTACAGCAGATAGAAATAAAAACATGGAATACTCACATCTAAGTGAGCAGAATGTGCTGCTCACTTTAATAGCGTAGGTGGTATAATCCCCACCTGGGATTCTTGAGCGAGTGAGTGATTCGATGTAATAAATTACCAGGTGGGGGAGCATGGGCGTACCCTGACCCAGCGCAGAGGGACACCAGTGCTAGCTTCAGGTAAGTAGCTGAAGATGTTTTAACTGTATAACCACAAAATTGCCTCCAGCAGCGATGTCCACTCCCCCCCACCCCCCAGGTGGCAATCAGCTGGTGAAATTTTTGATTCAGGAAGTGGTATATATAGGCAGTAAATCAGTTAACAATCAGTGACTCCCATTCACAAAACTGGCTTGCAAAAGCTACATTTCATTTCAAGACAGTTTAGTGAATGGGTAGTCACTGATTGGCCGATTATTGTTATTTTGAAACATAGGCTTCATATCAGCAACTGTACAGGAGTCCTAAAGGTTTACTAAAACAACCATGACCGCGTCTGCTTCCAGAATTGGTCATGGTGGAAGGAATCTGTATTGCAGTTTTTCTGTTTACATACAGATGTATTTGCAGATCTGTGTCAGGGGCTAGTTGCACCCCCTGCCACATGGGACGTAAACAGCCCGTTCTGTGTAAAAATAAATAAATAAATCTGTCGCCAGTGCATCTCTGCTGTGATCCGTCAGTTTATTAGTATTTGTTTGTCCAGCCCCCACCTCACGCAGTTTAGAGCATGCACATGCATTCTAAGCTTAGGAGAATGGTCCATTCATATTCTACTTTATGAGGACCTCATATGAGAGGGACTGACATCAGGCGGGGTGCGTAAATTAGTATGGGGAGCTTCTCCTGGCGCTGGATTCCAGGTAAGTTATTCTTATTTTACTACATTTATAAGGGAAGGGATCTAAGTGCTAATACCCAACAGTGCATTCGAAGACATATATATATATAATTTTTTTTATTTTTTATTTTTAAGAGTTGCAGTAACCCAATTTTAAGAATCCTCTGCCCAATAACCATTGATTAGTACATCAAGCCGTCTCTCTAGCCGTTTTGTCTTCTGACCTTTTGGCTAAAAAGATTTATTTCCTACAATTCAGCCCAGTGTCAGATAATAAGTGTGAGGACACATAATATTGGTAAAAGCAGATCTCTACCTAAAGAGTCGTTCAAGCAGTCCCTCTCGTGTTTTGTGTGCCATGTTTAGTCCGAGTTATAACGTTAAACAACATATGTACAAAATATACATTTTAAAGTACAGAACTCACATAAGCACATGCTGTATACATCACTGACTATGCAGGTCTTTGCCTTGAGAAGCTATTTTATGAAGCAGTTTGTGTTATATGCATGTGGTATGTCTGGTCTATATTACTGCTTCTGACAGACCATGAACGCCCTCAAGCGTATGTTGAATTATCTGTAAAAATATGCCTCAAAATATGATTCCAGGCAGAAACTACTCTCACATAATGATGTGTGTTACACCCAGCACAACTACCGCAATGTAATCCTGATTTGACCATTTCTGGTGCCTGAATGATCTAACCAATGCCTGAGAGAACCTCCAAATACATACACTGTATAGGTTTGGGAGACTGACCCATTTTTATTTTTAAGAACTGTAATCTCTACCCCTTTACTGTTGCGTCAAGTTCAGTTTAGTTGCCATTAAAACATTTCATGTCACCCAACAATGCACAGGCTCGGTATCTCCTAGACAGGAATTCTATTCAGATGACAAAAAGTAAGAGGTTTTTTTTAGTCCCCCCCTTCATTTTTGAAGATCACGAATATTCCTATATCACACAATTTTATTTCACTAAGAAATGTACAAAGTCTAGAATGTGGCTCAGACGATAGTTTTGGATAGTCCTGTTCGTGTGAAGACGAGGAGATTTCACTTTCCACCTTCAACAAAGAAGTCAATGTCATCCTTAGGTGCAAAAAAAAAACAACCCATAATTGAGTGGAAGAGTTAAACCAACCAGACATAGCTAGCCACAATACAGATGACACATTGTCGGTCTACCACAGAATGGTTAGTTGGGACAGTTTGAGAGGTGCCAATTATACCAGCAGAGGACCAAGCCCTTCAATGACTGGCATCACCAGGACTCATTAACTGATCAGTGGCCACGTTTTACTGCTCTATGGTCACATGTTTGCTGTTACCACATGTTGGACTCTCAGACATGTTTGATGGAAATTTCAGAAGAACATTTTTCCCTGAAACCCTAAACACAGAGGCATTTATTTCTTTTGCAGATTTTACAGAAATGGTTGTTTGAATTCCAAGTAATTCATTGTAAGCATTGCCTGCAGTTTCACAGATCAATTCTGAATTTGGGAGTGTATTTTATTGACTGTAATAACAAGAAGCTATCCTCATCAGACAGGTTGTATTATTTGTGTGGAGGAAATCTGTGCTGCCAGTCATGGTAATCCTTTTTATTAAACCATGTCCTAGAAATTTGGCGGCTGTCGGACTGCACCAAAGGACATCACGTACATTTTGTCAGTTTGGCTCTATACTGCCCCCGGTGTTTCACATTTGTAATTTCTTAATCAACAGCCTAAAGCTGTTTAGTGAATTCTATAGAACACCTACACAAGGTGTGAGTTATTGTTTATCACATTATAGTGTCTGTAGTGTTGAAACAAACGGCATAAGTGTGTACAGAACATTTCATTAGAGCGCACACCCAGAAAGGCGTTTGTTTTTTGTGTTTTTAAGGTGAATATTTGATGCTCCAAAAGTCTATCGTTCCAAATTCTGTTATTGCAATGGAAAAAGGAGTCACAGGAAAACAACAAATGTTACAGAACAAACAAAGAAAATGATATTCTAGAATATATTGCTGGATCGTAAATAATCTACTAGTAACAAATTGTTACCAATTGTAACGTGCACAAGAGGACAGAAATTAAGGAAATAGAATGACTTAAGGACTGGTGCCCCTTATTTTAGAAAGGTTTCACTCAGCGAAACTAGCACACTTATCCGATAGCCACTACCATTCTGAACACTGGATATATTGATATTAGTGGATTCCATCAGGATGATGGGAGTTACAATCTGCCGCATTTTGCCTCACGTCACCCGGTGGTAATGAAGTCTTCTCTTTGATGCCCGTGTTGTTCATGTGAACACATGTCCCATGTTATTCTATTACATGTGCAGAAAAAACACCCAGCGTGGTGTTGGGATGCTGTGGCCCATTACCTGTGTGTCCTGCTCTCAGCGCCACCCTCAGACATGGTAACGGTAAAGCTGAGAGCACACCGGAGACATTCACAGCCCAGACATCCTGCCGGGCTGTACTTTCTGTTTGCTAAGCTTTTATTAGATGAAGCTTGGCTGCAATGTGTGAGCCCAGTGGTCGCCCAGGCACACATCCCTACTTCTAAGCTGCCGGGGCAATGACGACACTATGGCTGCTGGCTGCCCTTACTCAGCTAATGGCATGTAATTACAGAGTTATTAAACAGAACCCATTCTTACAGGACATTTGGTGATATAAGTCTGCCGCAGCTTTAAACAGGAACATCTGTGTTTAACCCATTAACTACCAGTGAGACATCGGTTTCTAAATCTGCTGTTTTAGGCAGTGGGAGTTAACCCTTGGAGTGCCAGATCCCACGCTGCCACAACCGGGGTTAACCTCGGGAGGGATGCATTCAGAACAAACATGGCTTAGTCTAAAAATGCAATAGAGTACAAAGTGTTTCCAAACTGTTTACACAGGATGTTTTCTTTTACCCAAATAGGGTCGAGTGGAGTGTAAGCCAGGGTTTGGGGACCCCAGCTGCTGTGACCTGATCCATCAAGAATTTTTAAGTAATAACTTGTTTAATATATTGCAAGAAGTTTTGGACTCAATGGATGCTAATGGGAGGCTGGCTTTGCATATACACGGAGATTAGGAGAAGCACACCAGGTATTTACAAGGTTACTTATTGTGAAATAGGAAAGTTTGTCTGTGCCTCGTGCCCATTTCACATTTAGGGGCATCAGCTGACAGCTGGTACTGACTCTGAATATTTAGCCATGTGTTGGCAAATATGCAGCGTGCCCTGACTCGCAGTATGTAGCCGTGTGTTGGCAAACGGGCAGCTTGCTTTTACTCGCAGTATCTAGCCGTGTTTTGGCGAATGCGCAGTATCTAGCCGTGTTTTGCCAAATGGGCAGTATCCAGCTTATTTTGTTGAATGCGCAGTACCCAGCTTATTTTGGCGAATGCGCAGTATCTAGCCGTGTTTGGGAGAATGCGCAGTATCTAGCCATGTTTGGGAGAATACGCAGTATCCAGCTTATTTTGACGAATGCGCAGTATCTAGCCGTGTTTGGGCGAATGTGCAGTACCCAGCTTATTTTGGCGAATGTGCAGTATCTAGCCGTGTTTTGGCGAATGCGCAGTATCTAGCCGTGTTTTGCCAAATGGGCAGTATCCAGCTTATTTTGTTGAATACGCAGTATCCAGCTTATTTTGTTGAATGCGCAGTACCCAGCTTATTTTGGCGAATGCGCAGTATCTAGCCGTGTTTGGGAGAATGCGCAGTATCTAGCCATGTTTGGGAGAATACGCAGTATCCAGCTTATTTTGACGAATGCGCAGTATCTAGCCGTGTTTGGGCGAATGCGCAGTATCTAGCCGTGTTTTGGCGAATGCGCAGTATCTAGCCGTGTTTTGGCGAATGCGCAGTATCTAGCCGTGTTTTGCCAAATGGGCAGTATCCAGCTTATTTTGTTGAATGCGCAGTACCCAGCTTATTTTGGCGAATGCGCAGTATCTAGCCGTGTTTGGGAGAATACGCAGTATCTAGCCATGTTTGGGAGAATACGCAGTATCAAGCTTATTTTGGCGAATGTGCAGTATCTAGCCGTGTTTTGGCGAATGCGCAGTATCTAGTCGTGTTTTGCCAAATGTGCAGCATCCAGCTTATTTTGGTGAATGCGCAGCATCTAGCCGTGTTTGGGAAAATGCGAAGTATCTAGCCGTGTTTGCAAGAATGTGCAGTATCCAGCTTATTTTGGCGAATGCGCAGTATCTAGCCATGTGTTGGCGAATGCGCAGTATCTAGCCATGTGTTGGCGAATGCGCAGTATCTAGCCGTGTGTTGGCGAATGCGCAGTATCTAGCCGTGTGTTGGCGAATGCGCAGTATCTAGCCATGTGTTGGCGAATGCTCAGCTTGCGCTTACTCACAGTATCTAGTCGTGTGTTGAGAATGCGCAGCTTGCCCTTACTCACAGTATTTAGGCATGTGTTGCCAAACGCGCAGTATCTAGCCGTGAGTTTATAAAGATTTTTAATTTCCCATAAGACACGGATGTTCTGACACCTGGTGATTTAATACAGAGAGTAACAAAGGGAGCGCTCTAATTGTGTCTGCTGTACAGATTTGTAGAGGGGGAGATGAAGCTGTATGATGTCATACTTCTGGCACGTTTGGCATTAAAAACATAATCGACATTTTCCACATAAACACTTATCAGACTGCGAGGTTGCTCAATTTGTTGCAGTCGTTACCATGGCACCTGATAAATACTTTGTCTGTTTGTACACTGCAGGCACTAAATTGCTGAATTCCTCAGAGTCATGCAAAGAGAGTTTTAATTGAGATGGAGGCCGTGGCTCGGTGGGCATTGCTGCGGGTTCTCACTGTGAACCATCCTTACATCGCTTTTTATAGCTATAAGAGAGGAATTGTTTAGCTTCTGCAGCACGTGCTCCCCGAACGCTAAGTGGAGTAAAATGGCTTTCCATTAGAAGTGTTTACACAACTGAGGTTTTCTCAAGAAAATCCATTTTACAGTGTTTAAAATCATAAACAATATAATGTAGTCTGAATTGGAACTAGTGAATGTTAAACATCTGTGCAAGGCCACACTGCGGGTCCAAATTAACACATTAAATGTCAGATTACCGTAATATGCCATTTGCTGAGTTTTTTTTTTTTGTCTCATCTCCCAACATTGAGAGTTGGCAGTCCAGGCTTGTGGTGTTTAAAGGATGAATTTCAGTCCACGTCACACACGTGCCGATTCCCTCCTTATCTGCTTATGCGCAGTATGATAGGCACCGAGAAATAACTAGAGGACAGGATATATGCATACTACAGCTTTGTCAGGAGCCATTGTAATGCTGGTTATTCCAGATTATGCACAGCACATGGCAAGCAATGCATCCCATCGCACCATAGGGAAAATAGATCTACAAACGGAGTGAATTTCGAATTTCAGGTCTTACTGACTGCTACTAGAGGCACGTCAGCTGCACTCAACGAATAAAACGCTGTCACTTGACATGAAAGTCCCCATAGGTAAGCTTTGATTCAATGTATTCCTATGGAAAAGCTTGGATATACGCACGGTGCTCACCGCGCATGTGCGTCAGGTCCCCAATGCTTCTTTATGAGGAGTTTTGGATTGGCCCATCGCGGAGGAGGCCATGTCTGCTGCTTGATGCCACAGGAGGATGGGAGGTAGTAGCAGCGCCGATGGAGCCTTGCCATTGGAAATAGGAAACAGGAGGCCTCCGAAGCGGTAGGGACAGGGGCACTATAGAGTTAGGAATACAGGCTTCTATTTCTAATAACAAGCCGCCATTCTATTTGGTGATATTCCAAATTTAATGAACTCTTATGTGCAAATCATGTGGTAGCTTACGGAACACAGGAACAAGCTTCCAGATCTGGATGTTTACGACATTTAGCCTCCTCTGCATTAGATTAGATCATTGTTGGAAAGCAATTTTGAGCCTTTTTTTTATGATTTGTATTACTGTGTAAACGTTTACAAACAGTCTTGTGTTTTAAATATGCTAACTTGTTTAATGTACGTAGCCTCTTTTATGAGAGCATCGAGAGCGTAATCCATCCTTCAAGAGGACGGCGTTTCTTTATGGGATCATTGCTCGTAGCGCGGAAAAGCCTGCCTTTGCTCAAATCTGCGTTGAAACAGATGGATGTGAAGTCAAGCATAAAAACATAGCTGCTCCTATTTCCCGTTTATGACATTACATATCATAATTCTACATCCACAATTGCATAAGCTGATGGCCTTTTGCCTTCAGGTTTATCTGAGTTAAAGGGAATCTAATAGATTCTAAAGTACTTGTCTGGTTGGGGGGGGGGGCGGGCGGCAACTCTGTGTGCAATGCATTGCATGTCTCTACTGGTGTTCAGTGGGTTGAATGATATATAGTATCTATCCGTTAAAGAGACACTCCACTGCCCAAATGGGGTGGCAGGGGGGGTGGAAGTAAAAATGATTGTTTAGTAGAAATAGCCCCAATGAAAATATGCATGCATTTAGGTTTGTTTCTAAAGACAGCTTGTATGCAGACTTGGCAAACCCTCCCCTTCTAGCCCCGCCCAGACTTTCTGTGGCTGTCCAATGACAGACTTCCCAATGTAGCTCAATGAGAAGTCTTTGCAAGGCAGGTGCTCTGGGCAAGCCAGGTTAATTCACAAAAAATGCCAATTTCTATTGAAATCTCCACATTTTTTACAATGGAAGAAAAAGAGGACACACCCATCACACATAAAGCATTTCAGCAAGCTAAAGTGCTTTAGGGGTCCAAAGTGTCTCTTTAATGGTGGTACCCACTCCTTTCATTCTCCCGTGATGCAGAGTATGTTGATGTTTTATAAACCATAGCATGGCGGGACAGTATGTAGAGCTTGCTATGGCTGTATTAAGAAATATGGAAACAAACTCCATAATGTGACTCTTGCTGCAGAAATTTGTTTTGCGCAGGTTTTTTTTGGTGGCCTGACCCTCAGCCATTTCATGATTAGAAACTCTTTTTAATGACTGCAAACAAGGTGCGGAAGGTATCACTAAAAATAATAGTAAGCTTTGTCTACTAGTAGACACCTTAGCTCTGTACCTTGTAGCATTCCTTAGTAGTGACGTGAGCAGTCACATTAAAGTGCTATTACATTGGATAATCTGGTATTGCAGCTGGTAGACCACAGACTGGCGTCTCTTTACTAGTGATTGTATACTAAAAGGGACTCTCCACGACATAAATAGCGGAATTTATTTACTAAACTGGGAAATATGGAGATGGACAAGACAATTGCTATTCTTTGGTAAAATAGAATTGGAGAATTGGACTGCTATGGTTTAGGATGTGAATGTGTCCTTGGGAACTCCACAATTGCTATTTTAGTAAATAAAGCTCAGTGTGTAACTTTGTGATAGCTTTGATTATTTTCTCTGATAATAAAACACATTAGTGAGGGTTCTAGGTCAGTGACATCCAAGGGCTACACAGTACGGCCATGAATTCAGAGAGACCAGACTACTACTTTTTTTATTTTTTTTAAAAACAGTTTAACGTTTTTCCTTATCTGTTGAACACATGTTCCCCTCCTGTGTTTTTGTGAACTGCGAGGCAGTTGTAGTCACAAACTTAGAGAACTAACGGAAGAACTGGCATTCTCTGTACATTCCCGGCCCACTGGCTCCCATAAGGTGTCACTGATTGCTTTGGCCATTACGAAGATGAGATGAGGTCATTTCAGAGTGAGCAGCCCTCGAGCAAACTCTGCTGGCATCCATACAGTGTGAATGTTGATCCTACTACTGCCTCTTGACCCCAATGCCAGATCCTCTACGCATCTACTTAGAAACAGCTGAATAACAAATGTATTGTGCAACATATTTACATTTTCAAGTCTTTTTTCTAAATTCAGATAGCCTAAACCACTCTATATCATGAGATAATAACGTTTGCTATTTTTTTATATATTTTTTTTACATTTTGCCAATCTGTATGATGTTATAAACATTTATTTTATTTCTGTTAGATCAGTTTTATTTCACAGCATAATCCCAAGAGCATCATTTGCTAGTAATTTATAACTTTATTTTTTTCCCCTCCCCCAACCTTGAGACTTTTTAGCCAGAGAGACCCCCAGGACATACATTTAAACAAGAGAAATCTCAATGTATCCTTCCTGGTAAAATATTTTATAAATAATTAATAAATAAATTCATCCCGAGAATCTGCTCATTCACACACCAGGAGAATTCACCTTTTCTGTTCAAAGACATGGCAGTTGTACACGTTTAGGCTTCAGTCATGCACAAAATAAATTAAATAATGCTACGTCGTAGATTTTGTTGATACAAAAAAGAAGCAGAAAGCTGTGATTGAGAAGTTTGCTTGTAAATATTCTTGTTGACGCACAGCATTATTTTTTTAATAAGACTTGGCGTAATATCGTCTGATGAATGGACTGCTGTCTAATACTGAAACAGGTTGTGGGTATTATTGCCTAGCTCATTGAACCTCAACAGTTTTAAAACAGCTGCTTTTAGATCAGCCGCAGGAGGTTTGAAGACAGTGGGGATCCTCTTGAAACCCAAAGGGGCGTATTCACTAAATTGAAAAATGTGGCGAGGTGATGACAGAGTTGCCAAATTTAGATCCAATAAACCAATTTGGTAAAGCTTTTTTTCTTGTTTTATGATTCCAAGATTTGCTTTGTGTTTTCATTTGGCAGCTATTATCCGAGGCAGACGGTGTTTCAGGGCGCACATTTCACAGTCAGTTTAGTTGGTTAAGTACCCTGTCTGTACCTTCTTCAACAGACCCCTTCTGGCTTCTGAAAATCAGACCCTTGATTGTTTGCAGGTTTCGTTTTTCTGCCATACGATATCGGCACTTTGCAAGCAACCTGCCTGTGCCAATTGCAGAAAGTATTCTCAGATATTAAAAGAAGCATCTGAGATGCTGAACTCTGTTACTTAAAATGTTTGGCTTCTCCAGCAGTCGAAGGTAGGACTACCAAGCTAAGAAAGGATCCTGACAATCTTTGAATATAATTCACTGATCATATTATGCTTTCAAACATACAGACAGCTACAGTTTTCTTTTGTGACATTATCAGCCAACAACCATCTGAACAGCAAGCAACTGGATTTATTCCTCATCACCACCAGAGGATTAAACACAGGTTTCAAGTCAGAGGGGTACATCTGGAATTTGTAATATGAGCAAGTTGCCTATTTTCAGGTGTCTTTCATTGTCTGAATGTTAAGAAGCTGGGACATCTGGGCTTTGAAGGATCTCGATGATGGCTTGGATTGTAGGCATTGGATTCTAGAAAAAAACTGAGCTAGACATCAAGCAGTGGTTTGTAGACCATCCCTCAAGTAAAAACATCAAGATAATCGAGAACTTAATGGGACCATTGTACCAAGAGCTAATTTGTTTTGGATGCAGCAGGTTTTTCATCGACCCTTACCTGTTGCTATATAAAGACATCATCTGTGAAACTTGACTGCATAACACGAAGAGCGAGATGCATAGATGCAAGATAAAAGGGGACACTAAGTTCTGAAATGTCCTATCTACAGTGCGGATTTGTATCTCATTCAAATGATTGTGAAGACGAGCTCATAAAATGCTTTGCTCAATCGGATCATGATCCTATTCTCTATTGTAACATGGACAATATGTTTCTTTGTGAAGAGTGTTAACGTAGCACGCATCAACAGCATCATACCCAACCTGTCCATGAAGCATTCGATAATGAAATGAAAGAAAAAGACATGGCGACCAACTTTCACAAAGCTAAGGACTCTTATGAAAGAAACATCTAGTTAAAAAGATTGAAAGTGGAGATGGATGAGACAGAATCAGAAGCTGATATATTTTTAAGGAATTCCTAAACTTGCACGAGGAGTTAAGTCAGTCACAAGTGAGCGAACGCCTCAAGCATGAAAAAAAATAAAGAAACACTGAGATATGGATTATTTTCTGAAGATTGCATCAAAGTCCATCGATCAGATGCACGGCTTGGACAATACTGTAAATGAAGCATTACATCAGCAAAGCCGAGCGGTTTTGTTGCAGATGTCGAAACCAATAAAAACCGCATCCGTAAAACTCTTACTGAAAATTATGGAATCGAATGCATCTTTGATTTTTCCCACCTTTTAATCCCAAATTACCAACTTACATTTAAAAACCAGGAGAGCAGGCGTGCATGAGTGGTGCTTCAGCTCCACACACCGACAAAGAGGCCTTATTGCCGCAAACTGAACCTCAAAAGAGAGCCTACAGACTCCCTAATACCCCCAAAGTGCAACGGGGCGCACACATTTAAACAAAAATAAACGCTCGCCCTGAGAGTGTAAATCACCCAGACATCCTGCCCATCACCAAAACCCTGAGAGAGCACGGCTTGAGGTACAGGTGGGGAGTCTCGAGAACCCTAGTAGTGCCAGTAGTTTGTCCTCAAAAGTTGAAAGACACGGGCAACACTCCAAGATAATGAAGGTAGGTTTATTCGTGGGTTCACCACCTCACAGGAAAAAATGTGCGACGTTTCGGCTCAGTAGAGATCCTTGTCCTGTTGGCCTCTGAGGACCCGGCGGACTTTCTGCAAAAGCGCCAACAGCCACCTCTGCCAGTACATCCCCTAACACAACAGAGAGTCGAAGCCCAGGGAACCCCAGCGACCAAGATGACACGGGAGACCAGGCCTAGGGCAGTGGAAAACACAGATTCTCCCAGGCTACAGAGCCCTCCATATTACTGCTCGTATCAATGGTCTTTAGGGGCCTTCTTACAGCAGTGACTTACCATGGGATCCTTGGTATCCTGTTGCTGTACAGTTAAGGACTGGAAACTATACCGGTTTTATCTGCCATCACGTGTTTCAGTGCTAACAAACTCTTGATGTTTTCATAATGCCATCACATAACTATTATAGTATAATTGTAAGCCCTTATATGTTTCCATATCACCATTGTACACTGATACACTGATGTTTTATACAAATTGCAATGTACAAACAAATTTTGTGGTACCATCCACACCAAAAATAAAGAACATTTTTTTTATTTTTTTAAACAGACACATAGTGTGAAGTTCACGTGTACTAAACAGGTTGAGACTGAGCACATACAGGAGAAAGTTAGTCATCCGAACAAAAAAACAATACCCTCATGGAACAGATATATCAGAGAACAGGATAAATACATCAAGTTCATGTACCTTGGTTTCAAATACAGAAGAGGAACCAAAACCAAAAACTCATCAAACCTATCAGCAGGGCCCCTCTGCATGTTACCGGAAATCACCCATTAGAGATCAATTGCCAGACTACAAAAAGGAGAACAAGATTTGCTCCAAGGACTTAGAAAACTTCCTTGCAATGTTTTTATGTCATGGGTACATGAAACCGTCCAGCTCATCTCCAGAAAAAAAGCATGAAACACTCAAGTCTTGGTTCAACACAGACCTTGTTGAACAAAGGTGATAAATGCCATCATGTGCACTCCCTACGCAGAAGGCCAACAAGAACAAGACAGAAGAGCTCTGAATGCCACCTGGTTCTCAGCTTATATTCAGATATGAATTCTCCAGACCAAGTGAGTGACCATGTTCATTGTCCAAGCAACAACTGCTCTATAAAATATTCAACGAAACTAACCAATCGACCAATTATCTATGCAGTTCAGCACTACGAAACAGAACTCCAAGAAGTCTCTTCGCTGGCGAATGCTTCGACCCATCCAGGAAACAAGTTCGTACCTTATCTGAAATTAAGAAAGACCTTTTCATCGCAAAGTCTGAATACACTTCCTCCCCCCCCCCCCTCCAAAAAAACCTGCAACAATATATCTTGCTTTGTTGTGCTCGATTTAAAGAGAGTTTGGGATAAATAGGATTTTTCAGTAAACCATGAATTGTGGGTAATTGAGAAGAATTTGCGAATCATGTCTATTTTTGCCTACATTTGCAGGAGCCCTGTTCGTGAAGTCGAGTTTAGAGTGAATATTCCTGAAATAGTTTTACAAAATTCATTATCTGTGTTTTTAATAGATAGCGGATGAAATGTTGTAATGGGACTGTATAACAGATAAATGGTAGAGAAATAACGCATTTTCGTTAATATTTAGTAACAATATGATATGCTGAGAAGCCTGCGATGATATTCTAATAATAGTCCGGAAACATTGCGTTGCCACAAAACAGTTGGTCTCAAAGTCTCAGAGGATCACTGTACTGTGCAGAGGGTTTTACAGCCACTGTATACAGTGTAACCAGGATACTCGTGTTTCATAAAAATAGAACTGACGGAAAAGAATATTCATCTTTAAAGACAATGCATATTTTGTAAAACACATTGTAATAAACCATGCATCATCTTCCTGTTTGCCTGCAGAAGCCCAACCGGTGTTTTATATGTAGAATGTGGACCAAAACTAAGTGCACTTTAAGACATCAGACCATTCTCTTGGTTTTCTTATCTTCTACATAAATACGGGGAGTGGGATTTTTCGTGTAACCGGGCTGATACAGAAGACTCCGGATAGTACAATTCATCCCAGATACAAATATTTAAAGCAGACTATTGCTGCACATTATAAATGTAGAAAATAATCCAGGCACTCCAACGAATTCCAAAGCAAAGGCAATTTTATTAGAACCAGGAACCAAATGGCAATGTTTCGACCCCTTAGGGCCCTGGTAAAATTGCCTTTGCTTTGGAATTCGTTGGCGTGCCTGGATTCTTTTCTACATTTAAAATGTTACATTTGGTCCATTTTGGTACTGGGACGTGTCCATTTGAGCACCCTGGATTCCATGACGAAGGGTTGAGTGCACTTCCACTATCTATATATGGCTATTGCTGCACATTAGACACAGGGAAAAAGTCAATTATCTCAGAGAAGGAAACTATCGATGTTATTCAGGAAGCCAAGGGAATTGTAACTTTAAGGCCACAATAGCTAGATTGGAACAATTCTGCAAGTTATTCTCTTTTCCAGCCCCGGTTATTTTACCCTCAAATTTGTAATTCCATGGGAAATATCTCTGAATTGAGAGTTAACGGATTGGCCCTGTATGATTACTCAGAAGGCGTGATTCACTACATTGTAATTTATAGAGTCAGCAAGGTATTTGCAGATTAGGCCACAATGTATCTGCTGGAGAAGAATTTCACTTCTTATGTCAATCCTCCACTTCATCGTCCGTTTGGTGTGTATTGATGACTGGTACCCGGCAGAGGGCTCATACATTTGCCACGGCAGGAGGTTATTCCCCTGTATCAGGTCTCTGCCCCCATGTTCACAGATCAGGACTGTAGCCTGCTGCTCGTCCCAGTGACACTTCCTGCGATCTGACAAAGTGATTGATGACTACCTGTAGCAATGCAGGAAATTTACAGAGATTAAATCTGAATCCAAAACAGCTGCCACACATTAATAAATAAACAGAATGAGAAAAGGAATATCAAAAATGTGTGTTCGATTTCTAACAGAAGATAACCACACAGTGCAACCTCTTAAAGGTCTGAAAGAAAAGCAAAATGGCTGTTCCAGAATCCTATTTTCCAGATCTTTTTATTTTTGACTTATTTTAGCATATTGTAACTCTGCTTCATGAAACCATTGTCGATGTATTTGGGGGATGGAGGGGAGGATTTTTCCAATTCAGTGAGAAAAAAACCCATTGGATTGTTTGAGGATTGTTTGGGTTTACTAATTATAAAACACAAGCCGTACAGAACAGTACTTTGCCTTACCGACATTATTATGTCAGAGTTTTACAAAACAAAAAACAACAATCCAGCCAGACAGGGCAGCATTTAACTTTCAAAAGAGGCAAGTAATGCCCCAAGGAGGGGCAAGGGTATAAAATGGAGGTCTATGAAAAAGATTGCAGCATCGTACATAAATAATCTTGCACATGCGCAAGGAGATGCCTTAAATAAGCAATCACTGATGAGAAATGGGAAAATATTTGAAGCCATTTTCCACATTTTGTCACAAATTGGCTTGTACACATAACAGATTGCTAATTAGTTGTATATCTTTGAATTAAATTGGAATTTCAGTGAAACTCCATCACAGTCTATGAGGTTTTCATAACCATTTGATGCCAGTTTGATTAGTCTTTTTAGGAGCACAGTGCCATTTGATATCACACTTGGAGCTACATGGAGACAAGCATGTATTTGACTAATAGTCTGTTAATGATTGATGATTGTGAATTCTTAATGCCATGGACCCGGTGTTTTAAGAAAAGGGCTCCCACACAGCACAGCTCTCATCAAACATGGGTTGTTCTGGGAAGAACTGTACCTCCACTCAGCAGCTTGTTTGTTTTCCATTCAACAGAGGGAATATCACTATATTTCAGGATGTTGTATAATTAATTAGATTAATTAGAGCTGTGTGGCACGTTGACAAGGGGCTTACTTGTAACCTGTGTTCCCACATTGGAGTATTAAATCCCAACATAAGGGAATGATGAATTAGCCGTCAGTGGTGGCGTCATGTGCTCTTAGCTGTGACACTGTGTGTGGCTCACTTACCACCTCGGACAAAATCCACAGGGCACACAACCACTTCAGAAATCTATCAGCGTGGGAGCCCTCATTGGATGATTCATAGTATCACCATAATCTTTGCTGCGGTTAAAAATGCTAATTCTTTTTTTTTTTTTTTTTAATTCTTTATTTTTCGTTTTTGGTGCATGATATTATAGTTTTACATACAGGTGTGCACGTTAGTGCCCAAAATATATAACTGAGATACAATTCCTTTTGAGTTTCGCACCAATTTTGGGTCAAGCATTAACATTCAGAGATAACATCAACATATTAAACATTAAATGATACGCTGTCTAGATGAGTCAATATGTTTCGTATACCCTTGTATTTAGGGTGAAGCCTTATGTTTGGTATCAGTGCTATAACCTGCGGTTTATGGGTTTGCTGCTAATAGAGCTCTGAGTGAGCGTTAGTGTGTTGGCATGCTTATGGTGTCTATGTTGCAGAAAATCCGTGTTCAATTAACTAGTTCCTAGTTCTTCATGTTGTGCTGAGTGGGGGGGGATCTGCCGCAGGTGGCGTATTTGTATCGATTAAGTACCCCTGACCAAGGGGGCAGCGGGGGGGGGGGGGGGGTGTGTTGGGTTCCGGACGCCAAGTGTTTGTGTACTGGTTGTGCTGAGTGTTGTGGTGTTGTAAAAGTGAACAGAAAAATATTGATGGGTATCCAACTAAAACATAAAGTACACATTATGGTCACAGCATGGAAGGTGTGCCACTATTATGTTGGTAGTGTTCATGGTGTCGTTTCTTGTCCTTCATGGTACAGGTTGTTGTAATCCGCCTTGTCCCGGGTCAAACTGGGTAGGGCGCTCAGGGGTCCGGGTTCTCATCCGAGGACTGTTCCGTGTCGTGTTCGTGGGGTTAGACAGTCCCAGGATATCTAGGAGGGGTGATGCTTCCTCCACTGAGGTTAGAACATGTGTTGTTCCTCTGTGTGTGATCTCCAAAGTTCCGTTTGCGCCCCACCTGTAAGCTATATTTGCTGAACGAAGTTGTGTGGTGAGCGGTCCATAGGTTTTGCGCCATAAGAGGGTGGCTTTAGATAGGTCTTGAAAGAATGTTAATGAGGAGTTCTCAAATGGTAGTGGAGTCTTGCCTTTCAGCCCCGCCATTATGTGTAGTTTGTCTTGTATAGTGACGCATCTAAGGATGACATCTCTGGCCGGTGGGGTTTTTAGGTGAGGGGCGCTAGGTAAGCGATATACTCCGTCAATTGAGATCTTCTTTGCGAGTGACTGTGGCAGCACGGTAGCCAGCAGGCGCCTGGCATAGTGCGGCAGTTCGTCGGCAGTTATCGTCATAGGTATGCCCCGGATCTTAATATGGGAGCGGCGCTGCCGGTCTTCGATGGTTGACATTTTAATTGCCAGGTAGGTATGTTGTTGCTGTAGCTGTTTGATGGTGTCATCCATTCGGTTCATATGAGAGTGGACTTTCACTACTTCCTCCTCCGTGTTTCTCACCCTTTCTGTGACTGTATGTAGTTCAGTCTTAAGGATGGCTGAGTCAGCTGCTAAAAGTTTGTGGATCTCTGTTAGGAGAATCTTAAGGTCTCGTTTGGTGGTTGGGGCTGAGTCATCTGTGGACTCCGGTGGTGGTGCCCGTGGCTCCGGTGTAGGCCCTGGGGAGTCAGGTCTGTGCAGTATATTGGTGTGTGCACTCATCTGCTGCAGTGCCTGTGTGTGCTCCTGAGGATCAGGGCCCTGGTTTGCTTGGGTTTGGGGCCTTGTATGTGGTGGCGTTATGGTGAGCTCAGAGGGGGTAAGGTCTGATGGTTTCATATGGGTCGCCTGTTCTGTCTGTCGTGTCTGAGACGGGCCAGGCAGATTGGGGCTCTGTTTAGCTGTATTGGGTGCCTGGGCAGGGTCCGGCCTGTCTGCTGTGGCTGCTGGCTTGGAGTTAGTAGGCCGTTGTAGCATGGCCCCTATATCCCTGTCCCCAGGCGTACCTTGTGGTTTTTGAGAGCGTCGCCCCATGGCTGGTGTGTGAGCTGGGACGATGGATTGGTCCCACAGGTAATGTTCGTCCCTGAGCTCTGTCGGGTGCCCGCACAGGAATTCCGCGAGGCCGGGGATCGCTGGTGTTTGGTAGGCCCCGTTTTTCCGTCTCCTCTTCTGCAGCCGTTGCGGCTGAAAGAAAGGCATCAGGTGGTGCGGTGCTTTGTACCGGTGCCCGTGTGGTGAGTGGCAAGGCTGGATGGGTTTTTAAAGTTGGGAGCTTAGCGAAATGGCGTCCGCTCGGGTCTAGTAGCAGGCTCCGCCCCCTTAAAAATGCTAATTCATGACATTTTCTGTTAATGTTTCAAATATTTTGTTTTAAAGCTCTGTTCTTACAGTGAGCATTAAAAAATTAATTTACAAATACCTAATATCTGTAACGCATTTTATAATGTACGAAATCAAGGTTATCCTTGGAGACCATGTGACATTGCTTGAAGAATTCACTAGACAACCAGTGTACAATAATTCGTACCTATCGCGGCCTAATTTCCTGAGACTCGTCAGTGGCACTGTGGGCCTGCAAGTGTGCCCTCATCACTGCCTTGGTTGTCTGGTGCCCTATGGCCAGCCCTCTCATACCAGTGGACATCATGCTATGTTACTGACAGGTAAGACAGCATTGTGTGCGGAGAAGTGCTGGAAGTGTGTGTGAGACTGGTCATGCTAATATTATCACAGATCATAATATATATTAATTGGCTCAATAAATCCTAAATAAGGTAACGCACAAGTATCTAAAAGTGACAATCGTATTAAGACACTTATAATACATAATAGACTGACACAATTGTAACCCGTTCAGCAGCTAAATATCATACAAGTACAATGTATCAAGACAGGCTACATACAGTACAGAACGTGTTACAATAGTGTCAGTCTGTTAATAATTATAACTGTCCGGACTGTCACTTTAAATTCACCTGGCAGTTTAGTACCTCTTCTTATAGCCGACATGATTTCTTTTCACATGAAAAAAGTGAATTCTGGCAATAGGGTTTCTTGAGGAGGAGCCAAATTCAGTTTTGGAATCCTATGGCATCTATCTATTATAACATCCAAATCAGCCAAATTTGGTAAAATTGAGAGAGAGGCACCTTTAACATAGTCAGCTAATTTGGAATATTTTGGGCGTGAACGTTATTTTGCCTACTCCGATCTTCCAAATCAGCGAACTTCGTTATTGCAAATGATTTCC
Organism: Pelobates fuscus; assembly: GCF_036172605.1. Lineage (NCBI taxonomy): Eukaryota > Metazoa > Chordata > Amphibia > Anura > Pelobatidae > Pelobates > Pelobates fuscus. The sequence goes on from NC_086325.1 coordinate 161,323,597, forward strand.
AATGGTTCGCAACCTTCAAATCAAGTGCCGAATGATCGCTCACCAAGTCTTCCAGTGCATTATCAATTCGGTCAGAGTGAATTTTTTACTCTGTTGTGTATTTTTTTATCACGTCTATGCGAGCGCCCAAATCTGAGCAAATTGCATCACGGTTGAAACATTTTCCGCAGGACTTAAATAGTAACAGGGAAGTCTCCTAACTTGTCTAGCTAATCAGGGGCTTGCTGTACCTTTTGTTTAGGAGACGGAGTCATGAGACCGGGTTCCCTAGGGGGCGTAGTGGGAATTCATAGTTTATTCGGCAATAAATATATTTTATAATCTGTGATTTTAAGGCACCACAGTTTCTCTTTTTATACTAATCACTGTTTAGTTTTTCACCCACTCTTGGTTTAATACACATCTTTCCAATTATTGCCTTACATGCATATTTATTTATTGTTTATATAAGTGTTTTTAGTTGTTTTTTTTTTTTTTGTTTATTACCTTCCTGAGGGGTAGGCTCATATTAATTGAGTGTGTGTGAGGGCAGTAGTTATGGTGACTCCTAACGGAGAGCAAGAGGTTATGGTTAGAGCTATGGTAAAAAGGATGGCTAGTGATGTCATGTATGACAGACTAAAAGGAAATGTAATTACTTATCAGCCAAATATCTCTCTAATATTTTTATTAGTGATATTGCAGAAGGTCTTGATGGTAAGGTATGTCTTTTTGCTGATCATACTAAGATATGTAACAGGGTTGATGTTCCAGGAGGGATAAGCCAAATGGCAAATGATTTAGGTAAACTAGAAAAATGGTCAGAGTTGTGGCAACTGACATTTAATGTGGATAAGTGCAAGATAATGCATCTTGGACGTAAAAGCCCAAGGGCAGGGTACAGCATATTTGAAAGAGTCCTAACCTCAACATCTGAGGAAAGGAATTTAGGGGCGATTATTACTGATGACATAAAGGTAGGCAGACAATGTTAATAGAGCAGCAGGAAATGCTAGCAGAATGCTTGGTTGTATAGGGAGAGGTATTAGCAGTAGAAAGAGGGAAGTGCTCATGCCATTGTACAGAACACTGGAGAGACCTCACTTGGAGTATTGTACGCAGTACTGGAGACCGTATCTTCAGAAGGATATTGATACCTTTAGAGAGAGTTCAGAGAAGGGCTACTAAACTGGTTTATGGATTGCAGGATAAAGCATACCAGGAAAGGTTAAAGGATCTTAACATGTATAGCTTGGAGGAAAGACGAGACAGGGGGGATATGATGGAAACATTTAAATACATAAAGGGAATCAACACAGTAAAGGAGGAGACTATATTTAAAAGAAGAAAAACTACCACAACAAGAGGACATAGTCTTAAATTATCAGGAAGTATTACTTTACTGAGATGGTAGTGGATGCATGGAATAGCCTTCCAGCTGAAGTGGTAGAGGTTAACACAGTAAAGGAGTTTAAGCATGTGTGGGATAGGCATAAGGCTATCCTAACTATAAGATAAGGCCAGGGACTAATTAAAGTGTTTAGAAAATTGGACAGACTAGATGGGCCGAATGGTTCTTATCTGCCGTCACATTCTATGTTTCTATGTAATATTAAGGGGAGTGCACAGTCTATTATCACCTTCCATTTAATTATGGGAAATGTGCTAACTCTCCATGAAAGTCTGTTCCTGACCTGAAACTGTACCGCTGTATCATTTCAGGCAATTTTATAATAAACTTTAACGCTCAAAACAATAGTAGGGACCTAAAAATCAGCCATGAACATATTGACAAATTGCTTAAAATCACTCTCTGTATTGTTCTGTGAGCTTTTCCCCCAGAAAGGCCAGTGCAGCTCCTATGAATTATGCTTTAATTGGAGGGTGGGATGGAGCAGTGATTAACAAACACTAAAAGTAGTTGGAAAATGATGGCAAACATAGAGCAGATGTCGCCACCGAGCACGAAGAGTGGAACACCTCGGAACCATTCCAGGAGATTGGTCCAATTCACTGCAGGACAAGACATGGCTCTGTCCTGAGTCCCAGAGCCCAACATGTGTTCTACGCAGAGTGGAATCTGACCCTTTGCACGTTCTAGATAATTAAAACCATAGTCTGGCTTTAATCCACATTAAATTCCTCTTGTTACCGTGTTCCTTATAATGTGTTTCCACAAACAGATAGGATCACACTTTGTGCAGAAGTCTATTTTGTGGAGCCAATCTTGACCTTCAAGATTCTTTCCAAGCGTGGTTGCCAGAGTGATTCATACACTAAATGTGAGAGGCCGTGGTCGTTACTGCATCTATAAACAAGCCAAGGCACAACCCTCGTCCCACTGTGCCACGGCTACTCTGACTCTAATAAAACTTCTAGGAGTGTGTCTTCAGGATTTGTCTGATGAAGACAATCTAAACACACTGTGCTAAGAAGACAATCCGGATAAAGGGCATGTATATCACACTCAAGCCTTGTATTACAGCATATAAAAAGGGTTTCTATAGACATGTACACAGGGTATACAATAACTAGTTAATCAGCTGTCAAACATGAGAATCATGGAATTTTTAGAAAGATCCATAAAACAGACATTTTGCCCCACTAATTTATTTGTTGTGACGAGTGTAAAATGAATTTTAAACCCAGTAAATATGTATCAGTGTGGTGCTTGTCCCTTAAACACTATGCTTTTAGCTCTCATTTCTTGGCCTCTCTAATTCCAGCAGTTAAATGCTTACAACTCGACTCGCCAGTAAAACACGAAGTTACAAATGCGTAGAAAGTAGTCAACTTGACCTTAATTAATTGGAAAATTAGGACCTGGCATTCATTCATTGCTGCTGGCAGAGAGGATTAGTAGGAGGAAACACGGGAACTCCTAGTGCTATCGGAGGGAGATAAAATGAGTTCAGCTCAGCTACGAAGTCAGGATCCAAAAACAGAACTATGGTTCGTTATTCTGCAAAACCTTTAGCGGTTTAGTAATTAAACAGGGAAAACCGACAAGGGATTTGCAGAACTGGTTCAGAGAAGGTTTCCAATTCCAGCTATTGTGGCCACAGAATGCAGTTCCCCTGTCAAAGGTCTAGTGAGTAGCTCTGCTGCTTTTCACTTTAGGGTTTATTCACAAAATGAAAATGTAAAACCAAATTGCCAGATTTAGGATAAAACAATAAATCTGTGGGAATAATTTTTCCAAATCTGCTATTTTTGGTATTCAATTTTCCATTCGCTACAATTCAGAGTGTAATGTATAAACCCATGTGTGCGTTCTCAAGGACAGCCCTTTGCATTGTAAGATAAGTGAGAATTGCCAGGAATTCGGAAGTTAGGCCAAAATAGCCACATTTCAAAGGGTTCTTTAAGTCAATTCGGTGTTTATTTTGGTTATTTTGGCCTGTGAATTCCTGACAAATCTTGTTTTAGTTAATAACCCTGTTTGGAATTCTGTGTATTCGTTATAAATTGCTGGATGTAGTGTGTAGAACCGACACTAGTTGGCAGTGTTGTGTCCCCACTTGCTCTAGACATGTGGACCCAGAATGTGTTTCAGTTGATCTCTATTGTTAGGTTCATCGGAGATGGCGGCAACCATGAGGTATAGCAGGAGACCGACATGTCCTGATGCGTCGGTGGCCACCCACCTCCCAACTCCTCCTGTATCCAGACATAGGAAGAGCCACAGCCTAGGAAACAAGTGGGTGAAAAAAGCAGTCACATGGGACTGTCATTCAGTTAAAGCACTGCCCCCAGCTATGTATTAATTAATATCAATAACCCCTCTTTAAATCTAAACAAAAACCGTCATTTTACTATGCACCCATCTAGTATTGTTCAAATACTTTGAAACTGTTCCATCTTTTAAAGTAATACTTTATTTATATATATATATATATATATATATATATATATACATAGTTGGGCATGTTTGGTGTAAATAAAAATCTTAAAATAGGTTTCTAGCGCTTATTGATCAAATGTGAAAGGCAGATTAGGAACCCAAAGCAGAGTCTCTCTTATCTGGTCGCTGATTATGATAGTACCAACCCAGGACAAGATTTATTTTCTGGTAGAGAAGATGGATTTAGGAAGGTGCTCCTTAATTTCATCTTCTCTACCAGGAAATAAATCTTGTCCTGTGTTGGTGTATTTTACATTTTGCATAGTATTAGGTCTGACTGTATATAAATATAATATTTGGCATAGATTTTAAGAGCTGGTGAAACCCCGAGTCTGGAATAAATTCCCTGGCTTAGCGCAAACTGTTGCAGAGAGGGAGCAGCCCTGTGTATATTTTTAAAGCCATGCTAAATGTTTATTGGCACTGCAGATATTTACAACTACTTTTCCCAAGATGCTCAGTGATCTAGAATCAAATGGAACATTCTATTGGTTTCTATAGTGACCATTCTGCTTTTAGCAGTCTGCCCCAGAACTCCCCACCCTAGTGTTTTTATTTAATTAGAAATTAGGAGATTTAGGTCACTAAACGGTGCGCTGTGCTGACTACACCCCTAGATTGCAAAATATTTTATACCAAAATCTGATATTTTGGCATAAACTGTGGAGATCATCTACTCTGCACAATTCACTGTTTCGTGAAAATACACCTTAATAAGTAACAATATATTCTTTATTGTCATTGCAGATAGCTTGATAAAATAACCGTGTTTAGGCTACTTTTTTGTTAATCCGTTCAGATAAAGGGTATATTTGCCATTTGATTTCCACATTGACATTTTGCTCATTCACCTGCTGCTCACCCATGTCTGTGCGTGAAATGAATGCTTTGCCTATGCAGTCACACCTACACCTATCTCTCTTCCCATTTATCCAGCGTCATGTGTCAGCTCAGTGTTGTTGAGAGTAAAAGTGCTACATTTCCATCAGAGAAACAGCGCCACCTTCTGGATGATAGTGTCCTAGAATCACAGAGCCCGACCAGGATTCACACTCATCCATCTGTGTTTACCAATGGGGTGTCCATAGGTAAGTGCTTTCTTTTCTTTTCTTTTTTTTTTTTCTTTTATTTCGCTACGAATGATACAAAGCATCTTCCATTTATTAGCTTTATCATCTTTTGTTTTGGGTTGTATCATAGTAATTGAATGGCAATGATCTGTGTGTTGGGTTTATAAAAGCAGTGATAGGTTAAGTAGAAGAAATACTGAAATTAGCACAATAGGAGGGACTCTGTTTGGGCTGTTTGTTATCTTACATTGAGCTCGCTAGTACAGAATAATGACTGAACAGGATACTTTACCCTAGGAAATGCAAAGATCAGGGCTCGACAATTCCCAAGTCGCCATGGTGAACTAGAAATTCAACCGGTGCCCAGATTGCGTCCTCCATTGCAGGATTATTTTTAAGTAATGTATATAGGAGAACCCCATTTTATACATACTATAACCCCATCCTACACATACTGTAACCCCGTCCCACACATAATGTAGCCCCATCCTGTACATACTATAACCCCATACTGTAACCCCATCCTGTACATACTATAACCCCATACTGTAACCTTATCCCGTCCATACTGTAATCCCATCCCATACATAATGTAGCCCCATCCTGTACATACTATAACCCCATACTGTAACCCCGTCTGTCCATACTGTAACCCCATCCTACACATACTGTAACCCCATCCCACACATACTGTAACCCCATCCCACACATAATGTAGCCCCATCCTGTACATACTATAACCCCATCCTACACATACTGTAACCCCGTCCCACACATAATGTAGCCCCATCCTGTACATACTATAACCCCATACTGTAACCCCATCCTGTACATACTATAACCCCATACTGTAACCTTATCCCGTCCATACTGTAACCCCATCCCATACATAATGTAGCCCCATCCTGTACATACTATAACCCCATACTGTAACCCCGTCTGTCCATACTGTAACCCCATCCTACACATACTGTAACCCCATCCCACACATACTGTAACCCCATCCCACACATAATGTAGCCCCATCCTTTACATACTATAACCCCATACTGTAACTCCATCCCGTCCTACACACACTGTAACCCCATACTACACATACTTTAACCCCATCCCGTACATACTATAACCCCATACTGTAACCCATCCTACACATACTGTAACCCCATCCCACACATACAGGGAGTGCAGAATTATTAGGCAGGTTGTATTTTTGAGGATTAATTTTATTATTGAACAACAACCATGTTCTCAATGAACCCAAAAAACTCATTAATATCAAAGCTGAATATTTTTGGAAGTAGTTTTTAGTTTGTTTTTAGTTATAGCTATTTTAGGGGGATATCTGTGTGTGCAGGTGACTATTACTGTGCATAATTATTAGGCAACTTAACAAAAAACAAATATATACCCATTTCAATTATTTATTTTTACCAGTGAAACCAATATAACATCTCAACATTCACAAATATACATTTCTGACATTCAAAAACATAACAAAAACAAATCAGTGACCAATATAGCCACCTTTCTTTGCAAGGACACTCAAAAGCCTGCCATCCATGGATTCTGTCAGTGTTTTGATCTGTTCACCATCTGTTCACCATCAACATTGCGTGCAGCAGCAACCACAGCCTCCCAGACACTGTTCAGAGAGGTGTACTGTTTTCCCTCCTTGTAAATCTCACATTTGATGATGGACCACAGGTTCTCAATGGGGTTCAGATCAGGTGAACAAGGAGGCCATGTCATTAGATTTTCTTCTTTTATACCCTTTCTTGCCAGCCACGCTGTGGAGTACTTGGACGCGTGTGATGGAGCATTGTCCTGCATGAAATCATGTTTTTCTTGAAGGATGCAGACTTCTTCCTGTACCACTGCTTGAAGAAGGTGTCTTCCAGAAACTGGCAGTAGGACTGGGAGTTGAGCTTGACTCCATCCTCAACCCGAAAAGGCCCCACAAGCTCATCTTTGATGATACCAGCCCAAACCAGTACTCCACCTCCACCTTGCTGGCGTCTGAGTCGGACTGGAGCTCTCTGCCCTTTACCAATCCAGCCACGGGCCCATCCATCTGGCCCATCAAGACTCACTCTCATTTCATCAGTCCATAAAACCTTAGAAAAATCAGTCTTGAGATATTTCTTGGCCCAGTCTTGACGTTTCGGCTTGTGTGTCTTGTTCAGTGGTGGTAGTCTTTCAGCCTTTCTTACCTTGGCCATGTCTCTGAGTATTGTACACCTTGTGCTTTTGGGCACTCCAGTGATGTTGCAGCTCTGAAATATGGCCAAACTGGTGGCAAGTGGCATCTTGGCAGCTGCACGCTTGACTTTTCTCAGTTCATGGGCAGTTATTTTGCGCCTTGGTTTCTCCACACGCTTCTTGCGACCCTGTTGACTATTTTGAATGAAACGCTTGATTGTTCGATGATCACGCTTCAGAAGCTTTGCAATTTTAAGAGTGCTGCATCCCTCTGCAAGATATCTCACTATTTTTGACTTTTCTGAGCCTGTCAAGTCCTTCTTTGGACCCATTTTGTCAAAGGAAAGGAAGTTGCCTAATAATTATGCACACCTGATATAGGGTGTTGATGTCATTAGACCACACCCCTTCTCATTACAGAGATGCACATCACCTAATATGCTTAATTGGTAGTAGGCTTTCGAGCCTATACAGCTTGGAGTAAGACAACATGCATAAAGAGGATGATGTGGTCAAAATACTAATTTGCCTAATAATTCTGCACTCCCTGTATAAACAACAAGTTTCACAAACATTCGTCTTCATATCTGTATACACCGGCCTCGAATACCCACATTCACACACCACAACAACTCCTAGATTACATGGAAATGTGTCAAGTCTTGCCATAGATCAAATCATATTAATGTGTCACTTCAAATCTCTCTACACACTGTGCACTAACTACCATCCAAAAATGCATTGTGTTTGTGTGGTCAAAAGGTAATCAATCCCTAAGCTGGTAGAGAACTACAGCTCCCATGCTGCTTTGGGTTTACATTTACATTACGGTGTGGCCTAGGTTCTTGTTCTGGGACATGGGTTAATTCCCTAAGAGAGAATTGTGTGAAGTTATCGAAAACTTTTAAGTTTTACGACAAAATAGTCTCAATATTCTCCAATTTAACTAATATATTTCCATGTTCAGATCAAAGGTGTAATACCCATTACAGTTTGATGATTATATTTTTAAGAAGGTAGTGAGAGAAAAAAAAGAGGATCAGCCGACAGCCGTGAGATAATGATAGCAAATTGGTCTTACAAAGCACAGTTTAACCTAGAGAAACTAGTCATTAACTGGCAGCTATAACATCTCTATAGAACATCTCTTGGAGTTTCTATACTGTACAGCAGACACTCTGGTGCGGGAATCAGCAGGAACATTCCATGGTGACTGCTCTTACATTATTATTTATACATAAACCCTACTGTACCTAAAAACACCTGTGACGGGAACAAAATTATATTAGTACGCGGGGATGGTAAACGTCATGGAACCTACAAGATAAAGGGTTATGTCAGCCTTGTGTCACTCGGGGAAGCAATGGGGGATTGTTGAAATCAGACGTGTCTAATTTGTGATGCCCCAAACTGGCACTGCTGAAATGCTTTCACTCGGAATGCCAGGCGTTGGAGGTGTGAGTTTTCCGCTCTTTTACAAGCTGGGCAATGAACGATGATCTAAACGCTGAATCACAAACTTTATTTCTTCATTTTGATGACAGGGAGGAAGGTGCGATTAAATCATGGTCATTGGATGCCACAGCCCAGGCAGTTGAGCGAGATTTTCTCATTAAAGAATAAAATAATATTTTGATTAAATGAGCTAATGTTGGCACTTGATGCTGACACTACTTCTGATGTTGGTGTCTTTAACATTTCCAGAAGGGTGACTTCAACTTTTATTTCAAAATAATAAAAAAAAAAAAAAAATCAGTGAATGATGTCCCTATGCTTTCTGCAGAATTCTAGGCTTGGAATATTCTACATTGAGCTCTTACCAAAGCAGGAAACGGATCGTCCAATCCTGTTGCTCATATAACTTTCTATGGCAAAGCTGACTATATCCTATCTACATAGGGATTTAGGGACATCTCATTGGTTTCTGTGAGTTGCAGTACAGCAGTCTCCTTTTTACAAAAAATTGGACAGCTGCATTATAACTCCCATAAAGCCCTGGAGTACAGCCAATTAGGACAATATTGCTATGTGTGATGATTTTGGAGCTATAGGCTGCACCCCGTGAGTATTCATATTCTTTGTGTGTCATGTTTGAAATCAATTAGGCTGGATTCAAGTTGCTTTTGTCAGAACCGCTATTTAGATTTATACGCAATTGTTTTTGTCCACATGCCAATCAGTTGGTTCTTTTCCCACCAGGCCTTTGTTATTACCTACCCCGGCAGGAACCCCCCATATCCATAGGGTACCAGCAGTATGAGGGCTCACGGTGATATAACAGAAGGACATGCTAGTCATTTGCTGCATTATTTAAAGTAAACTCTTTGAGAAAAGAATGATGATTTCAGTAAGGAGTTGGCAAAAAAAAAAAAAAATCCTCACACCCAACATGCCGCCCACAACCAACACAAATTCTCATCTGAGTTTACGGCTGGAAGGAAAGTCCTGGAAATGTTATATCCTTTTTCACATTAAGAGCAGTTAAAAGGAAAAGAAAAAAAAACATGAATTAGCCATCTGGCAAAGTATCTCCAGCCTGGGGACTGAGGCTTCCGTATTACTTTCCACAAGGCACAGCACAGTTCTGTGTCTACTTTGGGTTTCTATGCAATTTAGGGCTCAAATATGCCTGTTTTTGTTTAGGCCTTAAAACAAACACGAATTGTGTGTGTTTTGTGCTCACGTGCAGAAGGCATCGGATACATAAATTCAGTTCGCTCTACAAAATGGGTAACAGGCAAAACCTGCATGCAAGGTATATAAAGGATGGCTTGATCCATTGGAAAATAGGGAAATTGTGGCTTTATGGACTGCAGCAAATACCTGATGAGCGAGATTAATGTCATAGTCTGGAAAGAATCTGGACGTAGCAAAGAAGAAAAAAAGAAATCATGAGACATTGTGTAACATGACTGTGATTTTAGGTCTGATATTTTTTCACAGGTACCGATTAAAGGTAGGAATCACATAGAGTTTGCATAGTTGTACACCTTTAGCTTTGCTTCCATTGGTCGGTTACTGTGTTTTAAAATATAAAATTCTGATTTCTGTATTCCAGGCAGCAGCGAGAGCTCTGAATTTAGCGAAGAGGTTTCGTCTGCGCTCGAGAAGTAAGTTTCCATTAACAAAAGATTTCCCAATTAATACATGAAACTAGAGGAGTCATTGGATGTGAATCAGTAAATAGCCGCCCCAGGGATGCCAGATTTCAATGAATGGGATCCCAAAAGACACAATAATTCACGTTAGAGAGGACACATTTACAACATAAAAAATAAACTCTGGAAGTACATTTGTAAAATAATGAATAAGCCCCCATAATTTCTAACCCTGTCATTTTCAGCCGTTACAGATCCAGTTAACCTGATTTCTTTGGCAAATCCTCTGCCTTTGAATTGACCACACCTAAACTTTACGTTAATTTGTCGTCTTATTGAACAAGATCTAAATACATCAAAATGTAATATGTCACTTTGGACTGCCGATTACTGCTGAGTAGGCTTTCTATTGATACTGTAAAAAAGTTAGGCTTTGTTGGACAATATTATTTGGGTATCGTGGAGAATAGGAAATGACAAAACAAGTAATGCCACCCAGAGGAATTAGGTTAGCTGGAAACGGCTAACCTGAATTCAAATTTCAGTAAACCAAATGATTAGGACACGAGGATAACACAAATAAATATTTTTACAATGGTAAAATGATTCAGTAGCGTATGTACAATGATTAGACAAGACATCTCAATCTCCATTAGAGTATGCCTAAATTGATACTATTTTGGGAAAACACTAAATAGATGCAGTATCAGAAATGTCCACTAGGTGTCTCTACTTACTGGATAGTATCTACTACACAATCTGAAGCATTGGGGGATATTTATCAAAGTGGTCTGAAAAGTGATGGTTACCATAAATGATTTACATTATAATAGAATTTAAGTGATATAAAAAGGGACTGTTTTATTTTAGTGGGTCGGAAAAAAGAAAACTGAAACAACACTTTTGTATCAGAAAACTGGTTGGAAAATTCCTGTTGTATCATTGAAACAAATGGCGTGTATTAAAAAATGACCATTAGGATGCAAAAAATAAATAAAACATATTTATATCCAGAATTGATAAATCTTCCTCCCTGTCTTTAGCTCAGCAATATAAATGACAAGCTGGGTGTACTGTAATTATCTGTGTTGTCACGACAGTGTCTGTCTATAGAGAACATATCCCCTTCCTATCCTGCAATAGGAAAGAATGGGGTATTTAAGGCCTAGATTGTGATGACAGCACAGACCAATGTCAGCCAAGTGAATGTGTCCTTTAATGTTTTTTCTCTTGCAATGTGCCATGGAAACGTAATGCTAAATGTATGTGTAAAGAGCTTACAACTATGTGTGCTTAAAAACTATGTTAAGCTAAAAACTATGTGTGCTTAAAAACACAAACATTTTGACATATCCAGATCCTTAGTCCCTTTACCACGATCCAATAGTAACAAGATTTCAATCTAAACATCTATAGCAAAATGTGCATATTTTCCCTGTCTGTTACATGTGTGTGCAATAAGTAAGTGAATAATGTAAAAACTGTTTGGATGTCCAATCACAGCCAAGGTCTATTATTTGTTTTTCCTAATCACACTTTCAAGTGCAGGCTCTTTTTCTGTACATCAAAACGGGAGCAGCCTGTATTGTGAAGTGTGATTAGGAACAAGCTGAAAGACTGCTAATAAATGGACATCTGTCTCCTGGGTGGAGAAAACAGTAGGTGCTCATGGGAAATAATTGCATGTGATATATAGGTATGCTTTGCCCAGCCTCACGGACGCTGTTAGAACTCATGTTTAAATTTGCAAACAGGGGCCGGTTGTATGCCACGCTGGGGCCCGACTGGCGGGTTCCGCTTCGGAATTCTCCCAGAAGTCGAAGCTGTGTATACAGGTACAGTTAGGTGGTGGGTTTCTACGCGTTAACCTCTTCCTTTCAATCTGCATGCATCACTTTAAATTTATAGCCTTTTAAACACAATCCGACTATACACTGAGCACTTATCTAATGATTGCTTTACAGAAATCTACCAACTTTCTGGGGGCCAGGGTTGGACATCCTGTATGTAGAGCAGTAACTGCTTCAGTACATGCACTTTATTTCTTTAAATTGTACACAGTCAAATTCTCACCCAGTGCATAATTTATTCCAATTCAATACCTCGAATATCAAGCTTTACTTAATAATCCATTCAGTCTCCCTTATCTGAACCCAACATTTTCCAAAATAATCCTTAGTGCTACAACCAAAGGGAACCTTGTCCTGAAAATAGCAATCATAATATCAGGACTATCGGTTCCCTATTTTTCCCACTCCCCTTTGGTGTTAAGGAAAAAAAAATATTATTTTTAGCATCAGGACTCCTCTGCTAATGACGGTACCCAAGCTGGCATCACCCACGATCTCCTCCAATCCATTGCTTCTCCACCGCACTCCACCAATCAAATGCTGATAACAATCGGTTTTTCAATGCTATAGGTTCCCTTCTGTTCACCCCCTTTTGGTATAAACAAAAGTAAAGGTTAAAATAAATTACTTAACTAGTTTCCAGTGCCCGGAATCCTCTCCTGCATCTGCCTGATCCACCTTTGAAGACGTTTGCATGCCCGCTGATGTCTTCAGCAATTTTCTCCAAGCCATTGCTTCTCATTGGAAATAGCCACGTGTGGACTGGGTGTCTTTAGTGGTTCATTAACCTGTGAAATTCCTCCAAACCTTGTTTCTGACGTAGGAATTGTTTCTGATATTAGGTTTCAATGACTCCAATCCTATCAAGAGCACCCCATGCAGGTGGAACGGAGCATCTTTCTTAGATGCTTAGTTAACCGTGTGCAATTCAGGCTCCAAGAAATCCAATGTTCACCTTTTGCCTAAACACAACCTCTAGTGGTTGTTGGAGATGCGCTTCCATATTGAAGAACTCACATTTTTTTAATGTGGAATGTTTCTCTCCATAAATAATTAGCTTCAATGCTTTTCTATGAGAAGCTCATGATTGGTGGAATGTGGTGATAGGTCCCCAGTGCAAATGAGAAGCATTGGATTGGACCAAGATTATCAGAAGTAATGATCTCAAAAGAGGAGGGGGTGACTGCCAGGTGGAGTTCACTATGGCTGCTGGTGCATGGTCTGCATTCCAGCAGTTTAGCTGCATTGAAAGAAGTACAAATGGTGGATTGCAGAACTCCTGCTAAATGGGACCTAGTATCCATAGAATAGTGTGGGGAGTGAGAGACAGTGTATACAGAATGGCGTGAAACTAGAATCTGGTCTGACATAGAACACAACAGGAACCGGCAGCCAGTCTGCCATAGAACAGAATGGGAACCGGTAGCCAGTCTGTCATAGAACAGAATGGGAACCGGGGAGCCAGTCTGTCATAGAACACAACAGGAACCGGCAGCCAGTCTGCCAATGAGCAAAATGAGAACCGGGGAGCCAGTCTGTCATAGAACAGAATGGGAACCGGGGAGCCAGTCTGTCATAGAACACAACAGGAACCGGCAGCCAGTCTGCCAATGAGCAAAATGAGAACCGGGGAGCCAGTCTGTCATAGAACAGAATGGGAACCGGGGGTGCCAGTCTGTCATAGAACAGAATGGGAACCGGTAGACAGTCTGTCATAGAACAGAATGAAAACCGGGGAGCCAGTCTGTCATAGAACACAACAGGAACCAGCAGCCAGTCTGTCATAGAACAGAATGGGAACCGGGGAGCTAGTCTAACCTAGAACAGAATGGGAACCGGGGAGCTAGTCTGTCATAGAACAGAATGGGAACTGGTAGCCAGTCTGTCATAGAACAGAATGGGAACCGGTAGCCAGTCTGCCATAGAACAGAATGGGAACCGGTAGCCAGTCTGCCATAGAACAGAATGGGAACCGGTAGCCAGTCTGCCATAGAACAGAATGGGAACCGGTAGCCAGTCTGCCATAGAACAGAATGGGAACCGGTAGCCAGTCTGCCATAGAACACAACAGGAACCGGCAGCCAGTCTGCCAATGAGCAAAATGAGAACCGGGGAGCCAGTCTGTCATAGAACAGCAGCTGTGGAAACCATAATCACATTCCAGGAAAATGTGAATTTTATTTTTTAATCTATTTTAATACAATTTGTAAAAAGTAATAAGGCGTCTAGAATAAAAACCAATATAAACATCAGGCATTACACAGTCAGATGGATGTGATTAATATAATACACAGACTCGGTGTGCTGCAGTCAGAACCCATTAGTTAACTAGACATAGCTATATACTGGCAGCCAACCAGGAGGGAGATTTACTCTAAGCACTAGAGACAGGTAACGTTCTTTCATTTGAACATGTGGCGAGTTAACCACATATGTATGTGCACTTTTTAATGGAAAAGATTTGAGATTTATTTTTATTTCCTAAAATCCTAGTGAATGAGTATACCTGTACAGTGTTAGGGAAAGGGTTAATAATTCTGTGATTTACATCCATCAATACGTCCTCTCCGGCTGTGTGTTGAGGATTTGGCCTTCAATAGCTCAGGCTGTATGTGGCTGCTGGTTGGTGTCCGTCATGTTGGTCTCCTGTGCACCAGATCAGAAATCAATAAATCTGTATCAACTACCTAGCATTAGCACCCACAAACAACCATGTGTGCAGCTACATTAAAGCAGATGGAAAATATATCAATCTGTGACTTAAAATAGGTAATGGATTGTTTAACGAGACTCACTAACAATCAGTATCAGTCCTGATGGGTTCTCTCTCTAGATATTTAAATGATGGCAATATTCTGGTGGTTTCATGCTAGCAGGTGCCAGACTGAATATACTGATTTATATCTCACAATATATCAAGCAACCAAGTGCTACTGCATTCCGTACCCCCACGTCTGCATGTACAGTATGGTATCTGTGCTTTGCCTCTGGTTTTGTCCTGTGTTAGAATGACTCACTATTTCACGTTAACACTGCTTTCTACAGTTGATATCTACCTCTTGTTTAAGGAAATCCGGTACACTGCCAACATACAACCAATGACAATTAGTTCCCATAGCGTTTCCTCTAAGCTTTGTTTTGTGTAATCTCTGAAGGTAAATTATTATTTAGTATAAAAACACACGGTGCTTTCCGTATCGAGCATCCTTTGGTTGCTATACAAACGGCAAATTGCTGTTGTGATAACAATGCCTATTTTAATTGTCTGGCCTACTCACAAAATGACTTAGAAGGAACACTATATTTTGCTCCGCCACCCTAAAATAAATAGGTGGGAGTTGACCTCGTCTATAGGTGGAAACGCTGGCTATGGGAGTCGGTCCATATTCTCTGTTTGGTCCCAGGAGGCATTTTACTTCTGACAATAAGGAAGGAAAGGCTGAATGTAATCAATGTTGCAAATCATCAGAAAATACAAAAGATCTATGGAGTTTAACATCGGTCAGTAAAGAAATATACACCGTGCAAGCACAATAATATCTACCGAATAATATCCTTTAAAGGGGAGACCTCACTTCTCAGGAGTTTTAACTATCAGTTTATTTGTCTCCTATATTACAAATCAATGTTTCTTAGGACTGTAAAATGACAGCTCCCCGTCAGCCATTGCTATATCCTCTCTCCTGTTCTCATGCAATACGTACACGTATGTGCCAGGACTGTAATGGATTGTGATGTAACTTGTAAATGTAGCATCAGGTTAAGTGGTTCATTCAGTGGTGTGATTTCCAATGAAGTGATTGTTCCCCTTTAAATGATGTAAAAATACGTCTGTTTTGTCCTTTGATAATGAAATAATTTGCCTCCCTGGCTGTAAAATGTTCTGTTTGAAATGAAACTACAAGCTAAAGCAGGTTCTAACGAGATCCAGAACCTGCAAAGATTTGTGTGTCTCACTTGCTTATAGCCAAGACTTTAAAGGGAGAGAGATGGCCTGAACTCTGGTCCTTTCCTTAAATCACTATTACATGAAGGGTTCTAAGGACATTGAAACACTGTAAAACAGTAAGCACTCAGTGACTTTAACCTGCAGTGGGGACAATGAGTGCAGTCTTTGTACCGCACACGGCTTATGTTTATCTTTCAGTTCTACACGCTCCGAGAGAGCCAGTGCCTGGATACAGACTGGGGTGGCATCTGGACGGTAAGGATCTCTGATGCAATCAGTATAGATCTTTTATGTTAATGGCAGTCCTGGGTAACTTCAAACACTTTGTGCTAGTATTTATCAAACTCTGAGAACCAGTATTTTTTCCTTAGTGTCAAGGACTGGGCCACCACTGGGTCTTTTATTCTTCAACTGTCTTCAAACAGCTCTGGCTAGTAGCTTAGCTACCCCGTTCTATCTCTCTCTGCCACCACCTGTCTCTCAGATTTTGTTCCAAGAAACCACGTCATAAAAACATTAGAATGTCCTACTCATTTAACAGTAGCTGTTTAGTGAGAATTGTATTCTACATAGAAACATAGAATGTGACGGCAGATGAGAACCATTCGGCCCATCGAGTCTGCCCAATTTTCTAAATACTTTCATTAGTTCCTGGCCTTAACTTATAGTTAGGATAGCCTTATGCCTATCCCACGCATGCTTAAACTCCCTCACTGTGTTAACCTCTACCACTTCAGCTGGAAGGCTATTCCATGCATCCACTACCCTCTCAGTAAAGTAATACTTCCTGATATTATTTTTAAACCTTTGCCCCTCTAATTTAAGACTATATCCTCTTGTTGTGGTAGGTTTTCTTCTTTTAAATATAGTCTCCTCCATTACTGTGTTGATTCCCTTTATATATTTAAATGTTTCTATCATATCCCCCCGTCTCGTCTTTCCTCCAAGCTTTACATGTTAAGATCCTTCAACCTTTCCTGGTAAGTTTTATCCTGCAATCCATGAACCAGTTTAGTAGCCCTTCTCTGAACTCTCTCTAAAGTATCAATATCCTTCTGAAGATAGGGTCTCCAGTACTGTGTACAGTACTCCTAGTGAGGTCTCACCAGTGTTCTGTACAATGGCATGAGCACTTGCCTCTTTCTACTGCTAATACCTCTCCCTATACAACCAAGCATTCTGCTAGCATTTCCTGCTGCTCTATACAATGTCTACTGCACCACCCTGATCTATAATTTGAGTTACCTAATCAAAAAAATCAATAAGATTAGTTTGGCATGATCTCCCTGAAGGAAACCCATTTTGTCTCTGATCTTGAAATCCATGTGTTTTTAGATGTTCAAGAATTCTGTTCTTTAACATGGTTTCCATCACTTCCACCACTACTGAAGTCAGGCTTACTGGCCTATAGTTGATGTTCGCTCATTTCTAATCTTCTAGGACTACTCCTGTTAACAATGATTGGTTAAATAAATCTGTAAATGGTTTTGCTATTCTAGAGACCAGCTAACGTTAAATGAGTAAGCCATTCTATTGTATAGAGCCCAGTTAATGCTAAATGAGTAGGCCATTCTATTGTATAGAGCCCAGTTAATGCTAAATGAGTAGGCCATTCTATTGTATAGAGCCCAGTTAATGCTAAATGAGTAGGACATTCTATTTTACAGAGCCCAGCTAATGGTAAATGAGTAGGACATTCTATTTTACAGAGCCCAGCTAATGCTAAATGAGTAGGACATTCTATTTTACAGAGCCCAGCTAATGCTAAATGAGTAGGGCATTCTAGTGTAGAGAGCCCGGCTAATGTTAAATGAGAACATTCAATTTTATAGAGCCCAGCTAATGCTAAATGAGTATGACATACTATTTTATAGCACCAGGCTAATGCTAAATGAGTAGGACATTTTATTGTAGAGAGCCTGGCTAATGCTAAATGAGTAGGGCATTCTATTTTAGAGAGCTCAGCTAATGCTAAAGGAGTCGGACATTTTATTGTATAGAGCCCAGTTAATGCTAAATGAGTCGGGCATTCTATTTTATAGAGCCCGGCTAATGCTAAATGAGTCGGGCATTCTATTTTATAGAGCCCGGCTAATGCTAAATGAGTCGGGCATTCTATTGTAGAGAGCCTGGCTAATGTTAAATAAGTAGGGCATTCTATGTTATAGCACCTGGCTAATGTTAAATGAGTAGGGCATTCTATTTTATAGCACCCGGCTAATTCTAACTAAGTAGGACATTCTATTTTACAGAGCCTGGCTAGTAATAAATGAGTAGGATATTGCTGCAATGATCATACAGTCGGATATACAAATAATTTATCTTACAATTAGTTCCACCGAGAAAGCGTGTTTTTAAGAAAGATTAATTTCACATGGCACTTACAGGCCGTTGTTTTCCGTAGTCCTACAGGTGCCTGCAGCTGCATTTTGGGAAGCTCTTCAGGGGTCATTGCGATGGAAGGTCCACTAAGAAGAAAAACATTACTTAAAGAAGGGAAGAAGCCTACGGTAAGCTTTCACCATTGTAAAGAATGGCTCCATCATCTAGTTCATCAGTCTGTCCTACCCAAGGGATCCGATTCCTATAGCAGAGTTTGGCACAGCACTCCCTTAATGAGGACATTATTAATCTCGGTGATTCCCATTCTCCATTTATGAACTACATAAAGACACTTATCATTGGCTCACACTATCTCGATTAGGAGTAACTTATCCCTCTATGTAATTGATGTATGTTACCCCCTGAGTAGGCAAAGCTTTGCTAGTCCTGTGTACAAGTGTCAGAAAGAAGCGGATATCGGTGCCTGTTGCCATGTAGCCCCAGTTGTCTGGTCACTGGAGGTGACGAACCATTATACACTTGCTGTATCCGACTTCAGCAGGATTTATTTACATCCACCGTACCTACCAACAGTCTAACTCTGAGTTTCACACTTAATTAGATGGGGTTAATGGCCAGACTATACTCAACAGGAATGGTTCACTATGCAATAAACACACCGGATGAGTGATGTCAGATACCAGGGTATTAATTCCAGGAAAAGCTTAACATGCTGGAGGGACATAATAGATATCTGTGTAAACAGGTAATAAAGGAAAAATGTAATTACTTGATGGTAAATCATTAATGCTTTCATTAACTTGACCATTGTACAGCAAGTCATTCATATGCACCCCTGGGTCTACCTGTCAAATCCAGTTGGTGGCTAGAATAGCTAAGGGTGTCTTTTACAATGTAGCCAGCAGGGGGCAGAGATGTATTACATTGCACAGAGTTGATACAGCTGTTTGAGTAATGCACTTTGCATTCCATTCTCCTTTGTGTGCAGCTCTCGTCTTGGACAAGATATTGGGTAACTCTGTCAGGATCGATGCTGCTCTACTTTGGGGCCAAGTCATTAAGAGGCAATGAAAGGAAAAATGTAAGTATTCATGTAGACTGACTTCCTGCTATGCTAGGTCTCTGGACAAAACCATTTACCATAATCACAAGATAACACGGGTCTCCATCAGTTTACGGTATGTGTACATAATGGGCACAGATGTAGCTTCTCACACTGCAAACATTGCCATTTAGTGCACTCAAATTGTACTGCAAATAACATCACCTGCAATATTCCTTAATAAATATGGCATTTCTGTGCTGCTCCGCTCTGGGAATTATTTTATTAATAAGATGAGAATTATTGCAACTTGCTCAATTGATCGTGTTTCTGCATTTGCCTTTTCGTGCCTTTGATAAGAGTTTTATGGCCAGTCTGTCTGAATCTCACAACATCGTAATCCCATTTAAACACTAAAAGGATGTGGTCATCAGAAAAGCAATTTAATGGTTATTTAAAAATTCCCATCGCCTTTGACATGAAAACATCATAAATGAAAATGCTGCTGCCTCTAACCGCTTACTGACGGCTCCATCACTGATATTTATGAAGTAGACTGCTATGGGGGCTGCAATAAACATATCTGAATGCATTAAAAACACTCGCCCCAGCCCTCACAAAAATCCAGCAGTATTCACTAAAAACTGGAGACGTCCCAGATCCTCTAAAAGAAGCTTTGGTAAAACCACTACTAATGAAACCTTTATTAGACCCAGACTGCATGGCTAGTTACAGACCAGTATCCAACCTTCCATTTCTGGGGAAAACCATTGAAAAAGTAGATGACACTCAACTGGAGGCCCATCTATCAAGTCTGAACATCTTTGATCCTTTCCAGTCAGGCTTCAGATGCCTCCACAGCACTGAAACAGCGCTAGTACGAGTGCTAAATGATCTCCTTATGGCGAGAGACAAAAGGTGATTACTCCATCCTAATCCTCTTGGATCTCTCAGCTGCATTTAACACCATTGGCCACAGGATTTTAATAGAACTCTTGCAGCACATATGTGGTCTAGGAGTCACAGTCCCTAACTGGTTTGACGCTTTCCTCACTGGTAGATCACAGAGAGTAACATCAGGATCAAGCTCATCGGCACCAACAGATCTATCCTACAGAGTGCCACAAGGATCCATCTTGTCTCGCATACTATTAACTATTTACTTGCTACCACTGGGGGACATCATTAGGTGACATGGCCTAAGGTATCATTGTTACGCGGATGACACACAACTCTACTTCTCCTTTGCTCCAGATACCACAGACCCAACATTCCGCATCAACAGTTGCTTAGCAAACCTCATAGAATGGATAAATGCTAGTTGGCTTAAAGTGAACCCGGACAAAACAGAGTTACTCTTGGTGAGGGGACCCTGGGCAGTAAAAATATCCAATGATCACCCAACTTGCCTGGAGCTGGAGGCTCTGAACTTAGTTCATCAAGGTACGAAACCTCGGAGTGCTGATTGACTATGGATTATCATTTAAACAGCAGATTTCCTCCGTAATAAAATCTGCCTACCTTCATCTGAAGAACAACAGCCAGGATACAACACTTCATTCCACCGGATGATATGCCAACATTAATCCATGCATTTGTATCCTCTCAACTAGATTACTGCAAAGTACTTTACTTGGGCCTCCCAGAAAAAGAGCTCCATCGCCTTCAGACTGAACAAAATGCAGCAGCCCGACTACTGACCAATCAAACTCGCTCCTGACACATAACACCTGTTCTCCACGCCCTGCATTGGCTTCCAATTAAATGGTGAACATATATTTAAAATTGGCCTGCTGACCTCCAAAGCCTTAACCCCTTAAGGACCAAACTTCTGGAATAAAAGGGAATCATGACATGTCACATATGTCATGTGTCCTTAAGGGGTTAAACAATCAAGGCTCACGGTACCTGAAAGAGCTCCTGACACCCTACATTCCATCCCATTCACTTCGGTCAGCCAGCAAATCCCTCCTGTCAGTGCCAAGAATAAAGACAGACTCAGGTTCCAGGGCATTCAGACACGCTGCCCCTACCTTCTGGAACTCTTTACCGTGCTCAGAGAGGCACTGTCCTTAAATACTTGCCTAACGACCCACCTCTTCCATCAGGCATTCAGTCCGATCATCTGACCTTTAGAAACTCCTAACTTTTATGTCTTTAAGTCTGTATACTTGTAAAGTGCTTTGAGTCTCACTGGGAGAAAAGCGCTATAAAAATCACAAATTCTTATTATATTATTATGGTACGTGCTCAGTTCTCTCATTTGGATTAAAGGGGAATGGTTTATTCCCAAGTTTATCATTTTTTTAATATGTTACTTATTACTATATTTAACAAATATGTATTTTTAAGGTGTGATAAATCGAACTGAATAAAATCCACACGTCTTTATCCTGCAACTATGCACCTCCTTTGTCTGAAACGAAATGCAACAATAAGGCTCTACGTGCAGACAGTAACAGCAGTACTTTAAAAAAAGAATTCCTTAATACCTTTCCAAACTGATAAAAAGATACGTAAACAAAGTTATGTGCCCAAATGTTGCTTGCAACCGGTGTTACAGTGAGGCCCTTGGAAAACCCAGAAACATGCATATAGTGTATTACTGTTGGGGCAACAATACATCTCCATATTAAACATATGGTAATTATTTATTTATGACTATAGTTTCCCTTTGAGTACAGTCTATGTTGTTGTCTGTTATTAGAAATCCCCCCCCTTCTTTTTGATGAATTACACCCTAAATCCGATCAAAACTTACTTCGAATTTAGCCCCACGATCAGCTGCCCAAATGCCTACTCTTGCATCACCTTGAAGTTTTCTCTTTGTCGATGTAAACACTTCTCATAGAGACGTATTATTGGACCTATGGCCAATGTGGGACATTCACCGTGCATAGAGATGCATTTAATACAGTGCTTCTCATTAGTTGGACGCCCTTGTGCAGTACACGAGAAAGAACCATCTAGAGGCTGTCAGGGTAACAGCCAGTTGAGGTGTGTTTAGCCCTGCAATGCAAACATTGCCCATCTCCAACAGAGCAATGTTTTATCCTGCGGCAACAAAAAAGAAAGGGGACTGCACCAAGACCACTTCACTGAGATTGTAATAACAATATGTAGTATAGAATCTAGGCTCTAGATGTCTGCTTCTTGCTCACACTGTTTTATGCATATACTTTGCTCCGGTATTACACCCACTTTCTCCAGGCGAGCGGCAAATAGCAAGATATACTACTGTAATAGAATAAATTAAAATGCAAATAAGCATACCCTATTCAGCTACTATAGGCTCAGTTAGTGCATTACAACTGTTTTTTGTTTGTTTGTTTGCTTGCTCTATCTACATTTAATGGGAACTTAGCAACTCCCTTTTAAACCAGGGTAAACCAATCAGCATTTAGTATTGTGCGGTTCTGAGAAACAGTCACCCAGTGTAAGCGGACAGAGGGAACGGGGGCAGAAACATGTGACAGCCATTTGTCTCTACGATATTGTTTGTTTTTTTCCTTGCAGTACAAGTCTACCCCAAGTAAAAAGGTATCCGTACTCGGCTGGATGGTGGTACTGCCCGATGACCCAGAACATCCGAATATTTTCCAGCTTAATAATCCTGATAAAGGTACAATTTATCAAACATTAAAATGGCGTTCTAGACCGCCATATGCCGCGTAGCGCTAAGATTGCGATGTTCCTGATATTGTAATGTCTTCATACCACTTCTCATGGTTTTAAAATGAGGTATTGGACGGCTTAGTGCAATAGAGACATCTTCTAATGTAGCTTACTCAATAGGACCAGTGCCCTGGTAAAATATGGTTTTGAAAAAATCTAATTAAAATGAAAATAACGGTGTCCAGTAGAACCTACAAGATGCGTTTTGCTTGTTCCGTCTTCCTTGGTTGATATAAACGGTGGTGTGCTGGCTCTTAATGTATACTAAAGCTGATATAAGGGCTAGAATGTGAGCGTACCATTCATTTATTAAAATAACCTGAGGAGAGAGAACCCAGTCATTTGTGATAATTTGTGTAATTCTACATCCATGGCACTCCTCTCCAATCATACTTAATAAATCATTACTAATTTATCATTTCTACCTGCAGCTCTTATTTAGATGATTTTTACAAAGATTGTAACATTAAATCAAGCAATCAGTAAGCAGAACATAAACCAGATGAACTTGATGTCCCAATTCCTAACGCTTTAGGTCTCCTGTCCTTAGGTCTTGTGGTTCTCTCCCCCGTGTTTCAGCAATAATTAGTATTTTACTTCTCTTTTTCCTGCACCGTGGCCTCCTTGGTGCTGCTTAACATTCTTCCTCCAGCGATGATCCAATACAATACTCCTCATAGGAGAGATGTATACCGTATATACTCGAGTATAAGCCGAGTTTTTCAGCCCATTTTTTGGGCTGAAAAACCCCAACTCGGCTTATACTCAAGTCAAGGTCTGTATTATGGCAATTTGCATTGCCATAATACAGACTGGGGGAGAGGGGGGCTGGCAGAGCTGTACTTACCTTTCCTGCAGCTCCTGTCAGCTCTCTCCTCCTCCGCGCCGTCCGTTCAGCACCTCGGTCAGCTCCCAGTGTAAGTCTCGCGAGAGCCGCGGCTCTCGCGAGACTTACAGTGTGAGCTGATAGAAGGAGCTGCACGGACGGCGCAGAGGAGGAGAGAGCTGACAGGAGCTGCAGGACAGGTAAGTACAGCTCTGCCAGCCCCCTCTCCCCCCCACTGAACTGCCACTGGACCACCAGGGAAGGAGAGCCCCCCTCCCTGCCATGTATCAAGCAGGGAGGGGGGACGAAAAAAAAATAAAATAAGAAATAATAATAAAAAAATAAAATAATATTAATAAAAAAAATAATTAAAAAAAAAGGGGGTATAAGGACCACTGTGGGAGGGGGGGGGGGTATAAGGACCACTATGGGAGGGAGGGGGGGTATAAGGACCGCTATGGGAGGGAGGGGGGGGATAAGGACCACTATGGGAGGGAGGGGGTGGGATAAGGACCACTATGGGAGGGAGGGGGTGGGATAAGGACCACTATGGGAGGGAGGGGGGGATAAGGACCACTATGGGAGGGAAGGGGGGGATAAGGACCACTATGGGAGGAAGGGAGGGGGGGGATAAGGACCACTATGGGAGGGAGGGGGATAAGGACCACTATGGGAGGGAGGGGGGTATAAGGACCGCTATGGGAGGGAGGGGGGGGATAAGGACCGCTATGGGAGGGAGGGGGGGGATAAGGACCACTATGGGAGGGAGGGGGGGATAAGGACCACTATGGGAGGGAAGGGGGGGATAAGGACCACTATGGGAGGAAGGGAGGGGGGGGATAAGGACCACTATGGGAGGGAGGGGGATAAGGACCACTATGGGAGGGAGGGGGGATAAGGACCACTAGGGGAGGGAGGGGGGATAAGGACCACTAGGGGAGGGAGGGGGGGATAAGGACCACTAGGGAAGGGGAGGGGGAAGTAAGGACCACTAGGGGAGGGGAGGGGGAAGTAAGGACCACTAGGGGAGGGGTGAGTCAGGACCACTGGGGGAGGGGGGTGAAGGAACACGGGGGTGGGGAGGTAAGGACCACTGAGGGAGGAGGAGGGGAGGTCAGGACATATGGGGGGGGCAAATATCCTTGCACCGGCCCTGCACACACTGCATTCATACACACTCTGCACACATACACACACACTGCACTCACACACACTGCATTCATACACACACACACTGCATTCACACACACACACACTGCACTCATACACACGCTGCACTCATACACACACACGCTGCACTCATACACACACACGCTGCACTCATACACACACGCTGCACTCATACACACACTGCACTCATACACACACGCTGCACTCATACACACACACGCTGCACTCATACGCACACACTGCATTCATTATACACACACTGTAAATAAATATTCAATTAATATATTTTTTTTAGGATCTAATTTTATTTAGAAATTTACCAGTAGCTGCTGCATTTCCCACCCTAGTCTTATACTCGAGTCAATAAGTTTTCCCAGTTTTTGGGGGAAAAATTAGGGGCCTCGGCTTATATTCGGGTCGGCTTATACTCGAGTATATACGGTAATAATATATTGGGATTCATCTTTGTTCTCTTTTCCAGGTAATGTTTACAAGTTCCAAACTGGCTCGAGGTTTCATGCAATATTATGGCACAAGCACTTGGATGACGCGTGTAAAAGTTGCAGGCCGCAGGTAAGGTCCAGTTACCGGGGAGAGAATACCTAGGCCTTAACACTTATTAAAGGAACACTCCACACTTGTAGAGCAGACATATATACACAGAGCTAATGGAAACAGTAGGTGCACTGTACTAGTGCACACCGGGCACCCTCCTTTAACCCCTTAAGGACCAAACTTCTGGAATAAAAGGGAATCATGACATGTCACACACGTCATGTGTCCTTAAGGGGGTTAAAGGACGAGTCGAGTCATCATAATGTATTGTGAATTGGTCTAAGTGCAGAACTCCATTGAGCTTTAACCCTGTAATGCAATTCATTATTTTATTTTATTTAGAAACTGCAATGTTTACATTGCAGGGTTTAATCCAACTCTAGTGGTTGTCATGCTAAGAGCCACCAGATGTGCTTCTACTGCACTGACAGAGAAACATCCAGGGAGGGATGGATATGCACATGGCATTCTCTGCGCATGCACATCAGCTTTCTAAATGACAACGCGGTAGGCGTCGAGGGAGTCTCAGTGCTGGAGTAGAGGTAAGTAAAAAAAAAAAAGAAAGCATCCTTTTTTTTTTTCGGTTTTTACATGATGGGGGGGACCTGAAACAAACCTCGAGAAAGGCACTATACCGTTAGGAATACAGGTTTGTATCCTTTAATTACACATAAGCAAAGAATATCGCAAATTCCATAAACGTGCGATTATAGACTTACTGACGTGAGGATTGAGTAATTTCTTTAAAGGGGCACTAAGCTGCACAAGCCCAATATCTTATTATAGTGGTTATAGTGCGATATCTTTCAGTTTTTGTCAAACTGTTTCACCAGACGTAAAGCCTGGCTCCATTTTATTTCCTTATAACCACGGACACCAATGATAGCCTGCAAGTGCTCGATTTATATTGCTGGACTTCACACATTTCTAAATTAAAAATAAATTAAAATGTACTGTAAAGATATTTTTTAAAAAGTACATAAACCTCAGCAGAAGGCATAATAAATATTGGTCGTTTTGTGTCTGTCCCCTCCCCCCATATCACTGGTAATAAAGTAATTTGCATCCTTGTGATGGGATACACAGAATTCATCCAAACAGGTCTATTCCCATTTATTATCAGTTACATCCGTAATGTGTGGCCATCTGTGCTTATGGAGAATATTACCCCAACAAATCTGTTTACGTTCTCAACCTCTGTGGCTGAACTGTGTGCAAACATCACAGAGCTGCTATCTGTGTGCTTTAACCCCTTAAGGACACATGACATGTGTGAAATGTCATGATTCTCTTTTATTCCAGAAGTTTGGTCCTTAAGGGGTTAAATAGGGTCAGTCATCTAAAATGAGCCCTCATTCCACCTATCATATTACACTGTGTGAGACCCCAATGGTCCAAGAAAAGCACAATATCTTATCTGCACCGTCTACAAGTACACGCAATGTGATTTACACCGCTCAGCAAGAACAAAATAAATTCTAAAGAAAAACTAAAGAAAACCAAATTCATAATTTCTACAATTAAAGAAAACTAAATCAAATTAGATTCAGGTAGATTAGATATTTAGTTAAAATGTCCATGATAAGTCCAGGATTTCAATAAATTTGTGGAAGTTATAAAATAAATAAAATGATTTAACCCCTTAAGGACACATGACATTCCCTTTTATTCCAGAAGTTTGGTTCTTAAGGGGTTAAAGGAACACTATAGTCACCAGAAGAACTACAGCTTAATGTTGTTCTGGTGAGTATAATAGTTCTCGTTAGGCTTTTGTCATGCAAACACAGTCTTTTCATTGAAAAGGCAGTGTTTACATTGCCCCTAGGGACACCTCCAAGTGGTCACTCCTTAGATGGCCACTGGAGGTGCTTCCTGGGTCAGTGCTGCCAAAAAAAGCAGCCCTGAAATTCAGCGTCCCCACGTTCTGCATGGAGACGCTGAATTTTCCTCAGAGATGCATTGATTCTATGCATCTCTATCAGGAGGTGCTGATTGGCCAAAACAGCATTTGGCCCCACCCCGTGCCGATTTTAGCCAATCCAATGCTTTCCCTGTGGGGAAAATCAGCCATTTTAATGATGTCACAAAGGGGTGGAGCCATCGGTGGACCCCGTACTGTGCTGGAAATAAGGTGAGTTTTAAACTTTTTATAGGGGGGGGCTAAGGGCGGGGCAAGCCACCTAAATGGTGGGTTTAGCACTATACGTTCAGGAATACGTTTGTGTTCATGACCCTATAGTGTTCCCTTCATTGCGATTATACTGCTAAAACGTTGCAAAGTTCAGCATGTTGAAATTTCACAGAATCCAAAACCATTACACAAAAGTAAATATTTGTAGAAAGTACACCCCTCGAGCTAACAGCATTTTGATATATTTAATTTAACCAATTGATCACAAACCTCAATTAAAGTTTTTTTTAATTTTTTCTGGTTTCTCACCCGTTTTGGGGAATTTCTCAGACAATGCGTGTTCCTCTACTGCAGGGGTTGGCAACCTTCGCACTCCAGATGTTGTAAGAGCATTATGGGAGATGGAGCCCACAACATCTGGAGTCCCAAAGGTTGCCCAACACTGCTCTACTGTAAACACCCGTATTTGTATTCTGCTACAGTTACTTAGTACAATGTTAATATTACCCCATAATACACCCACTAATCCCACCTCCGAGGAATTCCCTCTACAAACGTCTGTACCGACACCAGCAGAGGGATTTCCCAGCTAATACAGTGCAGAGGGGCTGTGTGAACACTCTGTACTGTGTGGTTGCAGCATGAGAGGGACATTTCCTTCCCATGCTCCGGCTCCTGGGCAGCTGCCGTATGCAAGGAGACCTTACCAGGGGGTCAGACTCCGAATCACCGTGGCTAAATGCAATCTCTCAGCGCCAGTGATTTAAAGGGCCGTGTGCAGCCCTCACTTTGACTGCTGCTTATAGCGCATCTGTCAGTCTTGGGTAACTAACTGTGGGGAGGGGATACCCTTGGATATCGAAAGATACTACATGTTTGAAGCTGGGGCAGACTGAAAATAGGTGATTGCTCAGCCGTATTTATTTAAAGTAGGTGCAGCGCTGACTTTGAGAGTTGCACATGTCTCATCTGTCTAATTGTGGCCCCAGCTGACAGAGGGAACAGTGAGGTATGCAATGATACCTGGAGCTCCTTGGTACCACCAGGGATGTAATTATGCAGGTACTTTTAATGTTTGACGGTCTAGGCCGTCAATGGATGTTTAAGCCCTACATAACAGCATAGACAGTCATGTGGTTGTTAAGGGATCAAGAATGTCTGCATCACAGGAAATCTGAAATTTATATCCGGTTTGTTTAATGTTGGCAGGTACCCACTAATCTCATGTCTTTTGAGTGAGCCCGTCCGGCCTGATTTGTAACGTTAAAGTGCCAAATGAAAAACCAGACGCCGCACAGGTTGGATGACACTACAAGATGCAATACGGTTTGCAGCGAAGGACAAGCACTTTTTGTAACTTACCAAGAAGTAAAAAGCCCGCGATTTCTGAAGCTGAATTTTCTATTCGTTGTTTAGTTCATCATGGAGTCTTTCGCACTTAATGGATGGAAGGCAGATCTGACCAGCAAACTGGTGATGTGTAAGAGGTCACAGACTGCGATGCAGAGAAAGGAAATGGTGCATAATATGATTTGATTTTTTTGTAACCATTCTTTTTAACTGTTAAGCTGCTGTATGTACCAGGAAAAACAACGTCTTATTAGCCCATGTTGGGTTTTAAATTCTGAAGGGACAAATCTTAACAGTGTTAGTGAATATAAAGTGTCAATTATATAAAACATTAACAGTGAACAACATTTTCTAATCCGAGTGCACTGATTTGCCTGGCATGGTGGCTGCCTCATTACTTGTTTTTTTTGTTTGTTTTTTTTAGAAAAAAAGAAAAGAGAAGAAAAAAAAAAACCTGTTTTGGATACATATTTTGAAGTCTTGTGATCAGTTCCATAAACATGTATTTTGGCACAAACTTTTTTTTTTAACGTGATTTTATGGTAACTGTTTTACCGGCAATGTAACAAATACTTATGTTTATTTTTATTTACTACATTAGTACAAGACAGTAGGGACTAATTGTACCCAATGGAGATAAAAACAATCTCCTTTTTTTTCCTGTGAGAGGGGGAGGGGGTGTATTTATTTATATAATGGTTACCATGAAAAATACTGATTCCATCATAACTGGACCGACCGTTCTGTTTTCATTTTGTTTTCACAAGTCCTGCATCTACACCTCTCCCTGGAGCCTGTTACACTCAGCTTGCTGTGTTTCTAAATATCTATATGACTCTGCCTGTAACAAGGTCCTGGCTCTGAAAGGTAAAAATTGAACTAATGTTTCACGTGCCATAATTGTTACATAAAATGGTGGTGTTGGGAGATGGGAAAAAAAAAAAGTCAGATATTATGAATAAATAATTCCTACCATCCGTTGCAGCAGAGTTCTCACTAAATGGTTGCTTAGTTAACATGGTTCGTTACAATGAGTTAGCGTTCGACTTGCGGTGAGTGACAGCCATCAGCCCGCAAAGACTCTGATGTAAAAGCCTTGTATAGAGCGGTTAGTTTATTCATTACAGGGGAAAGCTTTCTATAAAAAAAAAAAATAATAATAATAAAAAAGAACAGTTAGGCAATAAACTGATTTAGTAAAATAAATAAAAAGTATCATTTAAAAACATGTAATTAAAAACACTAAATGCGATATATATATATATAGATATATAGATATACACACCCATATAAACATAAACATTTTCTGTTCAACCAATCATTATCATAGAACCAACAAACTCTGTAGGGTTTGTTACATTCATAAAATATGTAATAAGTCACAGTTTCAAAGACAGAAACAGCCAATCCTGCTTAGAAATCCTTGGCCGCCGGGCTTACAATGCATCTTAAAGGATCACTATTTGGTCAGGAACACAAACATGTATTCCTATAGTGTTAAAAACACCACCTAGCTCTCCTGGTATCCCAGGACTGTAATGTAAACACTCTGAAAAGACTGTGTTTACGGCAAAAAGCCTAAAGAGAATAAGTCTACTCACCAGAACAAATACAATAAGCTGTATACTGTACATTAAGCTGTAGTTGTTCTGGTGACTATAGTATTCCTTTATTAAAAAGTTGACCTTCTGATGTCTAAACATAAAGCTTAAAGGAACAGTATAGCGTTAGGAATATAAACATGCATTCCTAACGCTTTAGTTTCTAACCCCCATCCCACCACAAAAAAAAAAAAAAAAGTAGATTTATTTTTACCTTTTTTCTATCGCTGTGAATGCGTTGCATATCAGCACACTGCCACCATCAACTGCTGCTCAATGACTGGGTTCTCAACACAGAAATATCTCTAGTGGCCACCAGGATCTGTGTTTAACCCTAAAATGGAAACATTGTGTTTTACATTGAAGGGTTAAAACTAAGGGTCACTGCACCCAGACCACCTCATTGTGATGAAGTGATCTGGGTGCCTTTAGTGGCCCTTTAAAATGTATCCTCCCGTACTGTAAACACAGATTCACATAGCATTATATTAACAGAGAGCTGCTAACGCAGGAAGACAAACTGCACAATTCAGGCCAAAATAGCCGCACTAGAGAAGTTCTCAATATCAGAGACTGTAGTGAATAATAGGCTCCAAAAATGTTTGCCGATATAGGAACACCTTGTATGAGCAAAACAGGTAGAGCTACATAGATGGTTAAAGAAGAAAAGAAAGCAGTTATCTGTAAAAAATAAAATAAAAAAAATAATTATCTTACATGCAAACGTAGGTGGGGGGAAAAAACTAACAGTGGTTCTGAAAGGGGGGGAGGGTTAATAAAACTGAGCTTGTAATAGCTGCAGATCTGATGTCGGCAGCCAATCAGTATTTCTGATTGACAGCTGGGCAGGTGTTTTTAGCGTGGGCTTGTAACTATACCGATTTCTACTGAAATCGGCACCTTTGTAATCTGAAAGAGAAGACAAAAAAAAAATCAGACTCCATATACATACAGAGTGCGTCGGACACGAAATTGGGCCCTTGTACTTTTTCAATAGGTTCCCAATGATTGCAATAGGTCTCCAGGACATGGAAAATGAGACAAATCTCAGTGTATCCTTCCTGGTAAATGTTTCATATACAGAACGGCCATCAGGTCATAATAACAGGTTTACTAAAGCAGAAATGCCTTATCCAGCACATTGGGGTCCTCAAAGAATAATAATATGTCACTGAGCTAACTGTAAAATTAAAGAAAGGGTCGCCAAACTTCCTATTAGCATCTTATTAAAGTCTATACCTCCCAACACATGGAGACCAGGATGGGGTTGGTGAAGCCGTCAGGGGGTGTCGCCTTTCACTGACAGGCTCCATGACTGGCTCCCAGCCTTTACGACCATGCACGGTCCTAGTGGTCGCTACAGTTTTACTTTCCGGAGTCAGATCCTTTGGATCCTTTGGATCTGACGCAGGACTCTCTTCCTGAGAGCGGGACAGTTGGGAGGACTGTTTAGTTCCCTGCTAAATAAGTACTTGATTAATAAAAGGAGGGCGGTATTTTGGCCTAAATTAACTAGGGCTACGCCTTGGGGGCAACAGAATCTGATGGGAGTAGGGTCCCTAGTTACAGACTGCTTCATAAAACGGCAATTCACTGCCTCCGAACACAGGGTTACCAGCAATAACTCAGCCAATGTTTTTTGGGCTGCTCTCGATGCAGTCTTCGGGAACCGGACTGATAAACCGGCAAGCTCACCTACGTCCCCACCACTAGACTCCACAGGAGCGTGCCTGCGTGATTAAATATTAAATGTTAATATATGTGTGTGGTAAAATGTATAGGGGTGTGCAGAGACCTGGCTAATTCTAAATACATCCACAGAGTAGAAGGGAATATGAAAAGCACAACAAATAACTCGACCCTGAATTAGATGTAATTACTTGGAAACCAATGTGCAGTTATCAGGTTTCCATCTCCCTTACATGACGGCAGCAATTCTCACATCAGCTATACTATATTGTTTAGTGCCATTACTGACATTTTATCCGGCGCCTTTTGTAGTATAGCAGAGCGGGAGCTAATTTGGACTTCACTCGTTCTGTATGTCTTGTTTACACAAAGAACAATGTGTGAGCGTGCGCTGCCACTTTCTACAGAATTACAATCTGTGCAGCGTGTAGGCCCAGAGCCCACGCTCCTCATGCTAGACCACCATGGTCCCAAAACACCCTTCTTTACCAATAATCTACTTGTCATCCCGTTTATTCACCTTGAAGTGGTAAAAGTAGGGGAATGTGTGACTAAGGAAGTTCTACATCCACCTGATTGGTGGATATATCAGCACCGATTATCTACAACTAATATTGAAAATCCAATTTGAATTATCGTATCGTTTATAGATATGATTTGGATGTACAAATAGTTTGTATTTTTCAAGTGACCTTCCCTATTCACACTGTGTGTTGGCAAGAGAATGGTCTCTTATTACCGAAACCTAAAGAAAAATAATCTGTGACTGAAACCCAAGTGTAAATATACATTTAAATATCAATCAATGAGCAGAACTGGAATTTTGCATTAAAACATGTGTCTACTTGTCTCGCTGAATGCCATCTCCATGTAGGTTTTTCATCCTTTACATTTTCTGATATGTAGCTCATTTAATATTATTTATTGGGTCAGTAGCGCCATATGGTGCTCTAGGGATTTATCTTACTGCCAAGAGACTAGGTTGGACTACTTATTTAGGGGGGGTCATGCTCTATGAAATGCTTCCTTTTTTGAGAAAACGCTTTTATTAATTAGACTGTATAGTGTTGTTTATTTAAGGGTGAAAACAAAATGAGTTTCCTTTAAAAGCGCCTTCCTTTTTGCCTCATAATTAAGAGGGGAGAGGGAGGGAAATCAGATTGGCGAACTGCTAACAATCAAACAGGATCACACTTACATGTGTCTGACCGAGTCACGTAATCAGCATTTAAACCTAAAGTACTCAGTACTCCTACCTCACAAACCGAAAAACCTATTGACACACACCACACCAAATTAAACATGGAAAATCACCTTTGGAGGGTGGGGCCTGGCTGTTGAGTTGGCTAGATTCCATCTAATGCTGCTCCAGCCTGAGGTCCTACAATCCAGCGGATATCTCTCTCTAGAGGGCCTGCATGGACAGATACTTGGCAGTATCACTTGGGTTATGCAAGGGGGAATGCAACAGTCACATTATTGTGTGATTTGCCACTGAAAAAATAGAGTTTATGTGCCTGAAGTCTACCCAACTATGCACAAGTGTCTCAAGGTTGGCAGGACACCAATATAGTACCTGAATATATCTACCTTAACACTACTTAACACTTAACACTTTTAAGGAACGAACCAGTATGTGATGTGACATCTGGTCTTGGCCATCAGTTCCTGCTGGTCATCTTTTTGCTGTGTATAAGTAATGTCGGCCCTACCTGCTTACCAGGTACAAATTATTTGTACTATCGGAGGACAAGATGTCCCACCATTCACAGACTAATCCACAAGCGCAATTCTGGAATGTCTACCTTCAACATGTATCCAGTTGTGGCAGCAATAAATATTAAGCTGTGGTCAAGGGATTGTGACCTCAAGGTGGTGGGTGCATTTCAGAATGCTGCTTTGGACTACTCAAGCTGCTTTCATAACTCAACTGGTTGTTGAAGTTCAAAGATAAGTGGCTGCTAAGTCGAGATCCCTGTTGTGTGGGAGCAGTTAAGGCCCCTGATGGACCGGTGGTCTGATGAAGCCTGATGTGGTGGAGGCTAGTATGGTGAGAGGTGTCAGAGGCTGTGGTGGTACCCTGCGTGGAGCCCAGACCAGCAGGTAAAGCATAGGGGCTGGTGGACTGTGAATTTTTTGAGAAAGGGGTTCCTGTGGACTGTTCTGGATTTTTAGCAGGCGTTAAATCATTGGGCTGACCAGTGGGGATAAGAGAGACTGCTTTTCCTGTGTGCATACATTTCAGCTTATGTGAGATTGGAAGGGATAGGAAGGTGCTGGCTGTAGTCTCATCTTTCGAAGGAGAAGGCTCACTGGACACGTGCTGTGTACCTTTCCTATTCCAGTGACTTGATTTTATTACCAGTATAGTATATAGTGAGCCTTATTATTTGGGGGGGCCTTGTTGTGTTTAGTTTACAAACATGTGTAGGGTCCTTAGTGTTTTACAACTATCCTGGGTGCTTACCAGAGACACAATCACATGAAGGACTCTGTTGTATAATAATATAGTCTGTATCTATAGTGTACCTACCTTAATCTCCCTCTATTTTCTTTGCTTTTTGTGATAACTAAAAAACATGTCCATGTTAGTGTAGATTGGATCAGTTAGGAGACGTTTATCTGCTTTATTAGGAGTAAGATTCATGCAGATTCTTAGCATACCTAAACTTATTGATTGGGTCATTTTTCACAATAATCAACAATCAGCCATCCTATGACTGGAATACATACAAGCTTGTATCTTCATCATGCTTATGTTATCACTAAAGTCTTCAATATAATTTCTAGTCTCCTGGGGCTCAAACGTGTTAAAAACACAAGCTAGCCCAAATGGCTCTCCCTTGCCTCCCTAAATATAGTAAAATCTTACATTTATTCCAGGCTGCTGGTGCTGGCTCTGTCCCTGATCTGCCTCCTTAGCTGACATCATCAGAAGTGAAATCTCAGCTAATTACAATCCCTTAGGAAAGCATTGTATTGACGGAGATTGACAATTCTGACGATTTCAGCCAAGGAGGGCCAGGCGGCGAAGGAATACAAATATGTGCTTGTAATGCTATAGTGCCCTAGTCACTGCTTATATGACCAGTGCTGTCAGGGTTAAAAAAGGTAGTTTACACACCTTCTTTCTCTTGCCAGTCTCCTCCCTCAAATTCCACCTCATTGATGGAGATCATCGATGTTGATGAGCTCAGCCATCCCAATGCTTTCCAATTAGCAAAACGCTGTGATGTGCCCCCTAAGAATATCTGACTAAAATTGAGTTTTACTCTGTATGTTACAGGAAGAGCCTCTCGTGGCTGTCATACTGGCAGAACAGCAGTCATATCAACTGCTGGGTTAAAAGGGGAGGCACATGGCAGCCAGACCATTTCATTGAGCTGAGATGGTGCCAAGTGTTACTTCAAGTCTTCTGTAATATTGTTTTACCTTTGACTCAAAAACCTTAATGAATACAAAACCACTTGCGGCTGCTGCCAAAACAAACATTCAGGCTGGCAATATGGTCATGAGCCGGGACAGATCTGACTTTAATCAGGTTAAAGGAGTAAACAAACAATCCCTGGCATTAGTTTCCTTCACCACCCACATTCCAAATGATTATTTTAGATTTCCGATTGTCACAGTATCACACTCAGATTGGCATGAGCTGTGGCAATCCCATATTTACTTTCTATAGTATTATCTTTTTTTATATTTAAACTTGATAAAGTTGAGCTAGAGCCGAAGGAAGAATTAAAGGACGGAGAAGCTCTTGGAGTTCAATATTCACCAACGCGGTTAATCTTGGCACTGCGGCTGGTCTAATCAGGTTACTCAGTCACAAACATAGCTCACCCATATTTGCTATTAAAACAATTCAAAAGCTGATTTAAGTGACAGATTGTTGCGCCTCTGGAATACATCAGTTGTACAAAAGGTGACCATATCACTTCAAAGAGGTGATACTCACATTTTAGTTGAGGTGTTTTGTTTTTCTTTAACTATACTGCTGGGTTTCAGGACTTTCTAAATTGCTATAATTTATTTAAGCCCAGTTCTTAGCCAAGGAGAAGAATGACAACCTAAAGTTTCTATATAGAGGTTTTTAACGTAAGAAGTATTCCTGGCATGGGCTGGAATATCTCCCCAAACAGGAGGGGATAGATGTATTTTTATTCCAATAAAACCTGAATCATTGTTTGGGTGGGAGGGCGACAGAATAAGACTTTTTTTTTTCTTACAGGCAAGAGGTAACAGTTCTACTTTTTACAAATAAACATTTTATTTAAAACAAAATATATAAAATGTGAATAATTTGTGCCAAAATTCATGACTGTTTAAATTCATTCATCTGTTTACTTTTACAGGAGTACAAAAAAAAAAGGTGGCACTGGGGTCTATTCCCTGTATAGTGAATAGCAGGGGACTAAAACCGAGATTTGTTAAATTTATGCCAGAATAGCCAAAGTGGGACACTTTCAACTGATTATATTCCAAACTCCATTATTTTAGCTACATTTTACAAAGGCTTTTTTATTTTTTTAGTTCCCCTTAGTTCACGATTTATTGAATAAACCCTTGCGCTGCTTTCTGGGGAAGAAAAGGGAATTTTTACCACTCACATATAACATGTCCGTCCAACCTCCCCACCCCCCTGCATCAAACTGTCAAGTCGATTTTTTTTTATTTTTTTTTATGTGTGTCTCTTGTGATAACTGTTGCACTATATCGGCCCGTGGGCAAATCATTGCATGCCACTTGTGATGCAGTCGTACTAGAGTCGTATTTTTTTTTGTTTGTTTGGTTTTTTTACGTTTATCATCGCGTAGGAATCTTCTGGGTTTTTTTGCATACGGAATTTTGTAACTTCTGCCTTTTACAAGTTGTGGTATTTTCCAGGCTTGTTACTTTACAATAATATTGTCTCACTAACTGCAGAATAAATATCAAAGTAATAAAAACGGACTACTTTGATGTCTACCGAGACGAAATGACCTGTTTTATGTGAAAACCCACTGACTTTCTATAAACCCAATTGTAAAGTTGTTGATATACTGTAAGCTATTAAACGGTACTGAAAAACACTATGATGCTGTATGTCTCGTCTCTTTTGTACAGATTTTTTTCTGTTTTTTACGATAGGGACTGTCAAATGTGAGGTTCAGGATTCTGCAAAAATACGAACTAAAAGTTAACTATATGTTATAGAGTTCTAAAATATTTTTATATTATATTTAATATTGGAGGTATTTTTAATTTGTGCCAAATGCCTTTTTGTTTTGGCTCCACTACTGCGTGCCATGCAAATTAAATTTAAAGAACACTCCAAACCCCTAAACTAAGATATCCGCAGGTTTATAATGTGACACAATTGCAACATCCAAGCGGGTAAAGTCTATACTTCTCAAAGAGAAGCACTGCATTCAGAGAAGCACTGAAGGGCAGCACGGCATTTATAGTGATCTTTGGCCCCACGTTTCTCTATGAAAAGAATCTGATTGTAAAATTTGGGAGTTCAAGAGTGTGATTGCTACGGATGATGCTAGACCGCCAACACATGGTTCAGATAACAAGATCTGATTGTGCTGTTGGTGACTTTAAGAGGGGTCTAAATTTAATAAAGACTGCCTTACTAGGCATGACTGGTAAGAGTCATTCATAGTTTGAAATTAGGCACCAGACAAGACGAGTGGCTAATTGCTGTACTAAGGCTGTTGGCTGACGGGTTCTGAAACATCTGGAGGTTTGCAAAGGAATATGTATATGCCTAAAAAGATTTCTCAACAATAAATTATAATGTTGCTGACAGGCCTATAACACCTGTGACACCCCATACATATGACATTGTGACATTCCAATTACACCAGGCACTTGTGTTACACCAATGGGCTCCTAACCTTGACAAAAATGTTCATGTAAATATGCAATCACAATTGCATGCCTCACACTGTCCCAATTTTGACAGAACCGTGCCACTTTTTGGGTCCTGTTTTTGGGGACACCAGGGAACTCTCTCCCAACAAGCATTGCAGGAGCACATCATAAAACACGCTTGCGCTATGCTCAACGAGCTGGCATGTATTTACACCAGGCTGATCAGGAAATAAAGGGGGGCAGACCTACCACCCTGTCTAGGTGGTCTGCTATTTTGAGGCAAAGCCAGTGATGCGATCGTGTCACTCCCGATTCTATGGACGCCGGAGTTGTGAGGTATGCAATTGTAAAATCTCAGTGATAATGTTAATGTAAAGGAACCAAAGGTCTACTTGTCCTTAGAGTAATCCTGGTGTACATGTGCTATAGGAATTGCAAAACCTGATGATGTTTTACCCCTGTATTTCTAGAGCATGTTGAACAACGTCAAAGGGATACAAAATATTTTGACGCTCTTTAACTTTATGAGCATTTTCATTTAGTAAATTAAGAGAATGCCGTCATTTTGAGGCAGCACATACATAGAGAGATCCAGTATAGAGAGAGATCCATCGATCTTAGCGATATACCGGCTTAGATGTCACCATTAAGATTTTCTACCACAACTGTGGTGCATGGAGGGATTTTCACTCAAATGCAATTGCCAAAAAGTAAGTGCTGTTCATTTATCACGAGGGCAAACACTATCATGAGATATAAATAAAAAATACATGCATTTATTGGTGCTTCTTACTTTTGCGATTATGGTCACTCCCTTTTTTAATCACAAAAATGAACATTCCCGATGTTACTTTTGCAAGGTGTGTCACGGATAGAATTGTGTGGAGGTTCCGGACCAGCTCCCCAGGAGCCCCTGCAGCCACACATATTGTCGTCGTATAGAGTGTTTAGAGCTACACTATGAGCTTGCCATTTGTGGTCAAGTAACCTGTAAAAACACCTTATATTGTGATTTGTGTGGTCGTTAAAGCAAGTCAATGGTAGAAACAATCACAAGTAAGTGAATATAAAAGGTGCCCAAGTGCTACTCTCACTAAATTTACAATTTAAAACTGTGGAATTAAGTGTTTGAGGAAGCAGGTAAAAACAAAGTAAAAAAATTAACTGTGCAAAACAAGTGTGTATTATGCAGCAACTAAACAAAATGAAAATAAAAGCTAAAGTATTTCTTAAATAGAAATCAAACAATTTGTGTGCATGAAAAAAAATACTAAATCAGTAGTGGGGAAAGTGATGGAAACCATGTTAAAGGATAGGATTGCTGAACATCTAAAAACACATGGATTTCAAGATCGGAGACAACATGGGTTTATTTCAGGGAGATCATGCCAAACTAATCTTATTGATTTTTTGATTGGGTAACTAAAATTATAGATCAGGGTGGTTCAGTAGACATTGCTTACCTAGATTTCAGTAAAATGTACTAATACTAAGTAATTTTTACTTAGTATTAGTAAATTTGTCTGAAAGACCAATTTAGATCTTTCAGCCTTTTGGTCGATAGCTCCCTAATACCATGGGAATTAGGGAGCTATCTACTTAGCAGCTGCAAGAAAAGTCCCGAAGTGCCGAACTGAATGGCCGAAGTCACAGATTTCAGCATGCCGAACCAAAATTTTTCGCCATGCACATCCCTAGAATATAGTATCTATCTGTGCGATACGTTCATTGAATCTAGTATCTATCTGTGCGATACGTTCATTGAATCTAGTATCTATCTGTGCAATACGTTCATTGAATCTAGTATCTATCTGTGCAATACGTTCATTGAATCTAGTATCTATCTGTGTGTTACGTTCATTGAATCTAGTATTTATCTGTGTGATACGTTCGTTGAATCTAGTATCTATCTGTGCGATACGTTCGTTGAATCTAGTATCTATCTGTGTGATACGTTCGTTGAATCTAGTATCTGTGATACGTTCGTTGAATCTAGTATTTATCTGTGCGATACGTTCATTCAATCTAGTATCTATCTGTGCGATACGTTCGTTGAATCTAGTATCTATCCGTGCGCTTGCAACTTAAAGGCATGATAAACAGGGTACAAGGGGCATCTGTGGATTTAGAGAGACAGTGCATGAACGATTATCATCATCAGATCAGGATAGTCTGTTTTTTGCATAAGGATTTCAAGCTACTGTGCCTTATTTTTTATTGAAGACCGATAGCCCTTGGGAGACAGTAACTCAGGAAATCCCTGTGATACATAAAGCCTTTGGGGCACAAAGTTAACGGGTTCTAGTAGCCAGTTTTCTACTTATTATTATTTATATTCACTGGCACGACATGGGTTTTTAGAGATCTTAAGCCAGACAAGATTACCAACTAAACCTATTGTAGGCGCCCTA
The DNA here is from genome assembly GCF_036172605.1 of Pelobates fuscus. Taxonomy (NCBI): domain Eukaryota; kingdom Metazoa; phylum Chordata; class Amphibia; order Anura; family Pelobatidae; genus Pelobates; species Pelobates fuscus. Next base: position 161,364,298 of record NC_086325.1, read on the forward strand.
GAAGGCTAAATAACAGCACTTATAATAGGTTTCTATTTATTATTGTCACTCACTGGCACGACAGGGGACTTTAGAGTTTCTAAGCCAGACTAGGCTACGAATTAGAACCTAGTTTTGGTGCCCTAGAAGGCTAAACAACAGCATTAACCATATGATAATACACCATCGATCTTCAGAGTGATATAGCAAGATAATTTCGGTCAGGCAGCCTTAGAACAATTACTGCATCTCTTCCCTATAGATCCCTTTATTCACACTAAATGTTCCTCACATGGTAATAAATGTATATATTTCGCTGATCAAAAATCAATATGTAAAAGATTAATAACAAATAGATCTGAGCAAATAAGCACAGATTCATATATATATGAAAATAATCTAGGCATAATTCCGTATCATTACAAATAGGGGAGACCTTAGGTATGCAGTATCATTGCAAACACGGCACAAATACAGATTTAATTATATACAAACATAATTGTGATACTATTACCTAGGCAACAAATTGCATATGATTACGCATGTCATATCACTACCAAGGATATACTATTACTAGTATACCAATGTGTATATACATTTCTATTTCTAACTTCGCCTTGAGCAGTAAAATATCCCTTAATTGAATATTTTCTCTTTAACTTTTATTAGTAATTTCTGTAAAATGAATAAAGTTTTATCTTTCTTGGGACACTCAACACAAATGTATCCAGTTATCTGGGTTACCCCCAGGAAGAGTGATCCCTAAGCTTCCACTTTTTTCAAAATCATAACCAATCAAATTCCATCCGTTTATTAGTTTATCATCAGCTAGTTAGTTAATCAGGAATTTTAAAAGACTAGGTGCCCTTGAAGGCACAGCTTCGTTATATGGGGTTATTGCTTACCGTTACCCTATTTTCAGTGTTAAATAGGATCTCTCACTTGTCTTTAACGATCTGATTTTTTTTTATTTTTTTTTAAAGGGATGCTGTAGTCACCTGAACAACTTTAGCTTAATGAAGCAGCTGTGCAAAAAATGGGTCGCAGTCAGTATACTCTTGCGACCCATTTTTTTTGCTTTCCACAAGTTTAAAGGGATAATCCAGATGTGAACCCCTTGCTCACGGTGCCTAGAGAGATATCAGCTATGCCTCACTGATGATGCCTAACAAGGCTGAAACGATCGTCTGGGGTTGCTGTGTCTCTCGTGCAGAGGGAACTTGCTGGCATTTCGGATCTGGACTGCCCGTATGGGTGGGACCAGTCTGATATGCTTCAGATATGTTCTCTCTGTAATGGCACAAGATGAGCTAAAACCAGCTTGAGGTCTGAGCGGGGACCCACCGAAGGGCAGGCTATTTCAGCTGCTGCCCGTTCTCAGTATACTCTTGCGACCCATTTTTTAAAATCATATTTTATACTTTTTTTTAGTAAATTATATGATATGATGAAAATAGCGGTATCTTTAGAAAGACCATTTAATGGCGGGAAAAACGATATGTAAGGTGTGTGGGTACAGTAAATGAGTAAGAGGAAAATTACAGCTAAACACAAACACCGCAGAAATGTAAAAACAGCCCTGGTCCTTAACGGTAAGAAAATTGAAAAACTGTCTGTTCACTAAGGGGTTAATTCAGGGGATAACCCCCACTGCACTAACCCATCCAATAAGTGTGTTAATTAGCAATCACCAAAAATTGTTCATTACAGGAATCTCAGTATCATGTACCTGGTCTAAAATATATTGTGTCAAGGTAAAAAAAAAAAAAAAACAACTATAACTTTAAACTAACTATGGTGCCTTTTAAGATCCCGAGAGAATAGCTGCAAATTAACACTCTCACCAAATGGATCTTGGAAAATCGCTGTTCTTTTCAGAAGATTTTGAAATGCCAGATTTTGTCCTTATAGCTAAAACTGTCAATACCCAATACCGTTATCAGCACAACAAACTAAAAAACTGGCAAAAAAAATAGAAACGTTCAATGTGATAAAAACGTTTCAGTGGTTAAGAAGAAACTGATGGTTAAACGGTTTGGTGGATTTCTTTGCTCTCTGTTGGGGTTTGCTATACCATTTCCTACCAATGTTCCGTCTAACAGATTTATTTATTATTTATTTATTAAAAATTCTTAAGAAACGCAGTCTTATTACCCATAGGGTCTCGATGCGCATACCAGCAATAAAAAACAGACAAAACAATATCCAGCAAACAACAGCATTATAATCACATGCATTTGGACCAGGTTAAAAATGTTCATGTCATCCCGTAAGCCTGAGCAAATAAAGCTGTTTTTAAGCTCCGGCGGAACTTCAGTAGATCATTCTCAAGTCTTAATGTCAGAGGCAGGGAGTTCCAAAATTGCGCTCCCTGAACTTCACTCGTTCTCCCTCCGCACTTTTTCTTTTTAAAATTTGGAATCTTCAATAAGGCTAAATCAGCCGATCTCAAGGATCGACTGGGAGCATAGCGTGTGAATTTATCCTTCAGATAGTCTGGTCCCATACCATGGACTGCCTTAAATACCAAACAACCATTTTTAAACAGAACCCGTTCACGAACGGGCAGCCAATGCAAGGCTCTTAATGATGGAGTGATATGGTCATTGCGGGCCACACCCGTAAGTAGCCTTGCAGCTGCGTTCTGTATCAACTGTAGCTTGTGTATGATGTTCTGAGGCAGTCCAAGGTACAGAGCATTGCAGTAGTCCAATCGGCTACCGATGATGGCGTTGACCACCGAGATTTGATCAGAGGAGGCAATGAATCTAAAAATAGACCTCAGAAGCCTCAGGTGGTAGTGGCAAGAGCTTACCACCTGATTAATCTGGGGCTTCATTGTCAACCTGGAGTCGAAAATGACTCCCAGATCTCTGACCTTGGTGGCAGGACTCGGAGGTGGAGAAAACGAGTCTGGCCATGAGGGAAAGATACTATTCACCTCCTGGTTACTGAAGATGATGCATTCAGTTTTGGAGCCATTAAGTTTTAGATAATTGGCTCCCATCCACGACTGGATATCCTGTAGGCAGGAAGAAAGATTGATTTGATCCTCCTTTTTCTTGGCCAGGCGAAAATACAACTGGGTATCGTCGGCATAGATATGATAGGGAAGCGTGTGGCGGCGGATGATATGGGTCAGTGGCCTCATATAGATGTTAAACAGGATTGGAGATAAGGCCGAACCCTGGGGGACTCCACATGTCAGGGAGATGTTAGAGGAGTAAAATGTCCCCAATTTTATAATGGAATATCGTGCAAATAACATTATTTGGTGCCTTAAAAAAAAAAAAAAAGAGCTGGATCTAATGCAGAAGAACACACCGCAATCTGAATCTGCTCATGAGTCTGTAACACAAGCAACCAGATGCTGATATCAGTCAACTAAATATGTCAACAGCTGTAAAGATATCAAGATACACCACAATACGGCGTAAATATTGATTGCGTTTTAATTCTTTTATTATTACCTGGAGATTCCAAATCTATGGAGCCTCACCAGTTACTGAAATCTATCATGATTCAGACAATTGCATTTCTGATTATATCAATAATATTAATGACTGGGATATAAAAAAGAAAAAAGTTGAACTGTTGCTTACTAGAATGACTGATGCAAAACACATTGCAATTGGAATAAGGGATAGCATGTGTATATATATATATATATATATATATATATATATACATATATATGGTTCTAATATTCTAGATCTGCTTCAGTGTGTTACACAGCGTCACAGAGTTAAAGCACACAATAGACCTCAAGACCTGTCGTTAGCATTACAGAGTAAACGCTTTCTAGACTAGGAAATCCTAACATTTGAGACTCATAATTCCCACTACACAACAAAAGGAACTGCACTCAGTCCCATCACTCTGAGCCAGGGTGCAACCAAACCAGGATTCAGCACCAGGTCCCAAATACAATGTGCTTAAAGTATAAAAAGGTTTAGGCACTCCAAGGTTCAGAAACAGCAATTTATTGACAAGCTTGACAAAGACCGTATAAGTCGAAACGTTGTGTGATATTGGGCTTTAATAAATTGCTGTATCGGAACCTCCGAGTGCCTAAACCTTTTCATAATTCCACTGACAAGACTTAACTTCTTACTTCAGGAATAATAAGAGATAAACGCTAGTTAGCGATTTGTTCCAATGCTAGTAACAACATTTTACCAGCTGTTGCTATCTCTCCAAGATTAAAACCCGTTACATGTAAAAAGATAAAATCAAGTTAATACAGTGATACCTCGGTTCACGAACGCTTCTGTTCACGAACAACTCGGTTCACGAACAGAAAAGTTCGTAAAAATATGCTCCGGTTCACGAACTCCGCCTCGGTTCACGAACGGCCATTTTAATGCTAATTTCAGGCTGTCACATGGTCGGGACTTCCTGTAGGAAGACCGTGGAGAGAAGAAGCAAGAATAAGAGACACAGAAAGAAGTACTCTGCAAGCATTATAAGTGATTATACTGTATTTTATCACATACAGTACATACTGTACACAGAAAGAAGTACTCTGCAAGCATTATACAGTACAGTAAGTGATTATACTGTATTTTATCACATACAGTACATACAGTACACAGAAAGAAGTACTGTACTCTGCAAGCATTATAAGTGATTATACTGTATTTTATCCCATACAGTACATACTGAACAGTTCACTGGACACCCAATATGGCTCCCAAGAAGCATAGTGGAAAGAAGAAAGTGCGGAGCAGCAATAAAGGTGACAAGAACAGCAATGCAGGTGACAATGTGCAAAGTGGAAATGCAAGTGACAATGTGCAAAGTGGAAATGCAAGTGACAATGTGCAAAGTGGAAATGCAGTTGACAATGTGCAAAGTGGAAATGCAGTTGACAATGTGCAAAGTGGAAATGCAGTTGACAATGTGCAAAGTGGAAATGCAGTTGACAATGTGCAAAGTGGAAATGCAGTTGACAATGTGCAAAGTGGAAATGCAAGTGACAATGTGCAAAGTGGAAATGCAAGTGACAATGTGCGAAGTGGAAATGCAGGTGACAATGTGCAAAGTGGAAATGCAAGTGACAAGAATGTGCAGCGCAAGCATGGTGGCAAAAAGAAAGTGCACAGCAGTAGTAAAGGTGACAGCAAGGTTGTGAAGAAAATAACCATTGAGCTGAAGAAGGAAATTATAGAAAAGCATGACCGTGGTATTCGTGTGACTGATCTGGCTTCGGAGTACAAGATGGCAAAGTCAACAATTTCGACTATTCTGAAAAACAAAGCCGCCATCAAAGGAGCTGATGTTGCAAAAGGAGTAACAATGTTAACCAAGCAGAGGACACAAGTGCTGGAAGAGGTGGAAAAACTTTTGTTGGTGTGGTTGAATGAGAAACAGCTGGCAGGTGATAGTGTAAGTGAAGCTATGATCTGTGAGAAAGCCAGGAAATTGCACAGTGATTTACAGCAAAGAAGCCCCTCTACAAGTGCAGCAAGTGACGAATTTAAAGCCAGTAGAGGGTGGTTTGAAAAATTCCGCAGGAGAACTGGCATCCACAGTGTGATTAGACATGGTGAGGCTTCCAGTTCTGACAAGGCCGCAGCAGAAGCTTACAAGTTAGAATTTGCAGAATTCATGAAGACAGAAGGATACGTCCCTCAACAAGTGTTCAACTGTGATGAAACAGGGCTCTTCTGGAAAAAAATGCCGAACAGAACCTATATCACACAGGAGGAAAAGGCCCTACCAGGGCACAAGCCCATGAAGGACAGATTGACCCTTTTGCTGTGTGCCAACGCAAGCGCCGATCTGAAAATTAAACCACTACTGGTGTACCATTCTCAGACCCCTCGTGCATTTAGGGAACAAAATGTGAACAAGGCCAGACTGCCCGTCATGTGGAGAGCCAATGCCAAAGCTTGGGTCACAAGGCAATTGTTTATGGAATGGCTGCACGAGGTGTTTGCACCCACCGTCAGAAAATATCTTTCTGATAACCAGCTGCCTGAAAGGTGCCTTCTTCTGATGGACAATGCCCCAGCACACCCTCCAGCCTTGGTGGATGATATGGATGCTGAGTATGACTTCATCAAGGTAAAGTTCCTCCCCCCCAACACAACACCACTTCTGCAGCCCATGGACCAGCAAGTCATCTGCAACTTTAAGAAGCTGTACACAAAGGCGCTCTTCACTAGGTGTTTTAATGTCACTTCAGAGACATCCTTGACTTTGAAAGAATTCTGGAAGAAACATTTCAATGTTGTCCACTGCATTAACCTCATTGACAAAGCCTGGGAAGAGGTCACTTCCCGAACCCTAAGTTCAGCCTGGAGGAAACTGTGGCCAGAATGTGTCGCTGAACGTGAACATGACTTAGAAGGGTCTGATGCAGAGGTAGTGGAGGAAATTGTGTCCATGGGCAAGAATATGGGTCTGGACGTTGATGGTGCTGATGTGGAAGAGCTTGTTGAGGAACATAGGGAGGAGCTGACCACGGAAGAACTTTATGAACTCCACAGTGAGCAGCAGAAGGCACTTCTTGAGGAGCATTCCAATGAGGAGGAAGAAGAAAGGGAGGAGGTTAGCAGTGATGCCATAAAATCCATTATGCAAAAATGGAATGAGTGCCATGATTTCTTTGAAAAGCACCACCCCAACATTACTGTCACAAACAGAGTGTTAAATCTCATGAATGATAATGTGGTCTCTCATTTCCGGAGGGTTATGCAGCGCAGAAAGAGACAAGTGACATTGGACAGATTTTTCAGACAAACTGAGCCTGCAGCTAGGAGACAAAGGAGAGAGGAAACCCCTGAAGAAGATCTCCCTGATGTCCTTATGGAGGGGGACTCTCCCCCCAAACAATAACTGCCTCCCACCTTACTGTCCTCTCTTAATAAATAACTACAGTATACTGTACTTTACTAATGTGTATTGTCATTTGTTTCATATTTTTGGGCTTCAAAAACCCCCCAAAAAAAGTCAGCACGGATTAACCGGATTTACATTGAACCCTATGGGAAAATGTGCCTCGGTTCACGACCAATTCGGTTCGCGACCAGAGTCAGTTCACGAATTAAGTTCGTGAACCGAGGTATCACTGTAACTGCAAATGTTTTATACATCCTATATAGAGAGACAAGTGAGCCAATCATCTCTCTCCATTAATATTTGTTGAATGACAAAATGGGGTTCCCAGGTCCCCAATAACACAAGATTAGGACCAGACACATGATCTGCAAGTTATAGATAATTACACAGGAGCCAGGTGGTGGCCAGTCTCCTCCCCTCCTAAATTACCTAAGGGGGCAAGAAGATTCCCAGTGTGGCTCTAACATGGGTAACCTACCAGGGGGCCAGGAGATGTTAAATTAACTTGACCCAAACTACGTCTCTAAGAGACTAACTCCTAAATTGCCAAAGTGGCAAGGAGATGTCATGTTTCCTATCCTATGATTAAGCTCTCCGCAGGGGTCCCTAAGCCCACAGACACCTCCCAATACATGTGCCCACCTACTCCCCTCTACACGCATACACACACATTTAATGCTATAGAGAGCTGGAACATGAAGAAAGCAATCTGTGCGTACATCTAGTTGGACAGTGTCACCAAACAAACCTCTCCCTCCCTCTTCCCCCCTAAATGTTGTTAGTCTGTTTTTGGGGACTTTGTGTTATCAACATAAATGGTATAATGACCGCAGATGACAAAGTAATTAGGAAATCTGAAGTGTCGCTAGTGCCGTTGTCCTCTCAGGGAAATACCTTGCTCCAGGTAGAGACTGCAAGCTGGGACTCCAGGGGACTTAGCCTGATTATAGGATAACAAGTGCTTTTGCACCATTTATTTCCCAAATACGCGTTTTTGTTTGTTTATATTTTGAGGTTTGATTGACAGCTCTAGAAACAAGGCTTCTATGTTCAAGCTGAATATGGTAGCCCTATACAGTAGCCCTATACAGCTCATTAATTTAATTGGAAAATCAGCCTAGACACAGACACAGTGACACACACACACACACACACACGCAAACTTTACACTTTTAAAGCCACCCTCCAGTTTCCTACCTTTGCAAGAGGGTACCTTCCCTGGGATCCAGTGTGCTGGTTGGGGGAGTTGGGGCCTAGTAATGTTACCTTTGAGACGGTGTGGTAGCCAGGAATGAGAATTACCCCCATAATGGCATACCATTTGAAAAAGTAGACAAGCCAAGGTATTGAAAGTGGGGTATGTTTAGTCTTTTTTAGTAGCCACTTAGTCACAAACACTGGCCAAAGTTAGCGTTCATATTTGTTTTTGTGTGAGAAAAGCAAAAAACTCATATTTGGCCAGTGTTTGTGACTAAGTGGCTACTAAGAAAGACTGGACATACCCTACTTGCAATACCTCTGGTTGTCTACTTTTGCAAATGGTATGCCATCATGGGGGTAATTCTCATTCCTGGGCTACCATACGGTCTCAAAGGCAACATAACCAATCTGGCAAATTTCAATGTGAAAAAAATTAAATGCAAGCCTTATATGTGACTCTCTAACTTTCCAAAACACCATAAAACCTGTATATGGGGGGTACTGTTATTCTCGGGAGACTTCACTAAACACAAATATTAGTGTTTTAAAACAGTAAAACATATTACAACAATAATATAGACCATAAAAGTGCCGTTCGCTTGTAAAAAATGCGAAAGACGTAACTTTTACTTAAAATATCATCGTTGTAATACAATTTACTAGTTTGAAACACTAATATTTGAGTTCAGCGAAGTTTCCAGAGTAAAACAGTAACCCCTATGTACAGGTTTTATGGTGTCTTGGAGAGTTACAGGGTCAAATATAGTGCTTGCGAATTAAAATCTCTGCACTTTCTCCCTGTGTTGTCAGGCATGTCAATCAAATTTTAATTAATCCACTGACATAATTATGTTCACAAATTACTTAAATATACACGTAGAATTTTAATATATATGCATTTATAGGTATTTAAATTCTACGTGTATACTAATGAAATCTTTTATGTAATTATATGTATTTATCTATATATATATTTTTGCGGTTATTTGTATTTTATATATAGATAGATATATATAGAATGTCATTCTAAGTGTATTCTGTTTCCAATATATATATATTAATAACAAAATACAGTTAGAATGAAATTACATATGCATATATAATTTATATAATTTTTTTAATATTTGATTTATTTATACATATTTATATACAATATATATATGTACATTATATATATATATATATATATATATATGATATATACATGTAACGTCATTCTAAGTGTATTTTAATAATATATATACTTATATTAGTATTAAAATACACTTTGTATGACGTTACATATATATATAATATATACACACATATTATATATATATATATATATATATATATATATATAAATAATTTATTTTTAAACATGTTTAATTTATTTTTTTTACTCTTCCTACCAGCAGGGGGACTGCCCCCCAGCCCCCCAGAAGAGGATCGCGGCGGAGGTACCTTCTGTGGGCTTAAGCCGTTACGACGTACCATGCCACCGCAACGACTTTAAAGCCCATTTAATGCGGGACGGCATGGTACGTCGTAACGGCGTTAAGGGGTTAAGCAATAACCTCAGTGCATATTATGTTTACTCCATTTTGACCCAGACTAATTACAATAACAATAATGCATAAACAAGCTTCAAGGCTATGCTACGCCTCTTTCAGTACACAATATACTGTGGTAACCTTAAGTAGATAAAGATTTTCAGACTTTAAGATGCCATCTTGACCTAAGTCAGGAAAATTTCCATGATGTATACACCCTTTAGTTATGGACTTGTATTTTTGCCAAGTTAAGGGAGGTCCTAAAATGAATAAAGTAAAAGAAGTGTTACTTTTTCATATATGAACTACGGTAACCCTAAAATGAAGACACCTAAGGTATAAATAGGTGTACTTTTAAATGTTAAGAAACGAAAGAGAGACTTGGAGACAGACGCTGCTCCATCTTAAAATGACAGAGAGGCTGACATGATGACATGTTCAGGAGGGTATGTTAACCTATTAATGATATTTGCAAGTATTTAGTTTAATCTTATAAACTCTGCTATAAATTATTGTAATGGACTTTTGTCTATATTTATATTTTTATGTAATAAATATCTAAAAAGACAAAACTTTATGGCTTCCAAGACAATCCTTATTTATATTGTATTCTCAATTATTTATCTATGTTAAATAGAGGATCTCTTACTAACTATATAAAATTATGGCTAAGATATCTGTATGGTTAGCCCTGCTAAGTTCTATGCTTTAAGACATTATAGTGGTAAATAAGGGAACCAGCCACGGTTACACAAGGGGCCTGGTTGCGCTGTTAAATGGTCACATTGCGGGGGGCGGGGCCTGACTGCCATGGAGGGAAGACGTGCCTCACTATAGCTCCCTACGAAATGGGGAAAAATGACAAAAAATGCACTCTTTGACTCACCACATGAGACCCCAAGCGACTTACCACCTCCAAGTCCACACGGTGAACTGGTAAAGCGGCCCATGAACGGACAATGGACAGCAGATTACACCCGCGAAGGCATGCGGCCCAGCATGTGCCAGGTGGGAGAGGCGGCCGACCTCCCAACCTGGAGCCATCTGGAGACTAAAAGCCATAAACGGGCACCCCGCAACCCCCCCCCCCCCCCCTGGACCGGTGGGGGTGATCCCGGTCCACCCCAGGGGGTCCCCCCCTACATAGAGCTAATGGCAGAGAGAATGGCCAGAGAGAAGAGAGGCCCACCTAAAATGGCGAAGACCATGCGGCCCCCAGGCAACCACGAGGCCCAGCTCGTCCCAGGGTCCAACCTGGACCGCATATTCATGAACTTTTGGCTTAAACTCGAGCACATACTACAACAAAGCGACACTCTCCCACCCAGCTCAAGCCACCCACCTCGACAGCTGCCACCTGACCCTCAGCAACGGAAAGCTGCACCAGCGGGACATAAAACCAAAAAACGGCGGCGGAGTGGTAGGTGTGTATCTCACCCACGCAGAGCAATAATGCGAAGACCACCGCAGAAATCAAGCATTGGCCCGCTCTGGGCACCCGCAGCCACAGGGACGACCCCACGTGGGCACCAAGGTACCAATCGTCCCCACCCACTCCCAACCACTTACCGCAACCAGTGGGGGATTCATGGACACCCACAGCAGGGAACAGCACAGCCCCAACGAGGCATCGGGTGAGCCAGCAAGGACGCGCCGAAAGCAGAGTTCCGCGACCGGGAGACCGAATAGGTCACATGGGGCCGCACTGAAATCTGAGGGAATCGATCAAAAAAAAAAAAAAGCTCGGCCAGAGAGGGACTTTACTGTATTATCGTGCTCCACACTAGACATACGCAAGTTTGATCTGCTTACTAAATTTTTATTTTTTGTATCATTTTTTTTTTTTACCAATTATCTCCTTTACTTAAGCAGCACTAAGCAGCCGGAGATAGACCAGTTGCATGCTCCACTCGAATCTATGTTTTACTAAAAATGTGCAAAGTCTCAGCTACACCAAAGCTTGTGTTCTATTTAACTAACAATTAGCAAAGTCTTAGCCATGACGAATGATCTGCAGTTAGATATATGTACCTAGCTTGTTTACCATTGTACAAATATAAAAATGCGCTAAGAATGCAATGCTTTCTATGTGAATTAACCTATAATATAAAAATGTGCAAGTACTAACCTAAACCCTAATGTTTTAACGGTTTCTCGAAAAACATGAGGACTGCCGTTGGGGTACCACATGCTCGCTTGTTATATCTCAATGCACTGCAAAAATAAAGTAATAATAAAAAAAAAAAAAATCACATTGCCCGACTGGGCCTCTTCTGAAACATGCCCACGAGTGGTCCTTAGTGTGTGGGCCCGGTGCAGCTGATTTAGGTCCCTCAGGAGTTTCTCCCCCTCCATGTACTACGTTTAAATGGTTACTCTAAGGACCATGAGCACTTCAGCGATTTGAAGTGGTCATGGTGGTAGGAGTATGTATGAGTAGTGTTTCAGCTTAATACACTGCACATAAAGGTACTCCTTACTTAACGACCGGGTTCCGTTCTTACGACCCGGGCGTAAAATTAATTGGTCGGTAAGGGAGGTCTACGTTCGAAATTTCCCCGAACATAGATTAGAGGGATTCCATGCTCTGGTACGTTGGTCTATGTTCGGGGAAATATACCATAACGTAGACATACGCACCAGAGCAGGGATTCCTTCTAATCTAGGTTCTAGGAAAATTCCCCGAACGTAGACCAGCTCTCTAACGTGGGGAATCCCTTAAATCCCCATGCTAGAGAGCTGATCATAAGTTAGAGTCGTCGTAAAACAGGTAAGTCGTAAAGAGAGGACCACCAGTACTGAGTTATTGTTAGCCCTGATAGTGGCAAACTGCATCAGAGTACTCGTGGCATTATAATCACTACTGGAGGCTGTAGTAGTTATGGTGTTAGTGGGTCCATCTTCGCTCACTGTTAATCATTGTTATAAGCTCTGCCCGTTTGTGCCAATAGGTTCAGAATACAGTTATAAAATTAAATGTATTAATTCATAAGATTAGATTTTTTTCAGACCTTGCAAGGTTCTAGAAATAGATGGTTCCTGTTTAAATAATCTAATTGCTAGGAATGGAATGAGAAACGGTGTAGAAAGCATATCCAGGCAAACATCCTTTTATTCGATACATGCAGCTCACAGCAAATGTTACCATCTATAACCTTCGATACAATTCGGCAATCCCCACGGTCAGCGGTTTGGTTAACATTAAAGGACCACTATAGTGCCAGGAAAACATACTCGTTTTCCTGGCTCTATAGGGTCCTTGGGTCCCCCTCACCCTCTGGGCCCCCCTCCCGCCTGGCTGAAGGGGGAGGAAGGGGGTAATCCCTTACCTGTTTTCCAGCGCCGGGGATTCTCCTCCTCCTTTCCTCGTCATCGGCTGAATGCGCATGCGCGGCAGGAGCCGCACGCACATTCAGCCAGTCCATAGGAAAGCATTCTCAATGCTTTCCTATGGATGCTGGCGTCTTCTCACTGTGATTTTCACAGTGAGAAGCGCGGCAGCGCCTCTAGCGGCTGTCAATGAGACCGCCACTAGAGGCTGGATTAACCCTAGTGTAAAAATAGCAGTTTCTCTGAAACTGCTATGTTTACAGCTGCAGGGTTAACCCTAGATGGACCTGGCTCCCAGACCACTTCATTAAGCTGAAGTGGTCTGGGTGCCTATAGTGTCCCTTTAAAAGTTCCAGATTTTAGATATAATATTTCTGTTCCCGGCAGGGATAGCGATAATTTCCTGAGATCAGGGAGTTACTGGCATAATGTCACTTGGATTCCTGGCATTGAGAAAATATGCCAGGAACTGGAGGCATCTCATCCTGGGCAGCCTGCGAGCCATAGTGAGCCAGAGCCACAGGCTTTATGTTTTAGATCATTATCAAAATCTGTTCAACGGGAGCACAGCTTGTATGCTAAGCAACAAAAGCTTTAACCTGAGTAGTGGAGCTCACATTGTCTCATTGTGAACAGCACCTGAGGTTTAACTGTCACATGGCTGCAACCTCTCTGCATTTTAAACCGATCGCCCTACCCCCCATTTACATGTTAATTCACCATATTATTGTACGCACACAATACTGGCAGAATTTCTAGCGAGGCCCAAGAAACATAATATTTAAATGGATTTAAAGCTTACAATGCTGAGTGTTTAGCATGCACTTAAATCATCTCTTCCCATTCCTTCCAGACATGTAATAAATATTCCAAAGGAGGAGGCCCAAAATTACCGGTCGAAGCAGGGATTGCATAAAATAGGTATAGATACCGCTCTGCCCAGGCCTTATGGACGGGTAATACATATTTCAATAGGAGGGGGTGTTAAACACATGTTGAAGCAGAGATTGTGTTAAATAGGGAATAATGAATCACACCTTATCTGCCAACACATCTTGGTTGTCTAGGGATTAGTATTTCAGTTAACATTTATGACAATTAGAGTGGCTTGTTCCATGCAGATGGTGGGTTTAGTTCTGCTTCACAGCCGGCTGCTTCACAGGACTACATATAGAGCAGGTAAGTGTCAGAACAATGTCTCCACATTCGCAGGAACAGAGCAGAATTTGTATTTACACCGATTACATCACCGTGACAATTGTACACAAAAGCTAAATTCCAAAACTTTAGAGTAAATTACACAGTAGAATCCAAAATACAAAGATAAATTGGAGTGCCTGCAGCTATGTGACAAAATAATGTGGAAAAACCGGTGGAACCACTAACTACAAAGACCATATCACCTTAAGGAAAATACTAACACAGGTCTGAGCACTTGATGAGGATTTTTGGCCAAGATGATACATAAATGGTTTGGTATCCGTCTCTTTCAATCAATTGTCAACCCACAATCCCACTATTATTCAAAGTCACCGTAACTCTGTGCTATGTCCACGTCACCCAGTACAGTCCTGGCGTCTTATTTACATACATTAAACAGCCCTGATTACCTCTGGCAATAAAAAGTGAGCATGTTAGAAGGTCCACATACACTCCAGCACAAAAAGATTGGAGATTTCAAGCCGTGATAGTTTTAAAAATGCAATGACGCTCAGCTGGAGTTACATAAGATGGCTGGGGCTGAGGAATTCTGAAAGTTGCCTGGGATTAATGAGTGTGATCAGATAGCTAGGGCTGAGGTAATAGGTGTGGAAGGATGGCTGAGGGTAATGGTTGTGGATGGATGGCTGAGACTAATGGGTGTGGGTGAACGGCTGGGGATCAAGTTCAGGACCTGCTCCCTGTTAATGTACAAAATCTATCCTCTCTCTCCTCCTTTGTTGAAGATGTTGAATAATAAAATCACAGCACCGAAATCCAACACGTACCCTGGTGCTGATATTTGTCCACATTTGAGCCTTTGCTCAGCTGTAGGTCTCTCTCATTATCTTCTATAGAGCGCGGAAGCTGTGGGGCATTGCATGGGGGAGTCACTGAACCTTTGCTCACATTTGCCAAGTTAAAAAAAACTATATATATATATTTTATCATCTTTGGTGGCATACTTGATTTTTGGAAATAAAACTAAACTTTTGCTCATTACCAACTGTAAAAGTATAGTAAAATGTTCCTAGTAATTTTTGCTCAAACCATGAATTTTGCAGCGAGATGTAAATGAGCTAAGAAGGGGAGTGGTACAGGCTTTCTAGAAATTAATATAACTAATAACTAATTCTGCTTTTACCCTTGCTGGCCTATGACTCTTCTAGATTAGGACATTACAACCAAGTCATCGGATAATCTGTCAGCAAGTAAGGCATAGGTTCCCTTGTCAATGTGTACTTGCAAACAGCTACAATTTGCTGAGCTTATATCCTAATATCATTAGAGGAAGCGAATGTACAGTGTGTGAAAAAAAACAGGTCGCAAGAGTATACTGAGAACGGACAGCAGCTGAAATAGCCTGCCCTTCGGTGGGTCCCCGCTCAGAACTCAAGCTGGTTTTAGCTCATCTTGTGCCATTACAGAGAGAACATCTCTGAAGCATATCAGACTGGCCCCACCCATACGGGCAGTCCAGATCCGAAATGCCAGCAAGTTCCCTCTGCACGAGAGACACAGCAACCCCAGACGATCGTTTCAGCCTTGTTAGGCATCATCAGTGAGGCATACAGTGTGTGACCCCAAGGCTGACAAATTCGGAACTGCATATTTGGCATACCTCTCCTACCAGAGTTTTAATGGAAACATTACAAACACCATAACCACTAGAGTGCACGGACACACTGGTGTTCCCACCAGGCTCTCAATGAAGGGGGTGACCAGTGACCTGTAGACTTCAGGTAAGTTGTTTAAGCACAGTTTGACTACTTATCCAGGGAGGAGGCCAGGGCATTCAAGACACCATAGCCACTACAATGAAACATAGGATTGGCTCACTGGTGGCAGTCATGTCCTGGTCTAAGTGGAGATAACTGAAGGAACCTGCAAACAGGGCCGGACTGGCCCACCGGGATACCGGGAGTTTTCCCGCTGGGCCGTGGCACTTGGGGCCGCACAGTGCAGCAGCCGTTCCTCTCCCCACCCAGTACACACACTCACATTAGGGGTACTGGGGAGCACAGGTCTCCTAGAAGAGGCTTTCCTTATCCACTCGCGAGCAGCAGGTGCAGTAAATAGAACTTCCAATGCTGCTCGCGAGTGAGACATAATGAGCAGACAGCCGGCAGGAGCCTGGAGTACCTGCAGGAAGGATGGAAGTCTCTGTCCCTGTCTGACAGCCTTCACACACAGGAAGCATGTGGCCTGGCAATCAGGCAGAGCAGGGCAGCCCACACGGTCTTCCGAAGTCTTGCTTCCTGTGTGTAAAGTGCTGCCAGGCAGGGAGCCCTGTGAGAGAGCTGGAGGGAAGCTGCTGGGAAGGAGCAAGATAGGCTCAGTGAGCAGAGGCACCCAGGCATTTCATGTTAATTGTACCGATTCTTAGAGTGTTTATATTTGAGGGTGTAGTTGTGAGTGTGTTTGGTGTGTATTTTTGAAGTGTGTGTGTCAGTATGGATCAATGTGTGTGTGTGTGTGTGTGTGTGTGACAGTGTCAGTATGGATCAATGTGTGTGTGTGTGTGTGTCAGTATGGATCAGTGTGTGTGTGTGTGTGTGTGTGTGTGTGTGAGTGAGAGTATGGATCAATGTGTGTGTGTGTGTGTGTGTGTGTGTGACAGTGTCAGTATGGATCAATGTGTGTGTGTGTGAGTGTCAGTATGGATCAATGTGTGTGTGTGTGTGTGAGTGTCAGTATGGATCAATGTGTGTGTGTGTGTGTCAGTATGGATCAATGTGTGTGTGTGTGTGTGTCAGTATGGATCAATGTGTGTGTGTGTGTCAGTATGGATCAATGTGTGTGTGTGTGTGTGTGTCAGTATGGATCAATGTGTGTGTGTGTGTGTGTGTGTGAGAGTGTCAGTATGGATCAATGTGTGTGTGTGTGTGTGTCAGTATGGATCGATGTGTGTGTGTGTGTCAGTATGGATCGATGTGTGTGTGTGTGTGTGTGTGTCAGTATGGATCAATGTGTGTGTGTGTGCGTGTGTGAGTGTCAGTATGGATCAATGTGTGTGTGTGTGAGTGTCAGTATGGATCAATGTGTGTGTGTGTGTGTGTCAGTATGGATCAGTGTGTGTGTGTGTGTGTGTGTGTGTGTGTCAGTATGGATCAATGTGTGTGTATGTCAGGGAGTGTGTATGCATTAGTGATTGTGTGCCAGTGTCTGTTGATGAGAATATGTCAGTATGTGTGGGCATCAGTGACTACACGCCTGTGTGTGTGCATGTGAGTATTCATTAATTAAAAATCCATGTGTCTGTCTGTTTTTTTTATTTTTTATTTATTTAAAATAAATTGAAAAAAAAAATTATATATATATATATAATTTTGCTTTATCTTTGTGATTTGGTGATTTGTGGGAGTATTATGCATCTATATATTTGCACAAATGTATATTAATATATGTGTATTATATCAAAATATATATTCAGCACCCACGGTGATCGGCTGCCTGAGAGCAGAGGCAGGCAGTGGGATCACTGAGGATTAAGGCAGGCAGGCTGCTGAAGGAGGGCGGGGGCGGCTGGCTCATGGAGAGCTGTGGGAGGAAGGCAGGCGGCTGACAGAGGGAATTGGGCGGGCGGCTAATTGATTGCAGAGGGAGGGAGAGGGGTGGCCGGCCCATGGAGAGCTGTGGTAGAAAAGGTGGGCAGCTGACATAGGGGAGCAGCTGGGTAATGGAGAGCAGAGGGAGGCGGGGAGCTGAGTAGGGAGATGACAGCAGCCCTACTGGACCCCAGGGAAAACATATCCACTCCAGCTCTCTAAGGGTAGGGAGGCTGGGTGGATTTAAATCTAAATAAAAAAGTAATTACTTGTGAGTGAGTGTGTCTGAGTTTGTGAGTATGTCTGTGAGTGTGTTTCTGTCGGAGTGTCTGTCTCTGTGTCTGTCTGTCTGTGAGTGAGTCTGAGTCAGTCAGTAAGTGTGTGTGTTCCCTCCAATTACATGGGAAAGGTTTTTTTTTTTTTACTCACTTTTTTTCCACGCTGTGGCTGGCCCAACCTCCATGGCTGAAATTTTCAATCTTGACGACCCCAGTCAATCCAATGCTTCCTCATAGCAAAGCATTGGGAGACTATTGTGCATGCACAGAAAAATGCCAAAGCGCCAATTTAACCTCTTATAGAGATGCATTGAATCAATGCATCCATATTGGGAACATTAACGTAGTTGCTGCACAGTGTGAAGCACTGACCCAGGAAGCACCTCTAGAGGCCGTCTGAGTGACTGTCGCTAGAGGTGTCACCAGGCAGCAATGTAAACACTGGCTTTTGTCTGAAAAGTCAGTGTTTACATTTAAAAGCGTTCAGGGACAGGATATAGACTTCAGAACAACTACATTAAAGCTGTAGTGATTCTGGTGATTATAGTGTCCCTTTAAGAATTGTATTTTTGAATCTAGCTGGCTGCTAGATTCCAAACTAATTTGTCAAACCGTGTGTGTGTGTATATACACGCACACACACACACAAACGTAATCTTATAAGGATTAATTTAAATTAGACATGCGGCAGCTATCAGTCAATGACTTCAAGTTTTGGGGATGAAACGTTGGGTAAATCATTTTCAATCTTTTGTGTTTTTCCACCTGTATGTCTGTCACAGTTGGCACAATTAATGTTAGGGCTGGTGTAAAAAAAATCCAGGGCTGCTTTTTATTCCCAGTCCGGCCCTGCCTGCAAACCCAGAGAATTTTGAGCAAATGTAAAAACTCTGAAGGCAAACGTTTCTACCCTTACCCTTTGTGTCACTTTACCCCACTCCCTCTAGCATGTAAGCTCACTGAGCAGGGCCCCCAACCCCTCTGTTACTGTGCGTCCAACTCGTCTGGTTACAGTTACCTGTCTGTTAGTCACGTTGTACAGCGCTACGGAACGTGTTGGTGCTTTATAAATAATAATATGACATACCTGCACAAACAGAACTATACTTCAAGGAACACTATAGTCACCTAAATGACTTTAGCTAAATAAAGCAGTTTTAGTGTATAGATCATTCCCCTGCAATTCCACTGCTCAATTCACTGTCATTTAGGAGTTAAATCACTTTGTTTCTGTTTATGCAGCCCTAGCCACACCTCCCCTGGCTATGATTGACAGAGCCTGCATGAAAAAAAAACTGGTTTCCCTTTCAAACAGATGTAATTTACCTTAAATAATTGTATCTCAATCTCTAAATTGAACTTTAATCACATACAGGAAGCTCTTGCAGGGTCTAGCAAGCTATTACCATGGCAGGGGATAAGAAAATCTTAATTAAACAGAACTTGCAATAAAGAAAGCCTAAAAAGGGCTCTCTTTACAGGAAGTGTTTATGGAAGGCTGTGCAAGTCACATGCAGGGAGGTGTGACTAGGGTTCATAAACAAAGGGATTTAACTCCTAAATGGCAGAGGATTGAGCAGTGAGGCTGCAGGGGCATGTTCTATACACCAAAACTGCTTCATTAAGATAAAGTTGTTCAGGTGACTACAGTGTCCCTTTCAAGTTCCTATTTACCAGATAAGAGCCTTCCATAGATATTAACACCTCCCAATCCATTACACAGACAGAGAATGCCCCCTAACAACTGCCTAATTGACATTCTCTTCAAACAAAAAACCAAAAACAACAGGCTAGCCTTCTCCAAAACAACGTGAAAAAAAAAAAAAAGACAGACAGAGGTTCTGTTTATTTTTCCCTGTGGCAACAGAAATAGAGCTGTGTTCAGATTTTCCCTTAACATACAATTTATTTTCCCCCAACTGTCCCCAAGTTCTAGGTCTTTAAAGTAATACAAAAGAAAAGAAAAGGACGGGGGATGGCTCTGATTCCCACATTTTGTTCAGACTTTGTTTTCTAAAATGTGTTCCTAGTTAGATTAAAATGTTCTTAAAATTTACATTTAGGTGAATAACACTAAGTATAGTCCATATCAGAAGATAAGTGAGGGGGCAAAATAGCACCTTTGAATTTAGATGACCAGACCTTTATTCTGGGTAGAATATCGCCCTAATCATTGGCGGATCCAGGGGGGGGGCAACAGGGCAATTGCCCCCCCTGAGAAAACCGACGGTCTCACTCTCCCCTGCCAGCACATGCAGGTGCTTGCCCTGCAATGTGCCTGCGGACCGGGGAGGGAAATCAGAGATCTCCCTTCCCGGTCCGCAGGCACTATGCGCCTGCAGCTCCTCTGGGTCCTCCTCTCGCGAGCTTGGAGCGTTGCCGCGGTTACCATGGCAACGCTCCAAATCTCGCAAGAGTGAACTCTAGCCCAGGAGCGCGGGCTAGAGTTCACTGTAACCACTGGGCCACCAGGGAAACCCCACTGGGACCACCAGGGAAATGTCCCACCTCCCTTCTTACCTTTACTGGGAGGACATAATTAATATTTATTTTAAAGATTTTTTTAAAAAAAAAAAAGCATATTAGAAAAAAAGGCCCCATGCCTTATAACACACTCTCACACCCTACACACACACTGCCCCCATACACACACACACACACACTGCCCCAGACATACACACACTGCCCCAGACATACACACACTGCCCCAGACATACACACACTGCGCCCCAGACATACACACACTGCGCCCCAGACATACACACACTGCCCCCCAGACATACACACACTGCCCCCATACACACACACACTGCCCCCATACACTGCCCCCCATACACTGCAACTGTCACACACACACTGACCCACACATACACTGCCCCCTAACACACACACACTGCACCCCTGACATACACTGCCGCCCTCACTCACACACTGAAACCTTCACAAACTGTCCCCCTCACACACACACTGCAACCTTCACACACTGTCCCCCTCACACACACACTGCAACCTTCACACACTGTCCCCTTCCCACACACCACTGCTCCTATGCCCCATTTCCCAGCAGACCTCAGGTAAGTTGTCAAACTGTTCTTAAACGGTTTGAATGCTTACTCTGGGAGGGGGTCCCGGCACTATTGGCACCATAACCACTACACTGAGCTGTAGTGGTTATTGTGTCTGGATTATTTATTTAAATAATGTACAAGTGCCCCTCCCAAGATCAGGCTCTCGATCCGCCACTGGCCCTAATACTAGCTGGGGAGCGAGCCTCAACTGGACATCATGCAGTAGCTTGGATTGGGGTAAGGTGTGATAGATCCAGCAAAGGATGAACAAATAAACAAAGTAAAGATCATAAATAACTGCATCAATGTTCCGTGTATAGAACGACTCCTGTCTGGTTTCGTTTTTCTTGTGTAAGATTATCCACCTGAGCTTTTGGGCTTTTTAAACCTATTATTTAGATGTCTAAAGGGAGGCGGACACAGCTCTTTGTATCACAGAATATATCCCTATTCTTCTCAAACTCTGAGAGATCACTCCCCTCTCAAGCTCTGCCTTCTCCTTCTGTCAAGATAAGCTGGGCTATAGGAGGGGGCTGCCACACAATGAGACTGGAGTTTGCAATAGGGCAGCAAAGAGGGAAGTGTGGAAAGGTGCGCTCTGGCACTGAAGAGGTTAAGTCCTTGGTGAGAACAACTCGTGAAAAAACACAAAAATAAACACTGGCAGAAAGACGGGGAAAAAATATAAATTGTGCAGGTAAAAATGATGGATTGCTAATATATACTATTTTATTCTGAGTATGCTTTGTTGGTCAACATCAGGAAACAAAAATTAATTTTAACTGTTTCCAATTCACTACAATTTGGTGTTTAATGAAAAACGCTGCATGTTTAGAACGAGGTTTATAAATGTGGCGACACAGAATATATTAAAAGAGGAAAAAATGTTAATTTGCTGCACTTTGGTATATTCTGTGTCTGACGGTCTAAGATGAAAAAAAATATGAACATTATATTTTACATGTATTACATTCAATTTCTGGGATTTCTCTTGTCAAAAGAACAGTGTCACATTTTAGACTTCCCACTCAATAAGACCTGATCACTGCCTTATCTCTGTTCCACCATTGTTTAAAGGGAAAGGACCCATTATTTTGTAGCATTAGGTTTACGTTAATCTGTGTTTCATGACGAGTCTGGTTGCTTTGAGCCATTATCAGAATATACCTTTTTAAATATTGACATTTGTCACCTTTTTATCCCAGGGTTTGTTTGTTTTGAAGAAGTGTTATTTATTAAAGCTGTCATATTGTCCTTTTCATAGCATTAAACAGTTATGTGGAAACGCAACCCTTTAAGTTAGCAGATTTTTTTTCCCTTTTAACCTCCCTTGTTATTTTGGATTACTTTATATTTATTGACTCCTCTTAGAGTATGTGTAGTAAGTATACAGCAGGCAATAGAAAGGATTTATTTGATTTGTTTCCAGAACAAATACGCACAGGAACCTTATAGCTATGGATTTGTAAATTTCAGGAGAATAAATATTTTCAGCTCTTTTTACTTTATTTATTTTTTTTTATTTATTTTTTTTACACATATGGATGGGCTCAACATTTCCACTAAATTAACTGCCTGACAAAAGTCTGAAAATCTAGCAAAGACAAAAAAATATTTGAAATGATATAAAATTTAGAGGATTCGTATCATTTCCCGCAGGCTTCCTTTTGAAACGTTTTGTTCTGTTATATACAGGTCTCTTCGTTTTTATTTCAGAGTTGTATGCAATCCATGTTTTTGCTGTTTAGGTAAATGGCCTTAAAGGGGAGCTGCAACTTACTATTTGAATACTATATTTGATTTAACAAATATGTGTTGGTGAGTGCCTCCATTGTGGCTCTCTATCAGTCATTGTTAGAAGTTCTGTCAATTGCACCTGGCACCAAGTAAACAGAGAAGAGGAGAAATTAAACAAATATTTTTTTTCTCTCTTTATTTGCCCTGGCCTTTTCTTGTCTGGACCAGATTATGATGTCATTTTTATTCCAAATTCAAAAAAAGTAATAATAAAAAAACAACAACTGTTTAGTAGATATACACCTAATTAAAACTTGCATGCATTTATTTCTGCCTTTTCTTCTTTGGGGGTATAGCTAAAAACAACTTTCAAAGGCTTCAGATCTCGTCCATGGAGCTAAACAAGCAACGTAACAGGGTAACAGGGCCGGCTGTGTGATTGAGAGCCGGAGATTGGGGGGGAGGGTAACTAGGGTAGTCTATATAAAAGTGTCAGTTTCTATTTAAATCTAAAACTGCTTTTTGTAAAAAGAAGGAAAACTGAAGTGTTGAAGGGACATTGTAGGTACTGTAACGGCTTCAGCCCATTAAAGTCGTTATAGTGTCTGTAGTCCCCTGGTGCCATCCTACCATTCAATGTCACACGATTTTGAATGGTTTAAAACTAAACAAAAGATACCCGCAGTCTATCCACGAAAATACAGGAGGCCTTAGCCCAGGCAGAATTGGGTGGCTGTGACTCTCTGAAACCGTCAGCTGACCACTCACTCATTTTTATTCTTAGAGAAAAATGGAAACTCTACCTTTGCAGGAACACCGTTTGGCATCTTCACTCTCATCATGAAGATGCCGAACATTCCCCATATAGATAATTTAGTACAATCTCTATGATGAGATACTGATTGGCGTAGAGCGGCTATTGCGGCACATGCGCAGCAGCCCCCCAATGCTTCCCTATAATATCTTGGCCAGGACAAGTAACGGCCACGGCGAGACTGGCACAGCGAGGCATAAGTAGCAATTAAAGCTTCATTTTACTTTTATAAAGGGCTCAAAATCAAAATTACTTAGAAACAACCAACAGTAGAGTTTGATCTCACATGCAGGGCCGGACTGGCCCACCGGGATACCGGGAAATTTCCCTGTGGGCCGTAGCACTTGGGGCCGCACAGTGCAGCAGCCGTTCCTCTCCCCACCCAGTACACACACTCACATTAAGGGTACTGGGGAGCACAGGTCTCCTCTTACCTCTAGAAGAGGCTTTCCTTATCCACTCGCGAGCAGCAGGTGCAATAAATAGAACTTCCAATGCTGCTCGCGAGTGAGACATAATGAGCAGACAGCCGGCAGGAGCCTGGAGTACCTGCAGGAAGGATGGAAGTCTCTGTCCCTGCCTGACAGCCTGCACACACAGGAAGCATGTGGCCTGGCAATCAGGCAGAGCAGGGCAGCCCACATGGGTCTTCTGAAGTCTTGCTTCCTGTGTGTAAAGTGCTGTCAGGCAGGGAGGCCGGTCAGAGAGCTGGAGGGAAGCTGCTGGGAAGGAGCAAGGTAGGCTCAGTGAGCAGAGGCACCCAGGCATTTCATTATAATTGTACCGATTCTTAGAGTGTTTATATTTGAGGGTGTAGTTGTGAGTGTGTATTTTTGAAGTGTGTGTCAGTATGGATCAATGTGTGTGTCAGTATGGATCGATGTGTGTGTCAGTATGGATCGATGTGTGTGTCAGTATGGATCGATGTGTGTGTCAGTATGGATCGATGTGTGTGTCAGTATGGATCGATGTGTGTGTCAGTATGGATCGATGTGTGTGTCAGTATGGATCGATGTGTGTGTCAGTATGGATCAATGTGTGTGTCAGTATGGATCAATGTGTGTGTCAGTATGGATCAATGTGTGTGTCAGTATGGATCAATGTGTGTGTCAGTATGGATCAATGTGTGTGTCAGTATGGATCAATGTGTGTGTCAGTATGGATCAATGTGTGTGTCAGTATGGATCAATGTGTGTGTCAGTATGGATCAATGTGTGTGTCAGTATGGATCAATGTGTGTGTCAGTATGGATCAATGTGTGTGTCAGTATGGATCGATGTGTGTGTCAGTATGGATCGATGTGTGTGTCAGTATGGATCGATGTGTGTGTCAGTATGGATCGATGTGTGTGTCAGTATGGATCGATGTGTGTGTGTGTGTCAGTATGGATCAATGTGCGTGTATGTCAGGGAGTGTGTATGCATTAGTGATTGTGTGCCAGTGTCTGTTGATGAGAATATGTCAGGATGTGTGGGCATCAGTGACTACACGCCTGTGTGTGTGCGCATGTGAGTATTCATTAATTAAAAATCCATGTGTCTGTCTGTTTTTTTATTTATTTAAAATAAATTGAAAAAAACCAAAAAAAAACATATTATATATATATATGTAGAAAGGCCATTAGGCCTGAATTTGTGGGAGGAGTAAGTCCCCTACTTAAACCACTAGCCCCTACTCACCTCTGACGTTCGAGTTAAAGTGTCCGATCTACTTCCGGTTCGCGTGTCGTCAGGTTCGTGTCACTTCCGGTTCGGGCGTCTGTGATTTTTGCCGCACGGCTGTAATCCTCCGGTACTTTGGCGGTCCGTGAGTTAGATTTCGTTACATTCCGGTCCCCACCTCACCGCACTGTGGTCTCAACGGGGGGGGGGGGGCGGAACGCACATATCGGCAATTCACTATCAGGGACCACCCACGGTCCCCTCACGTCGGCATATAAGCGGCTCGTTTACCCGTTGGGTATGCCTTGACATACAAATTAATCACAGCCTGTTATTAAATCTTTCTTTAAACCTCCACAGATCTTACTATTGTCATATATTTCGGCAAAGTTGAGGAAACCTGGGCTCTTGTCCTTTAAATCCAGGTTTATCTTCTACAATTAGCACAAACGTTTGTTTCTTCTATTGTGCAAAAAAAAAAAAAAAAACAACTGAGTTTTGTTCCTTAATCCAGGTATAGTATTTATTTTACTTTAGTTTCTGTTTGGGGAAACTCAGGCAGCCAGCAATTTACATTTTGTCAACTCACTCTGCGCTCATACGTTACGCCAACTCAGATTTACATCTGTCTCAAACCCCTAGGTTCTACTACAATAGCATCAACAGCTTTGTCATATATTTCGTCAAATAATTGCAAAACAGGGGTTCTTCTCCTTAAAAATCCTGGTTGCCATTCTACAATAGCACCGACCGTTTGCTGCTTCCATATTGAAAAACCCTGTTTCTTGTTCTTTAATCAAGGTATAATATTTATTCTTTAGTTCCTGGTTTGTTAAAAAAATCAGACAGATATCACTTTACTTTTCTACTCATACTACGTTCATACGATACGCCCACTCAGATTTACATCTGGCCCTAAAACCCTTAGGTTCTTCTACGATAGCATCAACAGCTTTGCCTCTCCAAAAAATATCTGTAATTATAGTTCCTGCCCCTTATACCCAGGTATAGTTTTTTTTTCTTCAAACTTCAGTATTTATTTTACTTCAGTGTTTGTTCTTAAGGCTTCAGACAGCCTTCACTGTTCACTCGCCACTCTCTCATATCACTCGTCCATGCCCCCCAGTAATGAGTTACGCGCTCATACGCCACACTCAATCAGATCTACATCTGTCTCATAACCCCTTAGGCCTCTTCTACGATAGCATCAACCGCCGGGTCTCTCTTCCACAAATACTCAAAGGTCCAAGTCCCCGGGTATAACCACTATCAAGGTTAGTATCTCACCATCACACAATTCGCCAATCTACCCCATAGATGGTACGTGAACTGGCACACAGGGTCTGGGCTACAGACCTAGCTCACTGAGGCATTTACAGACCCCGCAAAGCCATCTCCCACCTCAACACGGAGGTACCGCCCCACATCCAAATCATAGTTAAACGCCTCATTCGCTCTTCTACAGGGCCGTAGTCAGGGCCTCACCTTTCACGGCCACACGTTTTGAACCTTTTAAATATCATCGAGAGGCCAACATCCCGCCACCACATCTGTGGCAACATAGTCACCTCGCCCAAATCATAGATAGAGCCTCTCACCGCCACTTGGCACTAGCAGGGCCTCATCCGTAACTAGTAAAAGCTAAGTTTTTCGCTTCGGCAATAACCTTACAGTCCAGTTCATCTGAGGAATTCCCCCCCACCCCTTGTAATAATTCTCTCAGAAGCCCCTACTAAATCCAACAAATTTAATTCATTTCTATAATGTCGCAAGATACATCTACTACTGACAATTTGCCTGCCAAGGACATAATATCCACTCCCATCAGACCAGAGTCTCCAGGCATATCTCTCGCCCCCTATGGCACAAACACCCGTCCCTATACTTCCCCCTCCAGCTCCCGCCTCAGTTGCGTCTCCTTTTGTGTCACCAGCTCACTCCGTCCCAGACTCTATTGGGAAAGAAATCCTAGATGGGAAGGACGTGTGTCTGGTGTCACTGCTCATCACATCCCAAGACGTGCTGGAGAACAGGGCTTATACTTTGGCGATTGCCCTTCTATGGCTGATCCATCTAACCCCACTCTCACCCCTCAATCCACTTCCACTCCTCACTTTAAACACGAAGGTGGACAGCGGGATAAACTGGGTAGGCCCATCTCCTTTTTAGGGAAGGCGCAGGTGTGCAACAATTTCAATGCTGGTTCCTGCAGCTTCAGTGCCTGCAGATTGTTGCACATCTGCTCCATCTGCTTCGGGGCACACACAAAGACCATGCCCGGCCAGGTTGTCCCCTAGCAAATGACTAACCAACATTAACATCGACAACCTGGTTTTTATTTAAAAAAAACTCATCCAAATAAACATCTAGTGGAATATCTGTTAACAGGGTTCACCCAGGGCTTCTCACGGGTCTCATAGCCATTCCCCCAGGGACGCTGAAATGCCCCAACCTCCTGTCAGCCTGCCTAGATCCAGAAGCCACCGACACTCTCCTTTCCACAGAAATTGCACTAGGTTTCATGATCGGCCCCTTCACCTCCTCACCGTTTTCCTCCTGGCGCACCAAACCCATTGACATAGCTGTACACAAATATTCAAATTAAAAGCGTATGATTATTGATTTATCGGCATCGCACTCCTCTTTTGTTCCCAGCATTAACGCACTCATTCCCGCAGACGAATTCTCACTACAGTACGTAAAAATCAACGACGCCATACAAACCATCATCTCAACCGGTAACAATGCTTGGCTTAGTAAAAACGGACATAACTAACGCATTTAAATTACTGCCCATGCACCCATCACTTTGGCACTTGCACGGTGTTAAATGGCGTAACAGGTACTATTTTTCCCACACGACTTACTTTGGCTCCAGAAGCAGCCCAAAACTGTTCGATATTTTCGCAGAAACTCTATGCTGGCGGCTTCTGAACATTACTAGGTGTCACGCAGCCATTCATGACTTAGATGACTTCCTCATAATAGAACAAGCGCACACACACCCACCGACATTCTCAGCACCTCTGCACTTTTTCCACCGTTGGTGTATCTTTGTCTCCCTCTAAAACTATCGGACCCACTAATAAACTCACTTTCCTAGGGATAGATCTGGACTCTGATACCTTCCGTGCCAGTCTTCCCCCCCCCCCCCCTCCTTACTAGGGTCCCTGAGTCCGCAGGGAAGGTCCTTCGTGTCCAGGCTTCTTTGTCTGCTTCACGGGGTACCCGGACGCATGCCCAATTACGTCGTACCAACACGCCAAAGCTGACCTAGTCATGTGGGGAAAGTTTTTGACTGTGTGGAACGGTATCTCCAAGTTTATTCCCCCTCTCTCCGACTCCTCACCCTGCATTTACATTGACGCTGCAGCCAACACGGGGTTCACAGCTATATTCAGGAATCACTGGTTTAGGGGTCACTGGCCCACTGAGACGGATGCCTTGCGGGGTTTTTAGAGAAACATCTCTCCCCTTTTTGAAATTTATCCCATTGTGGCGGCCGAACACACCTGGGGTCACCTCTGGTCCGGCAGGACAGTAAGATGCTATTCCGACAATTCGTCAGCTTACGATATCATTAACAAAGGGCGCTCATCCTCCCTTACCATTATGCGGCCGATCCACAAGCTGACCTGGCTGGCAGCAACCGTCCAGTTCCACTTAATTTTCTTTCACATACCGGGTATTCACAACACGGCCGCTGATCCTCTGTCTCGATCTCAATTCCAGGTATTTTTCCAGGCACTCCCGTCAGCCCACCATCAACCATCCAGAACACAGACGCTTCACGAGTTAATCCTGGATTAAACATACTTAAGCACCACGCTAGGGCTCTCACACACCAAGCACGATCACTCAAAACAACTATCACCTACAATAGGGCACTTACCATCTTCAATAAATTCACAGCGGAATTTGGATTACAAGGTGATTTTTCTACCTAAACCATAGTGGCTTTTGCCTCTTTTTCCACTTCCACTTAAAACTTTCACACTATACAATCAAACTATACCTCACGGGGGTGCAGCATCACAGCCTCACTAATTTCCCTTACAACACCCCCTTTTTTGTCATCATACCCCATTAAGAAAATCTTAAAGGGCATCTTTAAAGTTTCGGTTCCAGTTATCACCACCAGACTTCCAATAGATGGGCCTATCTTCAGACTACTCAGCAATCTCCTTGACGAATCCCCATTTGATCCTAACACAAACCTGGTGATCAAATCGGCTGTCTAGCTTTTTTATGGGTTCCTAAGACCTAGGGAATTTACTGTTGTTTGTCAAGGAGATACCACACACAGCCTTAAAACCTCACAACTCACTAAAGTAGACGATTATTACATTCTCACTATTCCATCTACCAAAACTAATCATTCACCACACCCCACTATCATCCCTCTCTTTCCAACAGACAATGATTGGTGCCCAGTTAAGGCACTAGACCACCTACGGTCAACAAATAACGCACAATTTGCAAACTCACCACTCTTGCAACTACAAGGGCACCCACTCACTACAGCAAAATTCACCACGCATGTTAGAATTTTATTGGGGTAATTGGGTTACAACCCAGCTTCATCCTCCGGGCATTCCTGTCGCATAGGAGCCGCTTCAGCAGCTTCTAGTTCTAACACTCCGGTCCACATCATTAAAAGACTGGGTCGTTGGAAAACCTCTATATACACACACAATACGTACATTCCACGACCAGAACAAGAGCTTCGCCAGGCCTTCAGGAATTTAGTCATGTAAACAAATTAAATAAAGTGTGTTTTTTCGAACTTCTCTTTGCCCTCTTTTATTTACAGGCCCACTCGGATTTTGGTTTCGGCACACCACAACCAACTTTTCATATCAAACAATATCCATTTCATATTAAATTCCGAGCACAAATATATATATATATATAATTTTGCTTTATCTTTGTGATTTGGTGATTTGTGGGAGTATTATGCATCTATATATTTGCACAAATGTATATTCATTTATGTGTATTATATCAAAATATATATATTTATATGTTCAGCACCCACGGTGATCGGCTGCCTGAGAGCAGAGGCAGGCAGTGGGATCACTGAGGACTAAGGCAGGCAGGCTCATGGAGAGCTGTGGGAGGAAGGCAGGCGACTGACAGAGGGAATTGGGCGGGCGGCTAATTTATTGCAGAGGGAGGGAGAGGGGTGGCCGGCCCATGGAGAGCTGTGGTATAAAAGGTGGGCAGCTGACATAGGGGAGCAGCTGGGTAATGGAGAGCAGAGGGAGGCGGGCGGCTGACTTAGTGCCACGGCGAAGGAGCTGTAATCTCCCTGCTCTGCTCCCTTGTGCGGCTTGCAGTAATGCTCGGAGCTGGGTTATGATGTCCGGCCCCCGGCTCACTAAACAGTGCACGAGAGGGAGCTGAGTAGGGAGATGACAGCAGCCCTACTGGACCCCAGGGAAAACATATCCACTCCAGCTCTCTAAGGGTAGGGAGGCTGGGTGGATTTAAATCTAAATAAAAAGTAATTACTTGTGAGTGAGTGTGTCTGAGTTTGTGAGTATGTCTGTGAGTGTGTTTCTGTCGGAGTGTCTGTCTGTCTGTGAGTGAGTCTGAGTCAGTCAGTAAGTGTGTGTGTTCCCTCCAATTACATGGGAAAGGGTTTTGGTTTTTTTTTTTTTACCTCACTTTTTTTCCACGCTGTGGCTGGCCCAACCTCCATGGCTGACATTTTCAATCTTGACGACCCCAGTCAATCCAATGCTTCCTCATAGCAAAGCATTGGGAGACTATTGTGCATGCACGGAAAAAGGACAAAGCGCCAATTTAACTTCTTATAGAGATGCATTGAATCAATGCATCCATATTGGGAACATTAACGTAGTTGCTGCACAGTGTGAAGCACTGACCCAGGAAGCACCTCTAGAGGCCGTCTGAGTGACTGTCACTAGAGGTGTCACCAGGCAGCAATGTAAACACTGCCTTTTGTCTGAAAAGTCAGTGTTTACATTTAAAAGCGTTCAGGGACAGGATATAGACTTCAGAACAACTACATTAAGCTGTAGTGATTCTGGTGATTATAGTGTCCCTTTAAGAATTGTATTTTTGAATCTAGCTGGCTGCTAGATTCCAAACTAATTTGTCAAACCGTGTGTGTGTGTGTGTATACACGCACACACACACACACACACAAACGTAATCTTATAAGGATTAATTTAAATTATACATGCGGCAGCTATCAGTCAATGACTTCAAGTTTTGGGGATGAAACGTTGGGTAAATAATTTTCGATCTTTTGTGTTTTTCCACCTGTATGTCTGTCACAGTTGGCACAATTAATGTTAGGCCTGGTGTAAAAAAAATCCATGGCTGCTTTTTATTCCCAGTCCGGCCCTGCGTCACATGGCCTGAAATACAAATTCAATTTGGACCATGTATTTACAAAGTAAATGAACTAATTAATCAAATTCCTAGTAATGTACACCCTAACAGATCAATCTGTCCAGGATTTACCAGTGAAGTCCTATCCAACGAAAACCCCGGCGGTTTCCCTCAGACTGGGGGGCAGGCTCAGAGTCACCACAGCTGAGCGCAGTGAATAAATGGGCCATTTCATGCTGCCCTATCGGCGCTAACGCCCACTAATCTTAGGATGCCATGATACGTTCTAAAGGGATTAATCCCTTCCTGACACATGCTCGGCCAAGTCCTGCCAACATGAACCCCATAATTAGCTACATCAGTCTAGCAATTCAATAGAACACACTTCATAAATGTCCTGGGTTCTACTGGGACACAGAAATAAACACATCATTGACATTAACCAGGCTGTAGCTCTTGTTATGTGTTGGCTAATG
This sequence comes from Pelobates fuscus, assembly GCF_036172605.1. NCBI lineage: Eukaryota > Metazoa > Chordata > Amphibia > Anura > Pelobatidae > Pelobates > Pelobates fuscus. The sequence goes on from NC_086325.1 coordinate 161,396,330, forward strand.
GTGCTTCCATTGGTGGCGTTACACCTCCGTCAGGTATCCCAAATATCTCCGTATGTGCATTGCTTAACACTGAAATGCTGCACATTTCAAGTAATTGAAGAAAGGTCCGTGTACACATTGATCGTCCAAAGCAAACTTTATTGGATAAAGGAGCTGCCGAAAGTTCGGCTCCATAACAGAGCCTTTCTCAAGCCACAACATATAGCATACATTTATTGGGCATGCACATTCAATGCAATTATTCACAGCCATGTCCTCTCTCCAGGTATGAGCTCGCAAAAAGCAGAAACGACATCAGACGTGTTAACCATGTCTATCCGGCCTGACATACACGGACAGCACACTTCCAACCTCTGGGGTTGAACTAATATAGGCTGCTGTATGGGAGCATGTAACTAAAGCAATTTAACACAAATATAAAGTAACAGTAAATAGGAATTAAGTATTCTTCTGGATATATGTGTTAAAAAAAAGTGTCCACATGCACATCAATTTGACAAAATCTATACAAGCCAAAAAAAATAGGCTGAAATCAAACAAAGGACATAAAGACCATCTTAACATATTCTAAATCAAAGATGAAACGTTATACGTCCTAATAAGGGAGTCAAGGCTTGAAAAGACTGCTTGTAATTTTAACCTCTTTATCTTGTCACAACCTTGCGTGGCCTCCGGTATACATTCAATCATTTGAAATGATAGGTGGGATGTGTTTTACTCCCTAAAATGGGGCAATACAAAAATAAAATCCTCTGCACACGGCAATACGTGGTGAAAATGAAGTCGATTCAGCCATCCACAAACAGTTGGCAATGTGTCAACACTCCTGATGTATTTGGCAAGGCATTCTGACACTGCTAATTACTAAATTGTGAAATTAACAATTCTCTTATCTTTCTCCTGTGTCTAGATATCTTTGGTTTCAACACTTCCTCCCTGTTCATTTCTGCGATTTCTGTCATTGGTGTTTGCAGCAAGGAATTTGTCAATCATGTTAGTAATATCACCTAGTTCCTCAATTGAGTGAGGAGAGTATTCTGCTAACTCTTATAAATTGCCTCTTAGATAAGAATTTGAAACGAGAAAGGAAATGAAAGCTTTTATAATTTAATAAAACCAAAGAAAAACAAGTTACCTGCGCTCTCACCTTAATCCCTATGTATTTTTAAACAAATGGAGGTCTTTTAGGTACCTCCAATGGCCATGAGAGGATAAGCCCACCTGCCAACGTCCCCAGGTGGGTCCTAACTCTAACCATTCACCTTGCTTCCTTGAGCTTCTGGCAAAAATCTCCACTGAGACAGAAAGGGGTATTTTTTATATACACCCCTACACATTATTAACCCTTAATAGGGAACACATGCAATGGGTGGCTGCATTGTAACAAGGCTGAGTGATACAAAAAATGGATACAAATGCAGAAAGATAAGTCCTTTATAATTTAATAGAAAATTCGTATCAGTCTGTATTCATCTTTCTGGATGTACCAATTCATGTTCTGTATGGCAATATCCCAAAAATATTTTTTTTTATCACAATAAACAACACATTGTGAATTTAATGGCATCAGAAAATGAATTTAGGAACTCAAAAAAATTACAATCAAGGCATCCAACGTGCCGCCCCAAAACATTAATATGGCACCATTACTCGAAAGCGAATTACTGGCTATCTCTGCCTGAAATGTGCTGGAATATGTGGGCGCCATATTGGAACCCATCGATGTTCTATTTCATTTTAAATAAAAACGGTCATAAAAGAATATATATTTGTCCTCCAATACCAATCTTAAAAGTTACACTAAGAATTCCAGAACATGTCTAGTATCATTTTTTTGGAAACCCATTCTGCTGCATGTAGGATGTGTACAGACTGGTCACATCGAATGTAACCAAAACAGACACTCTTACCACACAATCTCCGCCAGCCATTGTATCTTTTATATTTGATAGATATTAGCTGATCCAAGACTCTGGCTGGGGGCAATAAAGACTCTATCCCTGAAACAATAGGTCTACCCCATTGATCAACTCAAGTTTCAGGATCGTAATAAGACATACAATACTGGAATGACTGGGGTCTTAACAGTCAAATACTTACATAACTCCATAATCTCTTTATCCCAAGCATCGGTGAACATGGTCTTCATTTTGTTTCTTGACTCCTCACTAGGATTACTATCAATATTCTGCAAGTCATTTCATCATTGAATTGTCACAGAATACAGGAACAGCTCCCCCTTTATCTGCAGGTTTAATAATTTAATCATTATTTTTTAATTAATTCAATGCGTTAAATTCTGCTATAGTCATATTAGGCAAAGAATTGGATCAACAATGCTTCCAGACATAGGAATAAACATGGCTGTGGGTCTCAGCCCCATGATTATTATTAGTTGGTGTGAATGTACGTTTTCCCTTAAGTTACCACCTTAATTTAGCAGAGAAAGTTCTGAATCTGAGAATCGTAAAGAAACATTGAAGATCAATATCCAAATAAAGTTTATTTCCTGTGTGTTGAGCAGGAAGTCCTCTCTATAGCACGGATTCTTCCTCTATTAAGTTAACGTCCGTATTGTCAGAAAGATTCATTACCAAAATTCGGGCTTTTCTGTCCAAGTATTTCATGCAATTTGGAGGGAGGCAACAAAAGAAAGAAGATCAGACTGGAGAGTCAAATCTAAGAGAACGGACTCCTTCTCAAAACTGGAAGCAGATTAAACAGAAACGCAAGTTTCAGTATTTACAGTTACTGCAAACAAAAACACAGCTTTAAGAAAAAACTAACAGAGTAGATGCATGGTGCTGAGGCTCCAGCATCTTACCGCACATAGTGCTGATTTAAGCATCTTTTGGGGACTGCTCGACAATCGGGGATACCAAGGCCTACACGATGATATCACACAAGTGGATTTTCGCACCGGTTCCGAATGCTCAGATACTGAGGCCTACAAGCATGGCGGGTGCAGGGGCGACGGCCGCTCTCCCGCCGCCTCAACACACTGCAAGGCGAAGCTTGAGCCTGCTATCCCCCCACATGGACCAGGGGGAATATCCTGGTCCCCACTGATTTCACACACGCAACACCATTGTCTGCAACTGCCCACGATAGCTCTCACACAGTCATCACCCATGTGCCTGGACCAGATCTTCCAACACTTTTGGGACCAACTAGAGAGGCACCTAACTAAGCCCCCCCCCCCCCCACCTACCCACAGAGGTAAGCTGAATGATATGGGGGTGAGGAAACGGAGCTAGCCTGTCCCAGGTAAAGCATGCCCACCCGGGCCGAGGGTCGCAAGGAGGTTACCACCTCGGAAGACCGCCAGCTGCTGGTGGCAGCAGACTATCAGGGCCTTTCGTGGAGCCCATGGAGGGAAAAACCTAGCCTCCACGAGCTCCCGAGTCTGTGGTACGCAGATGCAGACCCAACACGAGGCCTAGGGCTGGGCAGAGGCCTCTCCAAACTCGCAGCTCACCATCGACCTCCAGAACCTCCAAGCACCAGCTACCACACTGCCTAGCAAGGGAATTGGCTAACATGGTGGTCCATGAACTGTGTCCACGCATATGACCGAGTGTTGTGCCCGGACTGACACCTAAGGAAAATTAAGCCACTATTGCCAAGTATTATTTAATCCACATGAGCGGACTTTGACTCTCAGTTACCCATGTATGCTAACTCTCCTGTCTTATTCGTCGACCTACCTTGACACCTCAGCTAATGTCCCTTTCTTCATTTTAGCTGTAGATAAGTTTTTTCTTTTGCAGTCCCCAGAACCGCAGTTGCCATGTACATAGCGACATGTGTGTCCTAAGGTGGATATCAGCCTGTTGATTTAAGCGAATACTGTTAACTTTTGTGCATGAATTACTAACTTTCTACTCAAGGTGGACTTGAGGATACTTTAGCCATAGCTGGACACTAACTCAACATCCACCATTTAATTAGAACTGAGCCTGCTAGTTATTATATGTTTAACCCCTCTCATACAAGTCAGGATTGACTCCTATGTCATGCTCCTTGATAGTACCTTGATAGTAGCTTTGCTAGCTTACTTACTTACAAATCTAACCGTTAAAACGTTGCGTCTACTAAAACAAAACATGTGCCTGAATAGCAACTGTCTCATCTTGTATTACATACTGAATGTCTATATACCTCGATAACGCTGTTGTGGCGTACTAAGGCTGTTTGTTAATTTTGTGCACAAAAAAAATAAAAAATGTAAATAAATTAATTTTAAAAAGGCTTTAATAACAAAATTTTAAAAACAAATTGAAGGAAGATCAGGAGTGCAACAGAGAGGCTGTGGGCCTTGTCATCAATGACGGTCTGGCACTATCACGTTTTGCTGCGTGCTGGCGGCAGATGCCATTTTCCAAAGAATTAGTTAGCTAGCTCAGAATTCTTCAAGACTGACTAATAACATCAAATGATGCAGCCGAGGGGTTAATCTCCATATGAGCAGCATTTCTAAAAGACACAGTGCACATACAGGTTCCATGACAACCTCAAATAAATAGTACTTGGAGCAATTATTTAATCTGACATTAACTAATTTGAGGAAGAATCGTCAGTCTACAGAGAGGAATCTCTCTCTCTGCCCAATATATATATATATCTCTCTAGAACTCTCAACTGAAACCTTTATCTTGTAAGACCAAAATATGGAGTGTGGAAGATAAAAGGAAAGCATCTGAATAAAATTAACAGATACTAATTTAAGTAACAAAAGTACTTTTCGCACCCACTAATTACGATCATGTGGTTGACACATATATCATTTTGACACACAAGGATATTCATTTCTGTTGGCGCTATATAAATGGCAATAATAATAATAATAATAATAATAATAAATATTTCCAGAAACGTTTTGGTTCCAAGGCTCGTCCTAATTTGACTACAGCAGAAATTAAAGCATGAATGTAGTAAAAAACAACAAATAAATTAGTGTTTGCTCGGTCAGCTGGGATCAGAATTAGCACAAATATGAGCACTAAACTCAGCTCTTCATATGGGAATTAAATCCCCCAAAGGTACAACTTGGTGTGATCCCTGGAGATTGTAGTGGCTCCAGACTGCCAAATGAACTGCACGTAGTGTTTGAATTAAGCACAGCTGCAGCTCTTTAAATAAATATATCAATCCCCATTGACAGCAATGCAGTGCAAGCAGGAATTTAACCCTAGGGAGACCTGGGTATCAATTGATACCTGGGGCGCCGCAGTGCTAGCTGGGGCCACAATCACAATCCATACTGATCCTGCGCTTAATGGGACACTATACTCACCAGAATAACTTCAGCTTAATGTATTTGTTCTGGTGTCTACAGTCTGTCCCTACAGGCTTTTTAATGTAAACATTGCCTTTTCAAATAAAATGCAGTGTTTACATTACTGCCTAGGGACACCTCCAGTAGCAGTCACTCAGACAGCCACTAGAAGTGTTCCCTGTGCTGCACATTTTCAGCGTCTCCACATACTGCATGGAGGTGATGAACGTTCCTCATAGAGATGCATTTATTCAATCCATCTCTATGAGGAGAGGCTGATTTGCGCAATAGCCGATGGGAGAGCATTGGAGTGGCAGAGATCATCAAGTTTGATTATCTCAGCCGCGAGGAGTATAATCACCTTTTTACTTTGCTGACAGCTGGGCCGGAACGGTTTTCACAGCTATAGTGACAGTAATACACAAATGTATTCCTGTCACTATAGTATTCCTTTAACAAAACATAAATTAAATTATCACTATTTAAAAATAAAAAATAAATAAATCACTCTTCAGTATAAATTCACATAGCAGCTCTGCAAATCACCATAACATCAGTATTAACATGTGGTGCAACTCAACTTCTCCTGCCCGCCTCCCGGCAGTATTGTGGATGCAGCTTGCGCACAGAGCGTAGCTATAATAGGTATACAAAACGCGCTGGGTCTGCCATCGTCCACATCACTCCAGCGACTGTTTTGGGGTCACAGGCGTAATGTGGACCAATCAATAATCACCTAACACTGTTTAAAGCATGTTGGACCTATTTACTGTGCCCTATCGTGGTTTCTGTTGTCAGTACTGGTTTAGCGTGTTTCTACTACCTTGTCTGCAGTTTCTGGTATTGACCTTGGTTTGTTTCTGGACATTGAGTACCTCTGTAACCCTGATCCGGCTAGTCTATGGGTATTCCTGATTTTCTGTATTTCTGAATCCGGCTAATATCTACATTATTCTGTCTTTATGCGTTGTCCAATTTCTGTGTTTCCGGGCATACTTACTGTAACATCACATAACTGACACAGAATTAATAAAATAAAATAAAAAAATTTAAAAAAAATAAATATAAAAAAAAAATAAAAAAATAAAAAAAATCACACTTTAAAGTGAAACATAGAAACATAGAGTGAATAGGTATTCACATGAAAAAACAGCATCAGTTAATGTTTCCCAAATGCAAGACTAAATTGCCTTCGGGCATGATATACATCCCTAATTTGTGAAATACCCGAAGCCAATGATCTAGAGAACAGAGCACAAATAGTAAAATAACTCCCCAACAGGACAGAAGCTCCCTGCATGCCCCCATGCCATTTTGATGGGAGCTGGGTGTTGCAAAGCACCAATAACTTTGTAATGGTAAATGGAAGGCTTTTCAGAATGGCCTGACTGTTTCAGAATTCCTCGTGTTACGAATATCAGTACTGACAGAGGAAAACCCTTGGGATTAGTATCAGTATTGTCACGTCTAAACATTTGTTATGAAGGAACACAACTGCAGATTTCTTATAGTTTGAATATTTATTATCAAAAGTAAAAGGTATTGACTTTAAGTCCAATTACAGGTACTGTAGCTTTAATTAATACACGATAACTGAAGTCCACAATTACAGGCACTGTAGCTTTAAGTAGTAAACGATAACTGAAGTCCACAATTACAGGCACTGTAGCTTTAAGTAGTAAACGGTAACTGAAGTCCACAATTACAGGCACTGTAGCTTTAAGTAGTAAACGGTAACTGAAGTCCACAATTACAGGCACTGTAGCTTTAAGTAGTAAACGGTAGTAATTAGCAGATACTGAATCAGAAAGAGTCTCTTAGTAGTATTAATGAATTAGGTGATAAGAAGTTACAATAGCTGTTCCATAGACTTTAACTGAAGCGATACAGATGCAGCTAACTAAGATAAAGTATGAGTTGAAGTTAGCTGTAACGGTTTTGTTTTATCGAAGGACTTTGAAGACAGGAAATAACAGCTTTGAAATGCAACGCTTATCACAGAGGTTTTACTTAGCTTCCGGCACATAGAACACTGGTTCCCGAGATCTCCTCAGAGGCGGTTATCCTGGAAGGAGAGAGTTCAGCTTTGGAAGAGGAGAGGTGAAGGGAACTTGAAGTCTTCTAGTCCGGTCCGGTAACAGAGGGCTTTCACAACGATGTTGTAGCCGGTTCGTGAGTACGGAACGTAGTTCAATAATCCAGCGTCGATCAGCTGGTGCGGTCGGATTAAATAGGGAGACCGTGTCATAAAGGGGTGTGGCTAAGCTCCGTGGAACCAGGAAGTAAGAGGATACCATAGTTAAGGCATGACAAGTATTAAGGATTAGGTTTAAGGCTTGGATGGGATGAGGTGTTCTACGATCACCCTGGCTGCTTACCGAAGATATTCCCCAGAACACACCATGTGTACATAAAGGCTTCCATCAGATCAGGATATACTATGTACTCTTTTTTCCTTCTATTTCCTTTTACCTCATTCTTACATGCGGTTACCTTTTCCCACTACTAGAAAGCTACATGACACACTCAATGCAGTATCGTTTAGATCAGGGTTTCCCAAACCAGTCCTCAAGACCCACCAACAGTCCAGATTGTCAGTATCTCCACTGGATTAAAACATGGAAATACATACATCATGGACTGTTGGTGGGCCACAGGGACTGATTCCACTGGTTTCCGCTGTCTAGGTAGCACCTCTCTCTTAGTTTTAGGATTGTGGCTCATTGCCTGCTCAGCCACTAAGTTTGGAATGCAGGGATGTTCATGTTATGTCTCGTTTTCTCCTAATTTGTATACTAGAGGAGGAGAACGGGCTTATGTTCTCACAGTACCGTTACTTGCAAGCTTCAGTCCCCAGGGTGTTCTGTTGCTTATTATTTGATTCAGATGGACCTAGCTGCTCTTGACATTTTAGTTCTGCATACTATACTTTCTATTTAAAGTGCTTATATCACTTTTCAGGTTTATTTCCAACGTTACCATAAGACAAAGGAGGGTCTACAGATAACTCATATGGACCCATTTGCATTTCTTTTGCCCGCTGATTATATATTGTAGCAGGCTGGCCGGGTCTTGGGTCATAAACAACAGAAACAGTTCTTTCTTCCAATATGAGGAAAGCTTTATTTAGCAAGCCGGCCCCAATTGAGCCACAGCAAAACATGAAAACCAAAATAAACAGCTACTCCACACTGGAGACTAACTAACATAGAGTACCCTTTCTGTGCTACTGGGCAGCTAAGCTGACCCCAGGAGTTTAACAAATACAAATAAAGGCTTGCAAAATACCTTTTTGTTCCCACACGGTTTCAGCAGTCTCTTTGACTCGCAGTCTCTCTGTCTCCACCCCAGCTCATCACATGAGAGCCTGATTTCCCTCTGCATAGGGTTTCTGTAGCTTCCTAATTGATGGACTAGACTCTAGACTCACTAGAGCAACCTGATTATTAACCCCCTGTAGTCAGGGAACACTGAAAGTGCCATTCTGGGGCTAATATAGCATAATATAGTGTGTTCACTCACACCGCCACAATATATATATTGGTATAATTTCTACAACTTTTTCTATAACTTTTCATTTTTTTTGGAGCTCTTTTCTGGCCCTAAGTATTGTATGCCATGTTTAACTACTATAAAATCTCAGTGAACATAGAATTCATAAAAATAATAAGTTACACAAACCCCACCCAAAGCAGATCAAGATATCTTTTTTTGGTTTGGGTGAGTGAGTGGGCGTTACCTGCTTCGGTCGGAGTTTACTTTTATTTAGGAATGGTGTCTGGGGTGCAGCTTTTCTTGATAAAATACGACTAAAAGACACAAAATGTGCAGAGTAATGCGGCTTGTTCTCTTGTAATCTGTTACTCGTGACAATATATATATATATATTTTTACATTTGTATTTTATTAGAGTTATTCACTTTTCCATTGTATATATTATGGTAATATGGTAACATTATGACATCAATTGTGGGCTTGGGACAATAAGCATAACATTAGTATACACAATAGACCTTGAGTATGCATTATGATGTAGATCTGGTATGAAGGACCTGTGGCAGTTCCATCTGGCGCTGCTTTAACTAGGAATAATAGGTGGTCAAGCTATAGAGCCGTACAAAAGCTGGGCCACTCATCTCCATTCTCCGGTTATGTGAAGGGACCCATGCAGGTTGCTGACTCTGAGGGTATGCTGAGCCCTGGTTCCAGCCACCTCATCATCCCCCAGACATGGTGTTTTCAAAAGTTAGTGTTATAGGAGAAGGAAATTCTCATGAGACCACACCTGCAAAATACCCATGAGTTTATCACAGAGCTTCTCAGCAATAACACTCACAGTTACCGTAAGAACAATCAGGATGTGGAATTCTCTGCCGGAAGGAGTGGTTTTATCAGAGTCCATACAGATGTTCAAACAGCTACTAGATGCATACTAGAAAAACAGAATATTCAAGGATATAATCTTTCAATGTAGGGTAATAACTGCTTGATCCAAGGATAAATCTTACTGCCATTCTGGGGTCAAGAAGGAATTTTTTTTCCTAGCTTGTTGCAAAATTGGAAGTGCTTCAAACTGGGTTTTTTTTGCCTTCTTTTGGATCAACAGCAAAAAACAAACGTGAGGAAGGCTGAACTTGATGGACGCAAGTCTCTTTTCAGCTATGTAACTATGTTAGTAATGTGCAATGTGTATGAGTGCGTCCCAGAGCTCCACAATAAAAGAACTCACAGCAATGTGCATGAATGCGTCCCAGAGCTCCACAATAAAAATAACTCACAGCAATGTGTATGAGTGCATCCCAGAGCTCCACAATAAAAAGAACTCACAGCAATGTGCATGAATGCGTCCCAGAGCTCCACAATAAAAATAACTCACAGCAATGTGTATGAGTGCGTCCCAGAGCTCCACAATAAAAATAACTCACAGCAATGTGTATGAGTGCATCCCAGAGCTCCACAATAAAAATAACTCACAGCAATGTGTATGAGTGTGTCCCAGAGCTCCACAATAAGAATAACTCACAGCAATGTGTATGAGTGCATCCCAGAGCTCCACAATAAGAATAACTCACAGCAATGTGTATGAGTGCATCCCAGAGCTCCACAATAAAAATAACTCACAGCAATGTGCATGAATGCGTCCCAGAGCTCCACAATAAGAACTCACAGCAATGTGTATGAGTGCATCCCAGAGCTCCACAATAAGAATAACTCACAGCAATGTGTATGAGTGCATCCCAGAGCTCCACAATAAGAATAACTCACAGCAATGTGTATGAGTGCGTCCTAGAGCTCCACAATAAATAGAACTCACAGCAATGCGTATGAGTGCATCCCAGAGCTCCACAATAAAAATAACTCACAGCAATGTGTATGAGTGCATCCCAGAGCTCCACAATAAAAATAACTCAAAGCAATGTGTATGAGTGCATCCCAGAGCTCCACAATAAAAATAACTCACAGCAATGTGTATGAGTACGTCCCAGAGCTCCACAATAAAAAAAACTCACAGCAATGTGTATGAATGCATCCCAGAGCTCCACAATAAAAAATAACTCACAGCAATGTGTATGAGTGCATCCAGAGCTCCACAATAAAAATAACTCACATCAATGTGTATGAATGCATCCCAGAGCTCCGCAATAAAATAACTCACAGCAATGTGTATGAGTACGTCCCAGAGCTCCACAACAAGAATAACTCACAGCAATGTGTATGTCCCAGAGATCCACAATAAGAATAACTCACAGCAATGTGTATGAGTGCGTCCCAGAGCTCCACAATAAATAGAACTCACAGCAATGTGTATGAGTGCATCCCAGAGCTCCACAATAAATAGAACTCACAGCAATGTGTATGAGTACGTCCCAGAGCTCCACAATAAAAATAACTCACAGCAATGTGTATGAGTGCATCCCAGAGCTCCACAATAAAAAGAACTCACAGCAATGTGCATGAATGCGTCCCAGAGCTCAACAATAAAAATAACTCACAGCAATGTGTATGAGTGCATCCAGAGCTCCACAATAAAAATAACTCACAGCAATGTGTATGAGTGCGTCCCAGAGCTCCACAATAAAAATAACTCACAGCAATGTGTATGAGTGCATCCCAGAGCTCCACAATAAAAATAACTCACAGCAATGTGTATGAGTGTGTCCCAGAGCTCCACAATAAGAATAACTCACAGCAATGTGTATGAGTGCATCCCAGAGCTCCACAATAAGAATAACTCACAGCAATGTGTATGAGTGCATCCCAGAGCTCCACAATAAAAAGAACTCACAGCAATGTGCATGAATGCGTCCCAGAGCTCCACAATAAGAACTCACAGCAATGTGCATGAGTGCGTCCCAGAGCTCCACAATAAGAACTCACAGCAATGTGTATGAGTGCATCCCAGAGCTCCACAATAAGAATAACTCACAGCAATGTGTATGAGTGCGTCCTAGAGCTCCACAATAAATAGAACTCACAGCAATGCGTATGAGTGCATCCCAGAGCTCCACAATAAAAATAACTCACAGCAATGTGTATGAGTGTGTCCCAGAGCTCCACAATAAAAATAACTCACAGCAATGTGTATGAGTGCATCCTAGAGCTCTACAATAAAAAATAACTCACAGCAATGTGTATGAGTGCATCCCAGAGCTCCACAATAAGAATAACTCACAGCAATGTGTATGAGTTTGTCCCAGAGCTCCACAATAAAAAGATCTCACAGCAATGTGCATGAATGCATCCCAGAGCTCGACAATAAAAATAACTCACAGCAATGTGTATGAGTGCATCCCAGAGCTCCACAATAAAATAACTCAAAGCAATGTGTATGAGTGCATCCCAGAGCTCCACAATAAAAATAACTCACAGCAATGTGTATGAGTACGTCCCAGAGCTCCACAATAAAAAGAACTCACAGCAATGTGTATGAATGCATCCCAGAGCTCCACAATAAAAATAACTCACAGCAATGTGTATGAGTGCATCCAGAGCTCCACAATAAAAATAACTCACAGCAATGTGTATGAATGCATCCCAGAGCTCCGCAATAAAAATAACTCACAGCAATGTGTATGAGTACGTCCCAGAGCTCCACAACAAGAATAACTCACAGCAATGTGTATGTCCCAGAGATCCACAATAAGAATAACTCACAGCAATGTGTATGAGTGCGTCCCAGAGCTCCACAATAAATAGAACTCACAGCAATGTGTATGAGTGCATCCCAGAGCTCCACAATAAATAGAACTCACAGCAATGTGTATGAGTACGTACCAGAGCTCCACAATAAAAAGAACTCACAGCAATGTGTATGAATGCATCCCAGAGCTCCACAATAAAAATAACTCACAGCAATGTGTATGAGTGCATCCAGAGCTCCACAATAAAAATAACTCACAGCAATGTGTATGAATGCATCCCAGAGCTCCACAATAAAAATAACTCACAGCAATGTGCATGAATGCGTCCCAGAGCTCCACAATAAGAATAACTCACAGCAATGTGTATGAGTGCGTCCCAGAGCTCCCAGTGTTCCTATATCTGCATTAGTCTAGAGCAGGGGTAGGCAACCTACGGCACTAGTGCCATGCACGGCACTCGAGGTGTCTTTGCACGGCACTCAAGGCTGCTAGAGTCAAACAGGCTCTGGCCTATCAGGAGTCCCAGTAAAACTTTAGATATCTGCTAATCCGAAAAGGTGGTGAAGGACAATCCTAAATTTATGCATTGCAACACGTAGAGGTAGTGATCTCAGATCACTTCCTCCCAGCACTTGTGAATAGGAAGCCACACTGTAGTAGAGCAGCTCGCAGTTGCTGTTGCAGCTCCTGTCCTTGACATGTATCTGGCCGGACTAGTCCCCACTGGACCCCAGGGAAGTCACCCACACTGCTAGATATACACAGAAATGCAGAATAACCCTCCCCTGATACAAATAATACGGACAGCCCACACACAAACATACACACAATCCGCACAAACGAAACACCACTAACAATCCACATACATGCACACAACCCCACATGCAATACCCCAAACAGCCCCCACACACTACCAAACACACACTTTGACATATCCATCCACACACACACAATTCCACAAGCAGCACCCATACACAGCTTACATTCATATGTATCATACACAATACCATAAACTACTCATGAACATAAACAATATAATAGCTCATATACGCAGGGCCTTCTTTAACGCGGGGCAAACTGGGCAGCTGCACCGTGAGCCCTGCTGGCCTCAACTATTTCTAACCCTCTGGCTGGTAATCTGCACACTAAGGAGGCCCACCGGGTGGCCCATGCACAAAGGACCACCCGCTGGGCTTCTGTCAGCAGGGACCCGGTCACACGCTGAGGTGCTTTAACAGCACGAGCGGGCCCCTTGCTTTTCGGCAGCAGGCTGGGAGGAAGTGACGGCCACGCATCACTTCCTCCCACAAAGAGAGGAGCGCGCAGGAAAGAAGAGTAGGCAGATTGGAGGGGGGCTGGCCAAGAGCTCTAGACCCCAACTCCCAACTCCCAACGCCTTCAGCCACCAGCAGGAAAGGTAGGAAACTGGAGGGTGAGTTTTAAAGTGTATGTCTGTGTCAGTATGTCTGTCAGTGTGTGTGTGTCAGTATGTTTGTGTGTGTGTCAGTATGTCTTTGTGTGTCAGTATGTCTTTGTGTGTGTGTCAGTATATCTGTGTCAGTATATCTGTGTGTGTGTCAGTATGTGTGGATGTCAGCATGTCTATGTGTGTGTCAGTATGTTTGTATGACAGCATGTCTGTGTGTATGTCAGTATATCTGTGTGTGTGTGTGTGTGTGTGTGCTTGCAATCATGCCAACACCACATACAAACATATTCCACAAAAACACACAAATACTGCTTAGTGCTAAATACAGACCTGCAAACATGAGTAAATGGTAGAGCTCCAGCGGCCAATGCATTTCTGGAGTTGCACGACAGATGGGGATCTACCTTTTAATCACCCGTGCAACAGGGAGACTGCCAAGAATTCTTGCACCTCTCTACTTTAGGTCTGCCACTGTGTTGAGGTGGAGGACGTGATTGCATGCCTGGGAAGGGGGGACAGGGTCCAGGGGGCCCTAAGCAAATGCTTTGCCCAGGGTCCAGTCATTATTAAAGACAGCCCTGCATATATGCACAAATACAACGATACAAAGCAATTACAGTAAAAATAACACAAGCAGAATACGGCAGCATACACACCTCGATTTATAAAAAAATAGGACCGGCACGCTACGGGACATCACAATCCTATATCGGCACAGTGCTGCTAAAAGGTTGCCTACCCCTGGTCTAGAGACATGCTCTATACACCGGGGAGACACCAGACAGATAATTGCTGCATTGATTATGGGGAATCCAGCCTGCCCTGGTATTGGATAGGCATTGCTGTCACAGCAACCTACTACATGGCTGACAGGTAGGCTCTCTGTTTGGTACGCTCTTGAGATTAAGCTATTGGCTATTGAGATTAAGTCGTTATGGTGCTCAGTTAAGGCATGTCACTATAATCAGATAAACAATGCAACGTCCGTGTTGGGAACAGTAAGGGTTAGCTATGTTTAGCTGGGATTAATGTTAGATTTAGCTAGGTCCAATTTAAATATAGTCTCCAGATAGCTTGTGGGAAGAACAGGTGGTTTTGAGACAGGTGGCTATAAATAAATCGACAGCGACAGAAGACAAATCAGAATCAGGCGGAGCGACTGCTGCAACTTTAACAACAACAAAAACAGAAGTTCTCATGAGCAGGGACAAGTAAGTATCTTTGATAAATTAGGGCTGGTTTAATACATGCAAGATAGCCAGGGCTCCTGAAATTACTGCCTTCAGAGTCATCAATGACAAGGATTGGGGGATGATCAGAATGATTTACAGCATCCAGCACATAAATCCTCCTTGCTATTCAAACAAATGTTACATTTCTGTACTGTGTGATCTGATACAGCACAGAATTATCTCAGGAATAAAGATACACACAGGCACTTGCTATTAGTTACAAAACACACACTCTCTCTCCCCCTTCCCCCAATTTGGACGAAAGGAGGTGAGATAATCTGCAGTATTTAATGTGTAAAAACATAAAGAAATAAGGCCTGCGCTCAAACTATCATCCGGTTTGTGTGTTTGTCCATCTGTCCCAATAAATGTGACAAAATAAAAATAAGTTACCTGCACACTGTCCCAAATCCCTATGCACATTTAAAAACTGGTTTCGTATCACTGCAATGGTAATGAAAGTGTAAGCTCACAATTGTATTGTTATATTTATTTGGACTAATTAATACTTCCTATATAAATACTGAATTCAAAGTGCATTTCAAATTTAAGGTCAAAATAGCCGAATTGGAAAAAGCCATTTCTGCTTTCAGTTGGGCTTTTAAATGTGAAATTCACTTTGAATTGGCTTTCAATTCCCTCATTAGTAAGGGCAATTGCTATTGCAATAGCCCTTACTATATAGCTATTGCTGCCACCAAAGGCTCATGGGAGTGCAGGGCTTACTTCTGTGTGTTTCTATTTGCCTTTGCATTATACAGCCTTGTTAGTGCTGTCGCCCACCCCATGTGCACCCTATTAAGGGTGAATGAATTTGGAGGAATTTATAAGAATCCTCTCTCCTTTCTCATTCCAGATTTTGCTTTGTAGCTGAAGGCAGCCAGGTGAATTGTTAGCATAACACTCACGTAAGATTGCATTGAGGAGGCATGTAATTCAGTTTAACACTTTAATTGCCATTGGAGATTTTGTGTATTGTGTGCAGGTAACCTTTTTTTGGGTTGTAGGGTTTGTGTATTTTGGCTGATTAATACTATAGTCTTTGCTGACACCCAGGAATAGTGGGAGTTCGATTGCACGGTTATTTTATTTTTTTTCCTGTCATTTGCTTTTGTATTACACAGCCATTTACAGTGATGCAACAGTTCCATGTGTACCCCATTACGGGCTAATTAGTACGTAGGGTTCATAAGAATACCCCGTTCTGCCTTATTGGAGATTTGCCATTTATCTGAAAACGCAGGGTGAATTGTTTGGCTGGCTGCATTGACTGGGGCAGGTGAGCTGAAACTCTAATAGACGTTCAGTTTGAAGGATGACTGTAATGGAAAATGTATATTTTCTTTTTAATAGTTTAATATGTATACCCTCAATGGAAAAAATGCATTTATTGCTGATTTTTTTTTTAATTGTGGGTATATTTAAAGGGACAGTATAGGCACTCAGAACACTTCAGCTCATTGAAGTGGTCTGGGTGCAGTGTCCCTATTGCACATAGTGCAACAATGTAAAACATTGCAGTAATAGAGAAACTAGAATGTTTACATTACAGCTCTAAATCTGTCTTCAGTTGCTCTCTCTCAGCCACTGGCGGCGTTTCCTGGATCCAAACGGACATTTCGACCGGTATCTGACGCTAGACATCCTCACACTCTGCATGAGGACATCTAGCGTCTGATATTTCCCCATAGGAAAGCATTGATTCAATGCTTTCCTTTAGGCAAGTCTAATGCATGCACGGTACTTGCAGAACATGCGCATTAGCACCCGCTTGTCACGAGATGTTGACGAGGGCGGAGTGTTGATAAGTAAATAAAAGGTTTTTAACTTTTTATTTAACGTGGCGGGGAGCAGGGGAGCGATGGTGCCAGGCATACAGCTTTATATTTCTGGCAGCATAGTATCCCTTTAAAACCCAGCTTGCAAAACCTGCAGATCTGCAGAGCTTGCCTGATTCTTCCATTAGCTACGTGGACCGATATGGGAACAAGACCTCCTTGGCTGACTGACCTCTGGGGAGTGGTTTCTGACCCTAATTTTATTAAGATAACAACACAACTATACACTCAGATCAAATTCTGCTTTAAGATGGGGGGGGGACAAATTTCTCTTAGCTCCAAAATGGCAGAAATCAGATTTCTCTTTTGGGTCAACAAGCTATCCCCATAGATCTATAATATAGATTGTATTTTACTTCTGGTCCATTGGAAGATTTTTTTACCAAGCCCTCCGAAATATGCACGATTTCCAAAAGACACATTCTTCACACAAAGCTTTTCAGCACGCTATAGTGCTTTAACGTTTAACTTTTATAAAAAGATTTTATCTTCTTAAAATACTAGAACCACTATGCTTAGTGTATCCTTGAATATTCTGTTTTTCCAAACTATCTAGACTTTCAAGAATCTCATGTATACATGAAAAAAATATAGGAACTCTTTTAGGCAGAGAGACTTCCATATTTTTATTGTTCTTAATCTTTGAAACCCTTTCCTCAACAGTGTAGTCAATATATCTAGAATTTACAGCCAACGGGGATTGTTGTGAATTTTCTAAGTTTGTCTTTTTCTGTTCTAGGAAATCTCATTTGGATGTGCCAGTCTTCTCGCTACTTTAAGTGACCAAAGGTGGGATCATGTCACATAAGCGAAGAATCTGCATTCTTCTCTGCATGACGATTGCCGTGTACAGTATAGTGTCCACATATTTGTATTCTAGCCCTTACTCTAAACGTACAATAAAGAAACCAACGGACAAAGTGTGTGCTGGAGTAACAGCCCGCAACGTTATCACCGCTTTACAAGGTAACAGAGTATTTATTGTATCTCCCTACCATGACCCGCGAAAGCAAAACGTGACTCGTGTCCTCGGAATTGTTCATCATGAACAAGTTAAAGAACTTTATTGTTACTTCTGCAATAGTACTAAGTCTGTGCACATTGTAAAAGCTGAAATAGATATACACGAGGATAGATTTGGTTTCCCATATGGTTTGGCCGACATAATTTGTCCAGAGCCACCAAATTCTAACGCTAAATACATCTACCTTCACGGTTCTAAAGTGAACAATCTAACTGGACTGACAAAGTTCAGGATACAAAATCAGGAATTCCCTCCATATTCTGCAAATTTCACAGTTTGCATTTCTACAATGTTTGGAAATTATAACAATACCTTACAATTCATACAGACTATTGAAATGTACAAGTTACTGGGTGCCCAAAAGGTAACCCTCTATCTAAAAAGCTGCACTCCTCAAATACAAACTGTCTTGAACTATTATATAAAAGAAGGGACACTGGAAGTGATTCCATGGCCAATCGATCAGTACCTGAAACCTTCCCCACGATGGAATTATAACAATGACAACACCGAAATTGGTTACTATGGGCAAATGACCACTTTAAATGACTGTATTTACAGAAACATGTACAGGAGCAAGTATGTACTGCTCAATGACGTGGATGAAATAATTCTACCTTTCAAACACCAAAACTGGGAGAAGATGATGGAGAGTCTTCAAGAGCAGCACAAGGATGTGGGGATTTTTAGGTTTGAAAACCATATATTCCCACAGACTGTAGCCACTGAGGGCAACTTTTCTGACATTTCGTCGTGGAAGGAGGTGCCAGGGTTCAATATACTCCAGTACATATACCGGGAACCAGACCGAAAAGATTATTTTAATGCTCAAAAAATGATTGTAGATCCAAGGAAAGTTATCCAAACATCAGTGCACTCTGTTCTAAAGAGTGACGGGGTTTCTATCGATGTACCTCTAGATGTTGCCCTTGTTTACCACTGCAGAACACCACTCCAGAAAAACTTACCCAAAAACTTATTAATTGAAGATAAAAACATATGGAGGTACAGTAACTCTTTAATAAAAAATGTTAATAAGGCTCTCAACAAGATTGCCTTGAAAACAACAAAGAGGTGACCGTTGGGTTGATTCAGCCAGATGCTTTGACACATTGGCTGTGAAAATATAAATTTTGACTCTTCTTGGAATATACAAATATGATACGGGTTTTTTTTGTTTTGTTTTGGTTTTTTTTTTTGGTTTTTTTTTTTTACAATTTTGTAAACATAAATCAGGCAAAAAAGTCCAAGGTCTGTTTTTTAAAAAGAAAATCTCAAAGTGGGCTTGGTAATGTCATGTGCCATCCTGGATGAGTCAGACTCAAAGGAGGGCTGTGATGAATGGGGTATAAACATTTTGAGAATTCTATTACTTTGTCGGTGTTGGAGAATTTGTTCATTTGTTTGTGAGTGTTAACAGTGTATGAGTGTGCTGTATTTCACAACAATCTTAATGAAGGCAAAAGTAATGGAAGCTTGCATTTAGAGAATACATTGTATTACTTTTCATATGATAAAAGCTAAATAAGTGCTTGTTAAAAGCAGTAGAATCTCACCAGAGTCTGATGTGATGAAAAATATTGTGCTGAATGGACAAACTACAAAATTGAAGGGAAGGAAGTTGATCAGAATGATCAAACTTGATGAGGCCATCCTCTCATAACAGGGCTGAGGTAGTTGATTAGTTGATGGTGCTGGGGGCCTTGGACAGAATTGGTATCTGTGTATACACCTATTAATTCTTCAATCCAGCCAAGATGGCGGTAGGCTCCAGGTGCCTTGGCATTAAACCACTTCTCAAAATGGTTTGACATAAAACTAAGGGACTGCAAGGGAAACGTTTAGTAACAAATCAGTTCCTTTAAACTATAGCGGTTACAGTACCAGGAGTGTCCTGGCTCCCTCCCAGAGTAATTAGACAAATGGTTTAACAGCTTACCTGGATTGCATGGGGCACCTGCAGCTGCACTGCCTGCTTTTATAATCTCCTGCAATCTGTTTAATTCCACTGAGCTAAGCACGGCCATTCTCATTGGCTGCAAACGAGAGCTGCCCTCCTAAAATTGGGGGGGGGGGGGGGGGGGACGACAGCATGAGGGAAGGAAATGGGAGGAGGACAGTATGAGAAGAGGAAATAGGGGGAAGACAGTATAAAAGGAGGAAATGGGGGAAGCACAGCATGAGGGGCGGAAATGGTGGAAGGGTTCTGGGATGCCTTTGGATACCTGTCGCCAGCATGATGTGTGTCTGGTCATGACATGTCCAATATGCACATAACTACGTATTGAAACAATACACAAGGTTATATTAGATGGTTTAGTTTCAATAATACTGATAAATAAATGACAGTTTTCCTTTAAAACAGCTGTACACTAGCAACATTTGGTCCAATTTCAATTCCACGTAGTACCAAACATCACTCTGCTGCCAAAACTCCGCTCTTTGCCTTGCATCTCAAATCAATCACTCTATGTTGGGTGCAGGGCTATATAACTGTGTGTTACTTATCCAGTACTTTCATGTACAATGATTCCTTTGTGTTAATGTATCATTGTTTTGGTTCAGTACTGACCTAATCGACTGTATATATATATATATATATATATATATATATATATATATATATATAAAATTCTCATCTTTCTGTTAATCAGTTTTCTTCTCAGTGAATAAATAAAAACAATAATTTTATGTGGACTGGTTAGACTTAAAATATCAGGACAAAACAAGCTCTCTAGGGGAGAAAAAATGTTTTGTGCAGGGGCGTATCTAGGAACCAATACAATACACCTGAGTGGGATTGTGTGGTGGCTGAGTGTTATGGTGGTTGGCGGGGTAGGACATGTATATGTGGAGCTGGTTCAGTGTAATTGTGTCTGTGGGGATGGCTGAACGTGTGCGAAGTTGGCAGTGTGTGTGTAATATTAGCCTTAAAATAATTTTCTACCTCAGGGACCCTAGTAGTTCAACAAGAGGCATGATCTGTGGTGGTCCTTCTAGCAGGATCTATGTGTGTGTACGTACTGATTAGTCACAACATTAAAACCCCCTTAACCAATATCGTGTAGGTCACCTACATGCTGCCAAAACACCTCTGATGCATCGAGGCATGGACTCCATAAGACCTCTGAACGTGTCCTGTGGTATCTGACACCAATACATTAGTAGCAGATCTTTTAAGTCCTGCAAGTTGAGAGGTGGGGGTTACAGCACATCCAATAGATGCTCAATTGCAGATTTTAGGAATGTGGAGACCAAGGCATGTCATGTTCCTCAAACCATTCCTGAACAGTTTTTGGACTGTGGCAGGGTACATTATCCAGCTGAAAGAGGCCATTGCCATGAAAGGATGTACATAGTCTGTAACAATCTCTAACAAGCTCTGGAGCCATTGGCCACTAAGATTAGACAACACGACTCCATACATGGAGTGGGCATAGGGGTAAAGGAATACAAAACCAATTTATTCGCGGACGATGTGCTACTGACTCTGACCCAACCTCTAATATCAATGCCACATCTATTACAAGTAATAAAGGAATATGGAGACAGTTCATACTATAAACTAAACGTAACGAAAACCCAGGCTATGGGGATAGGGATACCCAATGACATAATACAAGTACTACGAGGGAAATTTGAGCTGGACTGAAGGACAGACACTGTCACCTTCCTAGGAATTAAACTAACCAAGACGATATGGGGTCTCTTCAAGGCCAACTACGAGTCCCTACAAAAGCAACTGGAGACCAGCTTGGCCTCATAGAAAGATAAATGCCTATCTTGGCTGCGAAGGATGGCGGCATTTAAAATGTCTCTCCTCCCCAAACTACAATAACTGTTTAGAACACTACCAATAGACCTGCCGTCCTCATACCTAAATAAAACACAAACACTGCTCACCAAATTTGTATGGGCACAAAAGAGAGTGAGAGTAGCAACAAAATTCTTATATAGACCTACCCTTCATGGGGGTCTCGCTTTGCCAAATATCAAAACCTACTACCAGGCGACACTATTGGCCCCACTGATACACATGCACAGCACAACCCCTCAATGACTTAGGAAACTAGTGTGGGTACCGAAAAGGATGCGTCCAACCCAACCTCACATACTACCCACCACTAAAACAATGCTGAAGGCCTGGGACAGAACACAGAATGCATTGGTGTTCAATAATATGGATGCGGCCTTGTAGCCATAATATCCTCCCAATGCTCTCCAATGGGAAAGCATTAGCTTAGCTCAGATTATTACGATCTCAACTATGGAGGCGGGACAAGCAACAGCGAAACCAGCACGGTGTGGGGAAAAAAGTGATTAAAAACACCAATCATATGATCAGAGGGGGGCAGGTACCTAAACAGACACACACACACACACTTTCTCTCCCAAATTTATATTTTTAATTATAAACCACCCAGCCTCCCTACCTTTTGGGAGAGCTGAGTGGACTTTCCCTCGGATCCAATGGGGCTGCTCTTCCTGCCTCCATACAGCCCAGGTCGGCAGGCTACAAAGCTCACTGAGCAGGCCGCATCCATAAAGCCCAGGGCGGTCGGCTACAAAGCTCCCTGAGCAGGCCGCGTCCATACAGCCTAGGGCGGCCGGCTACAAAGCTCCCTGAGCAGGCCGCATCCATACAGCCCAGGGCGGCCGGCTACAAAGCTCCCTTAGCAGGCCGCATCCATACAACCCAGGGCAGCCGGCTACAAAGCTCCCTGAGCAGGCCACGTCCATACAGCCCAGGGCGGCCAGGTACAAAGCTCCCTGAGCAGGCCGCGTCCATTCAGCCCAGGGCGGCCGGCTACAAAGCTCCCTGAGCAGGCCTCATCCATACAGCCCAGGGCGGCCAGGTACAAAGCTCCCTGAGCAGGCCGCGTCCATACAGCCCAGGGCAGCTGGCTACAAAGCTCCCTGAGCAGGCCGCGTCCATACAGCCCAGGGCGGCCGTTACAAAGCTCCCTTAGCAGGCCGCATCCATACAGCCCAGGGCGGACGGCTAGAAAGCTACCTGAACAGGCCGCGTCCATACAGCTCAGGGCGGCCGGCTCCAAAGCTCCCTGAGCCAGCCGCCTCCGTAAAGCCCAGGGCAGCCGGCTCCAAAGCTCCCTTAGCAGGCCGCATCCATACAGCCCAGGGCAGCCGGCTACAAAGCTCCCTGAGCAGGCCACGTCCATACAGCCCAGGGCGGCCAGGTACAAAGCTCCCTGAGCAGGCCGCATCCATTCAGCCCAGGGCGGCCGGCTACAAAGCTCCCTGAGCAGGCCGCATCCATACAGCCCAGGGCGGCCAGGTACAAAGCTCCCTGAGCAGGCCGCGTCCATACAGCCCAGGGCAGCCGGCTACAAAGCTCCCTGAGCAGGCCGCGTCCATACAGCCCAGGGCGGCCGTTACAAAGCTCCCTTAGCAGGCCGCATCCATACAGCCCAGGGCGGCCGCCTACAAAGCTCCCTGAGCAGGCCGCGTCCATACAGCCCAGGGCGGCCGGCTACAAAGCTCCCTGAGCAGGCCGCGTCCATACAGCCTAGGGCGGCCGGCTACAAAGCTCCCTGAGGCTTTAGGTAAAGGCCTGGCGAATCCCAAGTGCCATGGCAAAATTTCTAATCGCCATGGTGACCTGGCGCCTGGGATTTGTCGAGCCCTGGTCTAATAATCATCCTTGTAAAAACTTTCCTTCCCCAGATTTTAAACACTTTTGTATCCATAACTGCTTTTTAATGCTTGAGGAGGGAGCAATCTGTGTGCCAGTGTGTGTATCTGAGTGTCACTGTGTATCTCTGTTTGTGTATGTATCTGACATACAGATACACACACACACACACACACACACACACTGGCACATAGTGGCACACAGATACACACCTTGACACACTGTGTGTGTGTGTTTGTGTATGTATCTGTGTTTGTATGTGCCGGTTTGTGTATCTCTGTTTGTATGTGCCAGTTTGTGTATCTGTGTGCCAGTGTGTATCTGTCTGTATGTGTATCTATCTGACACACAGATACACACACTGCTCACTCCCCGCTGCGCTCTCTCTCCCTCCAGCGGGCGCACTCTCTCTGGGAGGAATTGCTGTCACTGCCTCCCATACAACAGGGGTCCAGTCATGGTCTTAGACGACTGCGGCGCCTAACCGGACGCCTGTTTAGCGATACCCAAATGCTTGGGCCACCCGATGGACAAGTCGCTGTGGAACCCCAATTTTATTCTCGCGGAACCCTAGGGAACACCAATTGGGAAACGCTGCACTACGGTATGAGAGGGCTTGGAGGCATGGCTTGAAGCCACCTATTTTGTAAAAATACAGCCATTCAGGGCCAATAAAGAAAGGGGATGGGTTACTACTGTAGGCATAACAATGTCATTTAAATTAAGTTGCCATAGTGAGTGCAATGTTTCTTTAAATCTGGCAAAGCATCATGGGGGTTTTAGTTAGGAGACCTACATTCTGATCATGTCTCGTATAGATATTCTTAATCATCTAGGAATGAAATTCCTCTCCAGATCTACCACCAATCCTGGTCGACTGCAGTATACTTTGAGTTTTTGAGGGTTACAGTTTACAAGAGCTCAGAGGTAGCAGCATAGAGACAATGAGAAGTGAGTCTGTGAATTATAAATCATTTTATAAAACTAAACAGGATTATATCTGGATTGTATCTCTGAGTTTGTCCTTGTAAAGTCTACAAGGACAAGGAATCTACAAGGATAAAACCAACTTTATTGCTCTCCACTTTGCATTGTGACCTTTTCACAAAGTACAGCTAACTCCATATAGAGGCTGGGGAGTATAATACTGCCATTAATTGAACGAACATGGTGCACTTAAAAATCCTACTTTCCTGCAATAGCTGCAACAAACATTCACACAAAGAGCAAAATTACAGCACATTTAAAAAGTACCGCAATATTGGTTCCATTGGGACTGTGCACCAGAATAATTAATATCAATAAAGAACAGTCATGCCATGTTGTTACATGGGTGCAGGTCACACGACGTCATTATTCTGGTGGTAGCTCTTATAATATATGTGGTGAGGCAAGTAACTTTTAGGGCCTTGCTAGTAGTGTAGGACTTTCAATTTTACGCTGTATGTGTGTATACACACACACACACAGACACACAGACACTTTTCTCCCAACAGCAGTTGTAGTACACAGCTCTTCCTTTCAAAAGCTATGGTGGAGAGAGGGGGAATGAGAAGTGTATGAAGAATGATATTAAAGAAACATACTGCACTAGAAACCATGTGTAAATTTTAGGAACACATATTTGGGTGAAATCACTGGTTTGTCGGATTTTATTTTCCCAGCTGGAACCCAAATGATGACATTAGTTCGGTGATCTATGCTCCATTGTTTCATTGTAATGTAGTGTATAATAAAAGAATTCCATTACATTATTTGAGTGTGAAAAGAGCTTGTTAGGCAGGAACGAACACTATATGAGATATAAGGAAGCCAATAATGCAAGCTAGAAGGTGTTTAGATTGGCTAAACTTCTGGCTGTGACTTGGACATTATTTGAAGGGTTATTACAGGATCATTTTGAGGACCTCACTTGGAAGAACACTGTGATCAGCAAAAATCTGCATGGTTTTATGAAACATAGGTCATGTCAAACTAACCCAATTGCATTCTACAAAGAAGTAAGTAAAAGTATAGATCAGGGTGTTGCCGTTGATGTGATCTACTTCGATTTTGAAACATTTTAGTTATGAAGAAAGGTTAACAAATGTACATCTGTTTAGTTTAGAAAAACTGCACCGGAGAGGGGATACAATATCATTCTACAAATATATTCTGGGCCAACACAAACCATTGTCTGGAAATCCCTTCATAAAAAGGACTATAACATAGGAAACAAAGTCATGCATTTAACCCCTTAAGGACACATGACATGTGTGACATGTCCTGATTCTCTTTTATTCCAGAAGTTTGGTCCTTAAGGGGTTAAACTGGAAAAAAAGAGATTTAGTCCAAGGCAAAGGAAAGGGTTGTTTAGAGTAAGAGCAATAAAGGTGGGAATTCTGTTAAAAAAACGATTTTTTTAACAACTGGATAATTACTTGCAAAAACATAATATTCAGGAATATAATTTTTAATTTGTGGCGTAATAGCGTCTTGATTCAAGAAGAGATCTGACTACCATTCTGAGGTCAAGAAGGATTTTATTTTCATAGTTTGCTGCAATATTGGAAAGTGCTTCAAAATGGTTTTTGGGGGTTTTTTGGTTTTCATTTTTGCCTTTTTTTGGATCAACAGCAAAAGCAAATGTGAGTAAGGCTGAACTTGATGGACGCATGTCTCCATGTATGTACCTACATTTTTATTGGTTTGTTTTACCTTTTTTTTAAACAATAAATCTTTTATTGCCTGATTAACTGTGACATTGTTTGAATGCATATCCTATTATTCCTCCGATTAATTATCCGTGAGATAGTAATGCTTTAAGATGTGTGATTTATTTCACAGTTTATATAGCTACAAAGTATCAGCGCATAATGAATTTGGACTATTGCAACTGAAATAGTATTCAAGTCAGTTTAACATTCAGTTCCGCATCCATCCTCCCAGCCTCGTAAAAACAGCTTCTACATCATTGCTATTGCTGCTTCAGCTCATAATTACTCTCCTAAATAGTTTTATTACCATGTTTATTTTAGTTAACCCCTCACAGGCCGAGTCAATTGCACAAGTTCGGAACCAAAACACACTCTAGAATTTGCGCTATATGTCTGGTCAACCATAATTTACCTCTTTCATATTAAGTGCACCCACACTTCCATTTCACATCAAATATTAATATATGAAACATAATTTAACATGAATAAAATCTGAAAGAATGTGTGAGACATTAGGAAATGTTATTTTACAAGTTCTGCGTGGCATTTTAACTGTGAATGTCATAATACGGTTAGCTTTTACTAGGGATCGACCGATATTATCGGACAATATTCGGTATTTTCGGCAATATCGTATCGGCCTATAGAGATACCGATATTGCCGATAATGCAGACCAGGTCCTGAAGGGCCTGTAGCAAGCTTTTACTTACTTTCCCAGCAGCTCCCTTCAGCTCCCTGGAGGCCTCGATTGTTAGGGCGTGCTAACCCTCACAGCGTTAAAGTCCTCCTTTTGCAGTAATGAATAGGCTGGCCTAACGTCGGGAAGGGGTTTGCCCTTATAATTGTTTTTGTTGGATTTAATACCTATAACTCTGACCAATATTTACTAGATCTGCCGAGATTGTGCAACAAAATACAACTAGTTTTATTTATTTTTCCCTTTAATAGGTCTATATGTTTTTGTACTTTGGTCAACAATTTTGCAGATTAATTCACAGCAAGATATAATGCTTTCGCATTATTATCTGCACACGTACACATTTATAACACCGTTGGTTTCTACGGCAACACAGACACCATTTACTATATGGCGTCACTATATGGCGGTTTCCGTCAAACAGAGTCTCCACACGCACAGATTGGACTGGGTATTGGTGAGAAGGAGTTCTCATTTCTTTATATAAAATGGGATGAAAGTCCTGTTAGGGTGCCTACTTTATCTACATATACATAGATTTTATTTATTTAACGTCATCATGGATAATTCTTATTCAGGGCTAGTTTTCCAAGTTCCAGAGGATTTTGAGTGTTTATTTTATCTCCTTCAAAGTTGAAAATGCAAGCTGATCATTCTAAGCCAATCAGTGCTGCCCCTGCCAGGTGGTAGGCCATGCTTTGCTTAGACATACCTACCAACTGTCCCTATATTGGGTCCAAATCCTTCTGTCCCTCTCTTCTAGGAGCCCCGTATTGTTGGTGTATCTAATTGTATAACAGAGATCCACAGCAATACTACTGCCAGTAATGTGTCTGAGTGTATAACAGAGCTCCACAGCAGTAATACTCCCAGTAATGTGTCTGAGTGTATAACAGAGCTCCACAGAAATAATACTCCCAGTAATGTGTCTGAGTGTATAACAGAGCTCCACAGCAATAATACTCCCAGTAATGTGTCTGAGTGTATAACAGAGCTCCACAGCAATAATACTCCCAGTGATGTGTCTGAGTGTATAACAGAGCTCCACAGCAATAATACTCCCAGTAATGTGTCTGAGTGTATAACAGAGCTCCACAGCAATAATACTCCCAGTAATGTGTCCGATTGTATAAGAGAGC
The DNA here is from genome assembly GCF_036172605.1 of Pelobates fuscus. NCBI lineage: Eukaryota > Metazoa > Chordata > Amphibia > Anura > Pelobatidae > Pelobates > Pelobates fuscus. Next base: position 161,424,459 of record NC_086325.1, read on the forward strand.
TCCACAGCATTAATATTCCCAGTAATGTGTCTTTAAAGGAACACTATAGTGCAGGAATTGCAGTTTAGGTTTAAAACATACCTTTTCTTTCTCATCACGCTGGTCTCACTGCAGCTATTCCCGCCACCATGGCTTAGATCATCAATCTTGATGAACTCAGCCAATGCAATGCTTTTCTATCGAAAAGCATTGGGGGGCTATTGCATATGCGCTGAATACACCACGATCACCACTGAATAAATGCATCCTTATGGGGAGCGTTTGGGGGGCAGAGCTTGACCGCCATGCGGAGAAGTCGCAACCGCTCGGAGCTCCGATCGAGTGGCTGACATTAAGCCTGATTTACAGACACCCAGCCAAACTAGACGGGTACTTCACCTGTCTACCCCACGAAGCACCCAGTGGGAATGGGGCAGGGGCACTGCGAACTCTCCGGGCACATTTGCCGTGGCAGGTCCGACTTGGGGCCTAGCAGTTGATGCGGGGTGGGGGATGCGGCCGGTCTCCCAACTCCGAAGTCCTGCAGGACACCAAAGAATCCTCCCCCCCTATGGACCGGCAGGGGTCATCCTGGTCCGCCACAGTATCCACAAACCAACTCCTGCACACATGGGCCCTACCAGACGGGCAAGGCTGGGAGGTGGCAGCAGGAATCCACTAATTCAAGATGGCAACTGCCAGCACCACCACGACACCCACACGCAACGCTGACCCCATGCACCACAGAGACAGGCTGCGAACACACCTGGATCAGCCCTGCGCAGCACCTGAATGGCGGGAGCCAGGGAGGCCAGGGGCTAGAACACCTCAGCAACAGACCCCCTGGGGGTGACAACGGAATGGAGAATACCCCAAGTATCGGGTTATGCATCACTCACAAATCCGGGCTCAAAGAACCAGCAACCAAAACCAACTACCACACACCTCGGAGAACCCCTACTCAGCCTCAACCTGGAACAGAAAGACCCAGCTTTAGGAGTTGGCGGGGGGTGGAAACCATGAACAGACTCTGGGACTAAACGCATACCGATAAGTGCTATTTGCCTAATAATATGCTGCAGCCTCTCAGCCGCAGACCCCCCCCCCCCCCTTATGCTCTTACCATTAGGGGTTACTAGCTGTGTAGCAGATAGGAACAAAAACGCTGTGGTTTTTCATCTTGCATACTAGCTTTGTATATGCTTCTTGTTACTTTACACCTGCAGAGTCGACTCTTTCTGACACCGCTCATATATCATAGTACACTGCTGGACTCCTGCCCTGTCTATAATATGTTTAGCCTGTTTACCACCCTCTATGCCTATAATATTATGCATGCCAAGACTCATGATCCTTAACATTAACTCTATCTTTACCATACTGTTTATCAAGCTTTCAACTAAACAAAAAAAAAAGTGCTGTTAAGGATCGCCAAGATGCGGTATAATTTGTATGATTTCATCGGCTTGTACCTGCTAACGTGGCGATACGAGCGTGTTTGTCAAATCTAAGCACTGCAAAAATAAAGAATGTAAAATGAAAAATGGGGAGCGTTCAGCGTCTCCATGTAGAGTGTGGAGATGATGAATGTCAGTGCTGCACACTGTGCAGTACTGGACTAGGAATCACCTCCAGTGGCCATCTGATTGGCTGCTACTACTGGTGTTCCTAGGAAGCAATGTAAACACTGCCCTTTCTCTAAAAAGGCTATAGACAGCAGAACAACTACATTAAGCAGTAGTGGTTCTGGTGAATATAGTGTCCCTTTAAACTACAATAAATCAGTTTAGAAATCATTAAAGGGACGCTGTAGGCATCCATACCACTTCAGCTAATTGAAGTAGTCTTGGTGCTATGACCCTTTTGCACTTAGTGCTGCAATGTAAAACATTGCAGTTCCAGAGAATGTTTACATTGCATCTGTAAGTCTGACCTCTGTGGCTGTCTACCAGAAAGCCACTGAGGGCCGCTTCCAGATTCGTAACGGATTTCTGGTCCGTTATCTGACGCTGGATGTCCTCACGGACCTCTAGCATCAGATTTTCCCTATAGGTAAGTGTAGCGGATTGGACATTTGCAAGCTATTTTTTATTCTCTATAATGGCTGTACGTATTTCCCCCCCTGTTATTTTGACGGTTATTTCGTGTGGTTCTTCTTTGGCTGTTCGGGAGACTTAATGCGACTGGAATCCATTTGTCTCCCGAACCAGGACCACCCTTGTACCCCATTAGAAAGTTAACACCAACCACTTAAGTGCAAAACCGCAAGGGAAACAATTAATGAATGCTCTCCTGGGTGGCCAACTTCCACACAATGCCGTTCCCATTCTACCAAATCAATCTGAGTGATTCTTGGATATGTTGGTCACTCGGGGCTATCGGGGAATGTACTTTTTGTGGGTTCCTGTGTATGGTTGGGGGACTTTTGGGGTACGGGATATTTGGGGGATTTTTTGTGCTTGAGAGATAATTAAATTGGAGTTTACTCAGGCACAAAGGATCCTGGGATTGAAACCCTTGCATTTTCTGCCTGTGAAACCCCTTGCATGGGAGATGGCATAAAAGCTTTGTATGTGTCATCCAGTTGCTGGGGATGAGGTGGGAGATTCCTGGATTATTTTACTGTGTTTATCTGTTCCATTGGATTGTGTTGCTTGTTCCTGAGTATACCTTGGAGTACCCAGCGGAGAAGAGTACCTGCTAGGAGTAGGGCTCTGCTACAGAAAGCATTGAATAATGCTTTCCTATGGGGAGGTCGAATTGCTGCGCGTGCGCATTAGGTCTCACCTGCCGGCTGACATCGGCAGGGAGAAGCGTGGGCAGAGCCTGACCCAGTGCAGAGGGATTCAGGGAAGTAGCTAATGGGGTTTAAACCCCTTCAGCGACACGGGATGGGGGCGGGAGGAAGGGGGGCACTCCAGGATTCTCTAGTGCCAGGGAAACAAACACCACAGGCAAGACACAAGTCGCGGCAATGGGCATAGGCTAAAAGGACTAACTCGGTGCCTCATGAGCGAGCACGCCTCAATGGGGACAGTCAGCAGCCACCCGTTTATCCTGCCAGCCCCCATCCTGAGGGACAGTACGGGACTTACATTTACCTGACCGTGCTTTTATGCGATATGCTTCAATATGTACACCGTTCTAAATGCTAACTGCTAAGTAAACGTTGTAATCCCAAGAATGCTAACTCGCCCACTAACATACCCTGCATAAGCATGTTTCAATAGCCTAGCGTTGTGCAATGATAGCCAGTCCTGTTAGCATGATATATCCCTCTTCTATTAGCTATTAGGCATAGAAGACTTAGCATGTTTTAGCAATGTTATATGATAGCACTGTTATGCTTAGTGACTCTCTTTTTTATCTTTTAAACCACGCAAATCATATGTTTACAGATTACATCAACATGTATTGAATCATATTTTCTAGTACTCAGTAACTTATCTACAGCAACAGTTATACTTAACCTGCCATACTATGCATACTTATGCAGTGTAGTTAAATCTACTATTAATCTATATAAAAATTGTGCAGAATATTCCGCATGCCAACCAACTGTTAAATGTCTGTTTGTATGCTTGTCAAAGCTGTTGGGGCATGATGAGCCCACTTGTTATATTTTCATGCACGCTAAAAATAAAGAATTTAAAAAAAAAAAAAAGTAAGGGGACCTGGCCCCCAGACCACTTCATTGAGCTGAAGTGGTCTGGGAGCCTATAGAGGTCCTTTAACCCCTTAAGGACCAAACTTCTGGAATAAAAGGAAATCATGACATGTCACGTGTCCTTAAGGGGTTAAACTAATTCCTCTGATGATTCTCTGCAAATTAAACTGTCTAATTTCTCTGATGATTATCGGTAATTCAGATTTTAGTCAATAGAAATAAATCCATTTTACCACCAGAATAGGCCTAAAACATTTAAATTGTGCCACCTACGGGTGGAACATAGAATTACACTTAAGATAAATCTATTCCCTGAGGTCCAAAATCTCTCTCTATCCCCAATTTATGGACATTACCCCCACTTACCTGCAACGGGAGGGCTATGGGTGAATCCCTCACTGACACAATGTCTCATTTCCCTTGGCATGCAGTCTCTTATCTTTCCAGGTTGGGAAACATATCACAAGACTGTTCTATGCATTCTCCATTACCAGCTGTCTCTTGCATTAATGCAGGGTGGAGCTGTCTCTCACTCCAACCTCCACTGCCAGGCAGTCTCTCCAATATACAACATTCTGTCACATTTCTGACAAGTGGCAGTCTCTGGTGACTCCCCTGGCAGACTGTCTCATGCATGGCCTTTCAATTATGTCAGGCAGTCTCTTTTTAGAAAACCATGGACAGTCACTGTTAGTTTTTCAGAAGGGCACAGTCTATAAAAGCTCCGTGCATTGTTACTTTGTCTGGTCCAGTAATAGCAGGCAGTCTGAAATCTCCAATCAGACCACATGAGGCAGTCTCGAATACCTAGTCTGTTACTGGCTGGCTGTCTCCTTCCACTGATAGACAGTCTCTCACACCTACATTGTCAGGCAGTCTCTTCCATTGATGTCAAGTATTTTGACACCTCCATTCCAGGCATTCATTTGTAATCTTGTAGGATTTTACCCAGGCTGTCTCTCTGGAGGGCCTGGTACTGTCTGTTCGTGGCTGTCCTTCTGTTTACCTGGCTGTCTGTGGCAGTCTCTCTCTCTCTCTCTCTGGCAGGCTATGGCTGTCTGTGGCAGCCTCTCTCTCTCTCTCTGGCAGGTCATGGCAGTCTCTCTCTCTCTCTCTCTGGCAGGCTATGGCTGTCTGTGGCAGTCTCTCTCTCTGGCAGGCCATGGCTGGCTGTGGCAGTCTCTCTCTCTCTCTCTCTCTCTGGCAGGCCATGACAGTCTCTCTCTCTGGCAGGCCATGACAGTCTCTCTCTCTGGCAGGCCATGGCAGTCTCTCTCTCTGGCAGGCCATGGCTGGCTGTGGCAGTCTCTCTCTCTCTCTCTCTCTCTCTCTCTCTGGCAGGCCATGGCTGGCCATGGCAGTTTCTCTCTCTCTCTCTCTGGCAGGCCGTGGCAGTCTCTCTCTCTCTCTCTCTCTCTCTGGCAGGCCATGGCTGGCTGTGGCAGTCTCTCTCTCTGTCTGGCAGGCCATGGCTGGTTGTGGCAGTCTCTCTCTCTCTCTCTGGCTGGCTGTCTGTGGCAGTCTCTCTCTCTCTCTCTCTGGCAGGCCATGGCTGGCTGTGGCAGTCTCTATCTGGCAGGCCATGGCAGTCTCTCTCTCTCTGGCAGACCATGACTGGCTGTGGCAGTCTCTCTCTCTCTCTCTGGCAGGCCATGGCAGTCTCTCTCTCTCTCTGTCAGGCCATGGCAGTCTCTCTCTCTCTCTGTCAGGCCATGGCAGTCTCTCTCTCTCTGGCAGGCCATGGCAGTCTCTCTCTCTCTCTGTCAGGCCATGGCTGGCTGTGGCAGTCTCTCTCTCTCTCTCTGGCAGGCCATGGCTTGCTGTGGCAGTCTCTCTCTCTCTCTGGCAGGCCATGGCTGGCTGTGGCAGTCTCTCTCTCTCTCTCTGGCAGGCCATGGCTGTCTGTCTGTGGCAGTCTCTCTCTCTGGCAGGCCATGGCTGTCTGTCTGTGGCAGTCTCTCTCTCTCTCTCTCTGGCAGGCCATGGCTGTCTGTGGCAGTCTCTCTCTCTCTCTGGCAGGCCATGGCTGTCTGTGGCAGTCTCTCTCTCTCTGGCAGGCCATGGCAGTCTCTCTCTCTGGCAGGCCATGGCTGTCTGTGGCAGTCTCTCTCTCTCTATTTGGCAGGCCATGGCTGTCTGTGGCAGTCTCTCTCTCTCTGGCAGGCCATGGCTGTCTGTGGCAGTCTCTCTCTCTCTATTTGGCAGGCCATGGCTGTCTGTGGCAGTCTCTCTCTCTCTCTGGCAGGCCATGGCTGTCTGTGGCAGTCTCTCTCTCTCTCTCTGGCACGCCATGGCTGTCTGGCTGTGGCAGTCTCTCTCTCTCTGGCAGGCCATGGCTGTCTGTGGCAGTCTCTCTCTATTAGGCCTGGAGTTGGCAGTTTGATCAATCTCCCCTCCCCTATCCGGTCACATGACTGACCGTGTTCCGCCAGTCTGGGTACATGATCATGTGATTGGGCGTGTCAACAATCAGCCCCCAAGGAGCAGCAAGCTGATTTGGGCGTGGCTTAGTACACTGAATGCTCCTCTGAGTGGGCGTGGCTTCTGGCTCAGTAATTAGCCAATGAGTTGCAAACATCTGTGGTTGGCTGTTATGTGAGTGGGTGGGTTGTTTATAAACCATCCCCTGAGCATCCCCTGTGTGAACCATGTAACCATGGTGACTATAACCATCACTATCTGTGTGAACCATGTAACCATGGTGACTATAACCATCACTATCTGTGTGAACCATGTAACCATGGTGACTATAACCATCACTATCTGTGTGAACCATGTAACCATGGTGACTATAACCATCACTCTGTGTTTATCATGTAACCATGGTGACTATAACCATCACTATCTGTGTGAACCATGTAACCATGGTGTATGTAACCATGTAACCTTCATGTACTTACCATAACAATCTACCTGCCCTACATAGTGCAGAGAAACATAAATAGAACATGCTGTTAAATTAACTCAAGTGCTGAAATTTATTAACAACTAAATCTATCACCAGTAGAGGGCACCGTTCATTTACTGAAAATAATCTGCCTTCTTTTTTTGTGACATTTTGCTCATCCAGTTCAATAATTCACTTTGCGTTGACTTTGAAATCCTGACAATTCAGACTATAGTCCTGTGGTTAGTAAATATCCTTGTCAGTTTTATTCACGAAGTTGTACATTTTTGGATAATTGGACTGAATTTCATTGTTTTAGGAGAAAATAGCAAATTTAGAGAAAAAAAAAAATACAACTTGGCTCCGTTCACAGTTCTGAATTCTTGACCTAAAATTTGAAACTCACTTTGATTTTCTGACCGCCGTTTAGTGAATCATCCAGTTTGTGTCTCGTTCTCGCAGCACTTAATCCATCATGTTAGTAGGACAGAGATTATTCAGAATTAAACGGACACTTAAATGACCCAGACCACTTCATCTCAATTAAAAGTTTACTCCAACCACCATGACCACTTCAGTTATTTGAAGTGGTCATGTTGGTAAGTTTGTATGGGCAGGGTTTCAGCTTGACACCCCCAGCACACGTTATTTAGGCAGCCTAGAATTCTCTTCTGAGAGAGTGGCCCTATAGTATTATAAATACAAAACGGACGCTTTGAATTGAAACGTGGCTGACAGTCTGGAGAACTTGGGCTGAAATCCACAAATGCGCCTGGGTACGCCCGTGGCTTAAAAATCAGAGGGTTCTCACTATACATTCTCCAAGCACTGGGGAAAAGGTTACTTCTTGTAAAGGTTACAGACAAGATTTTTTCTAAAATGTATTTATTATGCCTGCACTGTGTTTCCTTGCAACTTGTCTCTGGTGTCTCTATAAATGGGATACCAGGAGACAAAAGGGCCAGGAAAGAGTACTGTGCATGTGTTTGGAGCCTGCTTGTGGGATTGCGTGTGTGTAGAGTGAGCTGATTGTGGTGTAGGATTGTGTAATAAGGCTGGTTTTAGTCGTGTTGTGTTTGTGGTGTAATGCATGTGTGGCTAGTGGCTGTAGAGAGTGTATGTTTAAGGGATGTAGCAAGTGTGTGCATTCGGGCTAGGGTGTGTGTGTATAGGGGATGTAGTGTTTGTAAAGAGTGTGTGTTTAGGGAATGTAGTATGTGTTTGCTTACAAGGAATCTAGTGTGTGCATAGGGGATCCAGAGTGTGGATGTCAGGAGTGTAGTGTGTGTGTAGGTGATGCATTGTGTGTGTGTATGTATAGGAGTGTAGTGTGTGTAGGTGATGCATTGTGTGTGTGTGTATGTATAGGAGTGTAGTGTGTGTGTGTGTGTGTTTGTGTGTTTGAAGGACCCAGAATGTGTATAGGAGAGAGAGAGAGAGAGAGTGTGTTTTTTTTGGGGGGGGGGGGGGGGGGGATCGTGGCCTTTGAATGCTTAGGACTGGACAAATCTGTGGCCTTTGAAAGCATTAGTCTGGGGACCTGTTTGCCAGCTGAAATCCAGACCTTCTGTTCTTTCCTTCAAACCTTTCTCCATACCGGCCTTCCTTTCTTCAGAATGCAAACTCTTCATTGTGAAATTCGTAAAGGGACACTGTAGGCACCCAGACCACTTCTGCCCATTGGAGTGGTCTGGGTGCCAACTCCCACTACCCTTAACCCTGCAACTGTAACTATTGCAGATTTTATAAACTGCAATATTTACCTTGCAGGGATAACTCCTCCCCTAGTGGCTGTCTACTAGACAGCCACTAGAGGGCACTTCCTGCTCCATAGCACAAGTTTTATGTGCTAGAGCGTCTCTGGACGTCCTCACACGGAGTGAGGACCTCCATCATCAACGCAATTCCCCATAGGAAAGCATTTTCAATGCTTTCTTATGGAGAGCTCTAATGCGCGTGCGCGGCCTTGCCTCTTCAGCCGGCGGGCGGGATCAGTCTCGCCCACCGGCTGACGTAAGGAAGAGGAGAAGCAGTGGCAAGCAGAAACCACCGCAGAGGGACATCGGGGGTCTCAGGTAAGTGACTGAAGGGGTTTTCACCCCTTCAGCAACCGGGGATAGGGGGTGGGAGGGAGAGGAGACTGGCAGTGTCTGTTTCCTGGCACTGGAGTGTCCCTTTAATAAGAAATCTACAGATAAATAAAAAAAATAAAAAACACATTAAACTTCCACTCAAACTCTCATCACTTTTCAGCTGTATTGTGCACCAAAGCATTTAAAGCAGGCTTCCACAAACTCCAGCCCTCCAGATATTGCTGAACTACAACTCCCATGATTCTCAGCTTATCTATTACATTCATGGAATCATGGGAGTTGTAGTTCAGCGACATCTGGGGAGCCGGAGTTTGGGGAAGCCTGGTTTAAAGGGACACTATAGTCACTAGAACAACTACAGCTTAATATAGTTATTCTGGTCAGTATAGTCAGTCCCTGCAGGCTTTTTGTTGTAAACTCTGTCTTTTCAGATAAAAGGCAGTGTTTACATTACACCCTAGAAATACATCTAGTGGCTCTGCATGGAGACACTGAACTTTCCTCATAGAGATGCATTGATCCAATTAATCTCTTTAATGAGATGCTGAGTGGTCAGCGCATTGTGATTGGCTGAGGTCTTTACGTCTGATAATGTCAGCCAAAAAGGGTGGATTGTGGGCAGAGCCAGCACTGGCAAAACCGCACGGCCCTGGAAATAAGGTAAGATTTTAGAATATTTAGGGTGACCAGGGGACTAAATAGTGATTTTTACACTATAGAATCAGGAACACATGTTTGTATGACCCTTTAATGGTCCTTTAATAAATGATTGAACATTTCACAAACTTCAATGTACATTTTTCAAAAGACTAGTCACTTTTTTCTTTTCCCCTTTTAAAGTTTGTATTATTTTCACGTTCCTTTGTTTGTCTTTTAATGTTGTTCATTCTACTTTCGATATCCCAACTTTCCCCGTTTGCCCAGTACTCGGAGTCATTTTGAGTAATCTTTGAATTGACTCTGCTCTATAAAAACACAAAAGCAGTTTAATCCAAATATTTGCCCTCCATTCAAACCTCCATTGACTTTGGGCAGCAGCTGGCCAACGTAATTAAAGGGACACTACAGTCACCTGAACAACTTTAGCTTAATGAAGCAGTTTTGGTGTATAGAACATGCCCCTGCAGCCTCACTGCTCAATTCTCTGCCATTTAGGAGTTAAATCCCTTTGTTTATGAACCCTAGTCACACCTCCCTGCATGTGACTTGCACAGCCTTCCATAAACACTTCCTGTAAAGAGAGCCCTATTTAGGCTTTCTTTATTGCAAGTTCTGTTCAATTAAGATTTTCTTATCCCCTGCTATGTTAACAGCTTTCTAGACCCTGCAAGAGCCTCCTGTATGTGATTAAAGTTCAATTTAGAGATTGATACACAATGATTTAAGGTAAATTACATCTGTTTGAAAGTGAAACCAATTTTTTTTCATGCAGGCTCTGTCAATCATAGCCAGGGGAGGTGTGGCTAGGGCTTCATAAACAGAAACAAAGTGATTTAACTCCTAAATGACAGTGAATTGAGCAGTGAAATTGCAGGGGAATGAGCTATACACTAAAACTGCTTTATTTAGCTAAAGTAATTTAGGCGACTATAGTGTTCCTTTAACTCAAAATATAAGCAATGGAAACAAGAAGTCACCTGTGCTTTATCCAATAACACACATTTAAATAATAGATGTTGGGGGGGGGGCGTGGCCAGACGAGCACCAGAGCGGACGCAAACCTCTGGAGCTCCGAGATAGAGAGCTAAATATAGCGGTATACCAGACACATAGGAGCGCACAAGCGACATCCCTACTCACCCTCCAACAGAGACTACCATGGGGCACAAAAATAAGAAAAAACAGCCGCCAGCGACCCCGAGAATGCCGGACATAAGGCTCTCCTTTGAGAGACCTGCAGCCGCAACCGCAGCTCCCGCCAAAATGGCGCCCACGGCCCGGGCTGAAGAGGAGGCCTCAGAAGCATCCCAAGAGGAGGGAGACATATCCACCTCACCTGAACCGGGAGAAGACTACCCAGAAACGGACTCCGACGAGGACTCCTCCCCAGTGACTAAAGGAGACATTAAAAACCTCCTGCAAGACATAAGGCAAGTCTGGAAATCGGACTTGAAAGAGGCCCAAGCAGACATAGGACACCTCCGCAAAAGAAATAGAAAATAAAGAGCAGTCACGGGAACACCAGATGCAGGACACCCACAACCAAATAGAGGACCTGGCCACAAAGGTGCAGAAACTTACCGGGTCGGTGACCGCACTGGAATCCCGCCACAGACGCAAGAATGTCCGCATGCGGGGAATCCCGGAAACCGTGAGCGACGAAGCCCTGCTACCCTTCACCCAGACACTGGTGGCCTCGATGGGTCTAAAGAGTAAAGATACCAAGGGGATGGTAGTCTCGGCGTTCAGAGTACGGAAAGCGGCAGCGGCACCTCAAGGGGCACCGAGAGACACAATAGTCATCACCAGAGACATTGTGGTGAGAACCGCTATCCTCAACAGATCCAGAGAGATCAAGACGTTCCGGCTCGAGGGCTGCAGTGTGACGATCTATGGGGACCTTCCCTTCGAGGCACTAGTGGCGAGGAGACAACTGGCACTAGTAGCCAAGAAACAGAGAGGCAGAGGTCCGGTACCGCTGGGGAGAAGATGGAACGCTGAGCATCCAAAAGGGGAAATGAGACACTTACCCTTTCGGCTGGGGAAGACCCCACGGCGCTCTGGAAGACCATGAACTTACCGGGCACAGAACCACAAAATACTGGGGCCTGACTCTGAGTGTGCCAACAAAGGTCGACTGAGAGCAGAGCAGCCCTATAACAAGGACTGACCCACTACTTGCCTAACCCCATGCCAGGCTACATGCCTTACAGACCACACAAGACTCACATAGTCAGTGAGGGAAACCGCCTCACACTAGGACGAACTGGAAGGCAATCCATGACACTCAGTCCCTCAGACATACTATAAGACACACTATGAGAGGCAGTACTACATAGCCCTGACGCCCATCATCATAGCCGCACGAGACTACACAAAATAGACAACACAAAATAACTCACAGGAGACGAGAACACACACCAGACTATAACACGACCCAATTGAAGGCAACCTATGTGACATGTATGAAAGAGCAGCAGAACTCTAAAATGTATGACCTATAAAAGAGGCAAAAGACTAAGGCTTGCCTCCATGACACACACTGTATTAGTTGTATTCTTTGATGCAAAATACTCAATAAAATACAAATTATAATAATAAATAATAGATGCTTATAGTGTCGCTGTGGTGACAGCATCTGTGATTGTGCACACGTGTCACATCTTGTTAATACATTGTAGCTTCAGACTATAAAACTACAATGTCTAGTATGTACAGAATAAACATGAAAACGGTATATGACATTAGCAGAAACTTGGGAGGAAACCAGTGACTGTTTCCCTTTGAAAGTGTATATTGGGGTTTTGGAACTACTACTGTATCACAGAGGCACAGAGAGAGCTTGAGAATTATCGAAGCATACCATTGGTATCTTGATGACGGGTGGATATAAAAAGGATTAAGTTATGAAAATGTGGAATTTGCGTGAATCAGTAAGCAACAGTTTGTTTATACGGTAGGGCTGCAGCCCTGTGCCTCCACAGGTACCGCCCGTCTTATCAGAAACCAAGATCCTGTTTATTTCCATCATGCTAGCGATGTGTGAGTTATATCAGAATATAAAAGTAGGGAATGTTTATTACAGCCCAGTAAGTGAGACAACAGAGGCTTAGCAGACACAAAATCTCGGACACATCGAAAATCATTCTTCAGTTCCATTACTGTGTTAGTACTGCATTGGTAATCCTGGGTACATTCAACCTTTCCATATCACAATGAGCCTTTACTGCTTCCACTGGAAAGCCATTCCAGGTAACTACTACCCTTCCCATATAACATTGAGCCTTTACTGCTTCCACTGGATGGCTATTCCATGTATCTACTACCCTTTCTATACGACAGTTTGATACCTGGAACAGCCTTCCAGTGGGAGCAGTAAAGGCTAACAGTGATATAGAACGGGTAGTAGATACCTGGAATAGCCTTCCAGTGTTATAGATAGGGTAGTAGATACCTGTAACAGCCTTCCAGTGGCAGCAGTAAAGGCTCATTGTGATATACAAACGGGGAGTAGATACATGGAATAGCCTTCCAGTGGGAGCAGTAACAGTGATATAGAAAGGGTAGTAGATACCTGGAGTAGCTTTCCAGTGGGAACAGTGATATAGAAAGGGTAAGTAGATACCTGGAAGGGCCTTTCTGTGGAAGCAGTAAAGGCTCATTGTGATATACAAAGGGTAGTAGATACCTGAAATAGCCTTCCAGTGGGAGCAGTAATCCAGTGGGATATAGAAAGGGTAGTAGATACCTGGAATAGCCTTCAAGTGGGAGCAGTAACAGTGATATAGAAAGGGTAGTAGATACCAGGAATAGCCTCCCAGTGGGAGAAGTAACATTGATATAGAAATGGTAGTAGATACCAGGAATAGCCTTCCAGTGGGAGCAGTAACAGTGATATAGAAATGGTAGTAGATACCTGGAATGGCCTTTCTGTGGAAGCAGTAACAGTGATATAGAAAGGGTAGTAGATACCAGGAATAGCCTTCCAGTGGGAGCAGTAACAGTGATGTAGAAAGGGTAGTAGATACCAGGAATAGCCTACCAGTGGGAGCAGTAACAGTGATATAGAAAGGGTAGTAGATACCAGGAATAGCCTTCCAGTGGGAGCAGTAACAGTGATGTAGAAAGGGTAGTAGATACCTGGAATAGCCTTCCAGTGGGAGCAGTAACAGTGATGTAGAAAGGGTAGTAGATACCAGGAATAGCCTACCAGTGGGAGCAGTAACAGTGATATAGAAAGGGTAGTAGATACCAGGAATAGCCTTCCAGTGGGAGCAGTAACAGTGATATAGAAAGGGTAGTAGATACCAGGAATAGCCTTCCAGTGGGAGCAGTAACAGTGATGTAGATACCTGGAATGGCCTTTCTGTGGAAGCAGTAAAGGCTCATTGTGATATACAAAGGGTAGTAGATACATGGAATGGCCTTCCAGTGGCAGCAGTAAAGGTTACTGACCTTTCTATATCACAATGAGCATTTATTGTTTCCACTTGAAGGTGAATATTCTATTTTTTGTAACTAGCCTTCCATCTGACATGTTTGTTTATTTACAATGTGTCTGCAGCTGTTACGGTTAGTTTTTCCATTAACTGTTTCAGGATATTTGCCATCTTTACAGATCCAGAGTAGAATAACAGAATTGTGGTATTTAACGCCCCAAGCGACCTTGAAATTTCATGCTTGGGTTTGTAACGGCCACATTACTGCAAAACAAGTACACGTGTCTGTTATGGTAAAAACTTGACTGTAATGCAGGACTTAATCTATTTTGCAGATTTCCACTCTATATTTCTAAAATAACAAACACACACACACGCAACATGGGGTTGTCAAACCCTGAGTTTCAAGTGGCTTTTTTTAACATTTATATTTTTAAAAATTCTTTATTTTTGCATTGCGGGTAATTACAGCCAAGTGTGCTACGCCACGACAGCGTCAGCAGACAAATCATCATCATACATAGTGTTACATTTGCGTGGCATGGAAATACTTTGCACTATATATTTTTGACAAAAAAAAAAAAAACGAACACGTTAAAGTAGATTAGACATAAGCGTTCCCTGTGTAATACGAACTGGTTATACACGCAGTTACGTTGGTATGAGGATTCTCTGAGCACTAATTCTGTCTAGCCTACACTTCGCTATGGGTTACATTTGAGCATTAATTCTGAAGGCTAAACAGGCGCTATCTAACATTTATCTCAGATACAAGATATTTAAAAAGAAATAACCTTGGTGAGACACAAAAGTAGTAGGAGTAACATGAGTAAACTTAGTAAACTTAGGAGACATGCTAGGTAACTTCGTTTAAGGGTAAACACGTTTGGCTAGGTTATGAACCATTGGGGGTTAATTTGAGCTAAAGGGACTTGCAGTCATATGCTGATGGTAATAGGAGAGCTGAATCGGCGTGGTGTGAGTAGTAGTTGTTAACCTCTCATTAAATAGCTATCATGCTAGTTAGGGGTGTTCCAAAACATAGGAAAAGGCGCTGCGTTGGCCCCTTCTGGTCTGCACCTCCCTGACAGCATTAGAGACCTATGCATACTACTGCCATGTATGTATCATTCTTGGGAAAACAAAATATAACAGTATGATTGGTTATACGTTGAGACATGAGTAGAGACGGCAGACATGAGAGTGTTAATAGAATAGGTTAAATTAGGTAGCACTGTGTACTATAATAGATCAATCAGTATGATGGGGAGCATAAGCATATAGCAGGCATGCGTACAAATGCTACTGATGATTGTAGATTTGAGGCGTTCTAATCAGAGGAAATAAAAAAAAAAAGAAAAGTGTATGCAATCTAAGTTATAACACGTTAGCAAGGTAAAGCTGGCTGAAACCTTGGTTGCCCTTGGTTTAGTATGAGTCTACACAATACATTTAGCCAATGCCACTTAGAGTCCAGGTCTGATTAGGTAGCATGGTATCGGGTTCTGCCTCCCCTCCTCGCTCTTTATGTGTGCGGCGTCGAACTTGGAAAGGTGGTGACCTCCATGGGCCGACGTTCTTGGGTTGCAGCATAGTGGCTAGCTTTTCAGAGGTGTTGCATCTTGACATACTGCTGGGGCCTTGGGATCGTCTGTTTTTTTTTTCCCACCGCTTGTGTAGGTGTTCGTGCCCGGGTTGGCGCGGTCTGCTTCACGCCTGCGCGTTTGTCCGTGTTTGCTCCGTCGGACGCCCGCCTGAAATATCTGCTGTGGGACATCGTAGTAGCTTCGGCAGGTGGTCGGGTGGATCCACGAGGCTACAGTCCGGGCCACTTGATGGTGGGGCATACCCAGACTGCTCATCATTTCGTAGAAGGCCGAGCAGAGTCGGTCGAGGGCCTCTAGGGAGTTAGGCTTCTGACTGCTGTCGGGCGGCCATCTTGGACGCGCTCCGACTGCCCCTCGCTTCTTCCGTTTATTTAGTTCAGCTTGCTTGCTGTCAGCGTTCGTCCTCTTGTCTTGCGGGGACCCGGATGACCCCCACCGGTCCGGGGGGGGGGGGGTGGTTAGGAGGTTAGCTGTGGTTGCTGGTGTATGCGGTGTCGGAGAGAGCGGCCGCCTCTCTCCGGCTCCCGCTCCTGCAGGCCTCAGATTGCTTGTTGCTCAATATGCCCCGACAGGCTTCCAAAGACCTCAGTGCGACCTCAGTGCGCCCCCCAACATGGGTAGCACACCCTGGGGTGTCGTTGGGCTGTATAAACGCTGCTAGTGCCCTCTGTTTCTCTCGCCCGCCAGGAGCTCTTACCCCGTGCGTCCGTTCGGCATGGCGGTCAGACTCCGCCCCCCTTAACATTTATATTTTAATAAAAATAATAAAAAATTTAATAAAATACGTTTTAAAGCTTTCCTATAATCATGCCACTTAGAGTCCAGGTCTGATTAGGTAGCATGGTATCGGGTTCTGCCTCCCCTCCTCGCTCTTTATGTGTGCGGCGTCGAACTTGGAAAGGTGGTGACCTCCATGGGCCGACGTTCTTGGGTTGCAGCATAGTGGCTAGCTTTTCAGAGGTGTTGCATCTTGACATACTGCTGGGGCCTTGGGATCGTCTGTTTTTTTTTTCCCACCGCTTGTGTAGGTGTTCGTGCCCGGGTTGGCGCGGTCTGCTTCACGCCTGCGCGTTTGTCCGTGTTTGCTCCGTCGGACGCCCGCCTGAAATATCTGCTGTGGGACATCGTAGTAGCTTCGGCAGGTGGTCGGGCGGATCCACGAGGCTACAGTCCGGGCCACTTGATGGTGGGGCATACCCAGACTGCTCATCATTTCGTAGAAGGCCGAGCAGAGTCGGTCGAGGGCCTCTAGGGAGTTAGGCTTCTGACTGCTGTCGGGCGGCCATCTTGGACGCGCTCCGACTGCCCCTCGCTTCTTCCGTTTATTTAGTTCAGCTTGCTTGCTGTCAGCGTTCGTCCTCTTGTCTTGCGGGGACCCGGATGACCCCCACCGGTCCGGGGGGGGGGGGTGGTTAGGAGGTTAGCTGTGGTTGCTGGTGTATGCGGTGTCGGAGAGAGCGGCCGCCTCTCTCCGGCTCCCGCTCCTGCAGGCCTCAGATTGCTTGTTGCTCAATATGCCCCGACAGGCTTCCAAAGACCTCAGTGCGACCTCAGTGCGCCCCCCAACATGGGTAGCACACCCTGGGGTGTCGTTGGGCTGTATAAACGCTGCTAGTGCCCTCTGTTTCTCTCGCCCGCCAGGAGCTCTTACCCCGTGCGTCCGTTCGGCATGGCGGTCAGACTCCGCCCCCCTTAACATTTATATTTTAATAAAAATAATAAAAAATTTAATAAAATACGTTTTAAAGCTTTCCTATAATCAACATAAGACTTCTTTGTAGTTGTAATATTTTTGGTTACAGCAGTCTTTGATGGGACAGTTAATACCTTCGTATAAAACCGCTCTAAATGGGGAAACAACCAGAAACTGACAGAATAACTTTTTAGGAAGTTGGAGCATGAAATGCTTGCGAAGATGTAGTTGCTTTTTGCCCTTTTTGATATAATAACTGGATAGAATCATCGGTGACACAGAGAGGCTGCCAACCGCTTCTTGCAGCTGGTGACGGTATGTGTGCGCATGGAGGCAGAAGGTTGTACAGGGACTTATCTCCCTCCCTCCCCCCCCCCCCCCTCCCCTATTTTTTTTTTTAAATGAAAGGGACACTGCAGGGCCAGAAATATGCACCATTTAGGGGGCTTGCACCTCCTTACCCCCATAACAAGGTAATAAGATTTGCCTTATTTCCAGCACCGCATGGGTCTACCGATGCGCCTCTCCTAGGCGGACATCAGAATTTATGATTTACCATAGGGAAAGTATTGGATTGGCTGAGATCATCAAGAAGGAGGAGCCAGGCACCAGCTTGACCAATCCCCATCTACTCAGATGCATTAAATCAATGCATCTCTACGGGGAAAGTTCAGCATCTCCATTTGGTTTTGTTGTTCCAGCACATCCCACTGATGCTTAATTAAATTGAGATCTGGGGAATGTGACAGCAAAGGCAAAACCTTAAATGGTCATGTTCCTCAAACCATTCCTGAACAATATTTGCAGGGTGCATTATCCTGCGTAAAGAGGCCACTGTTATCATGGAACACTATTACCATGAAGGGGTGTATGAGGACTGCAACAATCTCTAGGTAGGTGATACGTGTCAAAGTAACATCCACATGACTGCCAGGACCCAAAATAGGGCCCAGAGTATCACACTGCTTCTACCGGTCTGCCTTCTTCTCATCCTGCTGCCATCTCTTCCCCAGGTAAACAATGCACACGCACCCAGGCATGCATTTATTCTTTATAAAAAAATAAAAATAAATACATTTTACAAAAAATTGGTTTACCTTACCAGTCAACCTACTTCCATTGCTCCATGGACCAGTTCTGACGCTCACGTCCAAATTGAAGGCACTTTCGGTGGTGGACAGAGGTAGTCATGGGCATTCTGACCGGTCTGCGGCTGCGCAGCCCCATATGCAGCAAACTGCGATGCACGGAGTGTTCTGACCCCTTTCTATCATGGCCTGTATTAAGCTTTTCAGCAATATGAGATATAGTAATTCTGTGACCAGATGGGCCATCCTTCATTCCCCATGTGTATCAATGAGCCTTGGGTGCCATGACACAGTTTGTCCTCCTTGGGTCACTTTTGGTAGTTACTAAGCACTTCATACTGGGAACATCCCTCAAGACTTGCCGTTTTGGTGAGGGTCTGACCCAGTCGTCCAGCCATCACTATTTGACCCTTGTCAAAGTCACTCCGATCTTTTCACTTGCCAATTATTCCCACTTCCAACACATGAAGTTCAAGAACTGACTGTTCACTTGCTGTCTAATATAACCTGTTCTCTTGTCAGGTGCCATTGTAATGATATAATCAATGTTATTCACTTCCCCTGCCTTTGGTTTAATAGTATGGCTGATCAATGTATATGGCTGAAGGATCCTGTAATATACTAAAAAGGTAGGGATGGGTATCTCTAGCTAATTTATTGGGATACCAAAACCACTAAATGTTAAGAGAAACACCACGGTTATAAATTAATATATGAAGTTCTAAATGTTTGAGGTTTTCCTTACGAAAATAAATACAAACACGCACACACTTTACTTGTGGGTTTTAAAACCCAGAATAATTAAAATAAAAAAAACGACAATGGCCATGGTGATTTTTCAAAAATTACTTTATTAATTTTGTATCCAAAAATAAAAAGCATATTTGTATAAAAAACATTTTTCAAAATTACAAAATTGTGCAAAAGTAGCCAACCTCGCGTTCATGTCAGTTGCCCCATCTGTCATTTAGGAATAGTGGCATTTTGTACATCTGAAAGGGGTATGGAATGGAGCACAATGTCTGCAATTTAATTGGCTAACAGGCACAGCAAAGGGTTTCAAATTGTATTTAAGGTTTCCTCCTATTAAATAAAGAAAAAAAAAACTTTTTAGCATATAAAGTGAATTAAACATGGCACTCTTAATAACCAGATCACTTGTCATTTTTTTTAGGATTTTTTTTCTACTGAAATCTTTTAATAAAAAAAAATTAAATAAAAAAAGCAATGTTTTAAAAACGATTCTTTATGGTCCCTTTAATGGTCTATTTAGGCTGCAAGGAGGAATAGGAGATTAAAGCTTTATAATCGTCCTCAAGTCTCCAATTATGCCTTGCATTTTCTTGCACCGATATAGTTAACCTCTTGATAAACTAAAGAATTTATTTTTAAACAGTTCGTTGTTAGCTGGGAAAAGAACGTCGCCATTTGGGCCAAAACTATTGGCTGGGAGGAAAAAAAAAATGTAAAAATAAAAAATCTGGAACTCCATTTGTTTTTTTTCCCCAAACAGAAGCTATTTTAGACTTTCAGATTTATTTTAATGGAACACTCCAAACCCTTAAAACACCTCTGCTTGCGAACGTGCTTAAGGGGCTAAACCAGTGTCTGCCCATTTATAGAATAAAAACATTTAAAAAAAAGGTTTTACAAAGTTCCCAGCTGTCAGTCAGCCAATAGGGGGCTTTTGCCGATTGTTTTGTCTCCCTGTTAGATAATATATGGTAGTTAAAAAGGGAGACGAGGAAACCAGTATAACATCACATCACTCCGGAGTTATAAATAAAATGCATTTCATTGCAAAAGCTGAAGGTTTTTGCCACAATTTACTATTTACGGAACAGACTTGAAAGGGCTAAGAATTAAAAGCCAGCACCTCTGAATAACCCAGTAAAGCATATTGCCAGCGAATTACTATTAGCAAAGAATATTGTGATGTTAAATGAGAAAAAGCAACATTCACTTAATAGGTTCCTTTAAAGCCGCATTGTTCCCAAATTAGCCCCTAGTGGGAGGGCTCAGAATGACATCAGAGGATGGGAGGGCAACACAGCATCACCATCATACCTAGACCTCTACCGGGAGGAAATCTCGGTATACAGCGAGTCCAGTGGTACAAGATAGAGAGAATCTCAGACACCCACTCCGAGGGGATAAGGAGAACCTATTTTTAATGGAAGCGGTAAAAGAGCTTTGCTCCCATGTATTCTACAAGTGTCATACCCAAGAGTGAGGGGCATGTTACATCATATTGCAGTGCCGCTCGATACATTAAAATGGAAACCTTGGCTTTAGAAATTTAAATCCTGACCAATTTCAAGGGTTGGTATATTGTCCCTGCAGACAAATGAATGCTACGGCTAATAAATTCAACATCTTATCCAACTATATCCATTTGCACCGGAATGACCTAGAACTGGATTTGTCAGTGCAATAAAAATATATTATATTAAACACACACACACACACACACACACCTATAATCAACTGCTTTCGATGAGGCTAGATTTTTTTGTCGCAAAATTTTCTGAAAAAAAAAAAACCACACGTTATAGAATTTAGAAGAAAACTACTACTTCTATAATGATTTTCAATGCTGTCAATTACTACAGGGAGTGCAGAATTATTAGGCAAATGAGTATTTTGACCACATCATCCTCTTTATGCATGTTGTCTTACTCCAAGCTGTATAGGCTCGAAAGCCTACTACCAATTAAGCATATTAGGTGATGTGCATCTCTGTAATGAGAAGGGGTGTGGTCTAATGACATCAACACCCTATATCAGGTGTGCATAATTATGCACAGTAATAGTCACCTGCACACACAGATATCCCCCTAAAATAGCTATAACTAAAAACAAACTAAAAACTACTTCCAAAAATATTCAGCTTTGATATTAATGAGTTTTTTGGGTTCATTGAGAACATGGTTGTTGTTCAATAATAAAATTAATCCCCAAAAATGCAACTTGCCTAATAATTCTGCACTCCCTGTAAGAATGTTTTTGTAAAAGTGATCCAAAATCTGGATTTAGGGATTTTAAAAAAAAAAAAAAAAAAAGAAAAGAAAAAAAACAGATCAAGAACTCCAAACTTAGATTTATGAAGCTTGTGTTTTCCTCCCAACCTCAATGCATAGAGTTAGTGGTACTTCATATGGGGATTCCTTGCACATTAAAGCAGCTCCGTCAAAATTTCAAACCCCTTACCCATTTATACCCCCCCTAGCCCCACAAGATTTATTGGTCCCAGTACTGGAGCTACTTATCTCAGGGTTACCAAGATGGCGGCAATTGGCACTTCCAGCCTCTGCCCTTCCTCGGACATGTGCAAGTGTTAACAGAAAATTGACACCACAATGCAAGGAGGTGGTGACTAAGCTTGACGGCCAATGACCAAGTTGACAAAAACCATGGCACTTGATTAAATCTCCACCCACTGTCAACCTGAAGGTTATACATGAGAAAAAGTGGACTCTAATTTTCCTTACGTAGAACATTAAATAAAAACAATCAAAAAGGGCTGCCCAGGGAGGGATCATGGGACATGCCAGGAGAAGAAAAAAAAAGTGACAGAGGCACTTTAATGGTGTAAACGGTCAATCTTTCTCATACAGCTTACCACTTTTACACTGCAACAAAATTAGACAGTCTTACACCACCATGGGTTGTTTTTGCATAATATACTAAACTCACAATCTCAGCTCCAAGAGTATCCTAGTGTATATATATCTGGCCCACTGATCTTTTTTTTTTTCTCCATTTACCACCATATTATTTATAGGAACATTCTGCACACCCTAACCAGCACATCTTATAACACCCACCCCCCCCAACATTGTAAGGGGACAAACCGTTTTTGAATGGTTTAACGTCTTACCTGGCGCCCGCTGGGCACTGCTCCCGACCTCCATTACCAACGCTGGAGAGCCTGCTGTTCCTAAACAGGATCTTCTGTTAGTTCTCCAAAGCAAAGCCAGTGCAAGGCATAGCTCATTGGCTGAGAGAGAGTCTCGGTCAATGAGCTAATGGATGTTTCTGTTTAGGAACTTCCAGTTCTCCGACAGTAGTAGTAGAGGCAGGGTGCCACACCCAGTGCCTCCTTACAATATGGGGCGAGAGCTGTAGTGGTCATGGTACGAGGGGTTCCTTTAAATGGATGTGAAAGAAATCAATCAGCGTTTAAGTGATCACACACTCATTTTGACTATATCCAACAAATAACAATTTAACATTTTAATTCTTGAGTTGCACGGATCAGGTTTTTTCTTTAACGCGTGTTTTGTCCTTACACAGCCACAGGTAACAGAGTCTCAGTCTGCTCAAGTTTTAGAAGTTCAAGCTGACCAATCACACGGTTAACTCGTTCTACCAAGGCATTTTCAAATGGAGACAATATATAGTCTTCAATTAGCATATCATCCGTAATTTCTTTTTTCTTCGGCTGCCGGTAGTGACAAAGCTGTGCAATTTCCCTGGGTACACGATATTCCTGACCACTAAAATCCAAAGGAGTGTGCACGGAGGTCCTGACTACATCCCTGGGGTTAAGTATCAACTTTGTTGGGTTAACTTCCGAAGGGTCGTTTGGCTCGCGGTGGTCGTGTCTTATTATGTTGACGCCTGGCACGGACTTCCATTCCTCCGGATCAGGCTTGCTTTGATTTACAAACGATATCGGAAAAACATGATTTTCAAATATAAAAACACTGGCGTCTGGGTTCGAATGTTGAAGATAATCGACCAGTTCATTCCAATTTTTATGCCTCGCGGGTAAAATAAGTTCGTCAATGTCATTAAGAGCAATATATTTGCTTCTGTACATATTGCGATAGATACAGTCATTTAAAGCAGCAGTTTGTCCGTAATAATGGAGATCTCCTGGGTGTTCTGGGTAATGCCACCCGGAAGAAACATTTATATAGGTCGTGATTGGCCATGGAATTAATTCCAAGAAGTTTTGTTTAATGTAATAAGTGAGGAGTTGCTTTAGAATTGCGCTCGAGTCCGTGTGATAAAGGATTACCTTTTGTACCCCTAACATCCGATACATTTCCATCGACTGGATGAACTGTAAGACGTTATTGTAAGAACCAAACAGAGCAGAAATGCACAAAAGAAAATCATATTCAAACCGTGAAGGTGGGTTATGCGTCTGTTCAATGTTATGGACTTTAAAAACAATGTTCGATGGATAGTTAGCTGCATGTAAATGGATATACTGGGGAATTCGGGAGTCTTTTAAATTGCATAGCAAGTCCATTGTTCCATAGGGGAACTGAAAGTGGTCGCTATGGATTTCAATCTCTGCTGGGACCGTCTCATTGGTTCCATGAAAACAAAAGTCGCAAAACAAAGGTTCTTGCTCGTATCGGTATGTAATTCCAATAACCCGGATGAGGCTTCTGCTCCGGAGATCCAAATAGGCACTGATTACATAGGTCCGGCTATTTTTGAGATGGACGATAGTATCGCCCGTCCAGTTACTACTACATAGAGTCTTTAACTCCTTCGATCTGAGAAGAGGGGACATGAAAGAACCCCCTGGCAAATAGGTCTTCTCTACAACCACGATGTAGACCACGTAAAGAAACGTGATCATGGAAAAAATTAGCGAAAAGAGCTTGCAAACATTTTTGACTGATGTACATGTCTTCATTACGGATTCCACTCACAAGATTAAGGAAGGAAATCTTGCCGTCACTCAGTCTGAAATACATAAAGAGAAATAAAAACGAATTAAAAAAAAAAAAAAAAAAAAAGGCTCATTAAGAAAACGATGGTGATTTAGTTTTATTTATGCACAATTTATAGAACTACATTAACCTATGTACAAAAATTCTCATTAGATAAATCTGCTTAGAGCAATCCTACATTAACATGTGACATGGAGAGTCAGGCTTGTAGTGGCTAGCAACTTTTAAAGCCTGGCTATGGCTGCAGGGCTTGACATATTAATATGTTCTGTTTTTATTTAACATATTAGGACACAATTTAAGATTAGAACAGATTTTCGGTGTGGAACTGGCAGAAATCTTAAGCTATTTTTCCATAAACATAGGTTTATTTAATATACTAAATTGTGAAGAACCGACCATGGAAATTGGAAGTTTACGTCAATAGAGTTGATTTGGATTCTCAAATCTTCACTCTTTTCCCAAGCTCACCTATGTTATACTTCGATATGCAACTCCGTAGTCAACTGTGCTCAGTTTCTGGTTTCTTGGGTTAAATTTCACAAAGTGTTATTGGTAAGTAATTCATAGTAAATTTCAGGTTTTAACTCAGAATAACCAAATTTACAACAGTCATTTTCTTTTCTCCAATTCAGCCATTTTTGGTCTAAAATCTGAAATGGAAATATATTTTGAAGTACAGAGAAACTATACTTCAAAAGTGTAACATGTAAATCTACGAAAAGTTAATTTGTTTAAACAAAGTGAAAAATTGTACAATCAGTGAGCGGATGGCATTATTATATGTGAACATATAAATATAAAATAGCAGCGACCTAAATAAAAAATAAAAATAAAGTGTCAAGACTCTAAAAGACCACCATCACTAAAACACACATAAATAAGGTGCGCTGTGCCTTTAAAATGTAAATATGCAAGTACTATATAAAAAGAGTACACACATAAACATTGAGATTGCACTTGAAAATAAAATCCCCATCAGCACATATAGGAAAAGGGGAAAAAAGCAGACGTATAAAACCTTTAGCAACAATTAAAACATATAATAAGGAAAAATAAAAAAGGTCACTCACAAACATCCGACAAAGTTCTATAAAGTTTAGGCTTAACGGAGAAGCACGCAGAAGCTGTTCCCAGACGGTAGCGATGAGGTGTATATATTGGAATCTACTGAAACTCCATGCAGGGGACGAAGTGAACACTTTTATTTCAGTAGCTCATAAGGATGAACAAAAAAACGGACTGTCCCACAAATCTACGCCCTGGATTAACAGAGAATGCCGTAGAACAAAAAGGTATGTTTATGTTTCTATTTGCTTATCTGGTTACAGACTTGCCAAATGTTTTGTATATTCTACTTATGCAAATTTTCAATGTATTAGTGAATGTGCTCGTCTTATTCTAATACTCAGTTATCCTGCCGGAATTAATTGTTATTTAAAGGGCCACTATAGTGCCAGGAAAACAAACTTGTTTTCCTGGCACTATAGTGTTAATATGGCCCCCCCTCCTGCTTGGGCTCTAGGGGGGAGGAAGGGGTTAAACACTTACCTTTCTCCAGCGCCGGGCTCCCTCTGCGCTGGGGATTCTCCTCCCTCTTCCGACGTCATCCGCATGCGCGGCAAGAGCCGCGCGCACATTCAATCAGTCCATGGGAAAGCAATTCTCAATGCTTTTCTATGGACGCTGGCGTCTTCTCACTGTGAAAATCACAGTGAGAAGCACGGAAGCGCCTCTAGCAGCTGTCAATGAGAAAGCCACTAGAGGCTGGATTAACCCTAATGTAAACATAGCAGTTTCTCTGAAACTGCTATGTTTACAGCTTCAGAGTTAACCCTAGATGGACCTGGCACCCAGACCACTTCATTGAGCTGAAGTGGTCTGGGTGCCTATAGTGGTCGCGTAAGTATTCTGCTTGGGCTGAATAATGTACGTTTGACTGTGTTGCTTAGCAGCAGTCATATGGGCAGATCTCTGAAGCTGTAAAAATGGGACAAGTCAATCGGTGATCCGATGAAGCCGCCTTATCGGCGAAATGCGTCATCACATTTGGACATCACAACCCCGCCCAACCAGAAGCGGCGTTGTGAGTGTATGGTGCTCTGCCAGTTGGAGTGTACCTTTTTGTTTATTATGCTCTCCGTCAAGACAGGGCTTATATTTGAGGGACAGTCAGTTTGTACTCGTTATATGCTGCTGAAATAAAAGTCTGTGGGCTATGCTTTCAGTTGGTCTACTCTGGTCTTAAATGTGAAATTTATTTTGAATGCTCACTTTATTGAATAACCCTGTAAAGTTTTGCAAAGGTTCCCTATATCCTGTGGGATGAGAGTGATTTTTTTTTTTATAGCTGCCTCTTCTGGTAGATATCAGATGTTCCTTAAATGCTTTCAGTTTGAGCATTTACGGATCTTTCTAAATGGCATCCCACGCGTTGGGGCCTGGCCAACATACCTAAGTGCAATAAGTGCCCCTTTACGGTGCTGTTTGGATACGCCGAGTCTGCAGTGGGAGAATAAATTTATTTATTTTTAAAAATCGACTGGAGTGCGGTTAAGTTTGAGTTCACAAATAAATGCTTATCTTACATCTCTGTCAGCTGCCTTTAATCTCATTTTGCTTTTGAAATGTTCTTTCAAAATGCATGGAACAATTTCACAGAAGTATGTATCTGCATTGAAACCACGGTATTGATAAAGCATTATGAAGAAATGAAAAGAAAAGGCTTGCCAAGTTTCTACTTTGCAAATTCTCTTCTTTGTTGATGCTGCCTCAGAAGCTACATGGAAGCGGTGGAACATCCGCACAAAGTATGCGTCACGTTGGCAGTGGGGTGCAGCGCTTTGAGGAAAAGCCATTAGATAAGAGCAGTAGTGCCGTAACTACTAGTCTCATCAGCCTCACCCTAATGCACTATAAACACCCGCGTCTTGCTGCACGGTTTCTGCACAGTGTCACAGACGCACTGACTTGCAAACACAGACATATTGGGTTAGAACGGAATTTAAAGTCACAGGGCAGATACCAACTAGCTAGAACGCTTTCATTTTAATAGCTATTGATCTCAGATGACTTTCTTTGTCTTTATTTTACAAAATAAGCCGTTTCGAGGAAGTGCTGTAACCCAGCGCCCTGTTTTCTGACTGTATAAAGTCTTTCCTGCAGCTATTGTGGTCAGAGCGAGTCCTCCCTGCCAGATACCACATGTCAATTCATTACCCCAATTCTCATCTTCATCACGACTATATGAAGTAGTTGGTAACAATCCATGTTCCAAAACATTTACAAACAATAGCTCAGATATGGGAGGGGGGGATGTTTAACAATGTGTGACACAGGATGTGTAGCACAATGCACTGTAAAGAGGAAGCGAGTTCACAGTGTGCAGGGGGTGGGGGGAGATAAAGGTAGAGACCTATTCGATACAAAAATACAAATTATATCGGAGATACAAAATGAATGTTATGTGAGAGAATCGCACTTTACAGGGGGCTATCAAACCTGGAAAAAGCTTTCACCATTATAAAAGATGGATTGACATTGATTCAATCCTTTCCTACGGGAAAATGTGAATGTGCGCAAAGCTCTCGCTAAGCATGCGCATCAGGCCCACAATGGTTCTCTGGGAGGAGACATTACAGAAACAGACAGACAAAGTGTTTATAGTACACACACTTCTTCGTCATCTTTCTTTACATACTGTGGGCAAACACTTTTGCGAGTGCTACAAACTCCATAAAAACCTACGTGGATTCCATGATGTTGCGGGCGTAGGAGCGCAGAGGGACCTTTGTGTTGGAAAAAAGCAAGAAAAAAAAAGAAAAAAAATTGTATTTTGATGGCACACAAGGAGTGGGCCCTCTGTAACTAGGGACAGAGACACTAAAGCATTTGTATTCTTAACACTTCAGTGTTCTTTTAAAACCATTCTCTCATCCTTCTGACTGAGCTGGGCTGTACCTACAGAGGAATTCAAACCCACTAACACAACTAAGGAGGAAAAATCCTCTGCACTCAAACATGAAAAAACAAACAACACAAAGACTTTTTTTGGCTTTCATGTTATTTGTTTAGTCTATTTTTTCACATTACCTGCTTCAATGGCAGATACAGTTAAGTCTTGGTTTATTTTATTAATTTAGTGAATAAATCACTAGGTTACAGCAGCGAGCTGTAGGGGGGGGGATAATGTCTGTCCAGTATGAATTGGTGTACAGAGCCAAAAAGGCACAGAAACTGGAAATGAGAGGTCATTTAAAAAAAAAAAAAAAATAACTTAAAAATGAAACACAAAACCAACCACAACAACGCGGCTAAAATCATTGAACAATTTTGGAATTTTTTTTCAGGAACTGAAAGCGTGCAGGGTATCACATGGCCTGTTGGTGAAGTAAAAGAAATGAAAATATCACCGTGGGAAAGACATTACAGAAAAACGTGACTAAAATGTATAGTACGTACACTTATGCTGCATTTCCCCTCACATACTGTGTGCGCCCAATTTGTAATTTTTTTTGGGTGATAGGGGAGCGAGTGGTACAAATTCCATAGAAACCACATGTTCGTCCTACAAGTTATGGTGCAAGGTCCACTGTCTCCCCACACACCGTGTATTATAACTGCAGCTATAAGGTTATGGTGTAAGGAGGTCCACTGTCTCCCCACACACCGTGTATTATAACTGCAGCTATAAGGTTATGGTGTAAGGAGGTCCCCTGTCTCCCTGCACACAGTGTATTATAACTGCAGCTATAAGGTTATGGTGTAAGGAGGTCCCTTGTCTCCCTGCACACAATGTATTATAACTGCAGCTATAAGGTTATGGTGTAAGCAGGTCCCCTGTCTCCCCGCACACAGTGTATTATAACTGCAGCTATAAGGTTATGGTGTAAGGAGGTCCCCTGTCTCCCCACACACAGTGTATTATAACTGCAGCTATAAGGTTATGGTGTAAGGAGGTCCCCTGTCTCCCCGCACACAGTGTATTATAACTGCAGCTATAAGGTTATGGTGTAAGGAGGTCCCCTGTCTCCCCACACACAGTGTATTATAACTGCAGCTATAAGGTTATGGTGTAAGGAGGTCCCCTGTCTCCCCACACACAGTGTATTATAACTGCAGCTATAAGGTTATGGTGTAAGGAGGTCCCCTGTCTCCCCGCACACAGTGTATTATAACTGCAGCTATAAGGTTATGGTGTAAGGAGGTCCCCTGTCTCCCCGCACACAGTGTATTATAACTGCAGCTATAAGGTTATGGTGTAAGGAGGTCCCCTGTCTGCCCGCACACAGTGTATTATAACTGCAGCTATAAGGTTATGGTGTAAGGAGGTCCCCTGTCTCCCCGCACACAGTGTATTATAACTGCAGCTATAAGGTTATGGTGTAAGGAGGTCCCCTGTCTCCCCGCACACAGTGTATTATAACTGCAGCTATAAGGTTATGGTGTAAGGAGGTTCCCTGTCTCCCCGCACACAGTGTATTATAACGGCAGCCATAAGGTTATGGTGTAAGGAGGTCCCCTGTCTCCCCGCACACAGTGTATTATAACGGCAGCCATAAGGTTATGGTGTAAGGAGGTTCCCTGTCTCCCCGCACACAGTGTATTAGAACGGCAGCCATAAGGTTATGGTGTAAGGAGGTTCCCTGTCTCCCCGCACACAGTGTATTATAACGGCAGCCATAAGGTTATGGTGTAAGGAGGTCCCCTGTCTCCCCGCACACAGTGTATTATAACTGCAGCTGTAAGGTTATGGTGTAAGGAGGTTCCCTGTCTCCCTACACACCGTGTATTATGACTGCAGCTATAAGGTTATGGTGTAAGGAGGTCCCTTGTCTCCCTGCACACAGTGTATTATAACTGCAGCTATAAGGTTATGGTGTAAGGTCCCCTGTCTCCCCGCACACAGTGTATTATAGCTGCAGCTATAAGGTTATGGTGTAAGGAGGTCCCCTGCTTCCCCGCACACAGTGTATTATAACTGCAGCTATAAGGTTATGGTGTAAGGAGGTCCCCTGTCTCCCCGCACACAGTGTATTATAACTGCAGCTATAAGGTTATGGTGTAAGGAGGTCCCCTGTCTCCCCGCACACAGTGTATTATAACTGCAGCTATAAGGTTATGGTGTAAGGAGGTCCCCTGTCTGCCCGCACACAGTGTATTATAACTGCAGCTATAAGGTTATGGTGTAAGGAGGTCCCCTGTCTCCCCGCACACAGTGTATTATAACTGCAGCTATAAGGTTATGGTGTAAGGAGGTCCCCTGTCTCCCCGCACACAGTGTATTATAACTGCAGCTATAAGGTTATGGTGTAAGGAGGTCCCCTGTCTCCCCGCACACAGTGTATTATAACTGCAGCTATAAGGTTATGGTGTAAGGAGGTCCCCTGTCTCCCCGCACACAATGTATTATAACTGCAGCTATAAGGAGGTCCCCTGTCTCCCCGCACACAGTGTATTATAACTGCAGCTATAAGGTTATGGTGTAAGGAGGTCCCCTGTCTCCCCGCACACAATGTATTATAACTGCAGCTATAAGGTTATGGTGTAAGAAGGTCCCCTGCTTCCCCGCACACAGTGTATTATAACTGCAGCTATAAGGTTATGGTGTAAGGAGGTCCCCTGTCTCCCTGCACACAGTGTATTATAACTGCAGCTATAAGGTTATGGTGTAAGGAGGTCCCCTGTCTCCCCTCACACAGTGTGTTATAACTGCAGCTATAAGGTTATGGTGTAAGGAGGTCCCCTGTCTCCCCACACACAGTGTATTATAACTGCAGCTGTAAGGTTATGGTGTAAGGAGGTCCCCTGTCTCCTCGCACACAATATATTATAACTGCAGCTATAAGGTTATGGTGTAAGGAGGTCCCCTGTCTCCCCGCACACAGTGTATTATAACCGCAGCTTTCAGGGTCATCCTGCTGTGTGTGAAGACATCAAACTCTAGGACAGGGCTTGACAAATTTGTTTGGAATCTAGGAGCCAGTTTTTTCCCAAATTAATTTTAAGTTTAATTTTTAACGAGAAAAATGCAATTCCTAAGAAACTATAGGCATTAGAACCCCTACAGGTTAAGGTTGTTCTGGTGTGTATATCCTGTCCCTGCAGGCTTTTCAGAGAAAAGAAAGTGTTTACAGTGCTGCCCAGTAACCCTTCTAGTGACGGTGACTCAGATGGCCACTAGAGAGAGTCCTACATTTAGAGAGAGTCTCCCCGCTCTGCAAAGAGGCGCTGAATGTTCCCCATAGAGATGCATTGATTCAATGCATTTCTATGAGGACATACAGATTGGCACAGCGCGGTGTTTTCCTGTGGGCATTGGCTTAGCTGGGATAATAAAGATTGATAATCTCAGCCATGGAGGCAGGATCAGGCATGGTAAAAACGGCACGGTGTGGGAAAAAAGGTGACTAATAACACCTTTCGTGTGCTGTTGGAGGTACCTAAACTGAAACACAGACTCTCTAACAGGGGCGCACACGCACACACACACACCAAATCCCATCCCCTGCAAACAAACACTACGCACACACTGACATTTGAATTTTAATTTAAGTCCACCCAGCCGCCATACCTTTGTGAGAAAGCTGGCCAGCGTCAATGCTCCGTTTGTGGTCCGCCTTAACTAAAGGGCTGACATCCCAGGTGCCAGGGCGTAATTTTTTTAGTCGCCATGGCGATCTGGCACCTTGGATTTGTCAAGCCCTGCTTTAGGACCTTTACTATTGATTCTACAAAAAAAATAAAAAAAATACTGGGGAGGACAAAAATTGTCTACAGGATCTCAACCACAACCTGGTCCTTGCAAAAGTTTTAGGTTTTGCAAGGTTTCTCATGCATTATTATTTTATTATTTATATAGCGCCATCAGATTCCGTAGCGCTGTACTATAAAAATGGAAAATAACTCCAGCCTCAGATGGCCCTTTAAGAAGCACCAACAAATGGTCACGAGCACAGATATGATTATCTAGACTAGAGGGTAATGCATATTTGCTAACATGCATTTTGCTACCAAGTTTAGAAAGTAAAACTAATTTTTCAGAAAATAAAAAAAAAAAATCGGTTATATAATATTTTTTTAATACCATTTTCTTGGTAGCCGACACACAATCCTCAAATGTCTATTTATTCTGGCTTATTTTAATATCCTGTCCTAAATGATTTTAACATTCTCCTCTGCTTACTACCATAATAAAAGTAAGCTCATTCTTGGACGACGGTTTCCGATTACTGCGCCAACGTAAAATAAAAATAAAACATTTCAAAATAAAAAAATCTTAGCAGGTACATCGCAGCTATAATTCCTTTGAATCTTTAAATCCCAAAACTTGGTTACCAAAAGGATCAGAGGCAAATGTGCAAAAAAAATAAATAAAATGTAAAAAGTTAACAAAATAAAGTAAATGGATAAAATGTTTCCCTAAAAAGAAAATGAAAAAACAAACCAGGGGAACTGCACCCCAAAGACGCTGTAATAATACATATAACAATGATTATCCCTTTAATTCTTAACAGGAATGTGACAACACAACTTATTGCTACAATATTACAGTGCAATCACCGTTTGTAAAGCTGATTTTTTTGTCACCCCCCCATTCTATATTTATTTATCAATGCATGCAAACAGCAAATGCAAGTCCTAAAAACCAAGAACCAAAAATACATTTCCTCTATATTTAAACATCAGCAAAAATAAATCCCATCAGATTATTTGCTGTATCTTCGGGAAACAAAAACCTACTGAAAGGGACTGAATGACGCTGCGCTGTCCTCGACCCCAGAACGAGTTTTCTGGAAAGGCCAGCTCTTTTGTTTAATAAATAAATAAACAAATAAACAAATAAACAAACGCATACGAGTTCTGGCTGGCAACAGAAATGCAAACGGAGGGAATCCGATCACAATAGCGTACGGTCCAATTCTGGCCAATTTCTTTGTTGCTACTCTGATTCCTGAAACCGGTCCAAAAGTGGGGGCATTTCAGCACCAGGATACTGTGATTAGGGGTGTTCATTTAAACAAAAAAAAAAAAAAAAAAAAAAAGAATGACTTCTATAAACATGTGCTAAATCAATGGCAGAGAATAACATCTGCAAATATTAGATTTGCCTGACTATCTACATCTTAAAAAAACGGTTTAACCTGCATGGTGGGCTATTTAATCACTTTACACTAAGCTTAAAGTGTTACGCCAAGCACCATAACCACTTTATTCATATGAAGTGCTCATGGTGCTCTCCTCTTCCAGTAACCTGCAAACACTGGAGCGACTAGCGGTCATGATAATGGAAATAAGACTCCTATGGTCCCAAGCAGAGATACCATCTGGGGTAAACTTAGCAAGTCACAATAGGATTTTAATCTATACACTTGCTGGAACGATGAACTCTGACCAAAAAGAGACCAGAGACGTTCAGGAGGACCAGAGACGGGATTTTTACTAATTCACTATGCCAGCTTTTTAAATGTATTTATTGCCTGGCCTGACGAAATGTAAGCTACGATAACACCCGCAGTAATCACAGACGTTGCCTTTCCGATGAGAGCAATTCCGCCGGGAATCTGAGCCCGCATTGCACAATAATACAGTATTTAAAACGTAGCTCTCGGTCTCCTTGCTGCCTTTATTAGGTTAATTTTTATTATAGCCCTGTCTATGTTAGAACGTTGTTACACTGCTTCTGGACCGACACCTGTCTCTGCTCACCAATAATCCCCCGGAATAACGGGAATAGATTTGTAAGGGTTATAAGGCGCTTATAGATATATATTAATTAGTAT
Source organism: Pelobates fuscus (assembly GCF_036172605.1). Taxonomy (NCBI): domain Eukaryota; kingdom Metazoa; phylum Chordata; class Amphibia; order Anura; family Pelobatidae; genus Pelobates; species Pelobates fuscus. Next base: position 161,458,050 of record NC_086325.1, read on the forward strand.
ACTTTAATATTTTTAATTAGCTGCAAATGGCCCGCAGATATCCCATGCAGAGAGGCTCTTCACAGACATTCTGAAACAAAGCATGACAGCACATTTACACGTACACATGACACCTACCTAAACGTGAACTTATCCACATGCTATTTTAAAAAGGTACGCCCAAAGTAAAACCTTTGTGATAAACCCGGTGCGGATATCTAGTGTCAATATGAAATAGATTAAAATATTGAATCAAGATTTTAAATTATAAAATGCGATAAAAATGATAAATGGGAATGTCAATGGAATAAATGAGCCAGTAAATGAAATAAAAAAATAATATGCTTTGATAATACATACAGCTGTATAAAACAGCAATGTAGTGGGGGTGTTTTTACCAGCTTATTTATTCAGTCATTTTCCCCAGTAATGAAGGATCCTAAAGCTCGGTCAATAAAAAATAGATTTCCTGCTCTGCATGTGATATGCAAAGTCCAGTTGCTTCATACAAAGCAGATTATGAAAATCGCTGCCAATTTCCGATGTGAAAATGCAGATCCCTCCTTCCTTAAAAAAAAAAAAAAAAATAGAGAAAAGGTTTTTTTTTTTGGTTTTTTTACAGAAATCTCTTGTCATCTGTTGCTTTTCTTGGAGTGTAATTTCTCAATAATTGTCTTTTTTCAGTCTGGGACAACAAAAGTGGCAGAATTTTCCCACCGCTATAAAAGTTGTTCGTTCCCTGAAATTAATGAAAAAAAAACCTGGCAGAAAATTACAGTAAAGAAAAACGTCACTTTTTTGAAATAAATATCCTCCATTATGTTTAAATACATTAAAGGGGAAGGTTTATTAAACTAGCTCTGAAAGTTCATCTTGATTTCCGGTCGTTCCTCACACAGAATGCATTTTTGCCTCCGCTTCAGGAAGGAAGAACTCACTCAAATGGTAATGTTTGAATTTAAATTATCTAAACACTGAATGGTAATGTACTCAAAAACCAAAATTCAAGTTAAAATAGCCAAACTGTGACTAGCGTTGGGATTAACACACTCAGAAATATGTACTTTTAGCCTTAATGTTGAAATTCAACAAAACAACTTTTTTATGTGCATATGTATCCTAAACACAAGACTGTCATGGCACAGGCTGGCATTCAATGCAAAAACAGTGATATCCCAGAATGCTGTGCGCAGGATGAATGAGCACCTAGGAAGTCACTGTAAGAGGATACCTAGATTGTAAGGTTCACACACACTGTCACTTAAGGAGAAGTTTCCAGAATTACGTGCGTTTAATTCTAAACATCACAGAAGACCAAAAAAAAATTAAAAAAGAATAATCAGGTAGCAGAATGGTCATCTGAAAAAGTGACAGATCTGCTTAAATATCTTGTGCCTTTTATTATAATGAGATTTTTTTTTTTTTTAAGTTATAACAGCTTACTTATTGCAATGTTAAAAATAACATTTGTGAACAGTGACTTCACAATGAGATATATTAAGGAATCTTTAACATAACAGACAGCTGGGGCGCAAGTTATCAGAATATACAATTAGAAATAACTACAGAATGTTCAACGGCAAATCAGGATTGTGCTGTAATTTAAAAGTGTCGCTGAAGGTCGATTTTAGGGTTAGATGGGAGGGTTTGGGTTACATACGTTGCCGTGTGAAATTAACCAGTCACCCCAAGGGGACATTATTTTACCCATAATACACTAGTGTGCTCAAATATGCAATATTAGCAAAATACATGCAATAAAAGTTCAGATATGGTTTGGCATTTTCTGGACACTAGGATATAGCATATACAAATGGTACCTCTGTTTACAAATGCCTCGGTTAACATAATTTTCAGTTTACAAATGAAAATCCATGCAAAATGCTGCCTCGGTTTACAATTTTTTTTTCGCAATACAAAGCAAGTTTCCCCAGGATGCATTGTGCCTGGGAGGTTTATAGCACCGCCACTTGCATTCTGGAGCCTGTGGGTAGGCGTCGAGTGTGGAGGTGATAGAGCGGCTTTTGCATCGCGTTTTGGAGCCATTCTGGAAATTTTTTGCAGTTTTTTTGGGACTTTTTGGGTTCATTTCTCAAGCGGTGGAAAGGTAGGGAGCTGAGCTTCGTTTGCATGCCTTTTACGGTGTGTTCTGCATTATGGGTTGGTTTCCATGCCAGCTCATTTTTACTTTTTTATGACCTCCAGAACGGATTAATTGGTTTTCAATGCATTCCTATGGGAAACCGCATTTCGTTTTACAAATTTTTCGCAATAAGAAATGTCCCGGATTAAATTTGTAAACCGAGGGGGGGGGGGGGGGAGAGCTAGCAACTGAGAGAAGCAGATGTATATGCTTAGAGCTCCTGAGAAAAAATAAAACTAAAATGATACCATTTCTGTAACTTTTCTAAATATCATAAGAAGAAAAACTAAACTTTGACCGAGTAAAATCGCAACCCCCTATGGAGATATTAGTCATATTCTCCACTTGACACCACAAGATGGCGACCGTGCGGGAGCTCTCAGACTATACATCTCAGGAGATTAATTCCAATGATTTAATGGCCACTATCAGGCAGATAGACAAGCAGCAAAGTCCCGCCACAGCACCAGAGCATTCACCAGCTAGCAAGGCTGATCTCCAGAACCTCCTGAAAGAACTCTTTAAGAAAAAGCACTTGTATGAGAGTATATTGGAGTTATGACTGCTCAGCTGTAGGCACTGGGGGATGACAGGGACATTGCAAGAGACAGCCATAAAGATTTGAGGTTGGATGTGGACAACCTAAAGCAATAATGTAAGTGCTTGAAGACTCTAGGCGACAACATAATCTCCAGATTAGAGGAGTCTCAGAAGACATATCTGACAATGAGGTTCCTCACTACCTTTGACGTCTGCCATCCTCTTTATGGTCACCTTCTAAAGCCAAAAACATAATTATCATTACGGAGCACAGGCTGAGGTCCCCAGGAACTTACTGATCTGCATTCAGGGATTCTTGTAAACAGCTAGTGCAGACTGCTGTAAGCGAATCACCCACTTACCACTTCCAGAACTCATACCTCATTTTATAATGATCTATCTCAACCATAATATGTAGACAGTCTCTGCGATCTGTCACTAGTTGCTGAATGACAACAAGATCAAGTATCGACAGGCCTCTGGTTGTAAGTTGACCATTATACATAAGGAGAAGCAGACTCTGCTTTCTTATTTGTCAGACACGAAGAAGTTCTTTACGGCTCTGGGTCGTTCTCTGCGGGCTACCTGAACATGGCCTTGATCGGGTCAGACCACTTCTTCTCAGTCATGGGAAGTACACAGCGTCAAGCCTTTCTACCCCTACTCTCAAGGGGCTCCTAGTTTTTTGGGGGGGGGTTTTGGACTGGAGCTACGTTCTACTAATGCAACAATTATCCAACAAATGTTTTTTTTTTACAATTTTCTTTATGTCGGATTATGTGCTTGACCAACTTTTACCATTCTATGCCAACGTTGCACCTAAAATGTAGCAATACGTGCTTTCAACAGACACGATCCTCTTGTGCTACAATAAAAATATACAAAAGAAACAAAAAATGCAATTAGTTATCCAATAGTCAAGGAATAACACAAGTTATTCAAAAATTATGGTAAGTTAATTTGTCACTGTACCATAAATGGCATTAAAGATCACAAAAGGGAAGGTTAAAAACAATGGCTGCCTGCTCGGAATTATGGGATGCTGTGCAAGTTAATTTGAGGCACGAAACATCCATTATCAGTATAATATCTTAAAAGAACTGTATGTGCACTCTAACAAGTTAATTTAAATAACGGTGCCCAGGAGTCCATGGCGCTTTCTTACCTGAAGGGGTTAAATACTACTCAGACAGTTTAATCCCAAAGACTATTCTGCAACACTGGATCTCCTTGTCCACAATGGTATTTTGTGTCTCTAAAAGCAGTTTGAGGAAGCACAGATTGACACTAGGCTGGGACACCGCTGATTAGCTTTAGAGATCAGCTGACACCAAGCCAAATCAGTAGCTCCCCATAAAAAATTTTTTTAAAGATACACAAAAACAAACAAACAAAAAAAAACAAAAAACAAAAAAAACACACCCCACACACTATACCTTTTTATACATTTTTTTTTAAATGAACGGTGACCTGCCGATTGCCACACAGTTTGAGGAAACAGACTTGGAGGAAAAAAAAAAAAGACATTCGGGGCGGAGCCTGACTGCCAAGGGAACCAGACGTGCTCGGCAAGAGCTCCTGCATCTGGTCCCTATAAATCGAGATTTACACTCAGGTCACTCACCTAGCAGACCGTTTTCGGCACCTATCTTACCGAGGGAGTCACGGTACACCAGAGGATACTCGCCGTGAGCTGATCCGACCCCGGTACGTCCTGATAGCAGTCAGCGGCCTACGAAAGCCTGAGCTCTGGAGAGACGGCCGCTCTTCAGGCTCCTTCGTTGCCTGAATGGCCCGGGTAACCGAAGCTATGCTCCTTCCCCCCCCCCCCCCCCCTCTGGACCGGCGGGGGTTATCCCGGTATCCACTGGCTGGTGCCCCTGTCAACCCTGCACAGCTCCCACCTCCCGACGCATGATCGTGGCTGATCCACCTAAGATGGCGGCCGGGCCCCTGCATCACCATCAGGGCCTACTGCAGCACATGGAGACACGGGAAGGTGCTGCAGAATATGTGCTAGAGCGACTGGATGCCACCTTTGCGGACTTCTGGGCCAAATTGGAGGCATTATTTGCAGCAACACCAAATCATTCTCCAGAGGGAGATAAACCCAACGAGCTATCCTACAAACCTTCAGAAAGCCAGGCAGTTCCAGGGGGATATTCTACTACACGAAGCGGCAAGCATAACCCCCCCCCCCCGCACAACTAACAAACGGAGAAAGCGCAAGAAACCACAGTGGCGAACAAAACTCCGCCGACCAGGCCAGCTGCATAGACACTACTACTCACCTCGACTCACTGGCTCAACGCCGCACATGGAAAGTGCAAGAAGGGGGAGCAGCTAAGGCTGCGCCTGGCAGCTTATTGGACTCACACAACTGGCACCACCGATCCAGCCGCGAGGCCCGAGAGGCCAACACGCATACCAAGTGCAGAGCTGGCGTCGGTTGACTCAGGGCTACACAGCGGACTATAGCCACAATTCCGCCCGAGCACTGGAAAAAGCCAGGCACTATAATATGAACATCCAGATTGCCTTGTTACCATAGGTTGACCAGGTGTCTCCTTTTTGTATCCGTCTGTTCTCTTCTTCCTCCTCTTTCCAATATCCTTCTGTTCCTATACCAGGAGCACTGTATGCTCCATATCTAAAGCCTGTACACAGCAAGAGCACCATTGCTATAGATATTATCACTCAGCCTGCATTTAATGTGTTTTATTAATCCTAATGTTTCAGCTTCGAAACAAACATGTGAGTTATTATAACCAGTAGTTTAAAGTTGCAGTCAGTTTCTAGTACTAGCCTGTAGTACTCACCTGAATTTTTACACATGCATAATCTATGATGTCAACTGATCAGCGAATATGCAGACTAAGCCTGAATATTGTTTTAAGCATACACTTTAAAGTCGATTACGTAAGCAGAATATAATAGAACTCATGTGGTCAGACGTTATTGTACAGCCTGTTGTGTTTTCTTAATTTTCTTACTCTTAATGCTACAGCTTAGAACCAACAAACGTGCGACTTATTATAACCTGTATTTTAAAGTTGCAGGCAGTTCCTCGTACTAGCCTGTAGTACTCACTTGAATTTCTACATATGCATAATCTATGATGTCAACAGATCAGCAAACGTGCAGACTAAGCCTAATTATAGTTTTAAGCGTACACTTTGAAGTCAATGACTTAAGGCAGAATATGATAGAATTCAGACGTTATTGTATAGCCTGTTTAGACTGTATCCAATATGCCAAAATAGTGCAAAGTCCTGTTATATCCTAAGCTTACTAAAATTAACACTAAAAATGTGCAAGAACTAATATATACCTCACTGTACTTAATGTTTGAAAAAGCATGTGGATTGCCTTTGGGGTACCGCATGTACGTTCTGTTACGTTTATATGCACTACAAAAATAAAGAATTAAAAAAAAAAAAAAAAAAAAAAAAGACATTCAAATAAAAGGGGGAAGTTTCTTAAAAACAAGTGTTTTCAGCAAAAAATAGGTGCCAACATGTAGAAGGGGAGGAGTCAGGAATGGAATGCGTCTGCTGATTCCAGTGGTTTCCATGGTGATTGCACCACTTTTAATAACCGGATACTTTGATAAAACTCCCCCATATTGTTACTGGAATGATGTAAAACCAAGTCTCCCAATGCAGAATTTAGAGAGATTGGAAACTGAATCCGCGGCTCAACCCTCATATTATAGCAGGTTAACACCCAGCGCAGGATAAAACGGCTTGCACGAGTTAATGCTGTTTTCCCGCTCTTTCAAGTGGAGTTCTTTTTCTAGAATGTTTAGAGACAGGATTTGGAGCATTACAAAAAAATAGAAGCATTGTAGAGCTATAAAAAGGATGGGATTAAATTTAACATACAGATAGCCGCAGTCAAAAACAGGAAACAGAAAGCCATTCATTAGAAGAAATGTAATCAACAAGCCTGAACACAGCAGAGAAGGGAATTTTTTTAATTTTTTTTTTTTTTAAATATATAAATAAAAATTTAAACAGAATGCAGTGTTTTTTTAAAGCTACGCTAAGAAACATAACCACAGTAGCTTGCGGTACTGGTTGTAATGTCCGGCGTACTCTTGTGCCATGCCCCAGTTTAGCAATGGTTTGATAAAAAAAAAAAGATAACATATTGTCTTCATAACACACAGCGACCAACCCCATCTCGGCCACATTAATAGAATTAAAATGTAACATTGCTCAGTGGGCCAATGCATCATCAGTAGAATCTATCCAAACCCTTGGGGTGGGTTTCCTGTTCAAATCCCGGCAGGGTTGACTCAGCCCTTCATCCTTCGAGGTAGATAAATGGAGTACCATTATATTGGGTAATAGCAACATCACCTGGATGTTGGAGAAGAGTAGCAGCCCAAGGACATACTTGGATACCAGAGTAATCTGAATGTACCTTTTCTGGTTAAATACTTTGTTGTTATTAATATCATGTTAAAGTCGTCCATCCAAGACAACACCAGTTGGCTCGAAGCAATGGGCTAACCAGCCGACAGTTCTCCAATAGGAAGTATATTACATTAATGCAGAATGTGTCAACATAGTCCCCCAAAGATTAATTAAATGAGTATCTACTGCTACAGTAAACCAATCATCAAAGGCAGTTGCCAGTGTGAACCAATGAAAAATAACTAAATTACCAAGGGTATATTAATCTGTCTCCTGACACAGGGGTTAAGAACTACCAAAATATGGGCTGATTTTGTCCTACTGTACATACAGATTATTAGAAAGGGTATACGGTAAATTTACAAATAATAAAAATGTAAAAGAAAACCATTGTTTCTCCCACACCGGTCAATCAATTGCCAGCATATAGGTATACACTCCGTATTAAGTGGGCAGGAGAACCCTCCTAAAGATGGCACACAAGCACAGCAACTACAATGTAGGCACTGTAGTTGCTGTGATTTCTCCTACAGCAAGAGAACAGGCTTGCTTGAGAAGTACAGGAATGGAGAGCCAGGGGTCACGCTCTTCTGGAACCCAAATATAGCCAGCATGACAGTGTCACTGGGGATGTTGTCCTCCTTCAGGAAGTAGGGACAGTCATACAAGAGAGGGACTGCCACGCTGTAAGAGAGATCATCAACAGCTCATAAAAGGAATTAATATTTTATCTTTATAGTAAATGACACTAAACAAAAATTAGAAACAACACTTGTTTTTGCCCCCATTTGTCATGAGCTGAACTCAAAGATCTACGAGTCTTAGAGTGGCCTTTTATTGTGGCCAGCCTAAGGCACACCTGTGCAATAATCATGCGGTCTAATCAGCATCTTGATGTGCCACACCTGTGAGGTGGATGGATTATCTCGGCAAAGGAGAAGTGCTCACTAACACAGATTTAGACAGATTTGTGAACAGTATTTGAGAGAAATAGGCTTTTTGTGTACATAGAAAAAGTCTTAGAACTTTGAGTTCAGCTCATGAAAAAATGGGGGCAGAAACAAAAGTTACGTTACGTTTATAATTTTGTTCAGTGTATATTTTCTTTACTTACCGGTTACAGTGCATCTGCCATGACAAGGTTATTTTCTTCTGGAACAGAATACTTATTTTTTTTATTTAAATAAATAAATTGGTGCCTGTGCCCTACTTATAACTTGTTGCCTACAATGGAGGCGGTGACCATTAAAGGAACACTACATGTTTGGAGAGCGCATGCATGGCACTTTCTGCGCCAATCAGCATCTCCCCATAGAAATGCAGTGACTGTGTGCATAGCTATGGGATTCGCTCATCCTCCCGCAGAGCCAGAAAGTGCCTCTATGGCCAACGGACTGAGGGCCAATAGGGGTGGCTTTAGAACACAATGAAAACACTGCAGGGATAGTCTCTAAGCACCAGAATCACTACATTAAACGGTGGAGGTTCTGCACCAGTGAGTGTCCTTTTAAATGAAATAGTGAAAGTGTTCTGTGAGGACGGATTTCCTTTAAGTGGGAGTCCTGCAAGCACAGAGCAAAATCCGTTTTAATTGGAAATGTTTCTCAAGACAAACATTCTGCTGAATTCACACTTTATCTGATGCGGATTGCAGTGTAGAAATAATAATCTGTTTTTTTTATTTTTTTAAAGTCGTTCTTTACAAAACACTTATTGTCCCAGATCAAAAACAGCTCAACCCAAAAAAGAAAAAAGTTAAAAATAACAGTAAAAAATAAATAAATAAATAAATAAAAAAAAAAACACACCACACCTTCCTTTCCTTATTTGAACCAGTATGAACCCTACTTGTTGGCTAAACTTCCAACCATGTTTGTAGCATGAAACAAATGCATTACACAAGGGTTCGACAAATCCCAGGCGCCAGGTTATAAGTCGGTACTATATACAAAAAAATAAAGAAAATAGCCCATTTAATATTTGGCAACCCCCACCCCCTTTCATAAATACCATCAGGGTTATTCACTGCAGCAAGAATTGTTTGGGACATTTTAAGTCTAAAACGGCCGAAGTGGACAAAAAAAAAATTCTCCAAGTCAACAATAATGCTTCTAATTCCATATATTTGGCCTTAAAATGTCCTTAACGGGACAGTATAGGCACCCAGACCAATTCATCTAATTGAAGTGGTCTATGCGCAGTGTCCCTGTCCCACTTAGTGCTGCAATGACAATACTTAAGTTTTAAAGAAATTGCAAAGTTTAAGTGGAACCCTTAAGACAGCCTTACGTGGTGGTTTACCAGACAACCACCACAAGCTCTCTCTGGAGCACCAACCCAGTGCAGAGAACGTTCTAATCTAATCAGCCGGACCCTGCCCGGCGGCACTTCGAGACTTCCTTTAACCCCTTAAGGACACATGACATGTGTGACATGTCATGATTCCCTTTTATTCCAGAAGTTTGGTCCTTAAGGGGTTAAAAGAATTTCTGCAAGCAGAGGTAGGAGGAGGACAGGAACGAACTGCGCTGCAAAGCAGGTCTAGGGTTAAATTATTTGTGAATTGTTTAACCCCTAAAAGGCAAGGAAGTACTAGGGACTTCCTGGTATCATAACTCCATTAAGTTGTTATGGTGTCTGGAGTGTTCTTTAGTGCTGAAATCAAAAGAAGCAGTTTTTAGTGCAATACTCAGAAGTTAAATATAGTTTTTTGTTTTTTTGTTTTTTTTATAAATCTAACAAAAGTTTGCTAAATTCCCCATTTAAATGTCTAAATTTCCATCACTATTTGAAGATCCTGGAAGAGTCCCATGTATGCATTTAATTCCTGCTCCCCCACCCCTAGCCCAACAACACTTCACGTGCCACAAAAAAAAACAAAAAAAAACACACAGATCTGAACAGGCGCAAGGGGTATAAAACTTTATACTTTTCCTGGCAGAGCAAACAGAAAAACAAAATATGCCACTTCTGCTCGGAGGAAAAATTCACTCATTTTAGGCAGAACCACATAAAAAAAAAAAAAAAGGAAACTTTGCCTACTGAAATGTCAACTGTTAAAATAAAAATTCCATTGCTGAATTCATGCTATCCTGTACGGTTTTAGCATTTCTCCAGTAAAGAAGTCCGTGTTTAATTATTTAAGCGTATTTATACAATATATTATCACACGATATAAGGGGACCAAAACCACTACAGCTTAATGTTGCTGTTCTGGGGCATATAGTCTGTCTGTGCAGCCTCAGCAGTGTAAACAACACCTTTTCAAAGAAAAGGAAGTTTCTATGTTGAGGCCCAACTATTGGAGAGAGAGACAGATAGAATATATAATATTTTCATCACGGTGGGCATGTCATAAAAGCATGAGCAGCAGAAAGTATAATTTATATTCTTTAGGATCACAGATTTTTGCCCTGCTTTCTTTCCTGTAACATGTGAAAAATGCTTCGTACAGGGCGCCACTTTTCCTACACAGCCCATCAATAATACAGCAGGCCCCCCAGTCATCCCGATTTTGGTGATAAAGTCACGATTATATGGTGCGGTTCCACCATGCAGGGTTAGTTAATAATTGTATCTCCATCTCTAAATTAAACTTTAATCACATACAGGAGGTTCTTGCAGGGTCTAGCAAGCTATTAACATAGCAGGGGATAACAAAATCTTAATTAAACAGAACTTGCCATAAAGAAAGCCTAAATAGGGCTCTCTTTACAGGAAGTGTTTATGGAAGGCTGTGCAAGTCACATGCAGGGAGGTGTGACTAGGGTTCATAAAAAAGGGGATTTAACTCCTAAATGGCAGAGGATTGAGCAGTGAGGCTGTAGGGGCATGTTCTATACACCAAAACTGCTTCATTAAGCTAAAGTTGTTCAGGTGACTATAGTGTCCCTTTAAACCAGGTTTCCCCAAACTCCGGATGTTGCTGAACTATAACTCTGATGATTCTATGAATGAAATAGATAGACAGACTCATGGGAGTTGTAGTTCAGCAACATCTGGAGGGCCGGGGTTTGGGGAAGCCTGCTACACTGTTATTTAACGGGACTCTGCAGGATGGATTTAATCATAGGTTATCCTTGCTCACATGGAACAAGTCTTTAGCCAGATACCAGCAGGCAATCAGTGCTTTGCCACACTAATAGATGATCGGAGAATGGAGTATAGATGCTAGTGATGTCACAAAAGCGCGCATGCACAAATTTCTACGCTTCCTTACAGAAAGCATTTAGGGACACGGGTTAGGACTGCAAGGGCTTGCTTTGTGGCACCTCAAAGCAGAACGTCTAGGAATTGCTGAGGATTTCCCTAGGTATATTTCCCAAAAAAACATTTCTCATCTTAAACTGTGGTAATCACACTGTAAGACAACAGGATTTCCCTTTAATCGAGCTCTGAAAGATGCAATGTTTGTTCCCCTCCCCCAATGATTAATGAGAGAGAGAAAATAAAGAAATTAACAGAAAACCGCCGGTCTGGTGTTAAACAAAAATGCAACACTGATAATTTCTACATATTGTGATGTAAAACACATCCGTGTAATATAGATAGCCATCACTATCTGGAAATGTATATGTGAAGCAAAGATAGATATATTTAACATTCTGGCTGTAACTATAATGCGCTCCGCAGGTCCCTGTGGATGAAGTATTGTGAGACATTCACTAAAGTGAATTTCAAATTGAAGGCCTTAAATTGGAAATTCACTTTGCTTAAAGGACCACTATAGGCACCCAGACCACATCAGCTCAATGAAGTGGTCTGGGTGCCAGGTCCATCTAGGGTTAACCCTGCCTGCTGTAAACATAGCAGTTTCAGAGAAACTGCTATGTTTACCTTAGGGTTAATCCAGCCTCTAGTGGCTGTCTCATTGACAGCCGCTAGAGGCGCTGCCGCAATTCTAACGTATTTTCACAGTGAGAATATGCCAGCGTCCAGAGGTATGGACTGACTGAATGCGCGCGCGGCTCTTGCCGCGCATTCACCCAAAGAGGGAGGAGAGTCCCCAGCGCCGAGGGAGCCCGGCGCTGGAGAAAGGCAAGTGTTTAACCCCTTCATCCACCTTCAGCCCGGCAGGACGGGGGACATGAGGGTGTGGGCACCCTAGAAACATAGAATGTGACGGCAGATAAGAACCATTCGGCCCATCTAGTCTGCCCAGTTTTCTAAATCCTTTCATTAGTCCCTAGCCTTATCTTATAGTTAGGATAGCCTTATGCCTATCCCACGCATGCTTAAACTCCTTTACTGTGTTAACCTCTACCACTTCAGCTGGAAGGCTATTCCATGCATCCACTACCCTCTCAGTATAGTAATACTTCCTGATATTTTTAAACATTTGTCCCTCTAATTTAAGATTATGTCCTCTTGTTGTGGTAGTTTTTCTTCTTTTAAATATAGTCTCCTCCTTTACTGTGTTGATTCCCTTTATGTATTTAAATGTTTCTATCATATCCCCCCGTCTCGTCTTTCCTCCAAGCTATACATGTTAAGATCCTTTAACCTTTCCTGGTAAGTTTTATCCTGCAATCCATGAACCAGTTTAGTAGCCCTTCTTTGAACTCTCTCTAAGGTATCAATATCCTTCTGAAGATACGGTCTCCAGTACTGCGTACAATACTCCAAGTGAGGTCTCACCAGTGTTCTGTATAATGGCATGAGCACTTCTCTTTCTACTGCTAATACCTCTCCCTATACAACCAAGCATTCTGCTAGCATTTCCTGCTGCTCTATTACATTGTCTGCCTACCTTTAAGTCATCGGTGATAATCACCCCTAAATCCCTTTCCTCAGATGTTGAGGTTAGGACTTTTTCAATTATTCTGTACTCTGCCCTTGGGTTTTTACGTCCAAGATGCATTATCTTGCACTTATCCACATTAAATGTCAGTTGCCACAACTCTGACCATTTTTCTAGTTTACCTAAATCATTTGCCATTTGGCTTATCCCTCCTGGAACATCAACCCTGTTACAAATCTTAGTATCATCCACAAAAAGACATACCTTACCATCAAGACCTTCTGCAATATCACTAATAAAAATATTAAAGAGAATGGGTCCAAGTACAGAACCCTGAGGTACCCCACTGATGACATGCCCAAGCTTCGAATATACTCCATTGACTACAACCCTCTGTTGCCTGTCACTCAGCCACTGCCTTACCCATTCAACAATATTGGAATCCAAACTCAAAGATTGCAGTTTATTGATAAGCCTTCTATGTGCAACAGTGTCAAAAGCCTTACTAAAATCTAGGTAAGCAATGTCTACTGCACCACCCTGATCTATAATTTTAGTTACCCAATCAAAAAAATCAATAAGATTAGTTTGGCATGATCTCCCTGAAGTAAACCCTTGTTGTCTCTGATCTTGAAATCCATGTGTTTTTAGATGTACAACAATCCTATCCTTTAACATGGTTTCCATCACTTTCCCCACTACTGAAGTAAGGCTTACTGGCCTATAGTTGCCCGACTCCTCCCTATTACCTTTCTTGTGAATTGGCACAACATTCGCTAATTTCCAATCTTCTGGGACTACTCCTGTTATCAATGATTGGTTAAATAAATATGTTAATGGTTTTGCTAGTACACCACTAAGCTCTTTTAATAACTTTGGGTGTATTCCATCAGGTCCCATTGACTTATTTGTCTTTACTTTTGACAGTTGAAATAGAACCTCTTTAAACTCACGTGTAATAAATGACTCATTTATCCTTTTTCTTAACTGAGGTCCCTTTCCTTCAGGGCACTATAGCGGTCCTTTAACTAGTCTTAAAAAAAGAACTAAGCACAAAACAACTTTGGCCTAGTGAATCCGATTTGGTGTGCAGATCATGTTCCTGCAGTCTTACGGCTCAATTCTCTGCCAATTAGGAGTTAAACCACTTTGTTTATACAGCCCTAGTCACACCTCCACTAGCTGTTAGTCCAAAAAAATAAAAAATTAAAATACGGTAAGTTAGATTTTTATCATGAGTCAGACAATTACATATTCTGGCAAGTTTTCAAACTTTCTAATAGTTTTTTTTTGTCAACTTAACTTCCTCTGAAGTATTGTCTTTTTACTAATGAGCCTTGAGAACTGGCATTTTGCCTGCGGATTTTTTGCCGATTTTTTTTTTTTTTTTTTTTTAAAGAACAACCTCATTTTACTGTTACTTCCACTTCCCAGGGCAGTTAATGTTAAAGGGACACTATAGTCAGCAGAACAACTACAGGTTATTGTATTTGTTCTGGTGAGTAGAATCATTACCTTCAGGCTTTTTTTGCTGTAAACACTGCAATGCTCATAGGTATACCTCCACTGGCCACTCCACATATGGCTGCTAGAGGTGCTTCCTGGGGCAGTGCTGCACAGTGTGACTTAGCATGCAGACACTGAATGTTCCTAATAGAGATGCATTGATTCACTATGAGGAGATGCTGATTGGCCAGGGCTGTGTTGTGCTGGCTCTGCCCCTGATTTGCCTCCTTGACAGTCTCAGCAAGTCCTATGGGGAAGCATTGTGATTGGCTCACAGAATCACTTCTGATGTCAGGCATGCAGGACAGTCAGAGGCAGACAGCAGCAGACTTGGGCGCATCTATCTTAGCTCTTTGTCAGTTATTTACACCTGGCAGTCAGCATAGAAGACGACAAATAAAAACATGTTTCTCATTCTCCTCTTCATTTGCAATGTTTGCATTGGCTTTATCTTGTTTTAACTCGATTATTCTATTTGTTAAAACTTTAAAAAGAGGTTGGCACAAGTTATAGGTCAGGAGTAGGTAACCTTCGGCATGCCAGGTGTTCAGCACCACAGATGCATTGCTTGTGCCAAGGGGATCGGCCTGGCATTTTAGTTCAGGACCGCAGTTGTGCTCTTGGGATTACTCAAATGTGTAAATAGTACGGCTTAGTATTTTAAACTTGTTTGGGGACAGCTCTCTATTCATCTACTGTCCTTGTATGTTATACAGATTTCTTGAGAATTAGAGGGACACTATAGGCATCAAAACAACTTTATCTTAATGAAACAGTTTTGGTGTATTGATCATGGCTCTGCAGTCTCACTGCTCAATTGTAGGAGTTAAGTCACTTTTGTTAAAGGGAACTATAGTCACCCAGACCACTTCAGCTCAATGAAGTGGTCTAGGTGCCAGGTCCCTCAGGTTTTAACCCTTCAGATGCAAACATAGCAGTTTCAGAGAAACTATGTTTACATTTGGGGTTGATCCAGCCTCTAGTGGCCGTCTTACAGACTGCTACTAGAGGCGCATCTGCGACGCTGGAGGCACATTTCGCCTCCATCGGGCAGAGCGTACATAGGAAAGCATTGAGACATGCTTTCCTATGGACACTTTAAATGCACTGACGTCCGCTGACGTCGGACGGGGGAGCTGACATCGGTAGGGGAGGAGAGGACACCAGCGCTGGATTAAGGCAAGCTGCCTAAGGGGCACCTTCAGGGCACTAGTGTCAGGAAAACCGCTTTCTGATCCTTTAATGTAGCCCTAGCCACACACCCCCTGGCTGTGACTGACAGAGACTGCATGATAAATTGATTCATTTTCAAATCAGAGGTTAACGAGCTTTAGAAGTTTTTAGGTTCTGCTCTGTAAATCAAGCTTTAGTATCACACACACACACACACACACACACACAGGAAACTTCTGCAGGGTCTAGAAAGCTATTAACAAAAATGTAGATAAATTCTAAAATTAAACAGACTGTACTATATAGGGAGTTTAAACATTAGATCTCTCTTTACAGGAAGTGTTTATGAATGCTGTGCACGTTACATGCAGGGAGTTGTGACTATATAAGCAATGTGATTTAACTCCTAAAAATAAGAGAAATGAGCAGTAGGGCTGCAGGATCATGATTTGTACACTAAAATCGCTTCTTTAAGCTAAAAGTGGTTTTAGTGCCTGTAGCGTACCTTTAAATCTCAAATATCTTTGTGTTGTAACGCCATGACTAAACGGTCTGTGAAAAAAAAAAAAATTGAAATCAAGGTAACTTAACAGATTTCCTTTCCCATGGTATATGTTGATAAGCAGTTGCATTATAAGGTTTCAGGATATTCTACTCCGCTTCAGGGTTTTCTTTTTTCCAAAAGACAGTGTCTCACGAAATATGTCAATAATTATCGGTGTGCATTCATTTTAGTTTGTGAGTTTCTGATGGTGTTATAAAAATGTGTCATAGAAAAGTAGGCAATACTTCTATTTGTGGGCAAGCCTGAAGTTAAAAAACATTCCACCATAAAGTTCTGCAAAAAAGTAAATGACTGTGGGGTGCCCGGTACCTTCTGGTCTACGAAGAAACGGACAGGCTCGTGGAGCAGTCCCAAATTGGGGACTCTCAACATAGGAAGATGCACTTTCAAAATCCTTTTAGGGCATTAAGTACACACTAAGAGCACTTCAAAAGAACCGTGCGCATGTCTTACCTCGACTTTAAGCCGGTACGTTGACGCAAGGCTGAAGACAGCCACTAGAGGCTGGATCAACCCCAAATGTAAACATAGTTTCTCTGAAACTTCTATGTTTGCATCTGAAGGGTTAAAACCTGAGGGACCTGGCACCTAGACCACTTCATTGAGCTGAAGTGGTCTGGGTGACTATAGTTCCCTTTAACAAAAGTGACTTAACTCCTACAATTGAGCAGTGAGACTGCAGAGCCATGATCAATACACCAAAACTGTTTCATTAAGATAAAGTTGTTTTGATGCCTATAGTGTCCCTCTAATTCTCAAGAAATCTGTATAACATACAAGGACAGTAGATGAATAGAGAGCTGTCCCCAAACAAGTTTAAAATACTAAGCCGTACTATTTACACATTTGAGTAATCCCAAGAGCACAACTGCGGTCCTGAACTAAAATGCCAGGCCGATCCCCTTGGCACAAGCAATGCATCTGTGGTGCTGAACACCTGGCATGCCGAAGGTTACCTACTCCTGACCTATAACTTGTGCCAACCTCTTCTTTTTAAAGTTTTAACAAATAGAATAATCGAGTTAAAACAAGATAAAGCCAATGCAAACATTGCAAATGAAGAGGAGAATGAGAAACATGTTTTTATTTGTCGTCTTCTATGCTGACTGCCAGGTGTAAATAACTGACAAAGAGCTAAGATAGATGCACCCAGTGGCAGGATAGAGCATTGTGGATTCTATGTGCAATTTTATTTTTCTCACAACAGAAATGGATATTTGTTAAATATTCCACAAACCGCATCGTTGACATCACCCATGAGATCATCCACCCCCTGTTCTGATTTCATACTACCCAATTTTGGGAGACCTGCAATGCAAGTTATTGAAATATGTTGTGGGCTAAAGAGTGCGGCAGAAGCAGCCAACAAAATCTAACCAACCCACAGGTACCCTCTGCAGCACTGCCAGGTTCAGGCACCGATGTCTTCTTTGGGTGCAAATGGGCACACATGGGCATCTTCCGCTAATATTCCATAAACCTGCACCGACAACCCTTTCATGCGGACGTGCATCACAGGGGTCATAACAATGTTTGTTTTGCCAGCCTCGTATTTATAAGTGTGTTTTTCCCCTAAATATTACCCATTTCTTTGCCAACTTTCAATCCAGGACTCTAGTAGTGCCAGTTTCCTTTTATACGCGTTATGTATTTACCCCAAGCTTGGATATTGTTTTTTCAGCTGGGTAAGCTTCTAGAATTGCAAGGTCATTACAGTTTACAGAAAGAGAGGTGGCATTTCTGCCGGGGAGAAGACTTGCCAAGTCATCCTGTCTGTGGAATGTTTACAGGTTACAACGAGAGGACTGGAATGAACGCAATAACGGTATGGTCTCACAAACTGTTCCTAAACTTTTTATATTTGCGTACGTAATACGTGCGCGCATATACGTCTGCGGATATAAATCTGCCACCAACAGTCCTGGATAAGTCTGGGCAGTACTGGCTGCAGCCTGTCTTCCCAGGTATTAAGACAGCCAAGGACGAAGGAGCTACAAAAACTGGTAAGTGGATCCAAAACTATTTTTTTCCCCCCAAATGATTTTACCTAAAGTGTGTAACGAATGCATAGGATTTCTGAAATCTAATCCTAAACCATAGCTACTGCTATGCTCCCTCTCTGCAGATCCTGGATGTTGTGGGGCCTGCTGGACCGAGTAGGGTGCCCTGATGATCTACTTTGCCCTTATATTTGGAATTCACTGTGAATTAATGCTGATTTCCCAACAATGCTCATTTTAGTGAAGGACCCTGCTAATTTTACACAGCGAAATATGGCCATTTCAAAATGGATACAACGAATTTCTTATGCCACAGAAGGCACCGTAGAATCAATCATTACACAGCTATATCTATACATAATTCTGTGTCCAAGTACATGACAGGAGCCAGTTCAGTAAAATTCAAATTTTTCCTTTCGATCCATTATTATTATTATTATTATTATAGCCATTTATCTAGCGCCAACAGATTCCGTAGCGCGTTACAATATTATGAGAGGGGATTTAACTAGAAATAGGACAATTACAAATAAACTTACAGGAACAATGAGTGGAAGAAGACCCTGCTCAATCGAGCTTACATTCTATAGGAGGTGGGGTGTAAAACACATTAGGACAGGAATCTGTAATCAAATAAAGAGATCTTCCTAAAGAGATGGGTTTTAAGGCACTTCTTAAACGATGCAAGACTAGGGGAGAGTCTGATGGCGGTAGGCAGGCTATTCCATAGGAAGGGAGAAGTCCTGCAAGCCCGAGTTGGCCGTACGGGTGCGGACAACGGACAGGAGGTGGTCACGGGCAGACCGAGAAGGGACATACCTATGGATCTGTGAGGAGATATAAGAGGGGCTAGAGTTGTTCAGTGCTTTATAGGTGTGAGTTAGTACCTTGAATTGACTCCTATAGCATACAGGAAGCCAATGTAAGGACTGGCAGAGGGGTGAGGTGAGAGAGAAACGACTAGAGAGGAAAATCAGTCTAGCAGCAGCGTTCATTACGGAATGTAGGGTGCAGTACGGCTTTTGGGAAGACCAATCAGGAGAGGGTTACAATAATCCATGCGGGAAATTACTAGAGTCTGGACAAGCTCCTTGGTAGTATCTGGTGCAAGAAAGGGGCGGATGCGGGTTATGTTGTTAAAAATGGAATCTACAGGATTTGGCAACATGCTGGATGTGAGGCTCAAAGGCGAGACCAGAGTCAAGTATGACGCCAAGACAGCGCGCTTGCAAGGATGGACTGATGTTGGTACCACAAACTTGAAGGGAGAGCGAAAGAGGAGGAAAGACAAGGAGCTCAGTTTTTGAGAGATTGAGTTTCAGAAAGCGGGAGGACATCCAGTCAGAGATGGAAGAAAGGCAAGCAGTGACACGTTGCAGGACGGCAGGGGAGAGGTCCAGGGAGGAGAGATATAACTGGGTGTCATCAGCGTAGAGGTGGTAGTGGAATCCAAAAGAGGTAATAAGTTTGCCAAGAGAGACAGTATAAAGAGAAAATAGAAGGGGACCAAGGACAGAGCCTTGGGGGAATCCAACCGAGACAGGACGAGGGGAGGAGGTATCATTAGAAAAAGAGGCACTGAATGAGCGTTGGGAGAGATAAGAGGAAAACCATGAGAGGACAGAGTCAACGAGACCAAGCGATTGAAGAGTTTGAAGAAGGAGAGCATGATCAACGGTGTCAAAGGCTGCTGAGAGGTCAAGAAGAATAAGTATGGAGTAGTGGCCTTTGGATTTAGCTGCAATTAGGTCGTTAGTAACTTTGATAAGGGCAGTCTCTGTAGAGTGGAGAGGGCGGAAGCCAGATTGAAGGGGGTCAAGGAGAGAGTTGGAATTGAGGAAATGAGACACACGGGTAAAGACAAGTCATTCCAGAAGCTTTGAGGAAAAAGGGAGCAGGGATATGAGACGGTAGTAAGAGGGGGTGGATGGGTCGAGGGATGTTTTTTTTGTATAGGTACTACAGTGGCATGTTTAAGGTCAGCAGGGACGATGCCAGAAGAGAGAGAGCAGTTGAAGATGTGCGTTAAAGGAGGCACGAGACAAGTGGAGAGAGATCTGATAAAGTGAGATGGGACAGGATCGAGCGGGCAAGTGGTGGGGCAAGAGGAGCAAAGAAGAGCAGCCACCTCTTGGTCAGTAGCTGGGGAGAAGGTCTGAAGGGTAGGAAAGCCATGATCTATGTGTGATTGAGAAACAGAATGGCAAGGAGGGGAGAATTCTTTCCTTAGCTGTTCAATCTTGTCAGTGAAGTAACATGCAAAGTTATCAGCAGTAAGGTTAGTTTGGGGGGTGGCCACAGCAGGGCGAAGAAGAGAATTAAAGGTGTCAAAGAGACGCCTGGGGTTGCGAGAACATGAACTAATGAGAGAGGAAAAGTAGGACTGTTTGGCAAGGGCAAGGGCTGCACTGTATGAACACAATATGAATCTATAATGGAGAAAGTCTGCCTGGGTGCGGGACTTCCTCCAGGAGCGTTCAGCACAACGGGAGCATCTTTGCAGGTAGCGCGTTGATTTACTATGCCATGGTTGGGGGCAGGTCCTCCTCGAGGTGCTGGTTTGGAGCGGCGCTGCAGCGTTCAAGGCAGATGTAAGAGTAGAGTTATATGTGGAGATGGCCAGTGAAGGACAGGAGAGGGAAGGGATGGACAGCAGTCGTGAATCAATATCAGCGGACAACTGCTGGAGATCAATAGAATTAAGGTCCCTCCTGAGTTGAGGGGGGTTAGGCTGAGGTTATTGGGTGAGGGGGTATGTGAGAGCAAATGATAAGAGGTGGTGATCAGAGAGAGGATATGGAGTGTTGCAGATATTAGATACTGTACATGCATAAGTGAAGATTAGGTCCAGGGTATTGCCAGCTACATGGGTGGGAGAATTAGCCCACTGTGATAGCCTGAGGGAGGAAGTTATTGAAAGTAGTTTAGTGGCTGCAGAGGTCAAAGGTGGGTTTATAGGAATTTTGATCCATATGCACTGGTTACAATTCTGCCTGTGCAGTGTATGGATAATTCAATATTTTGCAGTCGTTCAATACGGCCATATCGCTTTAAGAGCTTCATAGATAAATGTTCTCTTCCTGTGCATTAAAATATATTGATCGGTGTCTAGAAATAGGTTTTTATGAATCTTCCATTACATTGCAGATCCTTCCTGGATTCTGTCCAGTCTCATTGTCTCTAAAGGCGTTTTTTGTTAATGGAAGTATAACGAGAAATTACATTTTAAAAATAGACAATTCAGTATCTTAGTGCAGTTTTCTGCACATTTGGATAAATAATCTACCACGTACAATATTAAATAAAGCGACATATAATATTTAAAGGGTTACTCCAACTACAATGTTTTGAAGTGGTTGCAGTGTGTACGTGCAGACAGTGTTTCTGCATTAACACTGCGCTATCAGAGATTTTTTTTTTTTTTTATTGTGTGCCTGGGGTTTGTTACACCCCCAGCACATATGACAGCCAAGAACTCTGACTGCTTAAGGTCAATTCTCTGCAAATGTAACGTCTGTCGTAAGTTTAATTACTAACTTTGCCTTCGCCATCAACTCAAGACCATTTCCTTTAGGTAAGAAATTTGAAAACAGAAGACTCAAAATAGGTTTTTCCATTTCTAATCAAACGTGAAGAGTGTTTTTAGCTTAGCTCTGCTCGTTTCATAGAGAGGCGTTGAGAAGCAGTGCGCATATGTGGTAAGTCGGCAGGAAGCCAAAGTGTTCCTGTTTCTGCTGGGGCAAAAACTATCAGTAAGAGGCCCCCCTGTGGCTCTCTTCGATTGACAGGTGTGAGGGTGAAACCCAGACACTGTATAAAAATAAAATAAATAAAATAAATAAATAAATGGGGACCAGTAAAGGCACCTAGACCATTTAATCTCAAAGTTATAATAAGTGGAGGGTTAGCACTGACAGCCACTAGATATGTTTCCACTTAATAATAGAATCAGACAATTATTCAATCAAATGTTGCTCAGAGACCATCTGATTGGTGTGGCATTTTGCCGCGCATGCACATTAGCCTCCCAATGCTTTAATATGAGGAGGCATTGGATTGGTTGAGATCATCAAGACTGATCGTCTCAGCCCCCCCTTTACCATGTACCTGAAAACACTGCAGTTTTAGAGAAACTACAATGTTTACATTGCAGGGTTAAGACAGCCACTAGAGGCGCTTCCTGCAGTTTGACTTGCTGAAACGAGGCCAGATGTCCTCACGCAGGTCTAGCATCTTAAAAACCCCATATGAACGCATGGATTCAAGGCTTCCCTAGGAGGAAAGCCTAATGTGCGTGTTGGTATTAGGTTCAACCTTGCGCTGAAGTCGGAGGTTTTTAACCCTTTGAGTGCCGTTTTAGGAACACAGCTTTTATTCATAACACTACATTGTTCCTTTAAAAGTGACGATTTCTCTTGGATTCTGTAGCAGTAACCAAGAAAACTCGAGATTAAACAAACCCCTCCCCCACTCATCTCCTTCTCGGAGATACGGTAAATCATAACACAGCCAGGCGGCCTTAGTTAGATCCCACGTTAGAGACATTACAAACTAGCAAAGTACGTTCTTACAATCATCCAAGATGGTGGGCTGAGCACGTCTGCTAAAACGCAAGCATTTACAGGAAACTCATATTGCCTACACAACACGTGCACTAAAAGTCATCTGAAGATGCCCAATAGCCAACACAGGGGGAGGGGTGGAGTTAAATTTGTCGAACCTTACAAAGTTGAGTTTTTACGTGTCTTATGGGTGGTTACAGTAAGTGATCTAGGTTATAGCCAAATGCTTCACCTTATTTCCTGAAGTTTGTTATATAAAGAGTTTTAAAAAAAACGTAGGGTGCTGCCCGCAATTTAACTGTTGAAAGTCAGTTGGGAACTCAGAGAATGCCCTAACCGGTCTGCTATAATTAAAAGAACACTATACTCACCATAACAACTGCATCTAATTGAAGTTGTTATAGTGCCTACAGTAGATCACAACTTGTAAGTGCCCCTAAAATGTTTAAGTGTTCTCGTTAGAGGGCTTTGAAACACAGCATCAAACCACATCCCCCTGCCCGGTGGATTGGAGAGTGGTGACTGTTACGTCACAGGCATACAGTGACGTAAAGCGTGCATGCCCAGTGACGTCACGGCTTGTCAGAGAATCAGTGCATGCTATGATTCTCTGTGACATGTGAATCATTGGCAGATCGAGGCAAAAAGCATGCAGGTACGGTCCCCAATGCTCCTCACTGAGAAGCATTAGATTGGACTGTCATCGAGAAGGCATGCCTCCAAGAGGACATCACACGAGAAGTAGAATAGGAGGCAGCACCGATGGATACTCAATATTGTAGAAATTGGATTTAAAAGAAGAAAAACCAAAAGAAACAAAAAACACACAACTATGCCCTCCCTGAGCTGATAATGAAGATGCAACTAGTCAGCTTGGGCTCCGGTGAATGGCAGCAGTTGTGTTGAGATAGGCCCACCACGTGTCTCCCACATAGCACGGCTACTCACCGGAGATACAGTGTGTGGCGGAACCAACCTCACCACTGAGAACTGGAGAAGCCTGGTTGCTAGCCTCCTGCCCAGTGATTATGGTCCCTGGGAGATATTGCCCTTTAAGGGACTGAATGGGGCTTATGGACTGCTACCATAATGTACTGACCCTTTAAGAACTACATGTGGATTGTATAATACCATCCCTAGCCCTTTAAATACTTTGGGGAAAGATTGGTACTTTTGTATATGGCACTTCGGACAAAGTCGAAGCTGTCGAAGTTGCCGGTATCGGACAAAAGGACCACGTGGCGGCGGCCATTTTAACTTCGAACACCGCCAACCCTTAACATCAACTCCACTTCGACACTTCGACTAAAGTCGAAAGTACCGGCCACACTTCGAATGGGACTTAGCCGTTTTTATGCCAGTAATTGACCGACCGCACAGCCCAAATCCATGGAACTGTTTTGGGCAGGAAAATGTGCTTGCGGTCGGTCATAAAGGGACCTCCAGCTAACTATTGATCTACTGCAGGGATTGGGATGATTTTTGAGAGTATTACTAATTGAAGTATGCTGAGTAAGAAAATGTATGTTTTATGGTTGTGACATGTATATTTTAGAAGTTATAGATATTGTGTAAAAGTTATGTTTTAAACTGTATAATAAGTGGATTATCTCTCAGGCTAAGGGGAGGGGATGTGTGGGTTGTACCATATCTCGGATTGGTTATTTTATGCCTCCCCCTGGGTGTGGCCTGTATGTGTACAATTGCAATAAAAATCAGGCTGGATGTGCCAGTCCAGAGTTCCTGTTTTACCCTCAAAGTGAAGTGTCGTCTCATTATTGGGGGAAGGATTTATTGCATGCTGTCCCAGTTGACTGCTAGGAGTGTAAGCCTATTTGTATGGTTCCTATTCAACGGTCTACAGCATTCACATGCTTGAGAAGATTTATACGCTTCTCTGATTCGGTGGTTGTGGTGTCTGCTGCAGTGCTTGGAGTCCTCAGGAAACGCTAGGAGCATCCATTAACGGAGGTGCCCAGTCGGGGTGCCAGGCGATCCGTTACACAGTGTTTAGGATGGGAAAAACTACAGGCAGAAAAGACAGTTCTGTGGCTCCAGTCCCGTCAAAACAAGTGTCGACCACCAGCCACCCAGCACCAGATATGTCCTCTGTATTTCTTTACTCATTCCACCCTCTCCCCTTGGTTCTATAGTCTTGCTGTGACTTTATTTATTCTCAGCCATCTTCCACTATGGCTCAATCCTTCGAACTTTACAGAATCTTTATCCTTCTGTTATCTCCCACATTCCATCTAACAGCCCCACTCAGGGCCGCCAGATTGTGACTCAGAAAGGAGCAGTAGACCCTCAAGAGCCTGTCCGTGTGTTTATGTAGGACTGTTATACTTTAGTATGAATTGTATTAAAGAAAAATGAGAATTAAAAACCATTTAAATGAAAAAAAAAAAACCAAGGAAATGAAATATATGGATACAAATTTTTGAGAAAATCTGATCAATGTCTGTCCATTTTTCTTTACTTTTTTGTGAGGGCCCAAAAATTATTTTGCACTGGGGCCTCTGTTCATTAGTTCTACCACTGGGCAGAGGGGAGCGACTGACAAGGAACAGCCAGGCTACTTGTAGAGTCTCAGCTCGGCCGGCTACACAAGAGAATGCAGAGAGAAGGGGGTAGGAAAGAAAAAGCAAACCAGTGACAAATTATGACGGCAAATTAGGATTACAAAACATATTTTTTTTAATTTATTGTTTTAAAGCACACATCCGTATTATTGGAAGGAACATGGAAAGTGCTGTAAAAGTGTGGAGTAAAAAAATAATAAAGAAGGAAAGACACCAGCTTTTGTGGTTACTGTATAGTTCGTGCCAAGGGGATCGGCCTGGCATTTCAGTTCAGGACTGCCGTGCTTTTGGGATGATTCAAATATGTAAATAGTATGGCTTTATATTGTAAGCTTGTTTGGGCATGGACCCTGTTTATTTCTTTTTTTGCGTTAAGTCACTTTTATTTCGGTAAAGAAGACGTAAAGGTAGTGTACCAGTGTAAAAAAGGTACTGGGGATACCTTAAAAAAGGTATTGAAAATGGGCTGAAATATCAGTAAGAGGCTTAGAGATATTGAAAACAAAAAAGAATTTATTATATATTGTATTAAAAATTGCAAAAAATAGCAATCATCCGGAGTGTAAACACACAAACTAAATAAATGGTGGAAACCTAAGATGAAAATAAATAACAAATATAGTAAATGAAAAACATGGCTTGATAGCTTATAATAATAATAATTTTTTTTATATATAAGCCATCAAGCCATGTTTTTCATTTACTATATTTGTTACTATATTTGTTATTTATTTTCATCTTAGGTTTCCACCATTTATTTAGTTTGTGTGTTTACACTCCGGGTGATTGCTATTTTTTGCAATTTTTAATACAATATATAATAAATTATTTTTTGTTTTCAATTTCTCTAAGTCTCTTACTGATATTTCAGCCCATTTTCAATACCTCTTAAGGTATCCCCAGTACCTTTTACACTGGTACACTACCTTTACGTCTTCTTTACCTATTTTCACTAGGGGTTACCCCCCTCTTCCTTAGTGTACCAGATTGAGCTGTATCCAAGTTGTCCTTTGTCACTTTTATTTCTGTTTATGCAGCCCTAGCCACACCTCCCCTGGCTGTGATTCACACAGCCTGCGTGAAAATGTGGTTTAATAGTTAATCAGATGCAACTTACTTTAGAAGTTTGTATCTCCTGCTCTATAAATTGAACTTTAATCACACACACACACGAGGCTCCTGCAGGGTCTAGAAGGTTATTAACTGAGGAGGATATAAGAAATTAAACAAAATTTGCAATAAAGGAAGTGTAAACATTAGATATGTATTTACAGGAAGTGTTTAGGAAGGCTGTGTAAGTCACATGAAGGGAGGTGTGACTAGGGCTGCATAAACAAAGTGAATTAACTCCTAAATAGCAATAAATTGAGCAGTGAGACTGCAGGGGCATGATCTATACACCAAAACTGCTTCATTATGCTAAAGTTGTTTTGATGACCCTTTAAATATTTTTCTTGTTTCTATTGTACAGCGCTGTGGAATATGTTGGAGCCATATAATCCGTTGTAATTGGTGCCCCATGTAATGTATTGTGGGGAATGGATCTGTGACTAATTGGAAAAAAAGCCTACATGTTCCACAAACTCCTGCTGAATAAGAGTTTATGGGAAAGTGGGGGTGGAGAAGGGACTTGGTGGAGCTTCAACAATATCTGGAAGTAGATGGAACATAAGCTGTAAATTAATTTATATTTTAAAACCGGGATCTTCTCAAGAAATATACATTAGTCGTCTCAGACAATTGTGTTGAACATTGCGGACTTTCTATAAACCATGGCTCTGTAAATTCATTAATCCGCCCCAGTGTTCCAGCAGATGATGTCGCCAGGAGCCAGAGAAAGAGCAATTAAAAAAAAAAAAGGAAAGAGGTTCATCTAAGTACATTTTTACCTTCACCCTGTCCTCCTGGAAGCCCCCCCATACAAAACA
Organism: Pelobates fuscus; assembly: GCF_036172605.1. Lineage (NCBI taxonomy): Eukaryota > Metazoa > Chordata > Amphibia > Anura > Pelobatidae > Pelobates > Pelobates fuscus. The sequence goes on from NC_086325.1 coordinate 161,485,189, forward strand.
GACATGTCACCTCGGAGTGATGGCCTTTGCAGAAAACCCCACAAGCTATAGTTAGATCTCAAAATATCTGTTTGAAACAAAATCGCCCACTTTCCTGCTCTGTCAAACCATAACAATGCCATCCGCCAACACAGCTGAGGACTGGACAAAATTTCATCATACCTGCCAACCATCCCGATCCAGCACAGACAGTCCTGATCTAAGATCCCAAAAAGTATACGCCATTGTGGAAAGGCCCAGCTGCCCAACAGCTTTGCACCTCTCCAGCTTTGATGGCTAGCGGACAAGACACCTTTACGGGTCTAGTGGCCATGCCTCACCATAGCAAACACCAACACGCCCCCAGTGTGGGTCATTTTACACTTCGTATGTGGGAGGATAGAAGATTTTGCAGTCTTCTGTTAATGTATAAATGTGCTAAAAAAAAAAAAAAAAAACACTAATCATATTTGAATCATCGGGTTTGAAGCGGTTACACAAAGTCACATTGCTGGGAGTCTGACGTCAGGGTGTTTACAGCTTGGCAATGTTGGCCAAAAATTTGAAACTCACTTTAAAAATTGCCTTTTAAATTCCTGACAATTTACCCTTTAGCGAATAACCCAGCACACGTCATAAAAAACAATTCCTCTTTTTCGGGGTAAAATTCCTCTGAAATATGGCATAATAAGCTGTGCTAGACAGCGATGTACTAAAAGGATTTGACGTGCATCCTGGGTTTAAATAAAATTTTAAATAAGCATTTGACAGGAAATCATTTTCTGTGGAATTTTGAAGAGTGATGATGGTGTGTATAAACACAAAACAACTTTCTCCAAAACTCATTTAAAGCAATAAAATCAAGTAAAGTTTTTGGGGTACATGAATCATTTAACCCCTTAAGGACCAAACTTCTGGAATAAAAAGGGAATCATGACATGTCACACATGTCCTGTGTCCTTAAGGGGTTAAAGTTTTATATGATATACTACAGGAGATACCTTCTATACACACACACATACATTCCAGACTCTGTCATTGTTCTTTTGCTAAAATAACCCATCCACCCACCCATTACTTGCTCCCACACCCCAGAGCTCAATATTTGGATGTACTAACCTGAGTTTACTCCACTGGAGAGAGGGTTGCAAGGAGCACAAAGGATGTAGGTTTGCAGCAGACATGGGGTTCCCATCCAAACCCCCCAGAAGTGAGATTCTTTATCCCCAGACAGAGAGGGTCCCAGTGATCCCCTGGGGAGAGGGCTTTTTTGGGGGGATGCCTGGGTTAGTGGGGTGCCCTATTGCACCCAGCGCTGGATACATGCACTAGATCCGCTTTATTACAGTCCCTGCTCATGCTCCTAGTACTACCCACCACTCTTCATGGCTGGGGGCAGGGAAACTCCGCCCGGAGGGGGAGGTCACAATCTAATTTGGGCAGACCACTTATTCCAGACAGTTTAGGGCGGGGAGAAAACCCACCAGCTTCTTTATAAAGGAAAGAAAAGAACAATGAGTGACATCAACCTGAGCTAAGAGGTTCTGCAGCAGTTCACCTCTATCCATTGCAGGTCTGGGTATCTATTGTACTGCTCTACGCTGTATGTTGGCGTCTCCAAAATAAAATTATAGTGGTGGTGAGCGGGTTAAACTTTCTAAAAGTAATGGGGGGGGGGGGGGGGGGGGACTCAAATTTGAAAAGTCACTTTGAATTCCCGCCAAATCCTACATTGGCGAATGTTTGCCTTTTAACCCATTTGGGACCATGTGCGAGCACGGCCTAGCTTGAGGTGCAATGTTTAAGAATTCACCTTGGATTTTGTTTTTTAATAAGGGCAATTGGGGTTGAAAGATCGCTATATTCCAGTATTAACGCATATCCCTTCTAGAAACTGCAGCTCCTGGCTTGAAAATGCATCCTGGTTCTACATTGTATCCTGCCAGAGGTTCATTTACCATCCTCACCCCGATTAGTTCATTCATTTCACACTGGGAGCATATGAATTCCACATACACTCAGACAGCACTTACAAGATCTGCCCAACAGTTGGCATAATTGACATCCAGCAGGCAGCTATAGGTTGCTCTACCAACCTAGAGGGCCCAACTTACATGAATAGTTTTTGGGGTGTAAACATCCCAGGTCTCAATCCTACCTCCAAGCATCCATTCACAGCTACCAACATTCATTCACAGACAGCATTCATTCACACTTACCAACATTTTATAATGCCTCACATCATTCATTCATTCACACCTTCCAACATCCATTCACAGTTACCAAAATTCATTTACATTCAGCATTCATTCACACTTATCAACATTTTATAATACCTCACATCATTCATTCACACCTACCAACAATCATTTACATTCAGCATTCATTCACACTTACCAACATTTTATAATACCTCACATCATTCATTCACACCTACCAACATTCATTTACATTCAGCATTCATTCACACTTACCAACATTTTATAATACCTCCCATCATTCACTCATTCCTTCACACCTTCCAACATCCATTCACAGCTACCAACATTCATTTACAGAATTCATTCACCCTTACTAACATTTTATAATACCTCACATCATTCATTCACACCTTCCAACATTCATTCACATCATTCATTCACACTTTCCAACATTTTACAGCACCAATATTCATCCACACCTTGTAACATTTGATCACACCTCCCAGCAACCATTTATACGTCCCAGTATTCATTCACACCAACCAACATCCACTTTTGCGTCAATACACAGGGTTATTTATCAAAGTGAGAATTCAAAATTAATTTCAAATTTAATGCCGGAGTAGCCGAAATAAAAGCATAGCCAACTTAGAGAATTCTTCAATTTTTTGTTGACTTTCAATTTGAAGTTTGAATTCACCTTAACCCCTTAAGGACCAAACTTCTGGAATAAAAGGGAATCATGACGTGTCACACACGTCATGTGTCCTTAAGGGGTTAAATTCTCACGTTCGTGAATAACCCTAACAAGAGTCAAACTAAAAATCTGACCTCAAACGTGAAAGTCATTTTCAATTCCTAACAATTCAGATTTTGGTGAATATACATATTGTTTTTTTTTTTTTTCTCTCTCTAAACAGCAAATTATTATTATTAAAACCAAGTCGCAAAATTAAGGCAAAAAGTTCTGATTTGAAAACGTTTCCAATTTTGTCTATACTTTGTTTTTTCAGTCTAAAGTTTGCAAATCAGTTTTCAAGTCACTACAAATGGGCTGTTTAATAATGTACCCCCTGTAAATTGAATATATATATATTTTATTCTTCTATTATTTATACAGTGCCAGCAATGTCCGTAGCGCTATACAATGGGGTATATAAACATGTCGGTTAAACTGGACAAGACTTATCCAGCAATTCTCCTGGGAAATTCTGGTCTAAAACAGCCAGACTGTAAAAATAGCTGATATTTGTCTAATTTATTTCTGCCTGGTTTTCAGTGAAATTCCAACACCATAAATATGAGTATTTCATAGATTTTATCTTTATGGGATACTAATTTGCAGGGTGGGGGGTTTAAGCAGATACACCAACAGTTTCTTAAAAGCATGTTTCTAATAAACATTAAGATAAAACACAAATTTAGCAAAAAATTTTTATTTTCCTAATGCTTACTGTTACTTACCCATAATCCCCGGCACGTGCAGACTATACCCATAATCCCCGGCACGTCCAGTCTATACCCATAATCCTCCTCGGCACGTCCAGGCTATACCCATAATCCTCCTCGGCACGTCCAGGCTATACCCATAATCCTCCTCGGCACGTCCAGGCTATACCCATAATCCTCGGCACGTCCAGGCTATACCCATAATCCTCGGCACGTCCAGGCTATACCCATAATCCTCGGCACGTCCAGGCTATACTCATAATCCTCCTCGGCACGTCCAGGCTATACCCATAATCCTCCTCGGCACGTCCAGGCTATACCCATAATCCTCCTCGGCACGTCCAGACTATACCCATAATTTTCGGCACGTCCAGACTATACCCATAATCCTCCTCGGCACATCCAGACTATACCCATAATCCTCCTCGGCACGTCCAGACTATACCCATAATCCTCCTCGGCACGTCCAGACTATACCCATAATCCTCGGCACGTCCAGGCTATACCCATAATCCTCGGCACGTCCAGGCTATACCCATAATCCTCCTCGGCACATGCAGACTATACCCATAATCCTCCTCGGCACGTCCAGACTATACCCATAATCCTCCTCGGCACGTCCAGACTATACCCATAATCCTCCTCGGTACGTCCAGACTATACCCATAATCCTCGGCACGTCCAGGCTATACCCATAATCCTCCTCGGCACGTCCAGGCTATACCCATAATCCTCCTCGGCACGTCCAGGCTATACCCATAATCCTCCTCGCCACGTCCAGACTATACCCATAATCCTCCTCGGCACGTCCAGACTATACCCATAATCCTCCTCAGCACGTCCAGACTATACCCATAATCCTCCTCGGCACGTCCAGACTATACCCATAATCCTCGGCACGTCCAGGCTATACCCATAATCCTCCTCGGCACGTCCAGGCTATACCCATAATCCTCCTCGGCACGTCCAGGCTATACCCATAATCCTCCTCGCCACGTCCAGACTATACCCATAATCCTCCTCGGCACGTCCAGGCTATACCCATAATCCTCCTCGGCACGTCCAGGCTATACCCATAATCCTCCTCGGCACGTCCAGACTATACCCATAATCCTCCTCGGCACGTCCAGACTATACCCATAATCCTCCTCAGCACGTCCAGACTATACCCATAATCCTCCTCGGCACGTCCAGACTATACCCATAATCCTCGGCACGTCCAGGCTATACCCATAATCCTCCTCGGCACGTCCAGGCTATACCCATAATCCTCCTCGGCACGTCCAGGCTATACCCATAATCCTCCTCGGCACGTCCAGACTATACCCATAATCCTCCTCGGCACGTCCAGACTATACCCATAATCCTCCTCGGCACGTCCAGACTATACCCATAATCCTCCTCGGCACGTCCAGACTATACCCATAATCCTCCTCGGAACGTCCAGACTATACCCATAATCCTCGGCACGTCCAGGCTATACCCATAATCCTCCTCGGCACGTCCAGGCTATACCCATAATCCTCCTCGGCACGTCCAGGCTATACCCATAATCCTCCTTGGCACGTCCAGGCTATACCCATAATCCTCCTCGGCACGTCCAGTCTATACCCATATTCCTCCTCGGCACGTCCAGACTATACCCATAATCCTCGGCACGTCCAGACTTTACCCATAATCCTCAGCACATCCAGACTATACCCATAATCCTTGGCACGTCCAGACTGCAGGCTACGTGGAATTCAGAAAACCACATTTATAGGGGTGTCACAACTAGTAATGTGGTCCAGCACGCAGAACTTATGTAAACATATACATAAGTAAGAAAAGGAAAATAATAGGATAGAGCGTAAACCGGACCTTAGAATGGCCGGACTAATACGCTAGAGACAGAGAATGGTCAAAGGGAAAGCCGAGGTCAAGGAAGCCAGAAAATACTCAATACCGATAAAACAAGCCAAGTCAGGGAAACCAGAGATCAGAATAACCAGGGAAACGCCAAGGATCAGGATACCAGGAAATCAGAATCACGGAATTAGCACTCTCAGGAAACCAGGAAACTGAAACCACGACATGGCAAAGTACTAGGGTGAATTAGGGGTTTAAATACCCCTCTCTAAGCTATGATTGGTCAGAGGGCGACCTCTGACCCCAGAACGTGCATGTGCGTTGACGTCGTGACGTCACGCACACGTTAGTATAATTCTCGGGGGCGGGGCTATCCTTAGACGCGACCACGTGGTCGGCGCCATATTGGATTCGGGCGTGATGCCCGGAAGAACTACACGCGCGGTTCCCGGCTCGCCGACGAGCAGGTAAGCTCGTGTAGTCGGAGCGGTCGTGCCGGTCGGGCACGACCGTGAGGCTCGGCGGGCCGGTGACCGCAACAGTACCCCCCACTCGAAGACCGCGCACCGAGCGGGAAGGACCCGGCTTAAGAGGAAAGCGGTTGTGAAATGACCGGATAAGACGGGGCGCATGGACCCGGTCAGCAGGAACCCAACAACGTTCCTCGGGACCATAACCCTTCCAGTCAACGAGATAGGACAAGACACCTCTGGATAATTTGGAGTCCATGATAGAACGGACTTCGTATTCCTCTTGATCACCCACTACCAAGGGCGGAGGAGGAGTGGATACCCTAGTGTAGCGATTGCAAGTAAGGGGCTTGAGCAGAGACACATGGAAAGTATTCGCTATTCTCATATGAGCCGGTAGTGCCAAAGTATAGGTCACTGGATTAATACGTTGGGTAACTCGAAAGGGACCAATATACCGAGGGGCAAATTTCATGGATGGGACCTTAAGCTTGATATGTCTTGTGGAGAGCCACACCCTGTCACCTGGAATATAGACAGGATTAGCGCCCCGTTTCTTGTCAGCTTGGACCTTCGCTCGTAATGAGGCTTTTTGCAGAGCTGAATGGACGGAATCCCAAGTATCATGAATCGAATCTAAACGGGTGTTCAAAGCGGGGATTTCTGTGTCTGAGAATGCAGAAGGAAAAACAGTGGGGTGATAACCCTGATTAACAAAGAATGGACTGTGATTAGAAGATTCATGAGTGGCGTTGTTTCTGGCGAACTCAGCCATGGGTAAGAGCTCGTACCAGTTAGATTGATTGGCATTTATAAAGCAACGTAAATAGGCTTCTAAAGACTGATTCGCCCTCTCTGCTGCTCCATTTGTTTGAGGGTGATATGCTGACGAAAAGGAGAGTTCGACGCCCAATTGTTTGCAAAAGGAACGCCAAAACCTAGAAACAAACTGGGTACCTCTGTCAGATACTATGCTTTTGGGTACACCGTGCAACCGAAAGATCTCTCTCAAGAATATTTGAACTAGATCTTGAGCAGATGGTAATTTTTTAAGTGGGACGAAATGTGCCATCTTCGTGAATCTATCAATGACCATAAGGACTGTATTAAACCCGTTTGAACTGGGTAGATCCACAATGAAATCCATGGCCAAGTGGGTCCATGGAGCACTAGGTATGGGCAGTGGTTGTAATAGTCCAGGAGGTGACCTGGGAGAAACTTTAGAAACAGCACATATTTGACATGTCCCAACATAATCTTTGACATCGTTTCTAAGAGCAGGCCACCAAAATCTCCTGGAGATGGCAGAGAGAGTTTTATGGACTCCAGGATGGCCCGCTGTGAGGCTGTCATGGAACAAATCTAGTACCTTCTTTTGAAACTGAGGTGACACATACAGTTTGTCCGGAGGTTTTCCCACAGGTGCCTGAGTTTGATCTGCTATTATGGCACAGAAGAGTGGAGAAGACACTTCGGAAACTGTAGTGGCAATGAGGCATTCAGGAGGTACAATAGGATATATCACCTGTTCCGGAACTTCATCTGTCTCAAACTGCCGAGAAAGAGCATCTGCCTTGGTGTTTTTAGTACCAGGTCTGTATGTAATTACGAAATTGAATCGGGAGAGGAACAATGACCACCTAGCCTGACGAGAGGACAGTCTCTTAGCGTCCCCAATATAAGCCAAATTCTTATGATCAGTAAAGATCAAAAGTGGCTCTTTGGAACCTTCCAAGAGATGCCTCCATTCCTTAAGGGCAAGTACAATGGCCAAAAGTTCCCTATTCCCTATGTCGTAATTCCTCTCTGCAGGTGTGAGTTTGCGAGAGTAAAATCCACAGGGATGTAAAGGCGTATCAGGACTCTCTCTTTGAGACAGAATGGCTCCAACTCCTGTCTCTGATGCATCCACCTCTACGATAAATGGTTTGGATGGATCAGGATGGGTCAGGACAGGTGCTGAGGAAAATAAAGATTTTAATCGTTCAAATGCCTCTCTTGCTTCTTTGGGCCAAGATATACAATTTGCTCCTTTTTTTGTTAAATTGGTTATAGGGGAAATCACGGAGGAAAATCCCCTTATGAATTTGCGGTAGTAATTCGCAAAACCTATAAAGCGTTGAGTAGCTTTAAGGCCCTTGGGTAATGGCCACTGTAAGACTGCCTCCAGTTTACGAGGATCCATTTGGAAACCAGACGGAGATATAACGTATCCAAGGAATTGTATCTCCGTTTGGTCAAACTGGCATTTCTCCAGTTTACAGTAAAGGCCGTTCTGTAACAGGGTTTTCAGTACAATTCTCACATGTTCGTGATGTGTCTCTAGGTCTGGGGAATAGATGAGAATGTCGTCCAAATACACTAGAACGAACATGTGAAGGTACTCTCTTAGGACATCGTTGATAAAATCCTGGAATACCGCTGGAGCGTTACATAATCCAAACGGCATAACCAGGTATTCGTAATGTCCCATTCTGGTGTTAAATGCGGTCTTCCATTCGTGACCGTCCTTAATTCTGACTAGATTGTAGGCACTACGGAGATCGAGCTTGGTAAAGACTCGAGCTCCCTTTAATCTGTCGAATAGCTCTGATATAAGGGGAATAGGGTAGGCATTTTTTATGGTAATCCTATTCAAACCCCTATAATCAATACAAGGGCGTAGGTCTCCTTCTTTTTTAGAGACAAAGAAGAATCCAGCCCCGGCTGGTGAGGAGGACCTACGGATATGACCCTTTCTGAGAGCATCCTTAATATATTCCTCCAAACAAAGATTTTCCTGGGGGGACAAGGCATAGACTCCTCCCTTGGGAGGCATAGTCCCTGGTAATAAGTTTATAGTACAGTCATAAGGTCTATGAGGAGGTAACCCTTCTGACTGGACCTTGTTAAATACCTCTTTCAAATCCATATACTGCTGTGGAATTTGTGTGGTCAAGGGAGGTGTAACAGGAACATTAATGGTGCCAATAGGTTGTGGGATTTGCTTAAAGCAAACACCTTTGCATCTCTCACCCCAACTCACAATCTCTCCTTCAATCCAATCCAAATGTGGATTGTGTTTCAGGAGCCAAGGGAAACCGAGTATTATCGGAACTGTAGGTGAAGATATAATTTGAAAGGTCATTTCTTCAGAGTGGAGAATACCCACTGAAACAGTGATTGGCAGAGTTTCGTGTGTGATGAAAGGCTGGGTAAGAGGCCTTCCATCAATGGCCTCGACTGCTATAGGTTTCTCTTTATGTCTTAAGGGCAGGAGATGTTTTGCAGAGAATTCTTTGTCTAGGAAATTCTCCGCTGCCCCAGAGTCAATCATAGCCTCACACTGAACAGTAGTGTTCTTGAAAGATAAGGTTACTTTGACAAGGAATCGGTTCTTAGTCAATTTAGGGGACATATACATCACACCTAAGGTCGGTCCCCGTACGTGCCTTAGGTGTGCAAGTTTTCCGGCCGAACCGGGCATGACGATCTTAGATGTCCCTTCTTGCCACAATACATACATAACCCCTCGTTACGTCTGTGTTGTCTCTCTGCCTCAGTGAGTTTAGCGCTACCCAATTGCATGGGTTCAGGTTCCGGAAGAGGCGTTTGGCTACTCACCACTGGGTTAGAGAAACGAGGGGCTATGGACAAATTAGAACGTCTGTTACGTTGTTTGTTTTTCTCTCTCTCTCTGAGCCGGTTATCAATGTCTATCATGTATGCAATAAATTCGTTAAGATTAACCGGAAGGTCTCTAGCTGCAGTCTCATCTTGTATACTCTCAGCTAGACCCTCAGAGAAAGCAGCCACCAGACCACTATTGGTCCAATCAACCTCAGATGCTAATGTCCTGAACTCTATTGCATAATCGGCTACAGAACGACTGCCTTGCTTGATTCTCATAAGGGCTTTGGCAGCGTTCTTCTCCCTGCCTTTAGGTTCAAACGTAGCCTTAAAGGCCGTAAGAAAAGTATTGTAATCACGGGCTACTGCGTCACCACTTTCCCATAAGGGGTTAGCCCACGTTAAGGCCTTTCCTGTTAATTGGTTCATCAGATAGCCAATTTTCGATCTATCTGTTGGGAATGAACCTGGGGAGGCCTCAAAGTGGTATTCAATTTGGTTTAAAAAACCTCTGAATTCCTTGGAATCACCTCCATAGCGAGGGGGCGGTGACAAGGTTATGGACGGTGGTTTATGTGGTACGGGAACCACTACAGGTGGCGGAACCACAGGTGGTACCGGAGGAACCTCTAAATAGGCAGTCCTCTGGAGCAAGGTCTGAAATGCCTGGGCAAATTGGTCTAACCTGTGGTCCATATCCTCCACCCTACTCTCACATGCGATCATATGCTTGCATAGTTCTGCAGGATCCATGGCCATGTCGTAATGTCACAACTAGTAATGTGGTCCAGCACGCAGAACTTATGTAAACATATACATAAGTAAGAAAAGGAAAATAATAGGATAGAGCGTAAACCGGACCTTAGAATGGCCGGACTAATACGCTAGAGACAGAGAATGGTCAAAGGGAAAGCCGAGGTCAAGGAAGCCAGAAAATACTCAATACCGATAAAACAAGCCAAGTCAGGGAAACCAGAGATCAGAATAACCAGGGAAACGCCAAGGATCAGGATACCAGGAAATCAGAAACACAGAATCAGCACTCTCAGGAAACCAGGAAACTGAAACCACGACATGGCAAAGTACTAGGGTGAATTAGGGGTTTAAATACCCCTCTCTAAGCTATGATTGGTCAGAGGGCGACCTCTGACCCCAGAACGTGCATGTGCGTTGACGTCGTGACGTCACGCACACGTTAGTATAATTCTCGGGGGCGGGGCTATCCTTAGACGCGACCACGTGGTCGGCGCCATATTGGATTCGGGCGTGATGCCCGGAAGAACTACACGCGCGGTTCCCGGCTCGCCGACGAGCAGGTAAGCTCATGTAGTCGGAGCGGTCGTGCCGGTCGGGCACGACCGTGAGGCTCGGCGGGCCGGTGACCGCAACAAGGGGTGAGTATTGAGGGGAACTCAAAGTGAATTTAAAACTTAAAGCCAAAGTAGCTGAACATGAAGCATTACTGCCTTGAAGAGGTTTTCAAATTCAGAAATTTTGGCCTTAAATATTTAAATTTTCTCGTCCCCTGACAACCAACGTCTGTAAGTAATCAACATGTTTTCAAACTGTTTGAATTTATCTGGGTCCCCCCACGGCACCTCCAGTCTGTCTTTTTCTTTTGATATCTAAATACAAAAGATTTCCTTCTGCTACAGATATATTGGTTTTGTGCCTATTTGGATGGAGAAACAATCTATGTTCTCAGCCCTTGACTTCCATCCAGACAGACAAATGGCGGCACTACCATAACCACTACTTGCACCATAAGCACTGCAGCCCGTTTCAACACTGGAAATGGATTATATTTCAGTCTAAGCTGGCCTTTAAAAAGGAGGTCTATGAGTTAAGTTTTAAAGGATTGCTCTAACCAAAAAGCAGTGGTCTCCCTCCTCCCCCACACTAAACCTAAAAAAACAATAAAGAAAAGTTTAAACTTGGTTTCAGAGCAAGGCCAAGTTCCCCCTCAGCACGATCCTCCTTGGTCACTTCTCCTAGCCAAAGGACGAATGAGGTATTGAAGCGTATTAAGGGGATGATTGTGCGGCACGGAAGGGGAGGGGCAAGAACAATTCAGATGGCTAAAATACGACTAAAACTAAAATGGCTTTTTAGTCAAAAGACTATGACTAAAACTAAATTGAAATTTGCTGCCAAAATGTACGCTGGTCTGTAGATTTGTCTACATTATACAGATCTGTCTTTTTCTGGGGATACAATAACACATATCTTGTCTCACAAGGAAGTCCATATATTATGATTTTTAATTTTATCCTTTTAATTTATTTTCCATTTGTTATTGTGTAGATGTAGGGATTCATGTATATTAGGGGTTTCCCCTTCTGGGAGGAAAACGGCCATTGGCTGACCCTTCATTTTGCCGTACAGAAGGAAGCTGACATTTAAACTACAGCTCCTAATGCTTGCTGTGTCTTTAAAGCACTTCTTACCGGATAAGCTCAGCATTGTTATAAATGTTAGGTGAGAATCGTGATTACTGGAATCACTTCCTGGTTCCATTGAACGATTGAACATAAACTGATTTAAGGAAACTGCTAGGGACCAAGAGATAGACAAGGGCCCCCAAGACTATGAATGTGCTTGGCCCTGTTGACCATCTCTATGTGAAGATTAAATGAACCCCTAACTGGTAACATGCCTCAGGGATCTGAGTCCTTAGTTGACTAATACAGCGAGAGCTCACTAAAAAAAACTACAAATCTTGGGCATTAAAAGCAAATGAAGAAACTTCAAAATTGTATTTAATTATTTTTTTTCTGTATTTTTGCGGCATTATATAGATAAATGAATGGGTCACGTGCAGACTGGATTCTCCCCTCTGTTCGTAAAACAGGCAGGTGAGATAAAAATCTGCAATAAAAGGGGTTAATTTTCTTTGTCAAACAGGCTTTGGATTAATTAGGTTTAGACCAGATTTCTGTGAGGAGACATACAGTCTGTTTGTTTTAATGGCTTGTTGCGCCCTAGTCTCTGAGCAAGATAAGGTCAACAATCGCCATCAATATTAATGAGACTTTAAAAGGTTTACGTCACTAGAATTTGTTTTCTGCCTTTGGGCGAGAGATCAGCTAGCAATGGCAAAGATGTTCTCAACAGCAGATAATTTCCTCTTTTCAAATTTTGATAATGATTTTCAGGAGCGCCTTAACTTTTACATGTATTTTTTATTTTGTTTTCCATGCAGCGAATTCATTTTTCGGTGCAACAAACCGATATTAACAAAACAAAAAAGTTACCTGTGCATTAGACGCTAGTAAATAAATCATTAAGAATAATCGATAGTACCTCTCTGAGCGGCTATAGAGTGTAAGCTCATCTGCCATCGCAAAGGAAATCCTCTTTCATTAGTTAATACCGGAGTAGCCGAGACTCGTTTATCGGGTTTGGCTGGTAGAATTTCAGCTGGCGTAAAATCCAGTCAAAATTCGATAAAAATATCAGTCGGAACCATTTGATATTTTTTGACCATTTTCAGCCAAAGGAATGTAATCGAGGCCTTAGTCTGAATGACAGAGCTGATGCAAAGATACCCAAGCTTCAACTGGCAGAGTCTCGTTTTTGTTTTTTTTTTGCAATTAATTTACAGAAATTCTAAATTTTGTGAATAACTGTGTGAGTTTAATTTCACCTCTCTCTTCTCTATATGCTCTCTCTCTGTGCTGACTGCCAGGTGCAAAGGACAGTAGCTTATAGCAATGATAGATTGTGAGCCAAAATGGAGGCGCCCATTGTCTGATAACATACTTCTAAATTAAAAAGAAAAAATTCACACGTCATAAAATATAAGTTACAGGGTACAGCTTAGTCTACTTTAAAAAAAAAAAAAAGAGAGAGAATAAAAAACTCAGAAAGTTAGAGTTCCCCTTTAAGCCTTTTACTTCCTCTTTTGATTGGAGGTCATTGATTATTTTGGCAATATGCCTCCTTTTTATTTATTTTTTATTCTCTCTCTTTTTTTCTTTTTTTTTAAAAGTAGACTAAGCTTTATCCCGTAATAACTGCAGTGCTCGTTGTCTTTTTACATATATATTTATATTAAGTACGTTATATTTGTATGCAGCCCCTTTATGGAAAAATTGTGTACATTTTCATCCATTTTTATTGGCCTCTATGTTTTTTGTAGATACGCATAAGGTTTTATCTATTTTGTTTTAGGATATATTTGTTGCTATAGTAATAATTGCATGCACAGGTGTAACGTATCATGTGGGTTTCAAGTTATGTGATATAGTTTGTGTGAACACATTTTTTCTGGGGGCCTGGACAGACGCCCAATCGATGGGCTCCATACACACACACGATATATCCATTGTACAGCGCGACGGAATTTGATGGCGCTTCATAAATAATTAATAATAATATCAGTAATTTGACGCATTAGATGGGCAAAACGCAGTTTTCAATCCTTTTCTTATTATGAGCCACAAAACCAAAAAGCAAAAGTCAGATAAGATAAATATTGGGCCTAAGATGGCCGCCGACCTCAAGGGTTTCTCTGTCTTCTCGGAGGACCTCACTCTGGATGGGGATAATGGCGGGATGACGCATTCACTACAGCCACAGATGGCTTCAGAGAATACGGATTCCGGGTTTGTGACTGCAGCAGTGCTCAAAGAAATGCTGGTTAACATCCAGAAAACAGTTCAGGCAGATATGACTGTGCTCTGCACCTCACAGGCAGATATGACTGTGCTCTGCACCTCACAGGCAGATATGACTGTGCTCTGCACCTCACAGGCAGATATGACTGTGCTCTGCACCTCACAGGCAGATATGACTGTGCTCTGCACTTGGAGAAACATACTCAGTCCATTGCGGAGCTCCAACTGAAAGTACAAACACTCAAGAGGCTGCAAGAAATTTCCAAGCAGTGTTTTGCTACGCTGAAAGACTTGAGGTGTCTCAGCAATCTTGAAGTCAGAGGTGTATCTGGTAAAATCCCTATGGCAGAGCTTCCCCACCTGCTACGGAGACTGGTGAGAGCACTGCTTACACCGAAACATTCCAGAAGCATCACCTTCGATGAAGTCTGTAGGGTTCCGAAGCAATGGAGGGCACCAGAGATGGCTCCCAGAGACTAGTGGTACGGTTATGCAACGGCACTGACAAGGCAGCTGTACAAGCCCATAGACCTTTGAAAATATGGCCCTGTCATTCTATGCAGACCTCTCTGGGAGATCCTCTACAATGGAGAAGATCCATACAGCCCATTCCACTGTCCTTTCTCGCCTTGACTACTGTAATCCGCTTCTCAGTGGTCTTACGTGCTGACAACTTGGGCCATTACAGTCCATAATGAATGCGGCACCGAGGCTCATCTTCCTGTCCGCCCGCACCTCCCATGCCTCACCCTTCTGTCAGTCCCTACATTGGCTTCCTATAAAATATAGAGCTCAATTTAAAATTCTGGTTCATGCTTTCAAATCTCTACATAATGCTGCTCCCACCTATCTATCCTCCCGTCTAGGCCCTTACGATCTGCTGAAGACTTACGTCTATCTTCTGTCCGTACTCCCACCTCTAATGCTCGCCTTCAAGATTTCTCGAGGGCTGCACCGTTCCTGTGGAACTCGCTACCCTCCTCCGTTAGATGCTCACCCATTCTCCACTCCTTCAAAAAATCGTTAAAAACCCACTTCTTCATAAAAGCGTATCAATTAAACTCTTAATAGCTCCCAACTGATTCCTCTTCTGCAACGGTCACTAGTCTAATACTATCCTTACCTTTTTGTGTCATTTTACCCCACTCCCTCTAGCATGTAAGCTCATTGAGCAGGGCCCTCAACCCCTCTGTTCCTGTGTGTCCAACTTGTCTGGTTACAACTACATGTCTGTTCGTCCACCCATTGTAAAGCGCTGCGGAATTTGACGGCGCTCTATAAATATAATAATAATAATAATAGCCCCTAATAGAAGGCATACCTCGCCCATGTATGCCCTAGCTATCAGCCAGGTTCTCTCACTCTCAATTACTCAAATTTGGTCAGAAGCACTGGTTAGCAGAGCCTAGAGGCATAGATGGGTACATCTCTTTACTCGCCCGAGCTGCTTCTCAGCCGGACAACTGGCAAATTTCCTACAGAGAGGCCAACTCTGTATTTTAGTTTGTTTTATATTATTATGTCTTCTTATGGTTTTTTTTAACTTTATTTTTGTATTTACTAACCTTAGAAGGTTTACGTTCACACAGCCGTATCTATGGCAGACCTTAAAGCAGTCCAAGTATTAGACATGTGCAATTAGTTTCGTTCCGAATGTAATTTCGGGCAATTCGGACATTCGGATACTTCCTAAATTTCCGAAGTGTCGAAGTCTTGAAGCACAGTATTGCCGAAGTACTAATATACCTACCCAAGAATGAAGAATGTTACACTGTATACAAGTTTTAAATAAAAAGTAATAGGTCCCCTCTCTTATTGGTATTTAGGTCCCCCACGCACTGCTCAGGGGTGGGGCAAGGGGGGAGCACAATAGGTCCCCCCCTTATTCTAATTTAGGGCCCCCATTCGCCACTCAGGGGTGGGGGCCAGTGGGGAGGACAATAGCCCCCCTCCCCCTTATTTTACTTTAGGGCCCCCACCCTCCGTTCAGGGGGGGTCAGTAGGTCCGCCCTTCAGGTTAGATGCCCCCACTTGCGCTGCTCGGAAGGGGGGGAAACAGGTTTTTTTTTTTTGTTTGTTTGTTTTTTTTTTTTTACAGTGAGCAGCACTGTTTAATAGACATGCCCCTACTCGCGGTATATCGAGTAGGGGCAGAATTTAGTAATACTAACTAATTTTTACTTAGTATTAGTAAATTTGGCTGAAAGACCAATTTAGGTCTTTCAGCCTTTTGGTAGATAGCTCCCTAATACCGTGGGAATTAGGGAGATATCTACTAAGCGGCTGCAAGAGAAGTGCCGAAGTCCCGAATTTCGGAATGCCGAGTCAAACCGAAAATTTTCCCCATGCACATCCCTACCAAGTATATTAGCAGCAGCTGACTGCTCTCCTGCTCCTGGCCAGTCATTAGTAATAGTTTCTGATTATACATAAATAAAACCCTCGGTTCATTTTCCTGGGACATTATGTAATAATACCTGTTGATGCAAATGTCTGCCTTTATTTATATGTCTATATATTTTTTTTTACCATTTGTGATTGCTGTCTCACACAAATATAGAATTAAAAAACAAAACATTTGTTTCTGATTTGGGACATGGGTGCTGTGAGGTCAGGAAGTATTACTTTACTGAGAGGGTAGTGGATGCATGGAATAGCCTTCCAGCTGAAGTGGTAGAGGTTAACACAGTGAGGGAGTTTAAGCATGCGTGGGATAGGCATAAGGCTATCCTAACTATAAGATAAGGCCAGGGACTAATGAAAGTATTTAGAAAACTGGGCAGACTAGATGGGCCGAATGGTTCTTATCTGCCGTCACATTCTATGTTTCTATGTTTCTTACTTGCATTATGTTTTTATTTGTTATCTAAAATTAGGGTTACCAGATCCACCATGGTTTCAGGGACACATATCACATATACATATTGATGGGCAGCACATTATAAGGGTTACCCTGTAGTATGTAGAAGTGCTTAAAGTCATTAAAAGACTTTTAACATTTAACATTTCATGATTTTCTGTGTCCCTTTTCATTTGTCCCCTCTCTTTGCCTTCTGTATATAGTACATTTTTATTGCATAACGGATTTCGATAGTTTAGGGGGAGAAGAAAGAATCTATACCAGAATGGTTAGGCAGTTCCAGACAGAGGCTACTCTCTAATTAGGGACTTGCCTTAGGGCAGACTGATCCATCAGGCATTACATCCGTGACTGAGGGCTCACCCGGCAGCCTGCCCTGTACGCCGCAGTGTGTCTGGCCCCTCCACGCAGTCTGCCCTAGGGGAGAGCCCAACTTCCATAAAATGGGCCTGAGATCAGCATTTACGGTAATTGTCTAATAGTATTTTATAGGGATTGTCATCGGTAGTGATCTCAGTTTTGGTAAAAATGATACAATCACCTTTAGTTCTGCTATTGGAACGTATTCAAGTTTCCTGTTAATTTCTTTGGTTCACATGAATGAACACCTGGAACTGTAAAAACAAACAAACATTGTAATAGTTACAAATATCCGCACAATTAAAGTGTTTAATTTCTTTATATTTCTCTGCTGTTTTTTTTTTTGTTTTTTTTAATGACAGTGTCCCTTTAAGAGGTCTTTCGTTCCAGTTGAAGACAGACACATTTGCACAGGATGTCTGTAGTCTGCTTTACCAGGCGAGCCCATGCTTGTTTGTTTCGTCCTCCCAGTGACACTGACACCTGGTTTGAAGTGCACTCATTGTGCATTTGTTATTTCCCCATTATGCAGAGGTTCCTGTATAGAGAAATTGGCACAGTTCTTTGTGCAGGTTTACGTGCATGGTGTAACGTTAGCTGTGGGTCTTCCCTCCTCTTCAGCCCTTAGCGTCCTATTGACAGCAATTTTGAGCGCCATTACTTGAATCATTTTGGCACGGTTTCTCAGACCACCCATTCATCCTTGCGCCCTTCTGACGTCAATTCTGCCACAGGAAGCTGATCCCCTGCGTCCTTTTATTGTGAAACACTTCAGCATCAAAATTTGGACGCAACTAGCCCGGTGTCTATAGGCATGCACCTTCTGGGGGAGCAGGCTTGGCCATAGATAACATTGCTATACAAGCCTTCTCTGAGCTTAGTTTCATTGCCATGTTGCGGTCTCATTGCGATTCCCAATAACAAGTGTTTTGTTCCGTGTGATATGTCTGGTATACCAACTTGGCTCTTTGACTTCCCTGGTCTATGTACACCTTGGCACGCCATATTGAAAATGCAAATTAACAATTTTTCAAAGGGAAACATTTGAAAGCTTTAAAAGTAGATAAATGTCAGCGCTGTGCAATAGCCCCAAATCAGTGTTTGTGGGAAGCTGGGTATTGAGGTAAATGTGTATGATTTCCACCTCCACAGCGGTGGTTTAGGAAAGGAGTATTCTGTGTAAACTGTGTATCCGACAGCAGTGATCACAGTAACGTATCTTCAAAGATACAAACCAAGCAGAGAAAGTGCAACACAGTTTATTAATATCATATAAAAAATAAAACTCTAAATCCTTTAAAAAACTCATACACCGTAAAAAAGATGGCGTTTAAATCCTACTTTCCATCTAAGGATCCAAACAGAGTCCAGAATATGTAGCAGATAGGCAGTGTGCTGAAAGTATTACCACTCCGTTGGTGCAGTAGAAATCCAGAAAATTGTCCAAGGATCTAGCCGAAATGCTGCAAGTTCAAATGGAGGGATGACAAAGCACTTACAGTCAGGTCCATTCATATTGTGACATCGACACAATTCTTATCTTTTTGGCTCTATACACCACCACAATGGATTTGAAATGAAATGAACAAGATGTGCTTTAACTGCAGACTTTCACCTTTAATTTGAGGGTATTTACATCCAAATCAGGTGAACGGTGTAGGAATTACAACAGTTTGTATATGTACCTCAGGCTTTTTTGGTTCTATTAACTTGTTTGATTATTATGTTTTTTTTTTCATTATGTGCTATGTTTCATAACTATTGCACCACCCTACCTACCCTTCCCCCCCCCCTGCACATGGGCCTAATGGGTGGCCCACATGCAACCACCATCATCGACCTTGACATACTCAGGGCGGTCCTTGCACTGGAGCCGGCCTCTGAGGCAGGACACCTGGGACACACGAACACACTACTGAGGGGCACACAGGGAGGAATCTGCCTAGCTCGACCAAGCTGGGGAAGGCAGCGCCTCCACATAGGCAAACTTCAACTGGTATTATACAAATACTCACCATACCTACCACCATAAAAATCTATAGCCACAATGTGAGGGGATTGAATCTTCCGGTGCAACGACACCTACTGGAGAGAGACATACGAGAAAAGGAAGGCCCATCCACATATATTATCCGCTAATTTCCCCCATCAATTTCACTCCACCTCGCAAATGAAGTCCAAAGGGGTCTCCACCCTTATAAGCAAGAAGGTGGCCTTTGAACTAATCCTAGAGGATATAGACGGAAGATATGTCATCTTAGTGGGAAGTATAAACAATGTCGCTAAGGGCAAAGCTCAGGGTGGGAAGAAGAGTACTACCAATCAAGAGAAGCCTAGGTTGAGAGATCTGCTGGACTGCTCCATAAATACGATACAGGTCTTACGAGGTACACGTCGGCAATGCCCCGCAATGGAGTATATGCATTGCATTATATATCTCAAGACCTGGTAGACTTCTATGCTCTCTCAAATTAATGCAGCTGATCTAGCGAGTTTGAACTATTTAGCCAGTATATCTGCAACAGACAGGATTTGAACTTGTAGCACAGAACTAAGTGTCCAGATTGGGAAACTGTATTTATTCCTCGTTTTTCAGACACTTTGTTACTTGATTGTGCTACATTATAACAATACAGGCTCTGATTCCGCAAGCTTAAACTATTTTAGCCAGTGTGTCTGCAGCAGACAGGTTTTGAATCTGTAGCACAGAACTAAGTGTCCAAATTGGGAAACTGTATTTATTTTTCGTTTCCCAGACACTTTATCACTTGATTGTGCTACATTATATCAATACAGGCTCTACTGCAGCATTAACGTTTTTTGTTTCTAAACTATTTCAAGCCATAATACATTTGTTGGAGGCACAGGGAGGTCCACTCATAGCCCCCCCACTCCTGATATGTTAGGGGAGCTTAGTATCTTACTGGGGAACTGCACGTTTTTTTTTTCTATCTAATAGGGTATATCTAATTTACCTGCTATTCCCATAAACTACCCTACAGAGCTCTCTATACCCTAGGGGTCTCTAAGGGACATGGTGGTTTGATTTACCTCCTGCCCACTATACTGTGCTCTGTATAGTCACCCATTCATAGCCCTTGTCCTGTTTTTTTATATAGCACTTTCTTTGTACAGCTACCCATTCTTATCTATATACACGCTGGGCTGAGCTTAGCCGCTATACTTTTTTGAGTAGCGATTTCTTTCGATCCATCTGACTTTAAATGTATCTTATATGAGGCATTTTCAGTTCTAACAGATATACCGACACATGTCAAGATCTTTTATCGCACGTGCATATTTATATACCTGAATGGATCTATCATAGTAAGCTCCGCCAGATCCCTCTATTTTTACTCACCCGCACGTATTGCACCATTTTTGTTTGTTCACTCATTCGTTTTTTCCCACATTAGTTTTTAATGTCAGATGACGTAATAAAGGTTTTCTCTTGTTAATAGGCGCCATTTACCTACTTTTTGAGTTGCTAATTTCTCTGCATGGGTAAACCCTGTGGCTGTGCATTGCAATTAGGCACCTGAAGGAAACGTTGGGCCCTTCTTTTCATCATACAGATACACAGGAATTCTTTCTTCTTCCACTTAAATTATTTGACACATTTTGTGAATAAATTCTGAGGTTTTTTTTCGCTGAATGCTATGAATTATCCTGAAAGTGTTTGTAAAATATGACTAAATCCTGGAGTTATGACTTTAGTGAATAATCCGGTGAAGTTTACGAAATTCCATTGTTCAGTAAATATTGCTCTTTTTAAACTGTTGTGTTGTAACTCGCAGAATTCTAATTCTGTAAATGCTTTGGGTGTTTACTGGTTCACAGGTCATTCCTTTCTTTTCCAGTAAAAAAACAAACCATTGGTCACTGGTATAACTTGCTGGTAAATTTACCAATCGTCTAAATACACATGGCACTGGGCAAACATAAACTAATGCAAACATGGGTCAAGTGCCCCCAGAATTGTGGACTTCACCCACAGGAAATCCCCCATGTAAATATTACACAGGCTGTGTGGGCTCCAGACTCCATTTACAGATAATCAAAACCTTTCGGTTACTATTTTGAGGTCAGCTTGTTCCCGACTTGCAGGTTAGACTTATTGAATGTACAGGGCTATCTCCCAACAGCAAAACTAATGACCACGTACAGAAAACCTCAGCAGTGTGCCCTGCCATGGCCATCACTAGATTCCAGAAACACCTGGGGTTTGAAACTTTGGCAACCCATACATTAACAGATGGTTGGGGATTTGTCATGACGTATCCCTGCCTTCCTGTGTTATCATGTCTTCTAAACCCATGAAAAGTGTGTTGCTGATGAGCTATAGCTATAGAGGTAGCAAGCCCACTGCCAGGTATTCACTAATATCATTAACTGACAGTGTGCAGTACAGTTCTATTCCCCAGAACCCCTCCTGACGGTTACCTGGGGGCAGGTCCCAGCTGGTACTCCATTACGGAGCCCAGCTGTGCCCCGTGGCCCGCAGGTGCTATACAGTCTGGTTGGGAAGATATTCATATCCCTCCTAGCCTGACCACATACTGAGTGTGAAGAGAAATAGGCCGCTTCAACACGGAAAAATGGCCCTTATTTTCGTCCGGCAGCGTTGGGAGATCACTTCCTGCCTGGGCGAAAAGGAAGCCGCACGGGAGGGCAAGGAGAACCCTGCAGCCCCACTGGACCCCAGAGAAGCCACCCTCCTCCAGCACCAAGATAGACAAAGAAGAGGGTGGCACTCGAAAAAATTAGAATTTTGTGCAAAAGTTTAATTTGACACCTGTCAAAACCCCAGATGTGGGGATCTGTAGCCATGGTCATGAGCTGTAAGCCATAATCATGCACTTATGACAAATCACGGCTTGAACTATCTTGCTTAGCATTTAGTGCGTCTATCTCATATATTAGTTTCCCCTTTTACGTTGCATTACTGAAATAAATTAACTTTTGCACGATATTCTATTTTTTCGAGTATCACCTGTATATGTGTGTTGGACTATGCATGTGTTTGGCAGTGGGTATATGTTGTGCATTTGTGTGTTTGGCAGTTTGTAGATTTGTGTGTGTCTGTGTTTGGCTGTGTGTACCTGAGTGCACCTGTGTTGTGCGTTATGTGTGTGTGTGTAAGCTAATTTGTGTCTGCTAGTGTGCTTTAGCGGCAGCCAATAGTTTTGCAAGCAGCCCCAGTTTGGCTGTTAAAACCTCAAGGTTGGAGATTTGATTCCTGGCAGAGTCAGCGCAGTCTTTTATCTCTCTGAGATTACTGAATATCTGATGGGACCGGGAAAGGTTGTAGAAGCCAAACACTACGAAACATGTCGCGTAAGGCTTTTTCCAAAATATATAAACTATTCTCGGACATTCAGGAACGGATCCAAACCTAGTCTATAGAAGTACGAGTGTTTATAATATATCCACCTGCATTAGAAGCAGCTCGGAGGAATTTGATTGGTTGGGTAATTAAAACAATTAGTTATTAGCATGAAATAAGAAATTGAATCTGCTCCTATCGGTTGTCTGGCATATAGTTTGTTGATTGCAGTGGATCAAGGATACACATGGCTCATGAAAAGACCATTCACTTGTTAAAACTCTATAAAATTTCAACCCATTGACTGGATTAGCAGGCTCATAGCCTGCAGTTCTCCTAACAGGTTTTTGGCCAATGTATTTTTAGGCTGCCATGGACTTTATCTTCTGTCTTATGTAAAGAGTATTTAGTTACATAGTAATCTAGGCTGAAAAAAAAGTCCCTGGTTCAACAATTTCAAACTTTAAACACATTTTTGCATTCTGTTAGAACGGTTTAACGGTTGAAACTAAGGTCTCTTGTTTAAAGCAAGCATCCCAAAGACCCCGATTTCAGCATGCCTTGACAGGGGGTAGGTGACAAACATGCCAGACAGGCAGACAGCCTCCTGGCTGGCCAATAATGTGGACAACCATGCAGAGAGCTCTGCTAAACCACCCTCACTCACACAGGCTCCCTTTCAACATTTTTAACTTTACCTTATTGCAGTGTTCACGTTAAAATTTCTTATCTTCTAAAGCCTGCAGCAGCTTGCTCTATATGATTAACGTTCAATCAACAGAGCAGAAGATAATAACTTCTAAAGTAACCACACTGCTGTGAAAATAAACCTCAGTTTTTCCCCCCCATAGAGGCTGAATGAGTCAGAGCAATGGGAGATGTGACTAGACATGCATAAACAATGTGCTTTAACTACTAACTGGCAAAGGCATGATCTATACAGCAAAACCATGACATGAAGCTAAAGTTGTTTTGGTGCGTAGATTATCTCTTTAATTGAGCTACGATTAAGTATTTCATGAATAAATCCCAATGAAAAGAAGTCAGCTCATTATGTGTGTAGCAGACAACAGAAAAATAAAATCAGGAATAAAGTTATTTTGTAACTCTATGATAAACACCAATAAAATACTAACCCCGTGTGGCTGACTTTGCTGCAATACAACTAATATATTATCATCATTGAACCAGGCCCGTTAGCTGTCAAGGCTCTCCGCCTCAGTACCTACCCATCATTATGGATAATTGTCAATAATAAATCTTTATTTTAGTCTGTGAGTTAAAAATCACAAGAGGCATTTAATTAAAAAAAATATGAATAATAAAATATGAATTAAAAAAATGGCAGGTGGGTGAGTTCACTCTTACAGACACTCTGTGATAGACACTAACAAGACTACAATCTTGTGTACAGATTTTCCACACAGGAATGGAGGGGTAGGGGGCACCTGTATGGGCCAGGGTCTCCAAATCTGTCTTCCCTGAGCCGACAGAGACTCAAAACATCAATCCGTACAATACACACAGACACTCCCACACAAAATCCTCCCCTCTGCCTGTGATATGATTACTGAACACAATTGGTAATATAATTATCACAGGCAGAGAAATAGTTTTTACAAAATATTAATAACTTCCCAAATATACATACCATTCACATTTTCAGAATCAGCATGCTTGAAATATACACATACTCAAAAATCAGGGCAATCGGTTCAGGGGTTAAAAAGTTAAGGGAAAGTCCTATTTGACCAAATGAAGCATGGCTTTTCTGCCCAAAACCAGTTCCACAGAGTCTTCTATCCTGGAGATAATTGGGAAGTAATCCAATTATCTCCAAGGACAGAGGCAAAACTCCATTAGCCACATGGTAGCAAAATACATAAAAATATATAACTGTGCAGCTATTGCATAAAACAGGTACATTTACATATATTTTTTTCATGCAGGCTCTGTCAGTTATAGCCAGGGGAGGTGTGGCTAGGGCTGCATAAACAGAAACAAAGTGATTTAACTCCTAAATGACAACATCTCGAACTGTGGATGCCATGGTACCTGTACACGTCGCGAACGGAGACAGGGGGAGGCACACAGGGACATTAGTTACCGAAATCGACAGGAGCACTCCGACAATGCCCCAGTAGGGTAACTCGAGAGATACTCTAACACTATCAGCCAGTGCAGTTCCGCTCACTCTTACCACTCCCCCCCCCCCCACACTCCCTCCCCCTCCCCTCCCCCCATCTCCTCTTCCTTCTTCGGGCGGAGCCGGGACCCGCCTAGTGTAAATTGAATTCGACACTATGCAGCCCTAAAGGGTCATTGGGATCTCTAATAGAGCGTAAGGCTCGCGTGATGTCACGTTACGCATTAGTGAGGGACCCTAGATTGGGGGTTCACATAAGCAGCACGGCAAACGCCTGCCAACCTATGAGGGTCGACACAACCAAACACTGCGACAACACAACACACCAGCCCTACAGGGGGTAGACACGTGAGACACAGCTTAGATCTGAGCGCACATTATGACTGAATGGCGCTCAGATCACATACATACAGTTCAATTGCCATGGAGCACATAGTCTTTCGTTATATGAATGGGTTCCATGGCATAGCTATCTGGGGTAACACTGCTCACATAGGGAAAGTACAGAATGACCCGGCTTTCGGGTCTTTGCAGGGGAAAATCAAGCATTTTAACATGGGGCCGTAGTCACAGGGCAGGAGGCTGGCAATCAGTCTTCTCCAATGCCCAGTGGCGAGGCTGGTTCCACCACAGTAATATTCTGAATTCAAGCATAGATTTGAGAAGTTATTCGCTAAAGTTAAAAAAGCCAGGTGAATTTAACGAAAAGCAGCCAGACTGAAAACAGAATTGACTTGGAGAATGTTTCTATTTCAGCTAGCTTGCCTCAGATTTTGAAATTTACTTTGAATTCATGACAATTTTCACGTTACCAAATAACGTTGTTGGTGTCACAGTGAGATTGTGGGAGGAATGGTGACCGCGGTGAGACTGACTCGTTTATTTTTTTTATTTCTGGGAGAGGCCTGTATCTAAGTAGTTATAAAATCACTCTACTATTAGGGATACATTCGTTTTCCTTCCTAACGTCACGGAGTTTCTTTGAAAACTGTGGACGTTTCCTGCCTGAAGTGGGCTGCAGTGCTGATGGTGCATGGGGTGTTGCCTGAATTGTCTTTATTTTGTATTCTTTTTAAAGGACCACTATAGGCACCCAGACCACTTCAGCTCAATGAAGTGGTCTGGGTGCCAGGTCCATCTAGTTTTAACCCAGCAGCTAAAAACATGTTTCAGAGAAACTGCTATGTTTACACTGCAGGGTTATTCCACCTTTTAGTGGCTGTCTCCCTGACAGCCACTAGAGGTGCTTCTGCTATTTACACGGAGTAAATCGCACTTATTTAACACTGGACGTCCTTACGGAGTCCAGCGTCAAAAAAGATCCCTATAGGAAAGCATTGAGTAATGCTTTCCTATGGGTCGATTTTAATGCACGCGTGCCTCTGGCCGCGTATGCGGCTCCACTCGGAAGCTGACGTCGTTGGAGGAGGAGGAGAGGTCACCAGCGCCGAGGGAGCCCGAAACTGGATGGTCTATACTATAGTGTTCCTTTAAGAACAGCAATGCCACCTGGTGGTACCTGTTTGTATTTTATGCCTGGAGAAATGTAAAAGTCACACTACATTCATTGTACAGCCCTAGTCTTTTAAAAGATATATATATATATAGGTGCTATAGGCATTCTGCAGCCTGTTGCTCTTTTTCTGCAAGGAGATCTTGGTGTCACTGCCTCCAATCTCAGATACCCCTGTGGGTGTTTTAACACTCCCTGGTTTGGTGATAAGAGACTCAGAAGGGGTGGGTATATCTTTATCACCAGGCAGGGCCAGACTGGGAAAAGAATTCGGCCCGGGCATTTTTTTATTACAGTGGCCCACTAAGAAGGGGGCGGGACAGAGAGGGTGTAATTTGTCATCATTAATGACAAACACGCCCCCTCTCAAAGTGAAGAGTATACTGGTGCCCCTAAGGGAACCAGTGGGTGTGTGTAGAGAACACAACAGGGGGTAACCCCCACAAATGTGTAATAAACTATAGAGCGAATGATCCCTGTAGGGAAAGAACAACCGCCAGGGGTCACGGAAAAGGTCCCTATGGGATCTGTGTTATAATTTACAATTCTGTAGTGTGATTAAAAATTAACTTTTATTAAAATTTCGATCCTAAAAACATATAAGGAGACAATAACGTGTCATCTATTGTGTGTGATAGAAACAATGACATCTAGCAATTGTTAGTAGATGAACTAAAGCTACAAATGGATAGGTGCCTAAGTCAAACGCTGTGGGTATTTAGATTGTGACAAAATAATAATAGGGGCTAATGGGTGTGAGAATGCTGTGTGGGAGAGTGCTGTGTGTGCTGTGTGTAAGGGTGCTGTGTGTGATGGAGGTGAGTGCTGTGTGTGATGGGTGTGAGAGTGCTGTGTGTGATGGGTGTGAGAGTGCTGTGTGTGATGTGTGGGAGAGTGCTGTGTGTGCTGTGTGTAAGGGTGCTGTGTGTGATGGAGGTGAGTGCTGTGTGTGATGGGTGTGAGGGTGCTGTGTGTGATGTGTGGGAGAGTGCTGTGTGTGCTGTGTGTAAGGGTGCTGTGTGTGATGGAGGTGTGTGATGGGTGTGAGAGTGCTGTGTGTGAATGTTAGAATGGATTGTGTGTTGGGGGGTATAAATAAACAAATAAAAACACTAAGTAGTGATAATACCTCCCCCCCCCCTCCCTTCTTACCTTAAACCTGGGAGGGGGGGACCGGCACGGTGGTGAGTGGGAAGGGGGGTTCAGACACTCGCACAGCATCCCTGGTGGTCCAGTGGGTGAGTGAACTCTAGCCTCTCGCGAGATCCGGTCGTTGCCATGGCAACCCGGCGGAGCTGCAAGATAGAGCTCCGCCGGGTCCTCTCCCTCCCTCCCCAGCCGCAGGTCTATTTAAATGGGTCGGTGAGGGAGAGCTTTGATCTCCTCAACGGCCCTCCATGGCACGCAGCGGGGCCGGCCCTGCATAGACCGGCAGGGGAGATCCTGGGACCTTCCCTGCTGGCCTCGGCCCCTGGCCACCGCGGCCCACCGGGCATTTGCCCGGTGTGCCCGATGGCCAGTCCGGGCATGTCACCAGGCATGTTGTGTATGACACTGGCACTAATAATAATTTTATTGAGCTGAAAACCTAAAATGGGTTGATTAACCCAGAGGAGAAAAGGACAATATAGCTTTAAGTACAAGCAAAGAAATTAATCACAGAAAACAGTCAAAAAACAGCAGTAATGCTAAGGAGGGAGCAAGGAGCCGTCCGACCGCCATTGCAGCTTTAACCCAACTACGAGGTACGGCGTTGGGGGGGGAGCTGCGTGCGAGCGCGGGAAGGCAAGAAAAAATGGCCGCCGCGAGCGGCAGTGAGGAAAGCACAGACGATTAGCCGGTAAGCTGTGCTCGCGAGCAGGGAGCCGGCAGCTGAGCTCTGTGAGCTCTGTGGGTGGCGGCCGTTCACGGCGCATGTAAAGAAAAAAGGGCGCGAAGCGCCGGGTGCGGCTCCAGCCGACGTCCCCGAGCCCGCTTGCAAATTAGGCTCTGGGGGACAGGCTGGACCGGGGAAAATTAAAGGCAAAGAAAATCATATAGCAGAAAAAGGAAGAAAACCATGAAAAACACATAACATATCAAATGAATCAGCAATACAGTAATAAATGAATCAATTAATAAATTAAAGTTATCAAAGAGTAATAATTATAATTATAATAATAATCCCACAGTTAAGGAGCCTGAGGGATCAGATATACTTAACTGAGGGAGCAGCAAAGAAAGAGGAACAGGATTGGCTGACAGAGCCTATTATGCTGGAGGAGTGGAACCTGATTGGCTGTTCCTGTTACTAGGAAGAATACACCTGAGACTGTTAACCCCTTCACGACGGGTGACGGACGAGGTCCGTCATCCAGGGGATACCCTTAACGACGGATGACGGACCTCGTCCGTCACGCGGTAAAATTAACCCCAGATCGCCGCAATCGCGGTGATCGTGGGGTTAATGGTGCTCCAGTCTGCCTCTGTATTAGAGGCAGACCGGGAGCACCGGATCGGGCTGTCCCAGTACATGTGCCCGCTCTGACAGCATGTCTGAGCGGGCACATGTGCTCTGCATACTCACCTCCGCCTCCCTGCACTTCCGGGTTCAGTGTGAAGTGCAGGGAGACGGATCTTCAGTGATCCTGCCCCCTGGTGTGTAAAAAAAAAAGTTAAATTAAAATCCCACCCCCCTTTACCCATATTAATAAAAAATTAACCCCTTCCCTGCCAATTGATCACTGACTACAGTGATCAACTGGCAGGGATTACATTTTAATATGATCTGATTTTTTTTTTAACCCCTGAGGGTTAATTCTTTTTTTTTTTTTTTAACCCTCAGGGGTTCAATTTATTTTATTAATTAATTTAAATACTTTAAAATTATAAATTTAGCTAGCTGGGGAGGGTGGAAGTTAGTGGGGAATTGGGGGATTTAGTGTTAGGCTAACTAGGGGTTAACGTTAAAAAAAGTTTTAAAATAAGCTTTAAAAAGTTAAAAAATTAAGTTAAAAAAAAGTTTTAATAACGTTTCAGTAAAAAATTTAAAAAAAATAAACCCTTTACCCAGTCCAAATAAAAATTAACCCCTTCCCTGCCAGTCTATCACTGCCTACAGTGATCAAAATACAGATCACAGTATTATACTGTGATCTAATTTTTTTTTAACCCCTGACGATTAACTTTTATTTATTTTTTAACCCTCAGGGGTTAAATTAATTTAATTAACTAATTTAAATATTGTATAATTAAATATTTTGCTAGCTGGGGTGGGTGGGAGTTATGGGAAAATGGGGAATTTACTGTTAGTGCTGCTTACTGCTAGTTAGGGGTTAACGGTAAAAGAAAAAGCTTCGAAAAATGTTAAATCTGTAAAAAAAAGTTTTATGAAAGTTTAGGAAACTTTAAAAAAAAAGGAAGAAGCAAAACAAAAGTTTAAAAAATAGTTTTAAAAAGTGAAAAAAGTTTTAAAAAGTTAAAAAATTAATTTAATAACGCTCATTACCACTACACCTGGTACAAGCTAGCGGAAAAATGATCCCACGCTAAGGTTCAAAATATGCCTTTTGAAATACCCTGGGATGTCTTCTTTAAGAAATGGTATGGCTTTATGGGGTATTTGGATTATATAGCCTGGTAAAATACTCTAAAATGGGACATGGGCACAGCGTAAAAATTTAAAGTTTGAAAAAAAATGGAATGGCTGTGTCCCAAATGTGCCCCTCCGATGTCCACATATACCTGGCAAAGGTACATACGGGGGTATTTTTGTACTCAGCCGACATAGCTGAGCAACATATAAAGTATTATAGAGTGGTGGTACACATAAGGTTTGCAAAATATACTGTGCAAACTCACTTTGTGTGTCAAAAAGGCAGAAAAAACGCTTATTACCACTACACCTGGTACAAGCTAGCGGAAAAATTATCCCACGCTAAGGTTCAAAATATGCCTTTTGAAATACCCTGGGGTGTCTACTTTAAGAAATGGTAGGCCTTTGTGGGGTAGTTTGAATTTAAAACTTACGAAGATGCTTGGAAATTGCACATAGGCCCGGCGTCAAAATTCAAAGTTCTGTAAAAACTGATATGGCTTGGTCTCCAATATGCCACTGTAGCTTCACAAAATAGTGCCAAAGACATTCATTGGGTATTTCTTTTTACTCAGAAGACTTAGCTGAGCATAATTTGGAGGTTTTGAACTTAGTGGCACATATGAAATATACAAAATGCCCAGCAAAAATGCAATCCGTATGTCAAAAAATGCACAAAATTATTTTTTACCACATACTTTGGCATGTAATGGTAAAAAAATGGGGGCATGTTAAGGCACAATATGCACCTTATGAGATACCCTGGAGTGTCTACTTTTACAAATGGTAGGCCTTTGTGGGGTTTTTTGAACAGTCAAACTGTTATAATACCCCAAATGGAAGCATAGGCTCATTAAATCCGTCTCTCAAAATTCTACTGTGAATACTGAAAAGGACAGGTCTCCTGTATGGCACTGTAGCTTCAAGAAATAGTGCCATAGACATACAATGGGGGTGTCCTTTTACTCAGAAGACTTAGCTGAGCATAATTTGGGGGGTTTGAACTTAGTGGCACATATGAAATATACAAAATGCCCAGCAAAAATGCAATCCGTATGTAAAAAATGCACAAAATTATTTTTTACCACATACTTTGGCATGTAATGGTAAAAAAATGGGGGCATGTTAAGGCACAATATGCACCTTATGAGATACCCTGGAGTGTCTACTTTTACAAATGGTAGGCCTTTGTGGGGGTTTTTGAACAGTCAAACTGTTATAATACCCCAAATGGAAGCATAGGCTCATTAAATCCGTCTCTCAAAATTCTACTGTGAATACTGAAAAGGACAGGTCTCCTGTATGGCACTGTAGCTTCACGAAATAGTGCCAAAGACATACAATGGGGGTACCGTTGTACTCAGCAGAAGTAACTGAACACATAATAAAACTTTGTACAGGAATAGCACACACCAACTTTACAAAATACACATGAGAAGTTCTTTGTTATACGTTTGTGTGCGAAAACCCCCAAAAAACACAATTTTACTCCAATATTTAGCAGAGGTTGGCGGTAAAATGGCTACGTAGAAAGTGTCAAAACAACCTTAGGTAAATAACCTGTGATGTCTACTTTATATAAATATATACTTTTGTGTGGCAATTTTGTTTTATTTTATGGCTATTAGGCTTACAAGACAAACATACCAAATTCTAAAATCGCTCCACATTAAAAGTTTATTTTACTCCTTGTGCTTTGTGACCTGTAACTACCAAAAAAACTTACAATCCCAGACACATTATATATTCTGTAAATCAGAACAAATAAATGAATTTATTTTTAATTACTTTCCTTAACCTGCACTAATTATGCACACATTATGATTGCAAAAACTGTAAAAAAAAACCCAATATTTTTCATTTTTTTTGCATTTTTATGTATTTTTTTTATAATAAGTAAGCATTTATATATATATATATATATATATATATATATATATATATATATATATATATATATATGTTATATCAAATTAAAGCCCTTTCTGTCCTTTAAAAAACAGTATATAATATGTGTCGGTGCAATAAATGAGAGAGATGCAAATTGCAGTTGAACGCAAACAGCAAGAAAATGCAAAAATTGCTTGTGTCATTAAGCGTAAGTCAAGCTTCTGAAGCTCTGTCCTTAAGGGGTTAATGTTATTATTGGTTATGTTTATAAAGTTTTTTCTTTGCTGCTGAGGGAAATAAAGAAAGAGTGCAGCATAATAGGAGCCTCCGTGTCTTAATAAAATCTAGTTTCAGTCTCTGGCTATAGCAATTGTTTTTTTTTAGTTTTTGTAATTCTGGTTGGTCACAAGTAACAACATTTCTGGAGAGCGTTTTGTTTCCAGTATATTTATTCTCAAAATGTATATAAAATGCAAACTCTGTATCTACACATGTGATTCTGTCAGTGTTACTCAATAAACACTGAACTGTTTGTCTATTTTATCTTAAAGGAACACTATAGTCACCTAAATGACTTTAGCTAAATAAAGCAGTTTTAGTGTATAGATCATTCCCCTGCAATTTCACTGCTCAATTCACTGTCATTTAGGAGTTATTTTTATATTTTGTAGTTATAAATTCTTTATTTTCTTGTGCATAGAGTATCAATCAAGCAGGCATGTACTGTCACAACAACATGTACAGGTTTTTAAAAACAATGTAGGTTCAACAGTGTCATGACAATTGATAGAACTGCGCAATTTTTAGGTAAACATCTCTGCATAGTAATTCTACCACATAACAAGAATAAGTAAAGAGTGTACTACCATTTTATGTGGAACAGGATAAAACATGCAAAACATTAGATTCCACTGCGTGGTCAGCTTAGGTGGTTGCAGATAAGTAGGTGTAGCATATGATCAGGACATAAGCACAATGTTAGCGGGGATACATTCAAATAGCTGCCTTGCCCTATTTAGGAGGGCGCTTAACCTATCTCTGTGAAGTGAGCGTGTGTAAATTTAGTATAATGTCGCTTTTATTTGTAGTTCAAACACAATTAGGTATCTATGCAAATGGCAACAGTGAGGCTCGCAGGTCCCAACCAGCGTCTTAACAGCAATGACGTAAGCATAACAATTATCAAGTGTAATTTTATGTAGTGTTTCAGAATACGAAGTTATTCTGGCCTACAGCTTCAGTGGACACATAGGTCCTGCGTTCATTCGTGTACTTAGTCTCTTACGGGTTGTGCAATAGCGGGGCAGGGTTTTTAGCTAGTATCTACTTATGCGGGGCGCAAGGGACCGGTCAGGCGTACGGGTCAGGGCCCCCCCGCTCCGCATCAGGGCCAGGTCCCCTCAGCCCGCCCGCTCCTCCCCTAGCGTCTCCCGCATCCCTGAGGTCACCCAGGTCATTTCCGGAGTGTCCACTGTCTTGGTATGTGTCCCCGTCTGCTTCTCAGTCACAGAATGTTGCCCGTATGGAGGAGGCTCAGTAAATTGTGTAGTCAGTGTTGTTGTCCTGCTTCCTCATATGTGGTGTTTAGTGTGGTTGTCCAGTCCCCAGCTGCGTGGGTTATTCGTGCTGTGTCTCACGTGTCTACCCCCTGTAGGGCTGGTGTGTTGTGTTGTCGCAGTGTTTGGTTGTGTCGACCCTCATAGGTTGGCAGGCGTTTGCCGTGCTGCTTATGTGAACCCCCAATCTAGGGTCCCTCACTAATGCGTAACGTGACATCACGCGAGCCTTACGCTCTATTAGAGATCCCAATGACCCTTTAGGGCTGCATAGTGTCGAATTCAATTTACACTAGGCGGGTCCCGGCTCCGCCCGAAGAAGGAAGAGGAGATGGGGGGAGGGGAGGGGAGGGGGAGGGAGTGTGGGGGGGGGGGAGTGGTAAGAGTGAGCTGAACTGCACTGGCTGATAGTGTTAGAGTATCTCTCGAGTTACCCTACTGGGGCATTGTCGGAGTGCTCCTGTCGATTTCGGTAACTAATGTCCCTGTGTGCCTCCCCCTGTCTCCGTTCGCGACGTGTACAGGTACCATGGCATCCACAGTTCGAGATGTTGTCATTTAGGAGTTAAATCACTTTGTTTCTGTTTATGCAGCCCTAGCCACACCTCCCCTGGCTATAACTGACAGAGCCTGCATGAAAAAAAAACTGGTTTCACTTTCAAACAAATGTAATTTACCTTAAATAATTGTATCTCAATCTCTAAATTGAACTTTAATCACATACAGGAGGCTCTTGCAGGGTCTAGCAAGCTATTAACATAGCAGGGGATAAGAAAATCTTAATCAAACAGAACTTGCAATAAAGAAAGCCTAAATAGGGCTCTCTTTACAGGAAGTGTTTATGGAAGGCTGTGCAAGTCACATGCAGGGAGGTGTGACTAGGGTTCATAAACAAAGGGATTTAACTCCTAAATGGCAGAGGATTGAGCAGTGAGGCTGCAGGGGCATGTTCTATACACCAAAACTGCTTCATTAAGCTAAAGTTGGTCAGGTGACTATAGTGTCCCTTTAATGTTTGCCGTTTGGCTTAATTGGCTATAATTTCAGTGTATACAGAATAACCTTGTGTGGGTTTTTTGTTATGATAAAAATATAATAGCTAGCACGCTCATGTGTACAGTGATGCGCAATATGGAAGTCACAAGTCTCGAGGCCTGGCAGCAATATTGCTAGACGCTGCACATTTTTGAGAAATCTTTAAGTAATTTTTATAAAAGGCACCAACTTATTTGGGATAAGTGTTAATCATACAAGTGTGAACGTCAGGAATGGAAAGCAAAGTTCAGATTTTATAGTTTTGAAATAGCTGTGCTGAAAAAACATTTGACTTGTAGAATTTTTCCGATTTGGGTATTTTGACTTCAAATGTGAGATTCCCTCTGATTTCTCACAAGTTCACACGTTAGTGAATAGTGCTGATTGCACTATAGAAAAATAAACATAAACAAAAGGACCGAAAAATCCATGATCGTTCCAACGCACATTTTGGTGCTGCCTTGGAGCATGCACCTTCATCAGAGGTTAACAAATACCATCGTTATATTTATTTATTAATTTACGAAGTGATTCACCATACAGGGAATAGTTTGTAACGAAGGGAAAATTCTCTAAGCACTGAAACGTACGTCAGACTTTTTCACCCAATGTTAGCACTGTTATGGAGTTTTAGGTTCTTTTCCCTATATCGGAGGCAGGGAATCTATGTGAGATTGGTAGTATCTTCTAAATAGTAGTTTTCATCGTGTGGCAATCTAAGTCCCATTCTCCTGGTGACTGAGGTTTTTTGGTCTCTCTTCTCTCCTTTCCCCTCTGACTCCCTCTGAGGGAATATTAAAGTTAAATATGGATACTCCGTTGGAGAACTGAATTGGAGCACAACGTGGGTTGGATGTGTGATGGCCAACCTATTGTTATTTTCTCGATTTTCATTCCTTGCGTAAGATACGGTTATTAATAGCAAAGGTATCCCTCTTTTCCCTCACTGTACTGAGGGGAAGGTTTTTAAAGAGGGTGATATATAGACAGGGGACGAGGCAGAATGTGATAGCCAGTGCTACGCGATCAAAACTATCTTTCTCGGAAGACTGATTCACATAGTCCATGCCTACAAATAACAGATGCGGTTTTATCACCTCTGTATTATTATATGATATTTAATAGAGAATCTCTCATCGGCACAATACACTAACAAAACCAGACTAGAGAGTTAATACGAGATCAGCCAGACAGGGAATAGTTTGTAATGAAGGGAAACTGTATTTTCTTACCTAAGAATCAATGGTCAGATTTTTCACTAGACTTTCTGAATTCCAGACTCGTATTGTAAATCACCTGGTATCTGACCAACTGCGTCCAACCTACCTTGCCTACCGCTGCAGGTCTGATAAAGAGCAATCACAAAAAAAAATAAAAAATAGTATTATTAGGGAATAAGATTTTAAAGTGGTTTATGTGGAGATATTTCACTTGACAAATGCATTAAAGGGACACTATAGTACCATGAGGGTGCCCCCACCCTCACGGTCCCTCTCCCTTGGCGCTGAAGGGGTTAAAACCCCTTCAGCAGCTCACCTATTTCAAGCGCCGCGCTCCCTTACCTCTCCTCCCACGCCAGCATCCTTGTCCGACGTCACAGGAGCCGAATGCGCATGTGCGGCACTGCTGCGCGCGCATTCAAAGTGTCCGTCACTTTCCAGAGAAACTTATGTTTGCATCTGAAGGGTTAAAACCTGAGGGACCCGGCCCCCCACTTCATTGAGCTGAAGTGGTCTGGGTGACTATAGTGTCCCTTTAAGGACTGGAAATGATCAATTTAGAAATGGTATGCACTCAAAAATAGTAAAGGGGGGAAAAAAAATGCAACAAAAGATTAAAACCACTATCCGTTATAAAAATTGGTAAAATGGTGTCTAAAGCAGATTCTAGCAGCCCATATCCCATGTGATCTTTAACCAAAAAAAAAACAAAACAAAAAAAAAACAAACCATCATCATGCGACTTGGATGAAAATATGAGAATTTATTCACAAAACCACTAAATATGGAGGAAGTCAATAAGAATTTTTCTCCATCAAAAATGTAAAACAAAATCTCCAATTTAGCCATTCGTTCTACTTGGTTATTTTGGACTAGGAGATTAAATATATGTTTATTAATAATAATAATAAAAAAAATTTTTAAATCTGCCACAATTTTGGGTTGGGATGGGCTGAATGATAAGGACTATATTTTGTTAAGTGGATTAGGTTAGAGAAAAAAAAAAAATATTCGAAAAACAAAGACCAGAAAAAAATATCAACAACAAGAAAAATTAAATTTTCAAGAAAGATAAAAACCTACGTAATTTATATTTTCAGGTCCCGACCAAAACAACTAAAAATAGAATTATCATCAAGCCTTAAAAACACAGATCCAGAGGGAGCAAGAACATTGTCCTAGCAATGTGGATGGAAATGTACTTTGATAAAGATTGTTTTCATTCAAGAGATGTGCTGCTTAGGGGTGTCCATGTCTAGCTCTCCTCCGGTTATTGGGCTACAATTCCCAATATGCTAGGTTATTCAATCCCAGAATAACTGAAGGGCTCTAAGGCTGGCCTCCCATGGGATACAAGATACCACACTTCTCAGTGTTGATAATAATAATAAAAACAAACAAACAAACAGTGCTCTCCATCATCAAATTACCAGAAACTCAAAATGTTGAAATATTACAAAAGCTCTTTTAATGCAGTGATGAACGAACCATATTACGAATCCCTCTCTAAAAAGGAAGCTACAACATAAATACAACTGAAAGAAAAAAAAATGGGGAAAAACACTAAAAACACTTTAATGAAAATAGAAATAATTAAGAAAAAAAAAAGTTTTAATAGTGATCTGTCCCTTGCTTATTAGACATATTCACATTTCTCGTTTAATGGATTTATGCACCAAACCAAGTGTAGGCAACCTTTGGCACACCAGATGTTTTGGACTACGTTTCCCTTGATGCTTTGCCAGTATTATGAGAGATGTACTTCACAACATCGGGAGTACTGAAAGTTGTCTGCCTCTGCACGAAACCCTGATGTGTGGTGGGATAGAATCAAAAATCGTAAAATCTCTAAATTCGCTATATTGCACTAAATTTTCAAATCGCTTTTTAAGTCACGGTTTAAATAAAGCAGGTTTCACTTGTTAGCATTTTATAAAGATTTTTTTTTTTTAATAATAAAATACTGATCAAGAGACTATGTTGTTCACCACTAGTTTGCTTTCGTCATGCTCATATTTATCATAAGACAGAGTTCCACCATCATCCTTTGTCACAACTGATGGTTGTGGGATTCAGACATGATCTATGGCAGCTCCCGCGGTCTTCCAGGAGCCTCTATAAACGTCCGTGCTGAACTCACGCATGAACCAGATTATAGCACTGACATAGCTCCTGGCAAATGAAGTGGCGGGAGCCGAAGGGGACTGCATGAAGATGGCAGAGGCCACGACGGACAGTTTGAAGTAAGCAAAACCTAATTTACATGCACCATGCGGCCGCTAGATCTGTCAAATATGAAACGACCACCAAAAGATTCACTTTACGTGAGTTATGTGCAGCTCACATTAAATATGGACGCCCAACCATAGGCCTCTAAAGTCATCTGTGTAATATTCAGAAATATTGTTAGTTACCTTTATTTATTCAGAGCAGGGGTTCCTAATTCATTTTTCCCATGGAACCCTTTGACATAATGCGTTAACATGGAACCCCCAAAAAAATGTTGGCGCCATAGCGCAGATAGTAAACGGATAGTAATACTTAGGAGCAGGTGTGCTTTTGTGTGTACAGTTGGTGTTTGTATACAATGTTAGCGTTTTGATACAGGGGTGTGTTTGTATGTAATGTTTGCATTTGCGTGCAGGGGTGTGCTTGGATGTAGCGTTCGCTTTTAAATGCAATGTACATTTGTGTGTAGTATGTGTTTGAGTGAAGAGAATTTGTATATAAATTTGAATCCAGAGGTTTTTGTATGTAATGTTTGTGTTTACAGGAGTGTGTTTTCTTGTTGTGTTGGTGTTTGATTGCTGGGATGTATGCACATATGATTGATGTACGTATGCCACGTACATACACACACAAACAAATTAACACATATAAAACCATTGACACATACATTCATATACACACACACACCTTGACACACAGATACACACATGCGCATACACAAACCTTGACACACAGATACACACTCTTTGACAGACACATACAAACACATATACACTCTTAGTGACATGCAGACATACACTCTGTGACAAACACACATGCATGCTCACTGACATACACACATACAAACTCCTTAACAGACACACACTATTTATTTATTTTTAATTTCACTCCACCCAGCCTCCCTACCTTTGGGAGTGCTGGCATAGAGTCTCTATGTCCCTGGGGCCCAGTGGGACTGCTGGGCTGAGCAGCTGGCGGCAAGGGAGCAGTGATCTTCCTGCTCAACTCCCTTGCGCGCCTCTTAGTGTGGCCAGGGCCTGAGTGACGTCATATTCCGGCTCTGACATCACTGCGGTGCACGTGAGGGTGCTAAACAGAGGAGAGTGCTCTCTCGCCGCCCGTCTCAATTATCAACGGCAGCCATTTTGTTTCCCGAAATTGCAGCGGAACACCAATTGGGAAATGCTGATTTAGAGATTGCAATATTTTTTTATTTTTTTTTTAAATACTAGATATAGATGTCATTCTGTCGGTAAGGGAAATATATTGAATGAAAGGGAAAAAAAAAAAACTCTCCATAAACTTTATTTTATCCTGTGATTTCAAAAGAAAATGTAAGGTGAGCATATTTATATAAAAAAAAAAACACAAAAACATGATCCAAGTGTTAATTACTGTAAAAGAAGAGACTGGTTGGGAGAGTAAAAACTGCTTATATCTTACTGTGCGCTATGTAAACACGGTTCATCTTACAGAGACTCTCTGTAATGTCTGACGTGAGAAACTTTTTAAAAACAACTGTTTAAACCGCTGTCCACGATGCGTTGGCAAAGTGGGTTTCCTTTAACTTATAGAGAAGCCTAAAATTTAAATATTACAGGAGAATCCCAATTCACAGCATGACTCCCACCATTAGGGGGTGTATCTGAAGCTGAACTCGAGGAAATTCTTTGCTCCGCTTATTGGTCAGTGACGCCCACTGACGTGGAGGTTATGCAATACACGACATAGTCATTCGATCTCACAGAGTTCTAACTATTTGCCAGATTCCACCAGGATCCTAAAGAACCATTATAATAGGACTTGGTGCTGTGTAGGGGAAAAAATAATAATAAAATTGTATTCACTCATTCTATTACAGCACAAATCTTTATCTGGTCCATCTAACAAAGTCAACTTTCAGGACCTGAGGAGATTCGCAGAGATTGCGTACAGTCCTCCTGCCCTGAAAGTTTGAAGTTAGCATATACGAAACCAGAGGGGTTGGGAGAAAAAAGAAAAAAAAAAAAAAGGGGGGGGGGGGGTGCATAATGTTGAAGGTCAAAAACACCCCAAATACTAGAACCCTTTTACAGCCCCAAACATACTGCATTTTATATTGGAACAGAAGTATCTCCAGAGCAACCTCCACTTTATGCAGCCACTGGAAACCAGTCAAGACAAGGTCCAGTCAATTCAATCTGAACAGTACTACAAAAAGGATTACATATATGGCATTGTAAAAACCGGAGACGCAATCCGATTCGAGATGATGCAACATAGGAGCAGGAGGGGTGATGTTTCACCAGGATTCTGCTTTTCATCCAAGACGTTCTACAAGTTACAAGGTTGCGATGTTGCTGAGGGAGACAGAACTACCACTCTTTCTTCTTCTCATCCATGGAGACTCCACCAGGACCTAAGGCAACCACCAAGAGCAGGCCACCAATCACAGACATGGTCTGGAAGAAATCGTACTTTAGGAAATCGTGCATGGGTTTGTATGCTGGAATGGTCCAGAAGGCATTGAAGTAGACGTTGATGGCAAACAGCCAGACAACTAGGGTAAGAGCAGCTAACTTCGTCTTGAAGCCAATCGCCACCAAGATGATCAAGGCTGTACCAACAATGTTCTGCAGAATCTGAAGGGTGAAAGACGGACATAGTCAGTTACTTGTGATAAAGAATGGTTTGGATGTATCCGACATCCAAAGGTACAGCACTAGAGGCTACTGTGCTTTCATTAAAACCAGAAGTGAAGCTAGAGAGACATTTTAAAAATATATGGTCATAAATAGATACACATTTAATATTAAAACAAAACCTTTCACTGTGAGCAATAGAATAACCGGGCTCTGAGCCTAGTAGACACCGGGACCTGGCTGAGACCTGTCAGCCAATCTCATTGCTTTCAATGGAGAATGAAAAAACACTCACACAGGTTAATAATTCCCTGTAAAATAACATCAGTTTCTAAAAATAGACAGCAGTTTATGCACGTTGACTGGCAGCGGTTTAGGAGTGAAATCCCATTTAATGTGAAAACACTGGCAGTGCAGAGAGGTAGGTTAGGCTGCGAGCGGAGGGTTGGGAGTTTGTTTTTGTTTGCACCAACCAGGCAAAACATATGAAATCAGCATGTTTTTACCATTATTGGTAGGTACAAAGTTATTGATCTACTGCTGGAATAGTCCCTTTAAACCTGGATAGCTCTGGAGGTAATAAAGTCCTCCGAAATACAAAATAACAGCATCCTGTGACCCAGTTAAAGCATGGATTGATAGTTTGCAAGATATCGATATGCTGCCACATCAGGAGTTAATTTATTGCCACCCCCCTTTTGTCTTACGTGGCAGTGCACTTTACAGACTGCCAATATATATTGTTAATGCTTGTTAAAGCTTTTCCAATAACATTCATTTATTCAATATACTGGATATTATAAAGAATTGATAAGGGAACTCCACATATAAATCTGAAGTTGTGTAGCGGCTCCAGGTCCGCTACTGGTCAATTTTCCCTTTAGAATGTGCAATTCCTTTGCCAACCTTTCATAAGTCACAATAGGAATCGTTTTTAGAGCTTGCATCAATTTGGGAGACAGGATCCAGTATACGTGAGGAAGGAATCGGCGATTTAGCCAGCAACTTGTGTCAGAAGATCCTAGCAGACAGGTGGAGAAAGCAGAACTTACTGAAACGAAGCTGGTGTCGAAATGAAGGAGCGTCATGAACATGAGAACGAGCAGCACGCGCCCACCAAGCTGCATGTATTGTTTGGGGGAGCTCTCCCCCATGGTGGGAACCCCAGCAAACATGCTTTTTCCTTCCGACCGAGACTCTGCCAGAAGCAGCAGGAGACCTCCTCCAAGTGCCAGGTTCCTAGATACAGAACAGCAGAGAAAATTAGCTCACATCAAACTTGTAAGTGTACAGACCCTGGAAACGTATGGAGGTTAGACGATGACCACAAATGTCCCTAGCCCACAGGCAACAAATAGGAGCCTGGACAGCTACATTCCCTTAACCAAGATCAGGGTTTTGCCATTCAACTCAAACTGGCACAATTAACCCCTTGCAAATAAACAAACATTCTCCTCCCCCCCCCCCCACACACACACACACACACACACACACACACTTTATTACTGAAATCTATTACATAGTAATTAATTATGTAGCCATTTACTTTTACATTTTTTAAATAAATTATGGTTATATTTGGCAGGGGGTGGGGGTGATACTCAACTGAAAAGTATTTAATATCCCATTAACAGATACACTTTAAATTGTACTGTAACCCCCCCCCCCCGAAAAATTAGTATTTCATAAATATAAAGTCTTAAGGAAA
Organism: Pelobates fuscus; assembly: GCF_036172605.1. Taxonomy (NCBI): domain Eukaryota; kingdom Metazoa; phylum Chordata; class Amphibia; order Anura; family Pelobatidae; genus Pelobates; species Pelobates fuscus. The sequence continues at coordinate 161,527,402 of NC_086325.1, forward strand.
TACTCACTGTGGTGGAGTTTCAATGAAATTCAAACCCAGTCAAGAGATATACTGAGACAATGTAGAAACTACTTTCATTAAAACTGCTTTGTCTCAGTATCTATTCTCCCGGCTAACACTCCTTGACGCTTGGCGGAGCTACCGCCATCTAGAAGTGTCAATCCCCTCCAGCCATCACCAATAATGACTGCAGGGAATTGGCTCTTTCCGAAGAAGAGGCGACAAGGGACAGGATAAGATCACCTTTATCTGCCCCCCTCCCACCCCCCCAGCAGCAATGTCACCGGGGAGAAGCCTTTCTGCAAATTCACCAGACGCCGACATTGCGGCTTTAAATTTTGAGCCAGAACCAATCCGAGCTCACATATATTACACTTACCTCATTAGAAATTTCAAGTCCCACAAGATGCTGTATGCGATAGTCTGCAAAATAAAACACGCGAAATATTAGTCAATACAGTTATTTAGAACACGAATTCACAAAGCTCCCATGCATCACTTTATCCTCTAAGACAGGTGTTCCCAACCCAGACCTCAAGTGCCCCCTACCAATCCAGGACTACCCTGTTGTGTTTCAAGTGTTTCTCTCCCCCCTCCCATCGCCCTTTATAAAAACAAAGACACAACTGGGCGATCCCTAAATCCTGGACTGGTAGGGGGTACTTGAGGACTGGGTTGGGATGTATGCTCTAGGATACCAAGCCAACATGAACATGAGAAAGAAACCTCCCCGTCATGGTAAAAAACAGCCACTAGATGGCAGTCACAGACCACTCAACTGTTTTAGCTAGAAAATCCTTCTGCTGACATCAGTACTGAAATTAGCAGAAGGAATCAGAGGGAGTTGGGTATAACGTTCATGCAAGGTTTAATGTTAGGGATAGTGTAATGCAGGGTAGGTAGCCGGTTATAGAGATATGAGACATTTTATAATCAGTGCTGATCTGTGAATTTTGGAGTTCTTTGTTTTAGTTGCGCCATTAGTATTAAAATGTATTTAACAATAACATTGTTAGAGAATGAAGAATAAATTAAAGATGTGCATGAGCCAAGCATGTGAGCGGGGGGGAGCCCTTCTGCAAATTCACCAGACGCTGACAGATGACCCAAGCAAAAAAAAAAAAATTAATAATTTCTCATTAATTCGGTGTACAAAGGTTTCCCGAGGAACATACTGAAAATGTATCACTGTTTTACTGATCCTTGCAATTTCAAACATAATTTTTTTTTAATAAAACCCCAAACCAAAAATACAAGCCGCCATGTAATGAATGCGGTACAACGCACGGATCACCTAGTTTCTGGCAGAACCACAACATAAATGACCCGGTCTGCCGGAGACAAGCAGGAGTTACACGTAGAACTGATCGTCATCATTTTAAAAACAGCAGCTGAAATAGCGATTAGCTGTAGAGGTATAACACCATCCGTCTGTTTTAAGTTCCTGACCTCTGATCTAGATTGGACAGGTTGATCTTGAAAAAGATCAAAACGGGTTGAAATATTGAATTTGTACACAGTTAATATGGATTTTTGATTCTCATTAAAAAATACCAGCCGACTTCACCCTAATTTTGGTTTTGTGAATTTTGAACGTGGGTTTCAGCACCCAGGCACTCGAGATTTAGATATAGTCACAAATGCTCTTACAACAGATTAATTAATTAAATACACTTTTTTTTAAATTTGCCTCCCATGTTAAAATTAGTTCAGGTAGTGGGGTGGGCTTGGCTTAACACGATATGGCTGAGATAGGCGATTTTAAGTAGCCTTGTAAAATTTAAATGGCTTCAGGGTTACATAACCAATGAGATAGTCAAAACATAAACAGTTTTGTTTTAACACAAACTACACAATTTAATTAACAGGAATTAAACAAGGATTAGGTGAATACACATATTTACCAAATTCTGTGTACTTACCTGCATGGCAATAATCCCAAACAACCCGAAACAAGCATATTGTACAAAATTCCTACTGAGGACCAGAATACAGCCACCTGCAACACACAACACATCGCAAACAAAACAGTGTTATTTATTGTTCCAAAAATTTTTTTTCAAAAAAATTTAAATGACGAGAGACAATTAATAAGCTCTTCAAAGAACCATAGCCAGAAAGATAACAGCATTACCAGTTGGAGGAAGCACAGGCCTCAACACAGAATCTGTATACTCATTGACCAGGTTCACTATTGCTGCCAAGTACACGCATGAGTTTATTCAAAGACACCTTTTACTTTTGTTAATGTATTTTTGAATTTTCATTTTATTTAGTAGTTACAAAAGGGACATTGCAAGCTACCATTAACTGGCAAGAGAGCTACATTCATGGGTTTCCACAAATGGAGCTAGACGTGATGACTCCCAACAAGAAAGATACGATAGAGCCTGGAAGAAGTATGGGCAGGCTTGCAGACAACCCACAAAACCCATCAATGAGCAAGCACAGTGGTGAAGTAATATCCCAGAAATCCCAGCATGCACCCAACTGCTAGGATATGTGGCATGCCACATGCACCATTTTTAAAATCAAGTTTTTATTTTACAATAGATAGAACCTTCCAACCTGCAAACTGAAATGTCAGAAAAGGATTGAGGGTAAGAATCACAGAAAGTCTAACCTAGTTGTCCGAGAAGGTTGATGAGGACGAAGATGGACGCCAACACGTAGCCGCAGTTCCACGTAGCCTCAATGTAGTCTCTCTGCTCGCTCCACTGAAACCACATTCGGATGCCATCTTCCAAGAAGGTGCTGATAAGACAGAGGCGAGCAACGTGCGGGAGATACTGCTTTGTAACGCGCAGGAACTGGTGAGGGAAAAAACAAAACAGGTTAAAACTCATGACAATCGGAGGAAATGTACCAGAGCAAACATACAGACTCTCACAAAAAGTGATGCATGCAGAGACACCTTGCTGCTGGGACATGCTCATCTGGAAACATCCTTTGAAGGGGGGGTGGGGGGGCTGAGGCTTTACAGTTAGGGGGGACCTGTTTTTTTCAAACTGCAACTTTATTAAAAAATACAAAAAGTTTTAAAAAAAAAGTCTTCCTGGTGTCAGCAACACACACAAAACAGAGGGATTACTGCACTAATTTTAAACAAAAAAAAACTTTATTAGCCAATGCCATAAGAGGTCTAGTCTCACTATAGAAATGATCAAGTATGGGTTAATCTAATATTTATCAAACTTGAGATGCACGATATAAAGGAGGTGTACGGTTTAGGGTAGGTGTGACCAAACTACAACCCACCGTCTGCTGCTGGACTACAATATCCAGAATTATCTACAATACAAAAGCAAGCCGAGGATTCTGGGACTTCTAGTCCAACAATAGTTAGACAATACTGTACTTGCTTAGGGTGAGCTTACTAGTTATATGCATGGTTTAGGAAATAAACTCCTAACCCCAATTAAATCTAAGAATACGGGGGCTCCTCCACTTTCCATTTTTATGCAGTATGGGGTCCTGGCGCAGGGGCTAAACTCCCACCAGGAACTGGTTCACAGTCTGCCTATAAAAAGGGACGCGGTCTGCTTCCACTTCCCTAATTCTGTACAGTACATTAAAGGGTCACATCAGATAGAGGACTCCCTCCTATCAGTGGCTCAGACAGTAAATACCCCGGGGCTGTTCCCTCTTAAAATTTGCCGTGTTCATGAACAAGATTAAAAGTGGTTAAAAATAAATAAAATATATATATATATATATATATATATATATATATATATATATATATATATATATATATATATATATATATATATATATATATATAAATAATATATGTTGCCAAAAGGAATACATTTCTAATATTTGCTTGTTATGCACTCAATGAACAGATCTGACCTTTAACAGCAAGACAAGATAAATACTGCACAGTACAAGGTTAAAGAATTACAAACATGCAACGGCTGATTGCATGGCCTGAAATCAAACATACTTTTACCTGAAACTTGACATTCCCTATTAAAAGGGACACAATAGTTTATCGACACTTTTGCTTTTTAACCCCATAATGACAAAGTCACTGGAATCACTCCCATTACACCAAGCTTCTTTTTTTTTTTTTTTAGACTGGTCACATGTTACGAAGGGGATTAATCTGAGCAAAAAATAGAAATTTTCCCTAAAAAATAAATTAATAAATAAAAGACATTTACCAGTGAAGATTCACTCCATTGTACATGCCATGCGGACTCACAGCTTGTTATGTTATTGGTGCATACCATAGCCAATCAGTGCCGTGCACACCAAGGGCTACTACTTCTTCAATAATGAAAGACTTAAAAAACAAAACAAAAAAAAACACACACACACATATATATATATATATATATATATATATATATATATATATATATATATATATATATAAAAATATGAATGGCAGTGGAGATCTAGCGAGGGTCTTGGGAATCGGGTTATAAAAATAAGAGAAAACACTGCAGAACTTAGTGACCACACCTGCAAGAACCATTAACGGACTCGTCAATTTAAAAATGTAAACTGGAGTAATGAAAATCTACAAACAAATCTAAATAGTGTTCTGTCCCACGCTGCGAATGTCCCACAGCATGTTAGACATTTGGCTGCTGCTGGAGGTCCCAGGCAGGGCATTTCTCAGGCTATTTCTATCTGTAACACAAGACGCTTGTAGGGTGCTATACAGGGGGGAGTGCAGTACACACACAGTGAAACATAGGCGTTGGCATGCAGCAGGCCCCTGCACAGGCAGTATACTCAGCACTCTTGAACCCTGGGCATAAGACGATATGTGTACAGAGAGTGGGTAAAACTAACCGCTGAAACCTAAGAAAGAAGGGGGGAAAAAAAAACAAGGGTTAAGTTAGGTTTGCGGGAGGGGTGCTACAGAAATGGTGCAGCGTGCTTTGTAAAGGCCTTTAGCCTGGGTTATGGCTTGTGTCCCTAAACACAAAAGCTGAAACCTCTGAAAGGGTTTGTAAAAGGGGTCACATTTCTTTAGTGGGAGGGGGGACGACGACAAACAAGCCCAGGGATCACCAGCTGTGCTGGAAAATGACACCTAATGGGTGTGGGGGGGAGAAAGAGAGGAGAGAGGGGAACGAAGGGGATTATGGGATTTAGCATTCAAACAGGAAAGTCACAGGTTACATTGTAAATAGATGGTAAACAAATACAGGCAAGATAACCGACTTAGATCCCGCTAAATATTCAACAGGAATAAGTCACATTATTTGTGCAGCGCAGCAGCATAGGTTGGTGCAATATAAATCACGCATATAAAAGGTGAAGGAGTGATTAGGTTGAAATGCTTTCTAGACAATCTACTTGTTAGTAGGTCTGAAGACAACTTTGTTTTACTAGAGGGGGTGGGGGGGGGGGAAATGACATATAATAATTTCATTAGCATGAACAGTGTGACATTAAGTGACTGAGTCAGTCCCGTTTCTAAGAAACCTGAGATATGGAACATCTGCCAAGCGTCAGCAGAGATAAAAGATAAATATTTAGTGGTGAATGTTAACGGTTTAATGGCTGGTTTATGCTTTTTTTGTTGTTAAACAGAGGCTATATAAAAATCGATAAATGAAGCCAACATATTCTGCAGCGTTGTACAATGGAGATTGATGTTTTATATAGAAACACTAAACGCAACATTTTAGTAAACTGAAATCCAAAACAGCAATATTTAGGCAAATATAGCACACTTGGAGAAAATCACAGCTACAGTAACAGCTTAGCCACTTTAGGCTATTAAACGGCAATTCATTGAGAAAGCTGTGCACTGCCTCCCAGCCTCAAATTGTAGACTAAAAAGTAGGATTTTTAAATAGAAGTTTGCTATGAATAAGGATTGCCAATTAGATGTGCTCCCATCTATATCACTCCCCCTCGCTGGAGGGAGGTCAGTCTGAGGGCAGCTATGCCACCACTGGCTGTCCAGCGCCAGCATGCTGGCATCAGAAGCCAATTTTGCACAGAACTGACTAGCCAGTGTGGACCTTTGTTCTAGGCTAGCTAAGGACACTGCTAGGAGGTGGAGTTACACCTCGGATAGCCAAGAGGTCAATCTCTGTATATGGAGAGGTTCAAAGCGACCTGCACATTTAGTGTGAGGCACCATGACCACTTCAGATCACTGAAGTTTATAATTTTAGTGGTTTCTCATGAACTATCACTAAGTTAGTTCTGGGAGAGAATTATTATTATTATTATTATTTTTTTTTTAATTCTTTATTTTTGTTAGGCATATCGGCATAAAATATTAGCACAAGAATACAACATTTTGTTCTACAAATATTTTAACAGCCAATGTGTGGCGAAAACAGTAATTTTAAAGATCAAAAGCAGGTGTGGTGACAAACCCGGGGTGGGTGTGTTGGTAGCAAGCTTGGTGGTTTTTGTGTTTACCCCTGGGATACTCCAAGGATTTTGTGTTTACCCTCTGGGTGTCCAAGTGTTTGAGTGTGAGAATGCTAGTTAGTTAGTTAGTTCCATTTATGTTGTTACGCTGTGCGTGTGAGCAGAACTATGTGTGCGTCAGGTTAGATGAGGTGGATGCTTTTGGAAGCCTATATGTGCACCGTCATGGAGTTCTTGGAGCGTTCGAGCGCAATGGAATGCGAGGTGTGTGTGTTACTCCTATGTGCGCAGTACACGTTGTGGCTCCCAACTAAAACCCCTAACCCCTGGGGTGGCAATGGGGGGGGTGGGGGGCGCTAGGTTGTGATAGCCTCCTTCCCAGTGTTGGTCGTGGGGGGGTCTGTTTGCCCCTGTTGTGTGAGTAGGTCCCCGGCGAAGTCTGCGCAGTGCTTGCGCTAGAGAACATACAGAACACATAAAAACATTTATAAAAGGAGAGATTCAATATAACAAAAAAAATATTAAGTATATGAAAACATATGCGGCCCTATTGATTGCAGTGTTTATGTTGGTAATGGCTTATGTGAGCCTGTGGGTGCGTTCGGGTGTTTATGGTCTGCTGGTCCCGTGCCGGCGTAGCGAGAAAGGTTCCTTCTTCTGGGTCCCCGTTCTCTGGGTGTCCTGTTGATGTTGCGTGTGTTCGTGGGGGTTGTATTCCCAATGCGTGCAGGAACGCTGGTGCTCCAGCCGGTGACGTGAGGGTGTGTGTAGTCCCTTGATGGTGAACCAGCAGTGAACCTGTGTTCCCCCACCTGTATGCAATTGCAGCTTTGCGGAGTGTTGTAGTGATTGGTCCAAATGTTTGGTGCCTTAGTAGTGTGGCTCTTGTAATGTCCTGAAAGAACAGTAGCTGGGCACCTTCGAAGTCCAGTGGCGTTTTTCCTTTTAGTGCAGTCATTATTTGTATTTTATCGTAGACTGTTATGCAGCGCAGAATGACATCTCTAGGTGTGTTGGGCGAGATTCGAACTGCGCTCGTCACTCTGTAAATGCCATCCAGGACAATTTTCCTTGCGGTGGCCTGTGGCAGTATGGTAGAGAGCAGGCGTTGTGTGTAACGTGGTAGCTCCTCTGTTAGGACTGTGGCAGGGACCCCCGGATCTTAATGTGTGTCCGGCGCAGTCTGTCCTCCAGTGACATTATCTGGGCAGCTAAAACATGCTGTTCTGTCTGGAGTTGTTGGATTGAGGTTTGAAGGGTGCCTACCGTGTCTTGGACGCTGTTAATATCGTCCTCTGTGACTGACCCTTTCTGCAACATGTTGGATGTCAGCTCTTACTAGTGCAACGTCTGCTGCCAGCAGTTTCTGTATGTTGTGAAGTAGAGCCTTTAGGTCCCCTTTAGTGGTGGGGGCTGAGTCGTCCTGGGGTTCAGGTTGTCATGCTTGTTCCGCCGGTGGGGCTGTTGTGGTTATTGGCTCGCCTCGCGCCGTTTTTGGGGTCGGGCTATTGCTGGGCGGGTGTGTGGTGTTTGACGATACTGCTTGCCCGGGTCGGAGCAGCATTTCCCCTATGTCTCTGACCTGCAAGCTGGTGCCGGCTGTTTGCTTTTGTGAGCGACGGCCCATGGTGAGTGTATCAGAGCCTTGGTTATAGAGGGAGTGCTCCGGGTAGCTTCCGCCGAGGTAGGCCCCAAGGTTTAGGTGCGCCGTTGCCTGGGTTGTTTGGCGGTCTGGAAAAACGGTATCGGTCGGTGCAGTATGCTGTGCTGTGTTACATGAGTCAGGTTTTTGGATTGGATGGGGCTTGAAGAGGGGGATTGATGGCAGATTGTTTCGTGCTTGAGGGAGCTGGCTGAGATCGCGTCCGTTCAGGATGGCTGCCAGGCTCTGCGCCCCCCCCCCCCCGGGAGAGAATTTTAAAAAAGAATTGTAACACAATTATGACCTTGCGCCAGATTTCGATACAGGACACGGGGGAGTTAAGAAACTCCCATTAGAACTTACCAGGAGCATGATTTAAAAAAATATATAAATTAAAAAAAATAAAAAGTATAGACAATTCTTGTGTTTTCCCCACAAGGCAAACTGGCATTTAAGACATCCGGACGTCTAATTACTTGGAATAATTTCAGATAGGATCTGCTGTGTCATTCACTCGCAATTGGTGGCAGCCCCTGCTGTGATGACGTACAGAAAACTGGAGAGCTGCTAAACGCATAATTAGCCATCTACCCACAATTTATGTAATGCTGACAGAGCAGAATGTTAAAAAAAAAAAAAAAAAAAAAGGAATAAAAATAAAGCAGTTGTAACAACCCAGAATTAAACCCCTCACATTTGACACGTACAAACAAGCCCTGATTAGAAGTTACATCTTAAAATATATTCAGTGGTGTATATTTGGTCAAAGTGCGCAGGTCTTGCAGCTTTTATCATGACGAATAGGCATCTCTGTTTTACGATCAAGGATCAGGATACGGGCTCATGAGACCGGTATTACCACAGGTAGGCTACGAGGAGGCAGCCACCAGCGCAGGTAGGCTACGAGGAGGCAGCCACCAGCGCAGGTAGGCTACGAGGAGGCAGCCACCAGCGCAGGTAGGCTACGAGGAGGCAGCCACCAGCGCAGGTAGGCTACGAGGAGGCAGCCACCAGCGCAGGTAGGCTACGAGGAGGCAGCCACCAGCGCAGGTAGGCCACGAGGAGGCAGCCACCAGCGCAGGTAGGCCACGAGGAGGCAGCCACCAGCGCAGGTAGGCCACGAGGAGGCAGCCACCAGCGCAGGTAGGCCACGAGGAGGCAGCCACCAGCGCAGGTAGGCCACGAGGAGGAAGCCACCAGCGCAGGTAGGCCACGAGGAGGAAGCCACCAGCGCAGGTAGGCCACGAAGAGGCAGCCACCACCGCAGGTAGGCCACGAAGAGGCAGCCACCACCGCAGGTAGGCCACGAAGAGGCAACCACCACCGCAGGTAGGCTACGAAGAGGCAGCCACCACCGCAGGTAGCCTATGAGGAGGCAGGCATTTGCGGGATATTTCATATTGTTGACCTAGAATGGAGCAGGTATGGAGGATATGCCCAGGCAGGTACAGTTGGCACCTCATCATACAGTTTTATATTCAGAGCAGACCCATAGGCCAGGTTCCAGTTAGACAGTCAGGTATCACCGTGCCCAGCTTTATACCGAGCCTGCCTCCACGCCATGAGTCACCGTGCCCAGCTTTATACAGAACCTGCCACCGTGCCCAGTGTTCTACTGAGCCTGCCCCCGCACCATGCATCACCGTGCCCAGCTTTATACAGAGCTTGCCCCCCGCCATGCATCACCGTGCCCAGCTTTATACAGAGCCTGCCCTCCACCATGAATCACGATGCCCAGCTTGATACAGAGCCGGCCCCTGCTCCATGTATCACTGTGCTCAGCTTGATACAGAGCCGGACCCTGCTCCAGGTATCACCGTGCCCAGCTTGAGACAGAATTGGCCCCCGCGCCAGGTATAACCGTGTCCTGCTTTATACAGAACCGCCCCCCGCGCCATGTATCACCGTGCCCAGCTTAATACAGAGCCGGCCCCTGCGCCAGGTTTCACTGTGCCACTCCTTGAAGAATGGCCCTTTATGTAATGTCTCGTGGTGCCCAGATCAGTGCAAATCTCATATTATAGATTTGGGTACAAATTGGAAAGAGTACACCAGGCCCATGTGAGAAGATCAGGCCTGGGCTTCAGATATCTAAGTACAGAGTGTGAGACTTGGGGGTCTTGCCCAGGGTTGATACAGTGTCAGGCTGGTGGGCCGTGCCCAGGTTCAGCAAGGAATAGATAAGTGCAGGAGTACTGGCTGGATGCGAGTAGCCTGCGCCAGGCAAAGGAGACAGCCATGGGTAACCGGTCTGTGGAGGTAGCCATGGCTGGGTACAGTGTTCATATCTCCCGACATTTCAAATGGACAAAAAGAGACACTTTAATTTTAAGGGTGTGAGTGGAGGTGTGGCCAGGGGCAGGGTTATGACTTAATTTATACAACTAAAAAGTAATTTATAACAAGAACAATGTATCTTATTTACACAACTGATTTCTAAACACATTTCTTGTAGTTTAAAGACACATTACTGGGAGTTTTTTTTTCTTTGGAGCTCTATTATACACCCAGACACACCAACAATATGGATCGCCTAAAAGGGAGGGACATTGGGATAGAAAGAGGGACTTGGGCCCAAAATAGGAACTGTTCCTCCTAAATAGGGACACTTGGGAGGTATGAGTCTCTGCCTATGGCGGGAGCCTTGGCTGGGTAAAGTGTCTTCCTGTGGTGTCATAGCCGGGGACAATGTCATCCTATGGAGGGTGCCATGGTCTGGTACATGAAACAAGAGAGGGAAAAAGGATGGGGGGGGATGTGGGGCAAACCCTGAGCATGCATTTCTCAGCAGTGGTGCTGCCTTAGAGACAAAAAAAATTGATACAAAATACAGATGAATTAACAGCGCACACACAAAAATGGGGATTCAGTTCCACCATGCCACCTGGGTATACAATGTATGTCTGTGGTGCCATGACTGGGTCCCTGGGTACAGTGCTCTCTATGGTGCCATGGCTAGGCACAGTGCTGTATGTGGTGCCATGGCTGGGTCCCTGGGTACACTGCAGAGTATGGTGCCATGGCTGGGTACAGTGCTGTCTGTGGTGCCATGGCAAGGTACAGTGCAGAGTATAGTGCCATGACTGGGTCCCTGTGTACAGTGCTCTCTATGGTGCCATGACTGGGTCCCTGGGTACAGTGCTGAGTATGATGCCATGGTTGTGGCCCCTGGGGACACGGTCTGTCTATGGCTGGTCCCTGGGTACAGTGCTGTCTGTGGAGAATGTCATGGATGGCTGGTCCCTGGGCACACTGTCTGTCTGTGGCCCCTGGGCACACTGACTGTATGTGGCTGTGGCCCCTGGTTATGCTGGCTGTGGCCCCTGGTTGCACTGCCTGCCTCTGGCTGTGGCCCCTGGTTGCACTGCCTGCCTCTGGCTGTGGCCCCTGGTTGCACTGCCTGCCTCTGGCTGTGGCCCCTGGTTGCACTGCCTGCCTCTGGCTGTGGCCCCTGGTTGCACTGCCTGCCTCTGGCTGTGGCCCCTGGTTGCACTGCCTGCCTCTGGCTGTGGCCCCTGGTTGCACTGCCTGCCTCTGGCTGTGGCCCCTGGTTGCACTGCCTGCCTCTGGCTGTGGCCCCTGGTTGCACTGCCTGCCTCTGGCTGTGGCCCCTGGTTGCACTGCCTGCCTCTGGCTGTGGCCCCTGGTTGCACTGCCTGCCTCTGGCTGTGGCCCCTGGTTGCACTGCCTGCCTCTGGCTGTGGCCCCTGGTTGCACTGCCTGCCTCTGGCTGTGGCCCCTGGTTGCACTGCCTGCCTCTGGCTGTGGCCCCTGGTTGCACTGCCTGCCTCTGGCTGTGGCCCCTGGTTGCACTGCCTGCCTCTGGCTGTGGCCCCTGGTTGCACTGCCTGCCTCTGGCTGTGGCCCCTGGTTGCACTGCCTGCCTCTGGCTGTGGCCCCTGGTTGCACTGCCTGCCTCTGGCTGTGGCCCCTGGTTGCACTGCCTGCCTCTGGCTGTGGCCCCTGGTTGCACTGCCTGCCTCTGGCTGTGGCCCCTGGTTGCACTGCCTGCCTCTGGCTGTGGCCCCTGGTTGCACTGCCTGCCTCTGGCTGTGGCCCCTGGTTGCACTGCCTGCCTCTGGCTGTGGCCCCTGGTTGCACTGCCTGCCTCTGGCTGTGGCCCCTGGTTGCACTGCCTGCCTCTGGCTGTGGCCCCTGGTTGCACTGCCTGCCTCTGGCTGTGGCCCCTGGTTGCACTGCCTGCCTCTGGCTGTGGCCCCTGGTTGCACTGCCTGCCTCTGGCTGTGGCCCCTGGTTGCACTGCCTGCCTCTGGCTGTGGCCCCTGGTTGCACTGCCTGCCTCTGGCTGTGGCCCCTGGTTGCACTGCCTGCCTCTGGCTGTGGCCCCTGGTTGCACTGCCTGCCTCTGGCTGTGGCCCCTGGTTGCACTGCCTGCCTCTGGCTGTGGCCCCTGGTTGCACTGCCTGCCTCTGGCTGTGGCCCCTGGTTGCACTGCCTGCCTCTGGCTGTGGCCCCTGGTTGCACTGCCTGCCTCTGGCTGTGGCCCCTGGTTGCACTGCCTGCCTCTGGCTGTGGCCCCTGGTTGCACTGCCTGCCTCTGGCTGTGGCCCCTGGTTGCACTGCCTGCCTCTGGCTGTGGCCCCTGGTTGCACTGCCTGCCTCTGGCTGTGGCCCCTGGTTGCACTGCCTGCCTCTGGCTGTGGCCCCTGGTTGCACTGCCTGCCTCTGGCTGTGGCCCCTGGTTGCACTGCCTGCCTCTGGCTGTGGCCCCTGGTTGCACTGCCTGCCTCTGGCTGTGGCCCCTGGTTGCACTGCCTGCCTCTGGCTGTGGCCCCTGGTTGCACTGCCTGCCTCTGGCTGTGGCCCCTGGTTGCACTGCCTGCCTCTGGCTGTGGCCCCTGGTTGCACTGTCTGTCTCTGGCTGTGGCCCCTGGTTGCACTGTCTGCCTCTGGCTGTGGCCCCTGGTTGCACTGTCTGTCTCTGGCTGTGGCCCCTGGTTGCACTGTCTGTCTCTGGCTGTGGCCCCTGGTTGCACTGTCTGTCTCTGGCTGTGGCCCCTGGTTGCACTGTCTGTCTCTGGCTGTGGCCCCTGGTTGCACTGTCTGTCTCTGGCTGTGGCCCCTGGTTGCACTGTCTGTCTCTGGCTGTGGCCCCTGGTTGCACTGTCTGTCTCTGGCTGTGGCCCCTGGTTGCACTGTCTGTCTCTGGCTGCACTGTCTGTGGCCCCTGGTTACACTGTCTGTCTCTGGCTGTGGCCCCCGGGTTCTCACCTGGTCCGCGAAGTCCTCGGCGGTGCCCATGAGGTCGCTGTTGGTGCCCATGCTGCGGGTGATGCTGCTGCCGGCTCTCCCCTCCTCCGTCGGGCTGAGTGTGGGCCCCTCCCCGGAGAGCGCTGCTCACTGCCTGGCCTGCCACGTAGGCCGAGAGTTAAAGGGGCCGACACCGACAGGGGGCGGGGACAGACAACACGGGGGGCGGGGATATCCAGGCAGGGGGCGGGGATATCAGGCCGGGGCGTGGAGAGACAGACTGAAAATCAGACACGGGGCGGGGAGAGCAACTAAGTGGGCGGGGAGAGTCAGACAGTCAGCGTGGAGAGCCTTAAAAGTGGGCGAGGCGAGAGGGAAGGGGGCGGGACAGACAGATATACAGAGAGGAGGGAGACTGACTAATGGTGGGAGAGGCTGGCAAGTGTTAGGAGAGACTGGCTAATGGTGGGAGAGGCTGGCTAGTGTTAGGAGAGGCTGGCTAGTGTTAGGAGAGGCTGGCTAGTGTTAGGAGAGGCTGGCTAATGGTGGGAGAGGTTGGCTAATGGTGGAAGATTCTGGCTAGTGTTAGGAGAGGCTGGCTAATGGTGGAAGATTCTGGCTAGTGTTAGGAGAGGCTGGCTAATGGTGGAAGATTCTGGCTAGTGTTAGGAGAGGCTGGCTAATGGTTGAAGATTCTGGCTAGTGTTAGGAGAGGCTGGCTAGTGCTAGGGAGACTGGCTAATGGTGGGAGAGGCTGGCTAGTGTTAGGAGAGGCTGGCTAGTGTTAGGAGAGGCTGGCTAATGGTGGGAGAGGTTGGCTAATGGTGGAAGATTCTGGCTAGTGTTAGGAGAGGCTGGCTAATGGTGGAAGATTCTGGCTAGTGTTAGGAGAGGCTGGCTAATGGTGGAAGATTCTGGCTAGTGTTAGGAGAGGCTGGCTAATGGTTGAAGATTCTGGCTAGTGATAGGAGAGGCTGGCTAATGGTGGAATATTCTGGCTAGTGTTAGGAGAGGCTGGCTAATGGTGGAAGATTCTGGCTAGTGCTAGGGAGACTGGCTAATGGTGGAAGAGGCTGGCTAGTGCTAGGGAGACTGGCTAATGGTGGAAGAGGCTGGCTAGTGCTAGGGAGACTGGCTAATGGTGGAAGATTCTGGCTAGTGCTAGGAGAGGCTGGCTAATGGTGGGAGAGGCTGGCTAATGGTGGGAGAGGCTGGCTAATGGTGGAAGAGGCTGGCTAGTGTTAGGAGAGACTGGCTAATGGTGGAAGAGGCTGGCTAGTGATAAGAGGGACTGACTACTGGTGGGAGGGACTGGCTAGTTATAGGAGAAACCGGCTACTGGTGGGAGGGACTGGCTTGAGAAAGGAGACACTGACTACTGGTGGTGCAGACTGGCTACTAGTGGGAGGGACTGGCTAGTGTAAGGAGAGACTGACTGCTGGTGGGAGAGACTGGGTAACTTAGAGATTGACTGACTGACTGACTGACTGACTGGCAAAGGAAGGTGAAAAACTGGCTTAGATATCGATTTTCATATTTTCACCAAAGAAGTCTAACGGCAGATTAACCTATTTAGGGAATTTTTCTAGTTTAGCAATTTTGGCTAAATTTCGAATTCACTTTGAATACCTGACAGCTGATAGGTGCTATAGTTGAATATGAGAAACTTTCTAAATGTTATTTTGTCCTAAATTTAGCAATTTACTGTTCGGTGAAAAGAACCCATTAATTTATAACTCGAGTAGCCACTCAATGACTAATTCTTTTTCCATAAATTTTTTCACATTGACATAGGCCTCCTTAAAAATCCTCACAATAAAACTCCTGATGCACTTAAAAAGTAAAGTCCTTGCATCTGCAAATCCCCTCTGTGTGATCGTAGCAAGGCTGTATAGCACCATCCATCCATAAAAACATTAAACTTTTCAGATAACCACAGTTCACTATTATTCTCTAAATAGTGATTTGTCAGGGGTCTACCACGGCAACGCAAATTGTACGACAGTATATCAGAATTTCAAAATTTACAGCTCATTTATTTTGACCCAAAACCTTCAATTCCTTGAAGAATCCCCAAAAATTCAGATGAATTTTCAATAAAATGGGAATGGTAGGGAGCTGGGAGTAATTCTAAAATTTTACCATAACATTCAAACTGAAAATACACTCCTTATCTTCTCAATGTCACAGATCTCTTGGCAATGAATGGAGTAGATTAAACATTATTTTACCCGTCAGTTTACAGTTATAGTGGCAAAGCCATATTAAAACACGAATCCAATTAAAATGGCATATTTTTATAGCTCCCAAGTGTCCTGATTTAGGAGGAACAGTCCCTATTTTGGGTATAAATCCCTCTGTCTCTTTTTTTTCTATCCCAATGTCCCTCCTTTCTAGGAGCTCCATAATGTTGGTGTGTCTGTCTGAGTGTATAACAGAGCTCCACAGCAATAATAATCCCAGTAATGTGTCTGCGTGTATAACAGAGCTCCACAGTAATAATACTCCCAGTAATGTGTCTGAGTGTATAACAGAGCTCCACAGCAATAATACTCCCAGTAATGTGTCTGAGTGTATAACAGAGCTCCACAGCAATAATACTCCCAGTAATGTGTCTGAGTGTATAACAGAGCTCCACAGCAATAATACTCCCAGTAATGTGTCTGAGTGTATAACAGAGCTCCACAGCAACAATACTCCCAGTAATGTGTCTGAGTGTATAACAGAGCCCCACAGCAATAATACTCCCAGTAATGTGTCTGAGTGTATAACAGAGCTCCACAGCAATAATACTCCCAGTAATGTGTCTGAGTGTATAACAGAGCTCCACAGTAATAATACTCCCAGTAATGTGTCTGAGTGTATAACAGAGCTCCACAGCAACAATACTCCCAGTAATGTGTCTGAGTGCATAACAGAGCTCCACGGCTATAATACTCCCAGTAATGTGACTGAGTGTATAACAGAGCCCCACAGCAATAATAATCCCAGTGATGTGTCTGAGTGTATAACAGAGCTCCACAGCAACAATACTCCCAGTAATGTGTCTTTAAACTACAATAAATGTGTTTACAAATCAGTCTGTGTAAATAGGATACATTGTTCTTCTTCTAAATGACATTTTAGTTTTATATATTATTATTATTAAGTCACACAAAAGTTAAGCAAACTGATCCACCCCTGGACACCTCCCCCTCCCTAAAATGAAAGTGTCCCTCTTAGCTCAATAAAATGTCTGTTGGTTTGTCATTTATTGTTTGTGGGTTTTTGTTTTTTAATGCCCAGCAATCACCACATGTCCTGAGTGGTGAAAAGTGAGGTTTACATAGTTATAAGGTGTCAGCAGGCATACACTGAGAGCCAGGCATGTCCTGAGCTGACTATTCCGCCATATTGGATGTCACAGTGTGATGCGTTCCAGATCCAGGCGCGCTTCCGCGTTCCACTCAACGCGCATGCGTGGAACGCACACGGGTTGCGTTCCAACAGCCTGCGCATGCGCGCTGCTTCCGTTCCCATGGAGACCAGCTAACTCTGCCAATGCCTGTGTTGTTGCAGTGTTAACAGTTCCCAGTTTTATACACAGAATATATCCCTCTGTAGGTAACACGGGATGGAGAAGTACAAGGTAAGCAGGCCAGCTATTTATAAACAATATATTCATCCTGGCTGTGTCCTCTAACTGGCAAGGAAAGGGTTAATTCCCAGCACTAACCCAGAGAGGGTCAGAGAAGGGGGAGCTAAATATCACCCCAAAATTGTCTCCCCCCCCCCTCCCTCATAGAGCTCCATAAAGGGTCAGGTCTATACAAGGAGGGGAAAAAAGAGAAAATAGCAATATTTTAAATTATTCCAGAAATGTACATTTTTTTAAGTTTTGGGGCAACAGATTTTAGCCCAAATCTTCCAAAAACAGTAAATATAAAATAAAATTTCCAGCTGACTCTAAACTCTGATAAAATATATTCAATAAATTATATATATATATACACTTCAGCAAAATAAAAACCGGTATAAACATTTGAATACTAACTTCATTCAGACGATACGTGTTACTTTTGACGTCTATAATTACTAAAGGTGCTCAAAGTGTTTGCCATTAGCGTTCAGGCACTTATTACTCTTAGGGCTCTTTGTCCTTTCCAGCGTCTTTGAAACGGCATGTGCTGCAATTGATTGGTTTTTTTTATCGCTGATGTCTTTGGAATTTTGGCAGATTTTGGAAGAATGGAGACCAGGAACATTTGGGGAGACCTGTATTGGCGAGGAAATTGGAAGCAAAAACAAATGTGTTTTAAAGAAGGTGAGAAATCTATTGACATTTTACAGCGCATGAGCTAAAATTTCAGTTATCACAAATGGCAGAATTTCTTCCCAGTTATGTGACTTTTTGTCAAAGTTCATTAAAGCTAACGGTAATTATATTAAATGTTAAAGGTCATTGGTTGCGCTTGGCTATTTTGACCTATAAATTGCAAACCACTTGTCGATTTTTCATAGTTCCAAGTTAAGTGATTAATAACGCAATGCTCGTTGCCTTCTGCTATGTAACTTGATCAATGGCTAAAGGCAGCCAGCAGTCAAGTTACAAATAGTTACTTGTGAGTTAAACAAGGAGGGTTTAACTACTGGAAACAATGCTACATTCTGTTTGAGTTTTCCATAGGTTTCAGAAATAAGGCCTTCATTCACTAATCACTTTTAGCTAGATTTTTTTTTTCAAGAGTTTTATACCAATAAAAAATGCTAAACATAGGAACGCCACGTGTGGAATTGTTTGAGCAACCCACTGCAATGGGCGTGCAACTAAAACGTTTTAGAATTCAGTGTGGTTTGTTAATATCACTTATAATCTTTGTTTCATAGGTGGAGTGCATGGATGAGCAAGAGGCAAACCTGGCATTAAAAGAGGTAAGTATGTTACAAAGAGACAGAGTAAAAGGTATCACCTGGTGGGGAGAGGCATTAAAAAATGATTGCAAATAACTGTTTAGTAGATATACCCCTAACAAAAACATAGTTGCATTTAATTGTGCATATATTCATTGGTGTATATCTGAAAGCAGATTGCAAAACCTGAATATCTCTTATCTACAGCCTTTGCAAGCTCTCCCGCCTACTTTTGAAAAATTAAAGGAGGACTATAGTGCCAGGAAAACAAACTTGTTTTTCTGTCACCATAGGGTCATTAGGTCCCCCCCACCCTCAGGCCCCCTTCCCGCTGGGCTGAAGGGGTTAAAACCCTGTGCGCTGGGGAATTCTCCTCCTCCTGCCGATGTTAGCGCAGAATACGCATGCGCGGCAAAAGACGCGCGCATTCAAACAGCCCATAGGAAAGCATTACTCAATGCTTTCCTATGGACGTCCAGCGTCTTCTCACTGTTATTTTCACAGTAAGAATTGCGGAAGCACCTCTAGCGGTTATCAGGGAGACAGCCACTAGAGGCTGGATTAACCCTCAGTGAAACATGTTTTCAGCTGCAGGGTTAAAACTAGAGGGACCTGGCACCCAGAGCACTTCATTGAGCTGAAGTGGTCTGGGTGCCTATAGTGGTCCTTTAAAGTAAGACATACACATCTTTGCCTTACATTACATTTTGTCTTTGTACTTTAGTTCATGGTTCTGCTTGATCTGCATCATCCCAACATCTGTCCGTATAAGGAATTCTTCATAACCTGGGATAATAAGGTAAACCTTGATCCTATTGTTTCGCTAGAAGCATATCTGTCTAATGAAGCTGTTTTGGAATAATGAGAAAACACACAAAGTTATATAAACGATTAGTATGTGTTTTATTTCTCTGGAGTTAGCTGGTATGGCAGGTTATGTACATTGATTAAATGCTGTTTCTCCTGGAGCTTCCATAGCCTGCTACTGTCGACATGTACTTGGCAGACGCTATGACATCTCTGGAAACATTGGTGAGTACTATTAACAGTATAACTGTCACTATGTAACACAGTGAAGAAGGATACATTCAATAAATATCTGTTTGCCATGTACAGGGTCTTTCATTGTAAATGTCACCTTGCTGGTAATGAGAATAGTATTGCTCCCTCCTCAGATCTCCTCTCTCTTCCTTTACCTGGTAATGGACTATTCTGATAATGGCCATTTGGATGTCATGCTGCGAGAGTACAGGCAAGCCAAGACCAAAATAGACGAAAAGGTACATAGTGAAATAAAGTAATATATTTAGGATCAGTCCCTGTGACCTTAACATAGGATATGTTACATATGATGTCATCTTATGTTGCATACTCTGACTGTGTCAAAAATATGATATGATCTCATACTGTACAGTCCTGCTGTGACCCATTTCTGTTCTTTTGCTCTCTATAGATTTGTTTTCCTTTTTTAACAGACAATTCAGCTTTTTCTCGGCCAGATGATTGATGTGCTGGTCTATATTCATAAACAGAAAGTCCTCCACAGGTAGGTCCTGACAATTCTTCATAAAAGGAAAATAATCAGGGTTGTCGCTAAAAACATTCAAATCTGAATTGCAACATTTAAGGCCATAATAGCCAAGTTGTGACTATAACATAGTTAGAGGACTTTCTAAAATTAACAGTTTTAGCCTAAATTTAGCAATTTAAATTTTAAATAGCAGCAGTTTAGAGTTTAATAATCCGGCCTGATTTTAATGAACTATTTTATATATGTTTAGGTTTTCTGTTTATGGTATTAAACCTTTCGAAAAAGGCTAAATACTCCGTTGTGTGTTTATAAAAATAAATAAACATACCGGTAAACGCTAGCACTGGGGACCATTGGACGGAGTCATAAATGTCTCCAAATAGGTTTCCCCAAGGCTGTTTAGTTACTTGTAATGAGTGCGGTAATTTGATTGCTTTGGGCTTTTTACAGTTCATCAAAGGACCAGGAACGTTGTTTGAAAACAGGTTATTCTGTTATTGTATGATTACATTCAGTGCTCATGTAATTAGACAATCCTCATCTAAGATTCACACAAGGACATCCATTTATATTGGATCCACAATTCAGCTGCAAAAAAAGACCATTTTTTAAAAAAAATTTTTTTATAATTTATGGAGGTTCTAAAAATGCTGCAGAAGGTTGTGTCCGCCGATTCAGTACATGGCATTCTAGAACACGAAGGAACATGGTTTTAGAAGGAGAGTTTATGTATGTATACATATAATTTATTGTAGAGAACTGTTCTAAGCAGCATTCCTACATATGTTATCAAGTCAGGTTATTCCTACCACTTATGATGGACCTACCAGTCGAAATATTTTGGTACATTGGACATGGTTGGACTAATTTTGAGGTTTATAGAGTGGTACGGTTCCAATAAATTCATGTGAAGTCCAATTCCCCATTGCATTCAAGCTGCCCCAACTTTTAATTACCTCACCTGCAAAAACTCAAAATTTGCTGCTAACCTCATAAAAAATGTAGTAAATTGCGCTTTTTAGATGATCATAAGGTATCTATACAAAGCATTTAAGATGGCGAGTATAAAATCTGAAATATAAGTACCAGGGTGTGCTCAAGCAATTGCAAATTACATTTGTCACTCAAAGATTCAAAAGGGACAATAATAGTTTTATGAAAAAGTATTCCTTTATTCCACTACATAGTTAATAGTTTATTACTAGTGATGCTAGTATCAGTTTATGTCTTTGCAGTCACCTTATGAAAATAAGGCTTGCTGTGTATCTTTGGGATGTAGTGCACATAACAGATTGGGATTTTATGAAATCCTGTGAGGTTCAAACATTTTAAGACAACCTCTATGGTAACCTGCCTGTCTTAGTTGTAAAGGCGACTAAACCATTACATTTTAGACAACAGTTGGGCAGATTATCTGTTTGGAACACTGGTAACCTCAAAGATCACAAGACAATATATAGACTTTCCTCTCCATTAACATTTTATTGTTTTCATGTTTTAGTGATCCCTTTTGTGTCCATTTAAATACCAATGCAGTGACATTCCATCTCCACACATTAAAGACTCTCCGACCGCACTGAGCAATCTGCTATTTGCCGTCTGTATTTCTATAGCGCCTGGTCAGCTCAGGATGAGTCTGTATTAGTGAAGGAGTCTTGATTGGATGGTTCCATTAATTCAATGTGTCTTAATAATCAGATTGGTTTGTGGGATGTTCCGTGTTCACTCATTGTTCTCGTCTGTTTGTGCTGCTTTAGGAACCTTAAACCAAGTAACATCCTTATTAAAGGCAAGGATACTTTCCTGATCAGTGATTTTCTTGTGGAGACGCTGGTGATGGATGAGATGAAATTGAAGATCAGAGTGTATCCCGGTGAGCAGGTTTTAGTGGATGTCTGGATGTCAAAGGAGGATGTTATGTACTACTAGAGTTTTGCGTTCTTGACTTCACTGGAATTGTTCCTGGAATCTGATCATGTTCAATGATGCCTGATCTTGGGTCCCCAGGGCTTGCAAATTATATTTCCCATGATGCATGTGTTCTACCCATTTCCTGAAATAAGTGGTCTTGTTTCAGGAAATGGATAGGAAATATATTTTCCTTATGAAGGATCTGCAGGTTGACAAACATTGACAAAGGTTGGGCTTTATTTAAGCTCCACATCTTTTGTCATCGTTGTCATTGACTGTCCGCTTCTCACTCATCTCTCTCAAGCATTGAGTCACCTTCTTACTGTGTAGACTCTCATAAGATCTTGAGAGCCAACACAGTGCAAGGCAAGCCTCCTGGGGTTCATTGCACAGACCCTAGACTTTTTGCTATCTTCATCTTAAAAACACTGAGATAGGAGCATCATGAATAAGGAGCTAGTGGTGCCGGCTAGATGTGAGATAAAGTAGGTTTAACTATTCTGGACCACTGACAATCATTGACAATCATTGAGGGGGGTGGCAAAAAGACCAATATAAAGGCTCAGGGATCAAGAAGAGAGAAAGTGACAGAGCAGCTATAATACCCATAGAATATGCCCATTCACAATGTGACTCTGCCTTGAGAATCTGCTTATTCTCCCTGAGACCCTAATTGTCTGCCCATTCACCTTGAGAATCTAATAATTCACACTCCCAATCTGCTCATTCACTCTGGGAATCTGCTCATTCACACTGAGACCCTGAGGATTTGCTCATTCACTCTGGGAATCTGATAATTCAAACTCAGACCAATAGAATCTGCCTATTCAGCTTGATACCTTGATGCTGAAATAAAACCCTGAGAATCCCCATATATATATCGATCAGTTGCTACACTAGAACATGTTTTTAAATGATGTATTTATACAAAATAACTTTCTCCTCTCATTTAATCACAGAATCAAAATTATTCATGGCACCAGAAACAACAAAGTTTTCGTTCAGCGAGAAATCAGACGTCTGGTCCGTAGGGAGCATTATTCTAGACGTTATGACATGCGCCTCACACACAGTATGTTGGAAAAGAAAAACTTTTACCGACTGACCAAATCATGATAACAGAATGGCGGATGGTTTTATTTCTTTGTACATTTATACTTTATAAAGAAACTAGGTTCATATTAAACGTTTATATCAGAAACTAGAATTCATATTAAACGTAGAAACCTATTTTATCAAAAGAAGCTGTTTTGGTGGATCCCATTGGAGTATATATCTCCATGCATTTCTGTTACCCTTATCTTGGGTAGAAATAGGATGTATAAGTCTCATGTCTGCACTGAGTGGTAGCTAACGCCATGTTAATTCATCTCGTTCTTGTGCTAAATCCTAACACTTGAACTACCTCTAATCCCTACACTACCCTTACACATAAACTAACACTAACTCTCAACCCGACACTAACCTAGCACATTACTCCTAACCTTAATCCTTACACTAACCTTACACATAAACACAAATTTTTAACCTGACACTGCCCTAACACTTACATTGTACCCAGCCTTTACCCCTATAATGCCTTAACACTAACTTCATCCATAATACACTAACCCAAGCCTAGAAAAAGAATGTAATAAAAAAAATATGCATTAAAGTGGGGGCCTTTAGATAGATAAAGGCAATTGCCTGCGGCCTTCGGGGGGATTGACACTTCTAGAAGACGGTAGCTGAGCCCAGTGTCTAGAAGTGTCAGGCGTAGGAAATCTACAAAGACAAAGTCATTTAAATGAAATTCCAACACAGTCAAAATCAGTATTTCATAAATATTCTATCTCTAATGCGGGAGGAGGGGCGGGGGCGACAATGACGTTTTAAGGTAAAGCGTGTATTATGGCTAATTAGTGCCGGGTTTCTGGAGACATTCAAGAGCTAATCAACCATCAATTCATGGTTTGTTATGATGGCATCATTTTCCCATAAAACACAGTTCACCGTTATGTAGCCTCTCTCTCTCTAATCAGCTGTGTAATTATTTGTATTCTTTCGTAGGAAACCGAGTCATCTACTTTGCTACAGGTGATCAAGGCTGATCCATCAGGGTTAGAGAGAGTTTTAAACACACTTCAGCATGAAACTGGTTACTCGAGTGAACTCTGTGAGGTTTTGCAGAGAATGTTACAGATTTGTCCAGAACACAGAATTACAGCAAGGTGAGCGTGGGATTTCTACGGGCAAACATAATTGAACTGTTTGACTGTCTTGTTGTGATATTGTTGTATATTATTTGTTCAGTTTGCAGTTTGTTTATATCACATGATTGACTTGAACCATAGATGGCTATATAGTATGCAATAGACAAAATAAATAGTTTCAGCTCTTTATTCCAATTAAACTTGCTTTTAAACCACACCCAAACTAATCGATTCGTGTGGGATTTACCTGTAGAATCGTATTCATTTAATAAGACACAACAGGTAAAACCCGGACTAATCAATTTGTTCGGGTGTGGTTTAAAAGACTTTGATTCCAATGAACTGGCTGAAGGAAGTTTTGCACTTATCCCATGTGGATTTTTATGTATAGCGATTTTGGTGGCTCCTCAGCCTACATCAGTGGATGGTTTGGCAGGATATTTCATAATGTTACAGAGCCA
Source organism: Pelobates fuscus (assembly GCF_036172605.1). NCBI lineage: Eukaryota > Metazoa > Chordata > Amphibia > Anura > Pelobatidae > Pelobates > Pelobates fuscus. The sequence continues at coordinate 161,551,594 of NC_086325.1, forward strand.
TAGAAACATAGAATGTGACGGCAGATAAGAACCATTCGGCCCATCTAGTCTGCCCAATTTTCTAAATACTTCCATTAGTCCCTGGCCTTATCTTATAGTTAGGATAGCCTTATTCCTATCCCACGCATGCTTAAACTCCTTTACTGCGTTAACCTCTACCACTTCAGCTGGAAGGCTATTCCATGCATCCACTACCCTCTCAGTAAAGTAATACTTCCTGATATTATTTTTAAACCTTTGCCCCTCTAATTTAAGACTATGTCCTCTTGTTGTGGTAGTTTTTCTTCTTTTAAATATAGTCTCTTCCTTTACTGTGTTGATTCCCTTTATGTATTTAAATGTTTCTATCCCACCTGTCTCGTCTTTCCTCCAAGCTATACATGTTAAGATCCTTTAACCTTTCCTGGTAAGTTTTATCCTGCAATCCATGAACCAGTTTAGTAGCCCTTCTCTGAATTGGATCATGGATTGCAGGTTGAAACTTCCCAGGAAAAGTTAAAGAATCTTAACATGTATAGCTTGGAGATTTGTTGTATGGCATGTCATCATAAAACTCAAATAAAATATTAGAATATCAAAAAACAAAAAACATGTATAGCTTGGAGGAAAGACGAGACAGGGGGGATATGATAGAAGCATTTAAATACATAAAGGGAATCAACACAGTAAAGGAGGAGACTATATTTAAAAGAAGAAAAACTACCACAACAAGAGGACATAGTCTTAAATTAGAGGGACAAAGGTTTAAAAATAATATCAGGCAGTATTACTTTACTGAGAGGGTCTGGGACACCCTGTTAGTACTGGTATCTAGGGTGAAAGTCCAGGCCAGATAGGTATCCGTTATTTTGTCTTTTCCCGATCTGCTGCAGTTTATGTGGATACCTTTGAGTGGGATTCTGTTTATAGGGAATTCTGTGTGAACAAACATTTTAACGCTTTAAACAAATACATTAACAAATTTATAAGAGACAATCATCTCTAAATATCTCTCTTGTGCAATAAATCCTCTGCTTCCATTACCTGGATACGTTCTCCCAGCCCATCTTGACCCATCTGCATATTCCTGTTAAGCCATAAACTTCTGCAGCGGCTTCCATTCACTTGCAGGAGTGGGTCTAGTTATCTCATTCAGTGAATGAAATGTACTCGCCTCATGTTAGTTTGTATCTCTTTTTTTTTTCTTAAAAGAGGGAGACGGTGATGTGGAGCTGTACTGCAAGCAGTTTTTGCAGTTTATTTTCGCAATTAAATGTTTTATTAGAGTTTTTCAATGCAATAGAAGTCAACTAGTTATAAGAACATAGAAAAGTTGCATAATATCACTTTAGGGTACTAAAAACATGCATAACAGAGCTTTATACATGACCCCGGGCCGGATCTCCCATTGGGCAGAGTAGGCACTCCCCTACAGGGTCCTGATCACTAGGGTATTGTATTGTAAAGCGCTACAGAATCTGTTGGCGCTATATAAATGGCAATAATAATAATAATAGGGGGTGCCTGTTATCAGCACTTACAATGTGCTAATTTGAGTTGGTGGGGATAGATAAATATTTGGAGCCTTGACCAGTGCCCTCTGTTAGCTGAGATAGCAGAGCTGCTGGACAAAAAGAGGAAAGGATCGCCTTACAACTGCCTAGTAGTAACCTCTGACCCAGGAAAGTCATTGTAGGAGGAGTGGGGGAAGCTCTCAGTGATACTCACTGTGTAACCAACTCCTCCAGCTCTTAAATCTATCTTAGAGGCTGACTGAGCTACACAAGACATAGGAGGGTGAGTACTTTGTAAATATATTAGAATTAACCTTTTACCTCTTAAAAACAAAACCCCTAATGTACCCCAATACTACATTTAACCAAACTCTAACCCTAAACTCAATAATCCTAAAACACACCTGTACCAAAATGCTAAATTTAAACGTGTATTCCGGACACTATAGGTTTAAATAGCTGTTTTAGACCCCCGGCTTCCCCATACCTCCAGTTAAAAAGGGGATTTACTCACTATTTCCACTGCTGAGCGGGTTCCAGTCGCGGCTGGCTCCTCCTCCTTGGCATAGATCATCAAACTTGATGATCTAAGCCAATCTAATGCTTTCCCATAGGGAAGCATTGGGAGGCTATCGCTCATGCTTGGCACAACATCGCTCTGCGCCAATCAGCACCTCCTCATAGAAACGCATTGATTCGACATTCAGCGCCTCCATACAGAGTGTGGAGACGCTGACCGTCAAAGACCCAGGAAGCACCTCTAGGGGCCGTCTGAGTGATGGTCACTGAGTGATGGTGTTTACATTACAGCCTAGGGACTCGAGGTGTCCCTTGGCTGTAATGTAAACACTGCCTTTTCTCTGACACCCCTTTACCCTAACCACTTGTAGCATTGAGGGGAGGGGGGGGCAGGAGGTGCCTTAGAATTTTGTGCATGCCGACGCCTGACTTGTAAATCTAGCCCTGCATGACCTATTCAATAAGATCTATTCAGAGACTCCCAGGGACTAGTACACAAATAAAGAGGAGAGGGGAGAGGAGGAATAAAAAGAATGAATGGGGAGGGAGATGGACAAGGGATGGGGGAGGGAAAAGTCACCTGCACACAAACTGAGTTAGGGAAAGACAGCTGTTTATAAAAAAACAAACACGCTTCTGGAATCATGCATAATGTCCGGCGTATTGCATTGTCACTCATCTTTGGGATACAGACCAGAGGGTCGGCCTATGCATCTAGAATACAAAGTGTGTCTGCGTGTACAAACATACAAACTCCCACTACTCTTGGGCGGCAGCAATGACCTTAGTACTCATCAGCCCCAATACATAGCGTAATTCTTTTTTTTTTCTAAGTTTAAAATCTTACTATCCATAATCCCTATGCACATTTGAATAACTTGAGTTTTTCTTTGTATAATTTGAATTAACATTAAAGTGTAAGCTCCTTTTTTGTGTCTGTATATATACTTTGCAAAGTGCAGGACCCTGTGACTAAAAGTGAAACTAACAGAAGTTAGTTTGACAGACACAAACTGAGTAACATGGGAGATTTACATACAGGTGGGACATAGGCAGATTATGTTATCTAGCAGACTTAAAACAGAAGATGGGTTTTGGTAAGATTGGCAGAATAGTGAGCTTAAGATAAGTTTCAGAGAAAGTCTGAAGAATGGAGAGGGAAAGAGTCCAAAATAATGTGAGCTCTAGAGGAGTGGGGCAACTCTGTGAGTTTTAGAGATGTAAAACATCTTTGTGAGTTCTTCGGGAGTGGGCAGCTCTGTGAGTTTTAGAAGAGTGGGCAGCTCTGTGAGTTCTAGAAGAGTGGGCAGCTCTGTGAGTTCTAGAGTAATGGACAGCTCTGTGAGTTCTAGAGTAATGGACAGCTCTGTGAGTTCTAAAGGAGTGGGCAGCTCTGTGAGTTCTAGAGTAATGGACAGCTCTGTGAGTTCTAGAGGAGTGGGCAGCTCTGTGAGTTCTAGAGGAGTGGGCAGCTCTGTGAGTTCTAGAGGAGTGGGCAGCTCTGTGAGTTCTAGAGGAGTGGGCAGCTCCGTGAGTTCTAGAGGAGTGGGCAGCTCCGTGAGTTCTAGAGGAGTGGGCAGCTCCGTGAGTTCTAGAGGAGTGGGCAGCTCCGTGAGTTCTAGAGGAGTGGGCAGCTCTGTGAGTTCTAAAGGAGTGGGCAGCTCTGTGAGTTCTAAAGGAGTGGGCAGCTCTGTGAGTTCTAAAGGAGTGGGCAGCTCTGTGAGTTCTAGAGGAGTGGGCAGCTCTGTGAGTTCTAGAGGAGTGGGCAGCTCTGTGAGTTCTAGAGGAGTGGGCAGCTCTGTGAGTTCTAGAGGAGTGGGCAGCTCTGTGAGTTCTAGAGGAGTGGGCAGCTCTGTGAGTTCTAGAGGAGTGGGCAGCTCTGTGAGTTCTAGAGGAGTGGGCAGCTCTGTGAGTTCTAGAGGAGTGGGCAGCTCTGTGAGTTCTAGAGGAGTGGGCAGCTCTGTGAGTTCTAGAGGAGTGGACAGCTCTGTGAGTTCTAGAGTAATGGGCAGCTCTGTGAGTTCTAGAGTAATGGGCAGCTCTGTGAGTTCTAGAGTAATGGGCAGCTCTGTGAGTTCTAGAGTAATGGGCAGCTCTGTGAGTTCTAGAGTAATGGGCAGCTCTGTGAGTTCTAGAGTAATGGGCAGCTCTGTGAGTTCTAGAGTAATGGGCAGCTCTGTGAGTTCTAGAGTAATGGGCAGCTCTGTGAGTTCTAGAGTAATGGGCAGCTCTGTGAGTTCTAAAGGAGTGGGCAGCTCTGTGAGTTCTAGAGGAGTGGGCAGCTCTGTGAGTTCTAGAGGAGTGGGCAGCTCTGTGAGTTCTAGAGGAGTGGGCAGCTCTGTGAGTTCTAGAGGAGTGGGCAGCTCTGTGAGTTCTAGAGGAGTGGGCAGCTCTGTGAGTTCTAGAGTAATGGGCAGCTCTGTGAGTTCTAGAGTAATGGGCAGCTCTGTGAGTTCTAGAGTAATGGGCAGCTCTGTGAGTTCTAGAGTAATGGTCAGCTCTGTGAGTTCTAGAAGAGTGGGCAGCTCTGTGAGTTCTAGAAGAGTGGGCAGCTCTGTGAGTTCTAGAAGAGTGGGCAGCTCTGTGAGTTCTAGAAGAGTGGGCAGCTCTGTGAGTTCTAGAGGAGCGGGCAGCTCTGTGAGTTCTAGAGGAGCGGGCAGCTCTGTGAGTTCTAGAGTAATGGGCAGCTCTGTGAGTTCTAGAGTAATGGGCAGCTCTGTGAGTTCTAGAGGAGTGGGCAGCTCTGTGAGTTCTAGAGGAGTGGGCAGCTCTGTGAGTTCTAGAGGAGCGGGCAGCTCTGTGAGTTCTAGAGGAGCGGGCAGCTCTGTGAGTTCTAGAGTAATGGGCAGCTCTGTGAGCTCTAGAGTAATGGGCAGCTCTGTGAGTTCTAGAGGAGTGGGCAGCTCTGTGAGTTCTAGAGGAGTGGGCAGCTCTGTGAGTTCAAGAGGAGCGGGCAGCTCTGTGAGTTCTAGAGGAGCGGGCAGCTCTGTGAGTTCTAGAGTAATGGGCAGCTCTGTGAGCTCTAGAGGAGTGGGCAGCTCTGAGTTCTAGAGATGAGAAGTAGTTCTAGAGGTGTGAAGCAGTTCTATTAGTTCTAGATGTGTGAGACAGCTGTGTGAGTTCTAGAGATTTGAAGCAGTTCTGTAAATTGTACTGGCCTTCTCCCTTAGGGGGCATGGTTCCCGCTAGATATCACTACGCAAATGCACATCACGCGTTCATTCTAGCTCTAATACACTTAGGCCAATACTAATCTTCCTGTCAAAGCGGGAACTATTTTCTACACACTTTCACTCTCTGTTATGTTAATCTGCAATCTACTCTTTAAATATAAAAATTGGGCTGCCATCATATAAGCCATGCTGATGTTCTATTATATTCTGTTACCATGGGTCTTATTATAGCTGTCGTGGCAAAAATACGGTATAAAAAAATATATCTGAACTGGAGAATTTTGGCATTTTGGTGTACATATTCCATTTTTTTTGTCAATTGTCCACAATTCCCTGATTAGTAATGCCTGCGGTGTCTGTATTTCTACGTAATTTGTTTCATATGATACATAATAAATTATTTTGTTTTTAGCATGACTCTAACTATTTTCCGGGTTTTTTTGGGACTATAGTGACTTGGTGAATCACCCTTATATTAAAATTTGCTTGACCTTTATTGGATCTCCTTTGGCTGGGATTAAGAAACGGTTGCCACCTGAACTGGCAGACAAGATGCAAGAAACAGAGAACGTTTCAGGTAAAATAAATCTCGGCAACACTGGTAACAATCAATTAATTAATGTATATGGTATGGTTAAGCCTGGGCTGGTTATTACCAGATGTGAACACTCTGTAATTATCTTGGTTAAGGGATGCGATATTTCCTTGTCCTTTCTGGGCAGGAAAGGGGGTATCCTGAAATGGGCAGTTTGGGGGGTAGAACCATGCCTGGTACTGCTACTTAATAATGGGCAGAGAATAGGGTGTTGGTCAAAAGACCTGGCAATAAGCTTCCAAACCCAGCATTACAGAGGAAAATCTGGCAGATTTCCAGTTGTGGTTATTAAAAAATGATGGGGTGATAAGTAAGGAGGGATTTAGACCTCAGAATTCCCCAATCCCTAAACAGTAACATTTAAAAAGAAAATATCCCTACATTTTGTTCTCCGTGAGTTTGTAAAATGATTTTAAACTTTAATAAAAATGTTCAATTGCAAAATAATATCTCTGCTGAATACCGTCCTGTGCTTCATTCTCTTTTGGTTTTAGCAGCGCCCCAGCTGTCTGTTACAGAGTACATGGAGAAGTATAGCGAATATGAAGAAGCACAGATGTCCGCACTCAAACACCTGTCCAGCCGTGCAGCACACCCAGATGGTATGTTGGGCAATTAGCAGAATATTTTAAAGTGTCTCCTTCACACCCCACCCCAAAATTCCCATTTCTAAAATATAAAAAAAATGCTTATAAAGACTGTGTTGAAACTGTCAAAATATATCTTAAGACAAAGTAGTGACTACTTTATTTTGTGTAATTTTCCTATGCTTGACAAAGCTTGACAAAAAGGCGGAGTCCCACTCTAAACCTTTGTCAAGCCCTCAGCCAGTACCAGTGATAGCTGAAGTAAAACTCTCTGTCTTGGGAGGGATACTTCATAGACATCAGTGTAGTGTGAGAGTACAGCACTGACTCCAGGAAGACAAAGCACCAGGAGTTGAACAGGACCCTGCAGAAGGTAACAGTGGCCACGAGGGACAGGCTCTGGTAAGTAAAACTCACTTATCCCTGCATCACGCGGCCACTGCACTACAAGCAGCAAAAACACCAAAAAAAATATGCTAAGACCTCAGAAGGTAAGAGAGCTGCTTTAAAGAGACCCTCCTGAATTTAAACCATTTTAAAAGCATTATAAAAATCCAAGCTTACACTACCGGGCTAGGCCTTAAAAAGTTACTTGCCACCGCAAGCCTGTAGGCTCCATTGACTGATGGCTGTCCTTAGCCTTCAATCAAGTTATGCAGCAGGAGCAGCCATTAAAGCACTGATTGTGCTGCCAGGAAATTACATCCATAAATTTAAACAGTTGCTACATCGATACAACAATAATTTAAAGGGACATTGTAGGCACTATAACAATTTCATCTAACTGAATTGGTTATAGTGCCTGGAGTCCTCTGCTGCTCTCCCACCATTCAGCGTTAAACTATTTTGGAGCAGTGTAACACTGAATGAGAGTCCCTGGCTTCCCATAGCCCCACCCCCACTGGAGGTGTGGCTAAGGCAGAGATGGCACTTCCTTCTAGCCATACCGATTCATGCCAGCAATGGGCGCTGTGATAGGCTGAAACCGGTTAGCTGACACTCTCAGCCAACCACAGCCACTTGTTGCTGCTCAGGCTAATGCTTCTTCATTAGCCCAAGCAGCTGTTGACTCTTGTATAGCATTAAAACAGTAAAAACGATTTAACACTGAATGGGGAAAATAGGCTCGCCAGACACAATAGAAACAAACAAGCAAAGAGGTCAGCACTATTCAACCAAATCAATACACAGGCAAAGAAGAAGGCACCTAAGTAATGAGGCTCCCTCAAAAAACTCCAACAAGGTTTAAGACAGTACAGCAAAACGAAAAGAGAAGGTAGCGCCAAGACACAATAGCCACTTTAATTAGATGGAGCAGTTTTAGTGCCTACAGAGTCCCTTTAAAAATACTTACCGTATTTATTCGAGTATAACGCGCAAAATTTTGTACCGATTTTTAATCTAAAATTAGGGGTGCGCGTTATACTCGAATAAGAGTGGGGAGTGGGTGCTTCGATAATGCCTCCCAGGACCGCCGGGCTCATTACAAGCCCGGCAGTCCTGGGGTGGCGGGCAGCAAGCGTTTACTCACCTCCCTGCAGCACCTCCAGCTCCCCAGTCTAAATCTCGCGAGACCCGCGGCCAGCTCTGACATAACTGGTATAACCAGATTTTAATTAAGAATTTGAAGATACTAAAATTAAAACATGTAATTGCTTTTTAACCATTAATAATAGCTATGTTTATCAAACTCATTAGTACTTAAAGGAACCCTAAAAGCACACTGTTGTAGTTATGGTGCCAAGAGTTCCCTAATATCCGCTCTCTCCCTTTCCCCAATTTAAGAAGGCAGACCATTTGTAAACATTTAGATTTTTTTTTTTATCTGGTGTCCACTGGGTGCCGTTCTCTGCCTCCACTACCATAGCTGAAGAGCAATGCAGAACTTAACTCATTGGCTTAGAGTGTCAGCTTATCAAATCCTCTATTTTTATCAGTGTTAAAAGAATGCAACACTGAGTTGATTCTCTAGTCAACCTGTAACGCTGAAATTTTCCTCCTACAAATGGTGTGTTAACCAAATGAGCTATCTCACGAATGCAATGCTTTCATTCTCCTTTTATAACATTATATTTGCTGTAATATTTGTTGTTCCACTGCAGGTTTACCGTGTGAAGGAGAGGTAGTCCGTCTTATAGAGCAGGCTATGAGATTACACGCCGATTCTTTAGACATACAGCTGGAGGGGAGCAAGATTCTGAAACATCTTGTAAGAAAGGGTGAGAAATGAATCCCTTGCTCTTTTACCTTTGAACTTTTTTGGAAGATATGTGATGTTTATTATTTTCTTTATTATTATTAATTATTTTCAATATTTAGTCTTCTCGACCTCAATCCATTGTGAGGTCAGCATCCATCGTTTTAATATTTCTCGTAAATTCCCCAGAAATAACTTTACAATAACAAGTAGTCAGTGAAAACCAGTAAACATCATGACAACCCGTAGGTAACTCCTATGGAGTTGGAGAAATACCGTATTTACTCGAATCTGATGCGCACCTCAATTTTTGAAAACTGGAAGCGGAAAAATGTCTTGGTGGCGAATGTAAGTTTGGGAACTTTATTTTCCAAAAAAGTGCCCATTAGATTTGAGTAAATACAGTATATTAAGAATTGTTGAAGAGGTTTGCGAGATATATATAAAATTAGATTTCATCATACCTGCTTGTGAATGTGTTACTTGGCAAATTACACACCTGTCACCTTCTCATGAGTCTTGCACCAGTTTTGCACGTTACAAAGATACACAAAACAAGCAGTTGGTCAGCAATATTAATTCAGTTGCATTCTGGTATTGTTATATTCTGTTTTAGTGCTGAAAGAAAGTGAAGGTGGCGACGGATTTGTAAATAACGAACTTTTGACTACTTTGGTTGGCGCAGTAAGGCGTTTTCATGAAAGCAAGGAGCTGGTATTCCAGATTCTTAGTGTACTGGCCACGATGTCTGCCAACAGTAAGAGATAATCTTTTAAACATTCCCTCTCTATCGAAAAAAGTGCTGAAAAAGTAGACACAAATGGCCAATTTGGAAAAAAAATTAGATTCTCACTAGGCAATTTTGGTTTATGTTTTGAATTTCCTTTGTCAGTCTTTGGGCTTTTGTTTTTTTACAGCAGTAAAACAGGAAATGTACAAATGTTTACAGAAATATATATATATTAAGACTTCTCTTACTGCATTATTTTATATAAAAGGCCTTTACATTTAGACATTATTGACCAAATAAGGTCAGGTAACGTCATGGGATCATTTTTGGGACATGTTTCCATAACTAGAACTCTCCTTTTTAGTTTTTTAGTATAACAGGTTTTTCTAGATAGTTTTAAAGGTTGAATCATGTAGTAATTCATCATATATATATCTTTAACCTTGACCTGCAGAGAGTGGCAGGAGGAAAAATGTCCCAAATAAATTGATTAATCTTATAAAAGCAGGCCAAGAATGGGGTACATTGACGTTGTGGCAGGTTTATGCAATGTATGATCATATACTATAACTAAACCCAGTGGTGTATTTAGGTTTTGTGCTGTTCTAGGCAGGACGGTGCTCGGGCACCTCCTCCAATTAAAATTTTCCCCACCCCTTCCTGTCAAGGCCGCACTTTGACTGACAGACGCTCACTCACTGACAGACGCACACTCTCATATACACTGACAAACAATGACATACACACACTCACTGATTTGACACACACACTGATAGACAGGCATAAACTTACTCGGACACACACTCACTGACAGACACACAATCTCGCTAACAGACGCACGCACTGACTGACTGACAGACGCACACTCTCACTATCAGACGCACGCACTGACTGACAGACACACACACACTCAAATTCACTGACACATACATTCACTGAAACACACACACTCACTCACACACATTCACTGAAACACACACACACATTCACTCACATTCACTGACACACACATTCACTGACACACACATTCACTTGACACACACATTTCCCCACACTCACAATTATTGTTATTATTATTTATTTTAAATTTAAATCCACCCAGCCTCCCTACGTTTGGGATAGCTTGGTGGATTTCTTACCTGGGGTCCAGTAGGGCTGCTGGGCAGGACGTACAGGCAAGCAGGGTGGCAAGACAAGGCAAGGGTGGGCGGGTGGCAAGGGTGCACTTTCCCCTGAGCTCTCTGCTCAGCTACCTTGCGCGCCGCAGAGTGATGCCCGGGAGCCGGGAAATGACATAATATTCCGGCTCCCGGCATCATTGCGGGTCGCGCGAGGGAGCTGAGCAAAGAGCTCAGGGGAAAGTGCTCCCGCCCAGGAAATCACTGCCCGCCTGCCCCGGGAGAGCCCAAAGGTGGCCAGCTGGCCAGCTCTTGGGCTCCCATAAAATGAGTCAAACAAGGTATTTGCCTGGGCATTTGGGGGCGGCGTTTTTTGCCGCCCCCTGAAAATTGCCGCCCAAGGCAAATGCCTTGTTTGCCTCGTTGTAGATACATCCCTGGCTAAACCCCCATTCTTTTTTGCCTAGGTGAGGTGTTTTTAAATAAAACCATTAAACATTTTATTTTTAGGTAAGACTGCAGAACTTTTGGAGAAAACTGGATTTCTCCAGGATGTTGTGAAGATACTGGAGGACTCACAGGATAGCACAGATCTATGTACTCCGAGCTGTGACCTGCTGTGGAGTATGGCTATGACAGGTGAGTACTAAGATCTTTATTACAATGGCTGCAGGTGGAGGAGCGTTGACCATGCGTGTCCCATGGTGTCCAAACCCCAGGTGACCTTCTCATTGATGCCTACCTTGTAGAGCTGGAGCACTGCATCCTTCAGACAGATCTGACTTCCTTTGTAAATAGCAGGATACTCTGTCGGCCACTGACAACACTGGGACATGTCTTCATATGCCAGCATCATCCATGACTGATTCCCCTGTGAATACAGGAACCATAGATTTATAAAAGAGGCAAGAACTATTGCTCCTTTCTGATAACAAGGATTGTGCCGTGAATCTCATTTTCCATCCCACGGTCTTAAGTTTTGTCTACACATGAACTAGAGAGGAGGCTTGGAAGACCACAACATGTCTTAAAATCTCCATCCAAAAAAGTTTGTTCTTGTAGCGATGATATATGAATTTAGAGATGGAATTGCCTAGGGTCCAGGTCATAGCTATGGGGAAAAAAACAGCATTTTTGTATTGATGGGAAAAAAAAGTATTTTCCCCCCCTTTGTCTTACAGAAAGGCCTTCTGACGTTGAACTGCTGAAATATAGCGTTGAAGTAATCCTTTCTCTCATCAGAAACAATCTCTACGATGTGTCACTAATGACATCAGCCTTCTACTGCCTCTGGATACTGTGTTTGAAAGGTGGCTTCCACATCTAAAGCTATTGACCTAAAAATGTCCATGCATATCTTACCAGTATGTAAAATATCCTATTTGTCATTTGCAGGTTACGTGTCAGAGAAACAGATCGAGCCGGTAATATTTGTGTGTTTGGAATGTTATCAACATAATCGGATTGAGAATGTTCTAATTAAAAACATCTGTTTGATACTGGCCAACCTGGTGCGAAATTACGGTACTTACCACAAGTCCTTGCATGCGGTTATAGCCGATACCGTCCATTCGATGGTTTTAAGTGGGGAATTTACCTGAGTGGGGTTACATATTTGTTCTGTATACTTGAGATCAGCTTTTTATATTTTGTGATTTCAGAAGTGGCAGCGTATCAAGCCATATTACCAGTTTCTGGATGGAATTGCATTCACCATGCTAAAGACATTTACCGTTATTTCTCTTGGAATCCAGAGATCGTGGAGAATATCTGTATTCTGTTTAATGAGATGGCCCAGTATGGTGAGTTTCTTGCATGCATCATTTCATGCACAACTGGATCTACACAAAGAACACATCTGTTAGAAATGGGATAGCCTATCGGACTTGGTCAAGGATCTCTCGCTAAACTCTGTTTCCCGTAATATTTTGCCATCCTGCGGCTGAAGCGGAAGTACTATCTGTTGGACATACTTGTTCTAGCATCATGAAAGTGGTTGTCCTACAGGTAAAATGGAAAGACTAGGGGTGAGCACAGATCACAAAAAACATACAATCCGTTATTAGAAGAAAAAACATGGTTTATACACTCAACTTTAAATTGTCAGGAATTCAACATGGCATACAAAAAGTAAAATATTTATATTCAAAATGATAAAAAATAGGATCTGGCTGATAAAAGATCTACAAAAAAGAAAAACAATACATAGTGCAGTAATGCATATAACTGTAATTCCTGTGTTTTAAATTGTTGCACTCACAAGACAGTGGAATGTGCATAGCTCTATGGGGGCCTTCCCCAATGAATGCAGATGGGTGATAAAAGCCTCTTTGTCTGTTTGGAATCGCCCAATTCAGGAACGGACTCAGGAATCCAGATTTAGTAATGTGAAAATACTTTTATTGTAGCACCGTATAGCAAACATAAATCTATTAAAAATATATATTTAAAAGGCTCCAAGGTCCTACGCGTTTCGTTCTATATATAAGAACTTCATCAGAGTCCCAAAAACTTAAAACAAAGTAAAACAGATCAATGCTGCTAACAGACCGACTCAAATATATTTAAATATTTACTTATTTTTTATTTATGTTTGCTATATGCTGCTACAGTAAAAGTAGACATCAGCTGTTTATATTTTGTGGTATTAGAAACGTCAGCGTATCGAGCTTTAATACCAATGAGCCGGATCCTATTTTTAACCCCTAATGGTAAGGAAGCGCCGGGCACCTCCTGGAACCATAACATCTTTATATCAAGGAAGTTGTTAGGGTCCCCAGTGTTCCTTTAAGTCAAAATAGCTGAAACAGAGAAATCAAACGTAAGATTTTTTTCATGTGGCTATTTAAGCCAAAGCTTTGTGACTCATTTATCAATTTACTGTTTAGTGAATAAACCCCATAGCTTACAATTAAATCAGTGCTGGCAGGTATCACAAGGAAGAGTAGCGCTTCATTTATTTTATACAGTTGTTGGCATGATTTTACTCTAAAATCTCAGAACATTGGCAGCATTGTAAAAAAACAAAACCCACGAAAAACAAATCTACAGAATGTAGGGACAGATCTGATAACAAACAATGGTGGACTCCACAATAGCAAATAAGGGAACAGATCTTAAAGGGATTAAACCAAAAACTGATCCTGTAAACCTGTCCTGTGTTCCAGAATTCACATTGCCAGAACTGCGCTCGTTTGAGATAGACGAAATCATGCAGGAAGTAAAAGTCAAAAATGATGGAATACGGGTATGTAGATCTCTCTCTGTGTACAATGGCTTGATTTAATCGTCCGTAAGATGTGTGCTGAGGCAGGTATATATACGTGACATCTGTTTCCTCCAACCGCTCTCAGTTTATTGGACTTTATGAAACATCTTTTATTTTTTATTTTTTTCCTTTTTCCTTCTTTATTTTATTTTCATTTTCATTTATGTAAAGGTAACATAGGTAAACGTTCAATAGGTAACAAGAAATTGGTTTACAATTTAGGCAAAGGTAAGGAGTAGTACAAAGAGAGCAGGTCATAACATTACATTGCAGGCCTGTATTACTGCGGGGTGTCAGTGAGCTATGTTTAAGGTTGCAATTGTAACATAGATACCCTCATTTGTTTTCAAGGTTTCATAGCCCTTTGCGATTGGTCCCATGAGGAATTTTTGTATATGTTGTCATTAGGGTATCGCTATTGGGGGGTTATGTCCGGCCTGATCTTAAAAGGGTTGTCTCATCCAGGTTGGGGTGCCTTCTTTTTGTGATCAGTGGTCCCCTGTGCTGTCATGTAGGATTTGTCATTGTGGGGGTGTGGTTTTCTGGGTTTGGCCTGATATAAGGGTTATTGAGAATAGTGATTTTCAGGTCGTAGGGAGTAAGGGTGTTAGTAGAAGAGAGGGGGATCTGAATGGTAGTGGGTAGGAGGCCGTGTGTGTGCACAAGGCTGCCGGGCCCTGCGCCCCTCTCCCCCCCCTCCCCCTTCCCCCTGGTATGGGGGGGGGGAGCGGTTGGGAGGAGGAGTAAGGCCTGGCGGGGCGGGCAGCAGGAGAGGGGAGAGTCATGGCAGTAAGTATTTCTGGGTTTAATTGTGGTCTGTGTTGCTGCGGGTGTGTATGGCTACCAAGGGAGCGATGTGTTCTCCTCCAACCAGGGGTCCCACACTTTGTGGAACGTTTTGGGGGTTTCGTGTATTTGTGCCGTAAGTCTGTCCATGTCCAGGTTTTCTTGTGTATCACTTTTTGTAGGGGTATATTGGTGGATGCCCATACTCCTCCAATTGCCCTGCGGGTGGCCAGGGCTACTCGTGCTATTAGTTTATTTTCATTGAATGTTCAATAAGATTGAATGTTCAATATCCACCCATAATTTCTTCATGGGTGTCAGGTGCCACATTTGACTTTGGGTCAAATGTGCCGCGTAAATATAATGTAAGAAGTTAGGGAGGCCCAGCCGACCCGACTTCCTAGGCACATATAATGTTTTCCTGCGAACTCTGGGTTTGGTGCCATTCCAGATACATTTATTAATTGCGTTCTGCAGGGGATGTAAGGTCCGCTGTACGGAACGAGACAGGGAGGGTCTGGAACACGTATAAAAAACTGGGTAGGAGATTCATCTTGACAGAAGCGACACGGCCCAGCCACAAGATCCCCAATGATTCCCATGCTTTGAGATCAGCGTATGCCTTTGCAAGCATTGGAGCGTAGTTTGTTCGGTACAGGGCTGTGACGTCTGGGGTGAGTTGTATGCCTAGGCAGACTCACATATTCGTAGGGGGAATTTTTCTTTTAGATGTGTGAGGTCAGCGCTAGATATGTGAATCGGGAGGAGCTCAGATTTTGTTATGTTCAGCTTATACCCCGAGATAAGGGAGTACGAGTGTATCAGTTGTAATAAATGGGCTATGGAGGTGGCCGGGTTAGTTAGGGTTAAGAGGACGTCATCTGCATATGCAGAAACTTTATAGGGCTGGCTTCTGATGTTAATCCCCTCTATGCCCGGACTGGACCGTATCGCCTCCAGCAAGAGCTGTAGGGATATGGGGAACAAGAGGGGGGAAAGTGGGCATACCTGTCTCGTCCCCTTAGAGTTGGTAAATCTGGGGAGGTTAATGTTGGGGAGGAGGAGTGCTCCCTGTGAATGGCAGTAGGTGGCCTCTAGAAATATTAAGAATTGCGATGGGAATCCGAATTGTGTGTGGAAGAGGAAGGGCCAGGGAAGGCGATCGAATGCCTTCTCGGCGTCCAGGGATATTATTGCTGTGGAGATGTGTCTGTGATTTGCAAACCATATTAGGTCTATGGCCCTCCTG
Organism: Pelobates fuscus; assembly: GCF_036172605.1. Lineage (NCBI taxonomy): Eukaryota > Metazoa > Chordata > Amphibia > Anura > Pelobatidae > Pelobates > Pelobates fuscus. The sequence continues at coordinate 161,567,309 of NC_086325.1, forward strand.
GTGTTGTCTGCTGCTTGCCTATTGGGGATGAATCCCACCTGGTCAGGATTGATTAGTGAGTTAAGGAGGGGATTAATCCTATTGGCCATCACCTTGGTTTTGATTTTTAAGTCAACATTTAATAATGATATTGGCTGAAATGACCTGGAACGTCGTGGCGCTTGTTGGGTTTTGGGAGAAGGCAAATGTTGGCCGTGACCATGTCCGTCGAGAGTTTGTCACTGCGTAGTATGGCATTGAATACTGCACATAGGTGTTTCAGTAAGTGTTGGCTAAAGGTTTTGTAGTACAGGGCCCCAAACCCGTCTGGGCCTGGGCTCTTTTCGGGCTTAAAGGAACGAAGGGCAATGGTCATTTCTTCCACCATCTATTCCTCTGTCTAGGCCTGGCTGGATGCCGTGGGTAGGGAGGGGAGTTTCAAGGCATTCAGGAATGTCTTTTTTGCGTTTGGGGACGTCAGTAGCGGTAGTCTGCTGTAATGTCGTGTGGTTATATAGATCTTGGTAATTTGTCTGGAAGATGTCTCCTACTCGGTCGGGGAGGTCACATATATCCCCTTTCGAGTTGCAAATGCGCAAAATTATTTTCAATTCTATGCGACGCTTCCGTTGTGCTAACATGGAGTCGGCTTTATTTTTTTCATAAAATTTTTGTTTAACCAAGAGGAGGGCCTTAGAAGTGTCTTCTAGGGTGAAGCGCTTTAAGAGTTCCCTGGCTGCTGTCAGTTGGTCAAGACAGGTCATGTTTGGGTCTGATTTATGCTGAGCTTCCAGGCGGTGGATTTCGACCATGGTATCTGTGATCTGTTGTATTCGGCTTTTCTTTCTGGCTGTTGCCAGGCTAATTAACTTTCCGCGGATTACTGCCTTGTGTGCTGTCCATAGGGTCATAGGGGATATCACCTTGGGGTCGGTATTAAATTCAAAATAGTCTGTAATGTCTTTAGATATAGTCCCGGTTAGATCATTGTTGTGTAATAATAAGTGGTTCAATTACCAAGTCCAGGGCTGGGTCAAGATATGAATGTGTAGTATCAGGGATATGTCTGCATGGTCCGACCATGAGTTTGAGCCAGTGCTGGTGGCGACTACTTGAGAGAGGGTGTTTGGGGCCACCAAGAAGTGGTCGATTCGGGAATATGATTTGTGGGGGTGCGAATAAAATGTGAAATCTTTGGCGGATAGGTGTTGAGCCCTCGATAAGTCTATGAGGTTTCAGGAGGTGGCTACTGGGCTTACAGTCTAGGCCAGTAGAGTATGGGGAGCGCCGTCCGACCGCTCAATGTATGGCGTGGATACGGATGTAAGGGGAAATGTAGTCTATGAACGAGGAAAGGTAGAAACAGAGGTCCACGGAAAGTCGTTTTCGGGCAAGTCTTCGTCATCATGCCCAGATGCCCCACCCATCATGTACAGTTATGCATATTTATAACAATATAACAGCAATTAAAAGAATAGGAGAAACATAATAAAAAAAAATCAAAAAGGGGAACACTGGGGTGAACCATGGCCGCTACTGTTCAGTCTATTCAGATACACCCAGAGCTGCAGCATTAGAGTTGGTTAAAGGATTAAGCTATCCTGTCGAACAGTGCTCCTGGGAAAAACCACTACATTGAAATAGCAAGCTTGGTGCACTTTGCAGATCTTAGGTTTCCAATTGAGATCATTGCTAAGGGGGGGGCGGCAGGCCGAGGCCCGCTAGAGCATATACATTATACCTCCAAGAGGGGATATCAGTACAGTATTATGGGGGGAGGGACATATTGTGGGCGAATAAACATTACATCTCATTCTTATCTCTGTGTTGTGGATGGTATCTGCATCGGTCACGTGGAGGTTTAGGACAGTCTCTTTGCTGCCAATTGTGTGTAATCTTGGGTTTGTAAGTCGTCTGGTTACTGAGGCTCGATTAGGAGCGGCAGTCTGGGAGGGTTGTTCTTCTGAGGAAGCGGATACATGAATCGGTGCGGTCCCAGTGGAGAATTTCTGTTCGAGTCCTTATGGGCGTTGTAGTTCTATTCTACATGGTCTGCGCCTCCGCAGTAGGGACGGTAAATTGTTACCTTCTGCAGGAGGCCCTTCTGGGCGATGGCGGGTAATCCCAGCTGTGTTGCAAAGTCATGTGCTTCAGAGATGTCATGCAGGATATAGGTCCTGTCCTCCCTGCGGACCACTAGCTTGAAGGGGTGACCCCATGCATATCTAAGCCTCTGCTGTGTAAGTGCTTGTGTTAAGGGTCTGACTGCTTTCCGTTTGTGCAGGGTGCTGGGCGCCAAGTCCTGAAAGAATTGGACCTGGTGGCCGTCTTTGTAGAGGGTTGTCTCTAGCGGCTCGCATCAGTGCTTCCTTCACATGGAAGTAATGCAGACAGACTATTAAGTCTCTTGGCTGGTTAGTGTTTGGCAAAGGAGCTCGGAGGGCTCTGTGTGCCTTGTCAATGATGAGCTCTGCTGGAGGTGCTTCAGGCAGTAGGCCGCAGAATGTCTCTCGGAGCGCTGAGTTAAGCATGTCTGGCACAACGGATTCTGTCAGCCCTCTAATTCTTACATTGTTTCTGCGTGATCTGTTTAGATCTTCTAAGGCTCGTACCTGGTCGCGGATCTCTTGCAGGGCCCTGTCGTGATTGACAGTGGTCGTGGAGATCATCTTGTCTTTCATCGCTAAGTCTTCTAGGCCTTCCCGGATAGGGGCCAGATGTTTTTCCAGCTCCGCTGCCATGTTTAGCTTGATATCACGGAGCAACTCCTTCAGGTTCCCTCTGTTCACCAGGTTAAGTTCCTGACTGCTTCTTCCTGCTTTGCTGGCGTCTGAGTTGGACTCAGACGGGTCTCCTACACGTGGCGGGCCCTTGTCTGCACGGCTATGGAATATCTGTGCTACCACTGTGCTGTGTCTCGTTTTTTTTTTTTTTCATGATCATTGGAGCGAGCTCGGAGAGACAGGTGGGGCAACTTGTGTCGGAAATATTTAGGGATTCGTGCTTTTGTTAGCTGTTGCTTTGCCCGATATTATAGAGCTCTAGCAAAGTGCTTCCATCCACACCGGAAGTCAGGCGCCACCCCCTAGGAAACATCTTATAGATCATTAACTGAAATCATGAAATTCTAGGTAACAAGAAAGAAGCAATTTTATTTACTTAGAGACACAAAAAAAAAGCAGTTTTTCAGCGCAGTCATTAAAAACACTAAAATACTGCTATAGATTTCAATGGTGAATCATCTAAAGAACAATGAAAAACAAACCGGCAGCACTTCCCAAACCGGCAGCACATGCAGAGACTGCCCAGATAAAAAGATGGATTAGATGAATAAAGCCCAGGAACAAGGAGCCAAGATGAGCAGACTTTCACCTCCCAAAAAATATCATAGATATATATATATATATTAAAAAGTTATTAAATTACTTAAATTTAGTTGAAATTAAAAAAAAAAAATGACCCCATATAAAAGGAAGTCATTTATTTTTTTAAATCGGTTATTTCAGATCCCTCCAATGTATCAAACTTTAAAGGATATATACATATTATATAGCTCGTCAATGAACCGATTCCTTTCAGTACGGCCTTATTTTCTACATTCTTGGGATTTTAAAATGTGATGAAAAGGAAATGTATTGGGGGGCGGGGCCTGCCCTCCATGCAGACCAGCCGCAAGAAACAACAGCTCCTGCAATCGAGCGCAATTTTACCAAGTAAAAGCCAAACTGGTACCCTCCTAACGACCAGAGAACGCGGTCCGATACATGAAGGGGCACTGGACCTGGGGAGAGGCTTGCACTCCATGTTTTAGTCCCCCAGAATGACTCAAGTCGTCCGCACAGGATGAGGCCTACTTAGGCGGTGAGCGGGGTAGACGGCCGCTATCCCGCCCGACTGAATCACACCAGACCCCCTCGGGGTCATGGAGCATGCCCCGTCTCCCCCCCCTGGGGCTGGTGGGGGTTATCCCGGCCCAAGCAACAGTGGTGAGCCTACAGCAAAAAAATACTACCACACTGTGGATGAGATCCTGAGCAGCGTGCAAAATGGTGGCAAACGTACTCAATACACATGGCGTCGAAAAAAGCGTGTACCTCACCCATACGGATTGCCAGCAATATGCCCTCCACCGCAATCAGCCTGCAGAGACCAACAAGGGCACCTTCAATGGCGGACGCCACGTGTGACAGTGATCCTCAAGGAGTGCTGGCCAGAGCTCTCTCGAGACTGGATAGCACTTTTGAAACATTCTGGCAGAAGCTACATCTCGGATACCGCACAACCCCCCACAAAACCTACTAACACGCTCACCTGGGAAATCTACACGTCGTCCCCAGGCTCAACCTGTGGCTACCGACTCACGGAAAATGCACCTCAGACAGACAGAAGAGGTTGCACAGTTTTCCTGACTTCACACCCACAGCTTTCAAACTACAGGACCGACAAACCCACGCTGCCTTATGGGACAGTATCTTACCTGTCGCAGGTATTGGCCGACTTTGGCCTAAACATGGCCTTGCTTTTCTAAATTAGATGCTTGATTTTCTAATATGCTAGATAAATGTATGTTTATTACTTCCTGGCAGAGAACACAGTGAGCTATTTCCTACTGAGCATTGTGGTCATCATTCACCTATGGGGTCATGTGGGGTGGGGTGGGGTGGGGTACTGGCTGGTCAGCAGTCCATGTAAACGTATTTACTAATCTTCTGACTTACTCAGCGATATTCCAGCTTCTGTGTGTATAACTGTCCAACAAACATTAGACCCGACGTGTTTAGTACTAATTGCGAATGTTTTCAAGCTTATGACCTTTTTTCTTTTTTTTATGTGCATCGCTGGGGTTTAACGCAGATATAATCGCCTGTTTAATAGTTTACTAACGTATACATAAAATTGCCTAGTTTAGCATGTTCAACAAAAACAATCTATAACATGCTTAAATAGCGTGATTTAAGCCTGTTCATAAATATAAAAATAGTGCATTGTACTACCATACCCTAATGCTTTCCATGTTATTACTCTTTGTTTTGAAATATGCATGCAGATTGCCTTTGGGGTACCACGTGCCTGAATGTTACCACCATATGCACTGCAAAAATAAAGAATTAAAAAAAAAAAAAAATGTATTCACTAAGCCAGGATTTGTGGCAATATTTATCCAACGTTTCCTGGTTGCTCATTCTAGCTAATAGAAATGGTTGCTTTTACCATGAATTAATGTATCTGAATGCAATATAGAGGTAACCTGTTTAGTTGATGATTGGTTGGCTCAGGCAAACACCCCATTTAGTATACAGCAGTGAAAGTGATCTATACGTATAGATATTGATGAAATATTGTTTTTTGTTTTACCAGGAGATCATGGTGCTTGCAGATTCCATCTTGCGCAAAATGAAAGGTTAAGGTACCAGTGTGCATTCTTACTTGAAATAAATATTATAGGCGATATTACCCACAAATTTATATATATATATATAAAAAAAATCACTCAGTGTTATTCACAAAGGGGTAAATTGTTAGTAATTCAAAATGAAATTCACATTTTAGGCCAAAATAGCTGAATTAGAAACATTGATCATCGAAAATTGGGTTTTCTGTCTAAATCGTGATTCCTTAATAAAGGTGTCATACTTGTAAGACATAATGAAAATAGAGCACATGCTTTTTACCTGGAGAGGGAGGACTTGTTGCAGTTTAGAAAAATACAGAAAGAGTAGTGGATACCATTAAAGGGACACTATAGTCACCCAGGCCACTTCAGCTCAATGAAGTGGTCTGGGTGCCAGGTCCCTCAGGTTTTAACCCCTCAGATGCAAACATAGCAGTTTCAGAGAAACTATGTTTACATTTGGGGTTAAGCCAGCCTTATGCCTCCATCGCGTAGAGCGTCCATAGGAAAGCATTGAGAAATGCTTTCCTATTGACAGCTTAAATGCGCACGCGGTTCTGCTGATGTCGGCGGGGGAGGGGAGGTCACCAGCGCCGGAAAAAGGTAATCTGCTGAAGGGGTGGTGGTGGGGGAACCCTCAGGGCACTATAGTAGTGATCCTTTAAGAGTCTTCCCTTTACAGTAGTAAAAGCCAACACAGGTATTAAATAATACTTGGGGTGTGAATAAAACTACCCCGAAAAGTAGTATAAAGAATTCATCTGAAATGGGCAAACCTGGGAACACCAAAATCCCCACACAAATAGATTTTGGATAAGGGAACCTGTATACAAACCAGTTGATTCTGCTGTTGTATTCTATCTGGTCTAACTATTACTACTAAACATCCTGTTTCCCAAAACACAACAGGTGAAATAAATAGTAATGAAAGGCACTAAATACTGGATTAACCAAATCTTGTACTTTCTCATCAGGGTATCCTGATTCTGGAAGATCCCATGTCTGCCACAGAATACGAGGTGTACACCAGCTTACTACATCCAAGTGGCTTCCACTGTAGCTAAGTTGGTAATTTTGGGAGCGGAGAATACACCGCTGGTAATAGGGGATGGGTAATTTTGATACTAAGCATTAGTAACCAAATCAGTTTCTCTCAGGGGTTATCCTAATGAACGCATGTTGTCCAGATGGTCCTGTATAGCCTATCTTAACTCTATGTATGGCACTGTGGTCAGTGTGATGTGTGTTATGTGCTTAAGCTGTGTTTTTGGAAGGTCCTGCGTGACCACACCAGATTTTATTGCACTATGTATGTTTTCATTCCATTATCACTAGATTATCTACTATCGAATGGTAACGGGGTCTGTTATTCCCAGTCGTTCATGTTACCCATCCTAAGGACGACAGTGTCTTTTCTTCTTTGATGTCTGTTAATGTATGCCTATAGGCAGGTAACTGCTTTTATTTGGTATCACGAGAGACCTGTGTGTCTCCACATACCAATGCCTGATCTATACTGCTTTTACTGTACATTATTCAAAAGCTTCAATAAAAGAATAACCAAAAAAAAAAAATACGAGGTGCAGAAAAATGTACATTTAAAAATACTTCATTTTACTGTTTCAAATTAAAACCTTCAAATACAAAACCCCAGAGTTAGCCTTTTTTTTAAATCATGTTTATATTGGGCAGATGAAGCATATTCAACAGAAATTGAAAATTGCAGACACATATTTAATATGTAACATAACTGCGATCGCTCACAGCACTTGAGGAGCGACATGCCTGACATGCCGTTAAACACCGGTAATTGTTGCCTTTTCATAGGATTTGACATAATTCTACACATTACTGAAGGCAGCTGAGATACCAGGCTGTTTTATTAATCAAAATATATAAGAAACATGAGACATTTAAAACTCCCCCCAAAAAGTTACTTTTACATGCTGGTTTCAAGGCCATTCCTACATAAAAAAAATCTTCTCTAAATCCTTCCAAGGGTAAGGCCAGTCTATGGCCTTATGGAAGATCAGATAAAACCATCTCACACTGGGAATATGGGAGCAGTTAAGGGACCGACTGTTTAAATGTCATCTGACATTCCTGAACGTTGATAGTAATTACTATAGCAGAATAAACAACTCAGCACAATATCCTATTTAAGCGTCTGTCCGCCATGGAAATTGTGCAGGTAAACGTATTACATTTTACAATCTAGCCTCAAACAGAAAATTTACTCAGAAACCATACTTTCATTTTTCTAAAGCAGACATTCTGTGTTTTCTTTTACCACTTATTAAATACAAATTATAACGGAGCATTTTGTGTCACAAGATTTTCAATACAATTTTTTTTATTTTGCTTTTTTTTTTGTTCTCAATGTGTTGGCAATTCCAATAGCCTTTGAAAGTGAAATGTCTGTCAGTCCTCAAAAAAAACCATCAGCTTTTGGGTTTTATGGAATTCTCATATATAAAACATGGCAGTCCAGTACTGTCCAATGTGAAATAATAAAGAAAGACCTTTAACAATAAGGCACGTCGGTGCTTGAATGAAAGATTACTCTTCGTCAATCATAAAACCATTTTTAGAAGACGAGCGCTGATGGTCACTTTGCCGGTGCCGCCTGGTGTTTCTGCACTTCAGGCTTTGCACGGGAATGTTTTGCTTTAATCTCTGCTTCCCAATGTTTTTTCTCCAATGTGTATAACCGCATGGCTGCCTGTGCATCCTGAATCTGCAAAAACAAAACAATCCACATTTAAACAATAGGAGTTTCTCAAGTTAGTCCTCAGAAAGGTCCCAGTGGCTTATCAACGACTGATCAACTTGGGCACATCAAAAAGAGGATCACAAAGAACTCAAATCTCACCAACAGAGCAGCACAACTGACATTTTTTAAATCAAGCTTCCCTTTCCCAAAATGCAGGAAAGACTTGAAATTCATGTTTGGGCCAATATGCACATTTCAAAGTGGACAGCTGCATAAAAAAAAAAAAAATATATATATATATATATATACACACACATTTTCCGAATGCATGTCTACATTGTTCAATTTGTATTTTGTTCCCCTCCTGTCTCCAGGAGAGGTCTGGGGTGGAAATTCGGGCTTGAAACAACTAGTTTAGGCTGTTTTAGCACTTTTTTTCCTCGGAGCCCACAAGATATGCGGCGGGTCAGCGCTGCTGTCAGGCTCCGCCCCCCTTTGCACACATTTTTGCCAACTACCAGAATGTGTTGAGAAATAAAAGTTTAATATGACTGGGATTGCTGGTTGTGATCAGAAAGATACTATATGCTAGAGGCAGAGGTGGTTGTGGTTTGGATCAACGCTGAATTACCCCAGCTTCCAATGCAGACAGTGGGATGAACACATTGTTTCTGGATATGAAACTTACCGAGCAATGTTCCTTGGTCTGTACCTTCACACTCAGTATTTTTTCGCACAGCAATTTAAGAGAAGGACGTCCACTCTGTAAAAGGAGATTGTTAGAAGTATATTGACCTAGCTTGTTGAAAACTTTGTACACTGTGGCTGAAGACATATTGGGTTCTAATACGAATATCTGGGATTCTGCTCAATCATACAGAGCCCTGAACGAGTACAAAATAATTTGAACGCACGTAAAGCTCAGCGAACTAGATCAGTGATAGCAGACACTGGCACAACAGTTGTTTGTCTTAAAAAAATATTACATTGGCTAAAGAGCTCTCTACCAACTGGTAGCCATTGTTCATGACATAAAATGGATGCATTTATGGATGATGGCAGAAGGGTATTTGAGAGACTCCTACATCATGTCTGCAGATATTTTTTTTTTTATTAAAATGGCCAAAATAACTTTTTTTTTTTCGACTTTCAAACTAATATCACTGTTAAAAGGGTAAGTCCTGTTTCTGCTTGAAATGGTTTCAGTTCCCTGTCTAATTTTAGCCCGCTGTACATAATTACAATGAAATCACAGATACATTACCTGCACTCTCTTTTTGAAAGGTTTGTATCTTTGAGTGTCTCGGATAGCCTTTTTAGGATGGTCTAAGAAGAGTATCTGAAAACAAAGAAGAAGCAAGAAAATCATTTCATTATTGTCTGAAAATGTGTTACACACTGTAACCAGATCAGCGGGTATTGGATAAGAAAAGGTCATTAGGCTACATAACACGGTGATTCCACGTGCATAAACAACAAGCAAATGTTTGTTTTGAAGATAAGCTCCTTAAAGTATACCTGTCATGGTAAACACGTAGAATTAATTTATGTGGAATAACATTTCATCAATTTAACAGATATTCATGCCAAATGCATGGATTTTAATTAACCCCTTCATTGCCAAGCGGTTTGCAGAAAACGCAACCTGGGAATCAGAGTATTTTGGGTGTCCTGGAAAGTAATGTTTAACCCCTTAAGGACCAAACTTCTGAAATAAAAGGGAATCATGACATTTCAGACATGTCATGTGTCCTTAAGGGGTTAAATGTATTTTTCGTTTTGGTATGTCTAGATAGCACATTACTTAATGCAAACAAAAATGAAATAGCGATGATGTAACAGGATGACAGTGTGTGTTGGGAAGGGAGGTGATTTCACAGGGTGACTGAGTGTGCGAGGTGAGGGGGTTATACGACAGCATGACTGTGTGTGTGGGGTGGTAGATTGTATGTGGGGAAGCTGCATTTCCCTGTTCAGTCTCCCCACACATTATTGCTTGTTTTATTTGTAGGTGAGGTGCTCACCTCCCTCAGCTCTCCCCTTCAGCCACCCTACATTTGCTCTAAGGGAGGGTGGCTCCAGTATATGCCAGCAGCTGCTCCCTACTGTGTTTCACACGGAGCAGGGAGTATGTACTATCATATATCATCCACCTCTGCTCAGTGCGAATACGAGATATGAATACTCTGACAATCGTGTATACACAAGTGGTGATGTGAAGGGGTTAAAGAATATAGAGGGTCAGGTACACAGGTAACATACAATACAGACTTTATTGGAAGCGAAAGGCAATGTTTCAACTCACAAGAATCCTTATCAAACCGTAGCTCAGTAAATGTAAAGAGCCTAACATATACAAATTCACTTTTAATTCCCAACTGTTCTTGAAATGAAAAGAGAACAGATCCAGATCTAATTTCAACATATCAGATCTCTCAGATAGGTGACACAATAATACAGTAAGGGGAGTAATATTGTTATGGGCAAATACAAATATTACAAGTTTTAGAATGAAAAGTTGTAACCGGCTGCGGGTACAATATGCAGTCACATACCTTCAGATCATTGTGCACGGCATGTCCCACTAAAATACGCCCTTGGAGGAGCTCGGAAACCTCTTGCTGAACAACTTTAAAATCTTCACCTATAAATAAATAGTAACATCAAATGCATTCAAAGCGGTCGCTTACCAAATATTAGAAATTATACTCCAAACAGATATCATGTGCCCTGGTCCTATAGTATTTTATTTCAATCTAAGTGCTACTTAAGGTCAGATAGATACAGTTACAAGTGACAAACAGAACCTCACTCTTTGATAACAGCAACCTACCATTCTTAATGTCCTTGGGTCGGATGCCGCTCACTGCGGTTCTGTAATCTGTGACGAATTCTGTTGGTTTAACATATTTATCGTACACACACTTCCCAAACTGATTCACGATAGACACTCGTGCCAATATACTTTCTTCTCCTTCTGGGCCCACACCTACCATCTCGCAATCCATAGCAACGGTGCGGGTCAGCCTGAAATAATAAGTAACCAATGTTACCACAAGCCTTGTAGCCCATACATTGCATGAAACCAATATTCTAAAGGATGATAAACGCACCCCTCGAAGGCCCGCTCCTTCACCAAAACCACATCTACAGGATCACGTGTTTTCTCAGGTAAGCCTTGCATCTTACGGGCAATCTCTCCAGCTTCGGGTCCAAGAGCTGCCTCAATGTCATTTGGATCCACATCATCAAACCAGATGTCATATCTGAAGAAAAAACAACATTAGAATCATAATTTATCATTTTAATATAAAAAAAATAAAAAATAAAATTATGATGATTCTGGGTTACTTGAGCTTACAATCTAGAGGAGGAGAGGTATAAGGAAACAAGGAGAATACAATTGCAAAAAAAGGATAATAAATCTGTTTTAACTTATGAAAGATGAAGTGTGTAGAAAAGCTGTAGAGTAAAATGTTCAGTGGGGGCTTATTGATTACAGCAGCCAGTTACCTCCTCGTTACTCATCAAAAATCAAAGCCTTGGCATCAGATATTGTACATGGGGTGCAGGCAGTTGTTCAGTGTCATTAAATGTATTATTCGGACAACAGGTAAAAACATTATTAAATCTAAAAACACCGTAAACTAAGCAACAAAATGATTTGTTTTGTTTTTTCAGTGCTAACAATACAATCACCCTTTAAAAATGATCTCGATAATATAGTAAACAGGGAAGACGACAATGATGTCACAATGTGGAAAAAGAGATTGGAAAGAAGTATTCTGGATGGGGGAAAACATAACATGATGTGAAATAATTTCTTCAAAATTTCTCGAATAATCAGCAATATTACTGGAACTTCGGTTTGGGTTTATAAATGCTGCAATGCCATTATAACCCTTATTTTTACAGGTTTTTTACATGTGCTGTTGATAGCATTGGGAAGGACGTTGTTTGTGACGCTGCAAAGTGGCTATAGTCATCACGTAGGCTAGGTACATATACTGAACTCCAAAAATCAAGATTTGTGAACATAAAAAGGTTTACTTTAATTTTTAATGCAAGAAACCATGATGGTTAAATTCTTGTATAGTCTCATTGTGGTCAGCAGCTTTTACTTATGAATACTCCATGTTTGAAAAACATTTTATCCCTTATTCTCGCTCTTCTTTGTCTAGGAATGGTTTTGCTACGTAGATATGAACCTGCATACCAGGTTTATTTTCCCCTTACGGGTCTGGACCAAAGTATCAGACCATTCAGAATAGAATGTCTGATCGCCCCTCAGAAAAGGAGGCTTCTCCTCCATCACATGAAGAAAAATAATTTATAGTATATGTACAAAAAACCCGTATCTCTAAGAATTATTATCATCAACAGATTCCATAGCACTTTACAATGCACCTAAACAGCTCACAGACAAACACGCAATCAGGTTTAACAAAACAAAACTTGGATTCTCGAAATGTAACCAATTCCCAGACTAGCAAGCTGGCACAGGACAAACCTACTGTGTCGTACCCCACGTGTGTCAGATATTGACACTCATCGTTATTATTACCCAATATAAGGGCTAAAACAGAGAATTATAGGAGTTATAGTCTAAGTCCGAAGGACCCCAATTTGACAGATTATTCAGTGGAAATTACTTTGACTAATTTCTGCTTTGAATTTTTACCATCTTAAACATGGCAATAGCTTTTACTGGGGTAAATAAGTTTCTCGGAGAATGAATTCATGATAACTTACTTTGTTGATTCCACTTTGTTTGCTTCTTCAGATTTATTTTTTTCATGCAATTTCTGCTTTTTCCGCGTAGTATTTTTTTCCTCCTCCTCTGGTTTTAGCTTTCGTTTTTTCTTCTTTTTCACATCTTGCTTGACGTCTCCAGAACTGCTAGGATGTTCTTTTGGGCTTTTCTTGTCCTCTTTGGCCACAGACGGAGACCCTTTTAAGTGTCCATTTACTTTCGGAGACGTTTTTACCTTTACAGGCTGCACGTCTTTTTTGTCTGAAAGTTTCGGATCTTTCTTCTGTAACTTTTCTGGAGTTGCCTCATCCACTGAACTGCTTATCTCAGGTTTCATTAACTGGTGACAAAAAGATATTTGAGAAAACTATATCAACAAATTTAGAGTGGAAAGAAAACGTGGAACTGCATGGAAAGTATGCCTGTACCCAAGGGGAAGCAATATCCTGGGAAAATGGTGTGAAGTTTTTTAAAATCAGCCGTTCCTGATTGTATCTATCTAATACTATGTATAGCACATAAACAGGGCAAGCCCTACTTTAAACTTTGCTTTCGATTTACTACAATTCAGTATTTAGCGAATAAACTTCACAGTGTCCTAGATTTGATTTTACGTGTGTTGGTTATCAAATGTCACATCAAGCAGCATTATTCTCCAATTTGCAACAAGCAATAAAATAATGAAATAAAGTGATAAAGAAGGAGAATTATATACAAATCATCCACAGAATGCCAATTACATAAGGTCCATCAAATGTTAGGCTATCATATTTACATGACATTCTAAACTAAAAGTAATGTCATACACAGAAATACTACATGTTAGATACTATGTAGGCTCATTTGACCAGGGCTCTATACACTTTGTTTCTGTCCAGATTACTCTATCAGGATTATTTGTTAAGGGGAGAATTCAAAGTGAATTTTAGATGTAAGGCCAGAATAAATGAATGGAACGAATTGCTGATTTAGAGATTTTTCCAGTTCAGCTACTTGGAAGTTCCCTTTGAAGAGTCACTTTATTGAATAAGCCTAAATATGTCAATAACCTGAGTGATTTATCTTCATTATAAATTTGTAAACCGCTATAAAAATGAGGATAATTGGGAATCTTGATACAGGTTCTCTTACCGCTTCTAATGCTTTCCAGTTCACTGAGAACTCTTGAGGTGTTTTGGGGGGTAACAACAACGATGTCTTCTTCTCATCATTGCCCTTCTTTATGTCACTGCCTTTTGTCGCCTTACTTGGTTTATTCGGCCAGAATCTCTTCTTTTTCTGTTTTTTGGTCCCTTTAGTAGTATTTGTGACACTTACAGATGATTTGTCCTTCTTTAATTGGACCTTCGCCATCTTTGAGCCTTCATCAGTGAATCACCAGTTGATTAAAGTCTGGAAATAAAATGTAAGGCGTGCATATTTACTAAATCTAAACGAGTTGGTAAGGGTTGTTATTTCTGAAGTAACTGAAACGTAAACCAGTGCTAAGGAAATAACACTAGTAGTGTTATACAAGTGAGAATTGTTAGAAATTCAAAGTACATTCTAAGTTGTAGGGCCAAAATAAGCAATCTTGAAACATTTTGCAAATCAGCTAGACTTCTACTTCAGCGAATTTCAAATTAAACTCCAAATTAGCTGAATTCCTGTCAATTCTCACTTTAGTGAGTAAATGTGTGTGTGTGTATATATATGTATATATATATATATATATATATACACACACACACACTCTATGGGCAATCCACAACACCCACTGATTTATCTAATTCTTCTTTGCCTTATACAAAATAAATAAATCAATCACATATTATACAGCAATTTGGTTCCCTCAAAAATCAGCCACTTCACTGAAGGTGAATTAAACTTAAAGGACCACTATAGTGCCAGGAAAACACTCGTTTTCCTGGCACTATAGTGCCCTGAGGGTACCCCCACTCTCAGGGTCCCACTCCCGTGGCGCTGAGGGGGAGGAAGGGGTTAATCCCTTACCTTTTTTCCAGCGCCGGCTCCCACGATGCTGGGACTCTCCTCCCTCTTCTGACGTCCCTGGCTGAATGCGCATGCGCGGCAAGAGCCGTACGCGCCTTCAGACAGTCTCATAAGAAAGCATTCTCAATGCTTTCCTATGGACGCTGGCGTCTTCTCACTGTAAAAATCACAGTGAGAAGCGCGGAAGTGCCTCTAGCGGCTGTCAATGAGACAGCCACTAGAGGCTGGATTAACCCTAATATAAACATAGCAGTTTCTCTGAATCTGCTATGTTTACAGCAAAAAGGGTTAAACCTAGCTGGACCTGGCACCCAGACCACTTCATTAAGCTGAAGTATTACCTTAAAAGGTGATAAAGCTTACCTTATTTGAAGTGCCGCACGGGTCTGCTTGATCTTGCTCTAATCCGCCTCCTTGCAGACATAATCAGAATTTATGATTTCAGCCAATTCAATGCACTCATAGGGAAAGCATTGGATTGGCTGAAATCAACAAGAAGGCAGGACAGGGGCGGGACCTAATCAGCACCTCCTCATAGCAATGCATTTAATCAGAGGGTGGATACGCTGAATGGCAGTGCTGCACACTACGCAGCACTGCCCCAGGAAGCACCTCCAGTGGTCATTAGAGGAGTGGCCACTGGAGATGTCCCTATGGGGCAATGTGAACACTGCCTTTTCTCTACATTAAGCTGTAGTTGTTCTGGTAACTATAGTGTCCCTTACTAACATTAACATGTTCATCAGCCCCCCTCAGCATTGTGAGTAGGCAACCCTTTTGTTCACTTAACTGAATCCAGCACCAAGGTCCTTCGGCACTGGGTCGCGGTCAGCCCCTCAATGCTTTTCTATGGGGTTTTCTCTGACGCTGGATGTGTGTGGTAGACGGTCACTAGGGGCTGATACTGCAATGTTAATGTTTATCTAAAACTGGAATGATTTACAGGGACACTGCACCCAGAATACTTTAATGAGATGATCTCAGAGCCTACATTACCGTGTTTGGATATTCATATAATAATTACCAGATGTCATCACTCACCCCTGGGGTCTGGGCAGCCTTAATAATAACATATAATATGATAATGTGCTGACACCATGTGTTACCTGAGTCCAGGCTGCTCTACATGTATGTATCATGTATGTGCCAGGCTGTACTCACATGTCATGTGTCCTGGCCAGCATTAATAATAATATATGATATAATAATGTGCTAACACCATGTGTTACCTGAGACCAGGCTGCTCTGCATGTATGTATCATGTATGTGCCAGGCTGTACTCACATGTCATGTGTCCAGCCAGCTCAGCCCCAGGATAACATGTAACATGCCTCCCTGTGCAGCACGCATGCAGGAAACCGGAAACCAGCTCCTAAACCCCACCGCACGGAAACAGCGAGCTGCGCACTTCGGTTCCCAGGGCAGAGTCTGCGCATGCGGGTCTGGGACCTGACTGCGCCTGCGCAAATGCAGGCCGCTCGGTAGCTGACTGCGCACGCGCAATGGAGAACGAGCCTTGTCTGACTGACTGACTGACTGCGCATGCGCCTCTCAGACTGGCTGCCATAGTGTGCCTGCCACGTGGGGGCCTCAGGCAGTCAGGGTCATTTAACCCCTAGTGTGCCTGTTCCTTTCCCTGATATATAATATATTGTATTTCAATAAAGTCCCTCTAAATATGTGCAGTAAATGAATTGTATTGCTGCAGGGCTCCCTGGCTGTGAGAGAGTTAGTGGGGTTTTGTTTAGTATTTTTTTGGGGGGGTTGCACTGCCCCCCCCTTCCTGTAGGGATGTCTCTGGGCACAGTATTAGTTGGTTTGTTGATGGATGGGGTTAGTTAGGAGCAGTTAGAATTAGGATTATTTATTAACATGGGAATTGTGGGGACTTTGGAGTGAATTTTACATTTAGGAATAATTCTGTAATTGTAATAATGTGTAGGCCAGTAAGATATTAACCAGTCTGTTACCTGTGTATACCCATTGTACAGCGCTACAGAATGTGCTGGTGCTATATAAATAATAATAATAATAAATAATATGTGGGTTTATTCAGGGAAAAAACTAAAACAATGCATTAAAAACAGAGTTGTAGAATTCAGCCAAATAATTGTCCAACACAGTTTTGGTCACGACTTGGCTATTTTAGCCTACATTTAACAGCCAGGCCATGACTGTAGTTAAAGGAACACTGTAGGTACTATAACTAGTTCATCTCATTGAATTGATTATAGTGCCTGGAGTCCTCTGGCGCTGCCCCTCCATTTCGTATTAAACCATTTTCAAGCAATTTAAATGGACACTCCACTGACCAAATACAAAATAAATAAAAATCACTGTTTAGCTATATACCCCTAATGAAAACTTGCCCACATTTAATAATGCCTTTTTCCATTTGTAAGTTGCAGATCTCCTGTCTGTAGCCTTTGCAAGCCCTCCCCTTCTAACCCCGCCCAGACTTTCTGTGGCTGTCCAATCACAGACTTCCCAATGCAGCTCAATGAGAAGTCTTTGCAAGGCAGGTGCTCTAAGCAATTGCTGCCTCTTGAGTTTATCTCTACTGAACTAAATAAAGAGGGGTGCTCTTTGACATGTGGATTGTGGAGGGTTGCCCCCCTGGCCCCCCTTGTCTGTGGATAAAATGATTCTCAATGTATCATACATGGATTCTGCCATGATTACTGGATACACCCCCCATTTTTCACATTGTTAGGGCCGTCATTTGGCCTTTAGCCACAATGAATAAATGATTTTGGAGACTTTTCCCCTCCTGTTTTGACACAATTATGTATTTTGAGGAGTATACAAGAGGTTTTTTGAGTATAAAATCTCTGTCGTTGGTGATCCATTGAAATATTTTGGGTTGTTTCCCAGGGTTTACCACTGCTATAGATGATACATTGTAAAGCGCTAAGGAATCTGTTGGCGCTATATAAATGGCAATAATAATAAAATAAGAAGAAGAAGAAGAAGAAATACCCTAATATTGTGGTCTCCAACATGGCCGTAGCGAATGGATCAGCGCGTCTGACTGCACCCATGACAATCTTTGTATTTTTTTTTTTCTCCCTCAGCTCGGTAAAGATAAGTATTTATGACTCATATGACTTAAAATAGTTTGTTACACCTACATTTGCTTGTGAAATGCTAGCCAAATGCAGAGATAAAATCAGGAGCAGTAAGTAAAATAACTACATAATATTATTATTATTGTTGTTAGTATTTATAAAGTACCTAATGAGCTTAAAATTCAGTATTCACTGGACTTTTATACAAATTTGGACGAAGACTCATAAGCTTACAATCTAAGGAACTCTATAGTAATTGTCATGACGGAGTCCATTTACATTTCATGAACTGGTTTTCAGACCGTCACTAGTCACTGTTTAGTGAATAAACCCCCTATATATGGAATGATATACCCTGCAGAGTTTTAAAACCATTTTGATATTAAATCCACTGTAATATGACCAGGAAACAAAAAAATGGGAAATTGACAAGCGATTCATGTGAATGACTGAGGTAACAAGTAGAGTGCTTTCTTTAAAAAAGGCGATATATAATGTAATCTGCACGATTTAAGGCTTATTATATGTTTTAAAATCACTCACATGAAGGTTCCAGGTAAGAGGGGTTTAGTAGTTCCACATTAAGTGCTGTAAGGAGTATTATGTATAGATTGCACTGTAACAATTTCCCCTGCGTGTTGTACAATGCGAAATGCAACTTGAAAATGTGCTCTCAATTTACGGAGAAAAGGCTGCGTTCAGACACAAAGTATCTACTTCAATACGTTTTCTAGTGCTGCAGATAAGAACGTGCCGATTATGCAGCCAATTTAATGTTCCCGGGGCTCGGAATAACTTCCGAAAGCCACCATTTCTAGATAAACCACTTTGTAAGTAATTGCAAGCGGTGGCTTGTTCTGAGTTCACCTTATATTTCGGGTTAGAACATTGCAAGTATTTATTTTTTTTTTTACATCGATGACAAACCTTTGGCTCACATAGTATATATTTCCCTTAATGAGGCCTTGATTCAGAGGCAATGAGTACACGAAGAGAAATTCATTGTGAATCACTCGCAATCCAATAAGACAGGATTAGCAAAGAACCTTCTGTGCGCCTAAGACAAGTGGAAGCTTTCAAGCAGGTAGATTTACCTCGAAGGCCATAGGTGTCTTCCAGGCCGGAATATATGGGGTTGACAGATGGAGCCTGTTGGAACCGCTAGATATGACATCATATAATCCTGTGACCTCCACCAGTATGACCGCACAGTATGGGGGGCATTCACAGAAATCTAGGGATGCCAAAAGTATCAGTTCTCTGTCCTATGACTCTATTAACACCAGGGTCTCACCTTGTCCTGCAGCCACTTGCAAACGCTCCACATTATGCATACACATCACAGGTCGGCCCCAGATACAGATGTCTACCAGGGAACATCCTAGTGGGCCAGTCCAGCATTGATTATATGGACCACCAACTGAAGCACAAACCTACGCAAGCATGGACTAGCAAAGGGCCTGTGCAGTTCGTGCCAGCTGCCTCTCCTGGGCAGTAGTCTGCTAATAGGCATCCCATTGCACCTTTAGCTGCAGGAGCACACAAAACAATATGTTGGTCTTCTGGAAGGCAATAGCCCAGAGGCTCCCTTGCCAGCCATCATTTAATACTTAATGCCCCCATCATTTTTGGTGCCCAGTGACCTACATATCAGAGCACCAGTATCCCGTCATCCCCCTGCCCACCAGTATCACCACGTGACTACCAGAACAACTGGAATTCTTTACCATAATTTGCCGTGGGAAGTATTCTTGGGAGGAGGGGGAATTCCTACAGGCAGGAGAAAGCTGTAGTTTCAAATAGAAATCACTAAATCTTAATTTAAAGGGGCAATATGCCCCAGAAAACCCCCACAACCACAACATATGCACTACAAACCAGCCACAGCACACTCAGCCACAGTTGTACAAAACTGATGTTGATAAGGCGGAAGTGTTCATTCTGAATTATCAACGCTTGCCAGATGGGGCGGTCTTTAGGTTGCCCCAGGTTATTATAAACTATTCCTAACAGCGTGCTATAGAAGGTACGTTACTTAGAATTCCCCTATAATTGGCACATGCAAATGGGACCTCTGACTATGTAGAATTAACCCCTTAAGGACCAAACTTCTGGAATAAAATGGAATCATGATGTGTCAGACATGTCATGTGTCCTTAAGGGGTTAAAGGACCACTATAGTGCCAGGAAAACAACTTTTTTTTCTGACACTATATAGGTCCCCCCCACCCTCAGGGCCCCCCTCCCGCTGGACTGAAGAAGTTAAAACCCCTTCAGCCACTTACCTTAATCCAGCGCCGGGCTCCCTCAGCGCTGGTGACCTCTCCTCCCCCTCCGACGTCAGCTCCCTAGTGGAGCCGAATGCACATGCGCGACCAGAGCCGCGCGTGCATTCAAACCGCCCAAAGGAAAGCATTACTCAATGCTTGCCTATGGACGTTCTGCACGCTGAATGCAATTTTCAGAAAGACAGCCACTAGATGCTGGATTAACCCTGCAATGTTTACAGCTGCAGGGTGAAATCCTGGTGGACCTGGGGCACCCAGACCACTTCATTGAGCTGAAGTGGTCTGGGTGACTATAGTGGTCCTTTAAACATTTTAGGATAAAATAACTGAGCTGGAAAAATAGCCAATTTTGATAACTTGTCTAATTCAGCAGTTTGGCCTTAAAATGTGCAGTGCAATTACCTTGTCAGCCCCCACCTCTTGGTTTATTATAAAACACTCTTTGCTTGTTTACTCAATTTGTCACTGCTAATACACCTGAGTTTAAGTTGAGAGCTTCGTGAGTTAAGATGTACATTAAACGAGACGAGCAGTATTTTATCTTATTAATTCATCTAGAATGAGTCCGGAAAATCCACAGTACAGTAATTGTAGAATGGACGTGAAAAAACAATAAATAAGACGTAACAGATTAATAAAACATGCAAGGCTTCCAAATGGCAAGTGGGCGATTATGAATAACAACTTATATTTAATAGTATTCAACAGAAAATAATATTCTGCTTTCACTCGAGATGTGAAATGAAGCAAGGGTCCATAGCAATTACCCTTCACTCCTCTTTCAATCCACCCTTAGCAGCAGAAAAAAACAAAAAACTAAAATAATTGCAACCCGAAGGCAAAGTGGGGCCTGACCTTTTTATATCCTGCTCATAGAATAAATACGTAGAATAAAAATGATTCATTTTTTTAAATAGAAAACATAAAGAGACATCAGCGCGCAGCCTACATCATTGACGTTACAGACGCCATGTGGCATAGCTTCTAAGTGGGGAAGCAGGATTATATGCGCTATATGATTGTAATGATTGAAATTTATATAAAATATTTTCTATGTATTAGGCGTTAGACAGCCCTGCATGTGCTTAGAAGCGCCCAAACTCTCACTTTTCTGTTAGTTACCACGGAATTAAACATTGAAAATCACCAATAACGTGTATTCATCTTTTAACATGTGATGCTCTGGTTTTGTTTTAAATTTATATTAACTATTTAGTCATTGGCAACACAATCACACAGTGCACATGACATCAGAGGAGAAATAGGAACATCTGGGGTGATTTATAAAAAGTCTTGCGGCTGTTTTGTCATGTTTCGGTTTGCGCTACATATTTAACGTATTTACTGTTTGCACCTTTTTTGATAGTTTTATACTATGCCTCTTTTTGTCATTCAAAGGGTTAATCTAAGCACCATGACAGTTTCAGTGATTTGAAGTGGTCATGGTGCCTGGAGTCTGTATGTGCAGTGTTTAGCTTTGTAACGCGACACCTCCGGCAGCATCATTGAGATGTCCTCAGTCAGCCCAGCATTAAAGTCTCAGGCTGCTAATGTCAATTCTTTCATTGCACAGAATTGCATTTATTGGCTGAGAGTGATCAGCCGAAGATCCCGACCAATAAATGGCTACGCGGTTTCTACGGCTCTGCAGATGTGAGAAGCGCTGTTTCTATGGCGCGTCACTGGACCATCCGGGAACAATCGAAGCCCATTGGGGCTATCAGCGGCGCCCAGCCCAAGGATTCCTGATTGAAGCTTCAGAAGAAAGTAGCTTGGCAGAGTGAACGTGGGCCATTTTAGAAAATTTGGGGTTTAACAACCTCTTGAGGCAAGACGGCACCTGGGACTTACTTGCACCACAACAACTTAAAATGTGATTAAGTGATTATAGTGCCTGGAGTGTCCCTTTATTCCATGGTTTACCCGCTGTTGACTGGCTGGCTGAGAGTTGATATGGATAGTCCAGAACAGCTGGAGAGCAGAAGGTTTTGTTTTTTTAAAACCATCACTGTCCTGCAGAATTTCTTCCTAAAGTGTGAATTGTCTGGAATTCAAAGTAAATTAAAAATGAATGTCGTATTTTAGATGAATAGATGTATAGGGCGAGCTTTGAGCGGATAACCATGTGAGACCTATTTGTGGCTTCCATAAGCAAGCACGTCTTCAGTCGCCATTCATTTAGGGAGGACTGATGGGAGGGGTTATAGAATTTAACTCCACGAGTCCAATGAGGGCTACAGCCAAAACAATTTTTTTTAATGCATTCAGTAGTTCCTCATGTTATGACCAGCCAGCTGCTGTCAGCACAGAAGGTATGGGAGCCCCTCTAAACACAAGGAATCCACAAACAGATTGTTAGCAGGACTGTGCGAAAGGACCCACTATTTGTGTCTCTGAGAACTTTGCCTCCCCAGCTTTTTGGTTTTTAACTTAGTGGAAAAGCTTAGTTGGAGTCCTGGTTTAACAGGAGAGACCGTGCTGGGGGGGAGGAGTGTGCACTTAGATTGCCCTGTGCAATATTGGGGTACAGGGGGCCTTTGTAAGTCACTGCAGAGAAACACTTTACTCTTAGATTTGGCTTTGAAATGGTTTCTTTTATATTGATTTGAGCTCAGAATGTTTAATTGGGTGTTTCAGCTTGTCATTAGTGTTTTTTCGCCCTGCTGTCTGTACAGCCTTTGTTGTTTTACTTTTTAACTCCTGCAGTGCCTACAGGGAGTACAAGACATTCTGCTATCCAGGGGGCGTATTTACTAAACTGCGCTTTGTGGAGAACTGACAAAGGGATTGCAAATTTGAGGCAAGAAAATAGGCAAATAGAACATAATGTCTAACTGTTTTTTTCAGGTGATGTCTCTGGGCCCACAATGTGCTATTTCAGACATTTTACGCAATCCCTATTTTAGTAAAACTTTTTAGTAAATATTTTGTTGCTTTTATTCACGAAACCGCGAATTACACTGAAAACCAAATAGAAATAGATTTAGTTTAAATATGCTGATTTGAAAAATAAATCTCCAATTCTCTCATCCTGTGCTTATTGATAATTGTTAAACCTATAAAGTACCTGTCTGTATTGTTTGCCCATTTTGCAATGCGGGTTATTATTATTATTATTATTATAAGTAGTAGTATTTATATAGCGTCAGCTTATTCCGCAGCGCTTTACAATCGATCTGTCCAATCTATATGTAAAATTAGCATACTGCTGCAGGACTATGCTATTGTAATATTGTATAGCTACTCATAGCTGTTCTGCGTGCTGAAATGCACTGCATAAAAACTGCTGCCCTGCAGGTGTATACTCAATATACATCCTGGTAAAATAGGGTGTTTCTAGAAACCTACTAAGGGGAACTATCTGATTTAGAAAACACGTCCATTTCCTCTATGGTCTTAGCTCAGCAAATTTAACCTGGATTTTGCCATTTGGGTTTCAATGCACTACCAGTTGGAGTTGATTTGACTAAACCTCAAGCTGTATAATTATTATATTTCATAGAGCACCAACATATTCCGCAGTGTTGTACAGTGGGCATATAAATTATATATATTTTTTTTAAAACGCTAGATCCTGGAAAGCGAGTTGTCGCAAACGAATGCATGTCCCTTTAAGGTGTACAGCAACAAATACGGAGTATAGCCCTGCTCCAAAAAGTTAATTAGCTACAGATCTACTCTGGTTATTTTTTGGAGAGGAGGCTAGAGGGGGAGTTATTGATTAATGTTACATTGGTTTTAAGTGACTGGTTCAGTCTGTGGGTTTATGGGAGAATAGATATCTTGTTTCTAGTTAAAGAGTGTCGGATGGTGATACTTTGTTGATACGTTGGACCTGACTCCTGGTCTTTTGGTGTACTACTGGCAGCTGATAAAACACAGGGAGGTGTGTAGGGGGTGTGACAGGACGTTCACTCCCCAGACGGCTGTCTGCTAACGCTGTACATTGCTTTCTCTGTGCACACAAGGCTTGCTGAGGAAGGGGGGTGTATGAGGAAGAGCAGAAGTACTCATTGTGGTTGGAGAGCGTTTATTTCATTCTAGTTTAATGGACAGCTTTAGGACCAGGAGAACCAATTAAAGGGACACTATAGTCACCTGAACAACTTTAGCTTAATGAAGCCGTTTTGGTGTATAGAACATGCCCCTGCAGCCTCACTGCTCAATCCTCTGCCATTTAGGAGTTAAATCCCTTTGTTTATGAACCCTAGTCACACCTCCCTGCATGTGACTTGCACAGCCTTCCATAAACACTTCCTGTAAAGAGAGCCCTATTTAGGCTTTCTTTATTGCAAGTTCTGTTTAATTAAGATTTTCTTATCCCCTGCTATGTTAATAGCTTGCTAGACCCTGCAAGAGCCTCCTGTATGTGATTAAAGTTCAATTTAGAGATTGAGATACAATTATTTAAGGTAAATTACATCTGTTTGAAAGTGAAACCAGTTTTTTTTTCATGCAGGCTCTGTCAATCATAGCCAGGGAAGGTGTGGCTAGGGCTGCATAAACAGAAACAAAGTGATTTAACTCCTAAATGACAGTGAATTGAGCAGTGAAATTGCAGGGGAATGATCTATACACTAAAACTGCTTTATTTAGCTAAAGTAATTTAGGTGACTATAGTGTTCCTTTAACATGTCCTAACGGTGTAAAATTTCATTTTTTCCTCTCTCCTGTGCATTACTAGTATCTGAGACTCCAATAACTCCATAAATACCCCTCACAATGCTTATCATGGAATTAATTCTCGCCGGATCCTTCAGAAAACCCCTTGCAAGATTTCCAATGGACCCGTCCTTTTTATTTTCTTTCTTTAAATGTTTCTCCTCCTCCTCCATTTCACCCCACTTCTATTCTCATCACCGTCCGATCTCGCTATTGGTTTTTGTTTTTCTGTTTTTCCTTGTTTTCTCTTTTTTACTTTCTCTCATAACTACAAATTACATTTAACGTGGCTCCTTCTACCGCTCCATGTAGTTATGTTTGAGGTTGGGGTTGTTGAATCATACACTGAAAAGAATAATATTAAAAATAAAAAATTGATATTCTCATGGTTTGTGGAGCTTTGTTTACCTGCACTGGCCCCCAGATGGATTAGTATAATGTTTTGAATATGTAAAATCAATGAAGTAAATTAAACCAAACTGACACCATGGGCTTGGCAGATGCGAGTCGTGTCATGTGACCGTGCCCTGTGGCAGACGTTCATTTCCACATAGCTAACCCCCATCAAGCTTTCCCTTAGAAGACAGAATTCTGTTTTATGTGTGAAACCAGCAAAACGACTGTCAGATTTTTGTGTCAGGATCGATCTGTTAAAGGATGATGAGAGGGGTAGTCTAATGTCAGCTTTGAGTCCTGTTTTTCTTTACTGGTATCTGAAGATTTCTGTTACATTGTTGATTTAATGAATTTCAGTTTGCCATGGAGCACCTGGGCAGAGTGTTACAGGCCGCTGCCAGACGCAATACGGTGGCCAGTCGCCGGAGGATCCGTGGCCTCAGCAGCACAGCAGGCCACACGACTGAGAAGAATGTCCCTTATACGACAACCCTGAAAGAAGAAAGTACCACGCGTAAAGGGCCCAGCAAGCCCCTGCCTCAGGCAGCTGACGTGGTCGTCATAGGTGGGGGCAGTTTGGGATGCCAAACCATCTACCACTTGGCTAAGATGGGCATGAAAAATGTTGTCTTGCTGGAGAGAGACCGACTCACATCTGGAACTACTTGGCATACAGCAGGTAAGTGGAGAACACACAGGTGGTAAAGTAATTAATGGTCCTGCACCCCTTTATAGGGACACCGCTGCCCAAATAACTACAAATTGCTGTTTAGTAGATATACCCAATGAAAACATGCACGCATTTCATTATTCATTTTTTTTCATTGAGGGTTATATCTAAAAATAGCTGCATATCTCTTGTCTGCAGCTTTTGTAAGCCCTCCCATTCTAACCTGACTTAGACTTTCTGTGGCTGTCCAATCACAGACTTCCCAATGCAGCTCAATCATAAGTCTGTGTATGGCACGTGCTCTGAGCAATTACCTGCCTCTTACAGGGACATTTTTGTCACCAAAATAATTTTAGTGTAATGAGGCAGTTTTGGTGTATAGATTATGCCCCTACAGTCTCACTGCTCAATTCTCTGCCATTTAGGAGTTCAATCACCACATTTATAAAGCACTAGCCACACCTCCAAGCATGTGATTTGCACAGTCTTTCTAAACACTTCCTGTAAAGAGAGATCTACTGTTTAAACTTCATTTATTGCAAATTCTGTTTAATTTAGAATTTATTATCTCCTGTTCTGTTAATATATTGCTAGATCTTTCAGGAGCCTCATGTGTGTGATTAAAGTTCAATTTACAGAACATGAGATAAAAACTTCTAAAGCAAGTTAGCAATTGATTGAAAATTAAACCATTTTTTTCATGAAGTGTGTGTGAGTCACAGCCAGGAAAGATGTGGGTAGGGCAGAAACAAAAGCAATTTAACTCCCAAATGGCAGAGAATTGAGCTGTTAGACAGGGTCATGATCTGTACACCAAAACTGCTTCACTAAGATAAAGTTATTTTGGTGACTATAGTGTCCCTCTAAAGTGGTACTCCAAGCACTATGACCACTTTTGTGATTTGCAGTGGTCATGGTGCTTTTATTCTTTATGTGCACTGTTTCAATTTGAAAAGCCGCATAAACAGAGAAAATGCACATTGCTGCCAGATGTGTAACTCCGCCTCCAGCAGCATCATTAGTAGACTAGAATGAGAGTCCTGGGCTGGTCAGTGTTAATTCTGTGCATTAAATGTCTGTTGTCAATATGCAGTGCATGTTGGCTACAGACGACCAATGAGAGCACTGAGCCACCCAAGTCCTCCCCTTAACCCATCCTCGGATGTCCCTCTGCTTTCAGTTTGCCTCCACTAGCCTTGAATTCGAAATTCACTTTGAATTCTCACTTTGATTAATAAGAATAACCCTGGGAGAATATTGATTTTAGAGATTCTCATTCCTTCCTGTATTACCCTAAGCTCGATCACTGTATATTGAGATAGAGTTTATTATTCCCTCCTGTATTGTCCTTTACCATATCTACTGGGAGACAACTCTTTCGAAGCTATGGAACTTTTTCATGCAGAATGACTAACGATAGGGTGTTTGTTCGTTTGCGTTGTTTTAAAGGGCTTCTGTGGCAGCTGAGACCCAGCGATGTCGAAGTGGAACTTCTCGCTCACACACGGAATGTTGTGAGTCGAGACCTGGAGCAGGAGACAGGACTGCACACGGGGTGGATCGAGAATGGGGGCCTCTTCATTGCATCCAACAAGCAGCGTTTGGACGAGTACAAGCGGTTGATGTCTGTAAGTTCACATCGTAACATGCTGTCAGCTTGTTTACAAATAGAATGAGGAACCTTGCAGATTTCTAAAGGCTCCTTGGGGGATGTCATTTTTACCTGATTTGCATATTGACCCCTCCCCTTAAGTAGGAACCAGACCTGGACCTGGTGTAGTTGCTGAGATGTTCCTGTGGGAGGAGTAATATTTATAGTTATAAGCTACATACATTTAAAAATGCCTCCACTACATCTAATTCAGCCTTTCACAGATCTCTG
Organism: Pelobates fuscus; assembly: GCF_036172605.1. Taxonomy (NCBI): domain Eukaryota; kingdom Metazoa; phylum Chordata; class Amphibia; order Anura; family Pelobatidae; genus Pelobates; species Pelobates fuscus. Next base: position 161,595,104 of record NC_086325.1, read on the forward strand.
TCCACTGATGATCCAGAAGAAAGTCAAAATAACATTTAAAAACATTTTTAAGCATTGTCCAATTGTGTTGCTGGAGGCGGCAGGGAAGTGGCAATCAGTTTTCTCATTGGCTCAACATGCTGTTAATTATAACCAGGTGGCAGGTGATTTAATAACTCTGCAGATTTTCCACACAAGGCACAGTCAGGCACGGTTATCCTTCATTGTTCAGTAAAATTATTGAACTGTTTGAAAATATCAACAAAAAACTAAACATGTGCTTTGTTAGGGTTAATAACTCAAGTGTGATTTTTCAGGAATTCTAAGTGAATTTAAAATTTTAAGAATGGAGTAAAATGTTCAGTTTACTTGGAGTTTATGTGGAATTCCTGTCAATTCACACGTTAACGAATAATCCTGTATCAGCAGTTCTCAGAGGGCTCAGATACCCACAGGAATAGTTACTAAAGTTCATAGTGAATCTCCAATTTAAAGTAAAAAAAAAACCGAACCGTAAACATTCTCTTATTCATTTGTGCTTCCAATTCAACTACTGTGGCTTTAAATGTGGAATTCACTTTGCCATCTCTCTTGTGAATAACCCTGCTGGTATCTCCTGTCTAATCCGGTGCTTGAGTTCCACTTGTTGATTCTCCTCTGTATTTCACACCCACTAAACGGTTTCAATTAGTGTTCGCTGCTAGTAAAGTGAGAAAACACAGAATTTTCACAACTTGTAATAATGTGTCAAACACATTGTTAATTATCCCCCGTGCAACATCCAGTGCATTATCATCTTGTTTTCTGTTCTCTGTGCTACACCAGAGTATTGTCTGTTTCATTTAATCCTAATAATCCCAGCTAGGAAAGGTGTATGGCATCGAGTCCTACGTCTTGTCTCCAGCTGAAACCAAGGATCTGTACCCACTAATGAACGTGGACGATCTGTACGGCACTCTGTATGTCCCTAAAGATGGTACTATGGACCCGGCTGGCACCTGCACAACTTTGGCAAGGGCAGCGACCGCACGGGGGGCACAGGTAAGAAGCAATCGTGTATGACGAGAACCATAGGTAACTTTGTAGGCATGCTTTAAAGGACCCCTCCGGACCTATCATGCTGGATTTTTATTTATTTTTTTATTTTTGCTGTGAAGTAATACATGCATTGATATCGGCATATAATAGGATATGAAATGTTATCGCATCAACTAAGATACACAGATGAGTTAAATCCTTATGTACAAGAGAGAAAATGGATAGGGTAGATGCAATAATTCACAAAAGCAAATGTAAAGTATTGAAAAATGCCCTATACATGGCCTACCTCAGAGCTGCAAGATAGGGGGTAACCCAGAAAAAATACACAGAAAAGGAGACCCTTGAGACAAGGGGATCCTGAGAAGCAGCTTTGGACACGGAAAAGGCACTTGAATGCCTGGTAACAGGAAAGGGAGAGAGAGTAGTAGGAGAGAGAGTAGGTAAAAAGTATCCCTATGCAGTCCCCCCAACTTCCTTAGTATACCACTCCTTACAGAGTAGTGATAATCAATAGCCCAACATAGGAAATATAAGGAGGTAAAAAACAAAACTCTCCAATTACTGCCTGAGTAGTGTTGCCTGTGGAAAACTTCCACCAGGACTAAGGCCAGGTAGCCTAAAGACCTGAAAACACTGGCAAACTCAAAAGTCACCCAATAATAACTACCTAAGTGCTACCTAAATAAAGTGCAAAACAAACATAAAAAGAAAAATAAAGTAAAGAAAAACGCTCGACGCGCGTTTCAGCGTGGATACATGCCGTCGTCAGGAGCCAGTCAACCACTGTGTGCACACAAGCCTCTTAAATACCTGACATATCAGGGCGAAAAGTCCTGCAGCTGATCGGAGCATTTGGAGGGGCGTGTGTGTGAGCTCCGTTGTCCCGCCTCCTTTGCCACGTCATAGCCTCCCGCGGCTATGCATTGGTGGTTATGTGGGTCAATCAGAGTCGATCCCACAAGGTCCGCCTCTCCTTACTGCATCATACACTCGACGGCGGTCATAGGTTGACCGACACGTCCGTCAAGTGTGGGCAGGGGAGGAGGAGGAATGCGGTTTATGACAAGCTGCTCAAAACATATCCTCTATCACTGGGCGGTCTGATCGAGTGGGAGTGTAAAGTCCCGTCTAGGGGGCGGGGCTTGGTCCCACATACTACGGACCGGTCAGTGAAAACAAAAATGCTCACCAAGATGACATATCGCATATACACCTTTAAATTTCGCATTAGGGAACACGTGAATTCTGTCAGAAGGAGACTGGAAACCCCCATCTCCAGACATTTGAAGATACACCATGCAAACTCATCAAGCAGGCTACGCTTCATGGGTATAGAACGAATACCTCAGACTCAACGTAAAGGTGACTGGGATCGTAAATTGAAACAAAGGGAGTCCTATTGGATCTATAAATTAAAAACACTCTCCCCCAAAGGACTCAATGAAGGGTTTTCGTTTACGTCATTTTTATAGAATTTAGGGTACTTAACATCCATGGTCAATAGGCTGGTCACCTATTTAGACTACTTTATTTTAAATTGCTAACCGTGTAATGGTGTATATATGTAAATAATAAAGTTTTTTTGTTCTTCTGAATACACTGTGTATAATCACCAGCCCTTCCTGACTATACAGCACTCCTATTGACTACCCCTTTAAATTGGGATGGCTTATAAATGCAGTCTAATTCATATTCTCCTTTTCTCTAGTCCTATGATGGTTGCAATGGGGTTAATTTATAGATACTCCTCAGTATGTATTAGCATGAATTATTTGGACAGTGGAGCTATAGAATTGGTTCTGCAGTATGTGTTTAATTACTTTACAGTCTTGGAGTAGTGAAGAGGTCGAAATTATTCGACCCTCCACTCCCAGGCACCTGTAAGTTTATTACCCATCACACATCAGCCATCGCTAAACACCCTATAAGGTGTATATGCGATATGTCATCTTGGTGAGCATTTTTGTTTTCACTGACCGGTCCGTAGTATGTGGGACCAAGCCCCGCCCCCTAGACAGGACTTTACACTCCCACTCGATCAGACCGCCCAGTGATAGAGGATATGTTTTGAGCAGCTTGTCATAAACCGCATTCCTCCTCCTCCCCTGCCCACACTTGACGGACGTGTCGGTCAACCTATGACCGCCGTCGAGTGTATGATGCAGTAAGGAGAGGCGGACCTTGTGGGATCGACTCTGATTGACCCACATAACCACCAATGCATAGCCGCGGGAGGCTATGACGTGGCAAAGGAGGCGGGACAACGGAGCTCACACACACGCCCCTCCAAATGCTCCGATCAGCTGCAGGACTTTTCGCCCTGATATGTCAGGTATTTAAGAGGCTTGTGTGCACACAGTGGTTGACTGGCTCCTGACGACGGCATGTATCCACGCTGAAACGCGCGTCGAGCGTTTTTCTTTACTTTATTTTTCTTTTTATGTTTGTTTTGCACTTTATTTAGGTAGCACTTAGGTAGTTATTATTGGGTGACTTTTGAGTTTGCCAGTGTTTTCAGGTCTTTAGGCTACCTGGCCTTAGTCCTGGTGGAAGTTTTCCACAGGCAACACTACTCAGGCAGTAATTGGAGAGTTTTGTTTTTTACCTCCTTATATTTCCTATGTTGGGCTATTGATTATCACTACTCTGTAAGGAGTGGTATACTAAGGAAGTTGGGGGGACTGCATAGGGATACTTTTTACCTACTCTCTCTCCTACTACTCTCTCTCCCTTTCCTGTTACCAGGCATTCAAGTGCCTTTTCCGTGTCCAAAGCTGCTTCTCAGGATCCCCTTGTCTCAAGGGTCTCCTTTTCTGTAAATCCTTATGTAGACATAAGATATTTGTCAGAAAATCGTGCACACAGTAGGCTGCACATTTTAAAATAATATTAAGGAACGATTAAACATGTAGCTATGAGTGCTATAACTTAAACAAACAGAACAACATGTATGTAGATACTACTTTTTCCATGCAGTAAGTTACCACTGGGTGCTTAAGTAGAGATCTCAGCTTGCGAAATTTGAGAGCACTGCGCCCACACCGCCTTACGTGGTTAAGAAAAACAAAAAAAGAAAAACCCTGAACATGCTAACAAAATAATTTTCTTTAGTCGGTATTATTAAAGTTATCAAGGTTTGAAGAAAAGAGCTTTTTTTCTCATCACCACAATCCACAATACACTAATCCAGCATGCATAACAGACACTCTGTCACGACTTTAAAAAAAAAATCTTCTTTGAATGTTTTTTAACATTTTTAAGTGGTACCTCAAGCACCATGGCCACTTTAATGATTTGCAGTGTACGTGCACTTTTTTAGTTGATTTTTTTTTCAGGGGGGTGGTGGGGGGGGGGGGGGGGGGAGGAGCAGTGGAGGGTCCATTTAAGCACAACCTGGTGAGTTAGGAAATGTCTAGGTGTGCAGTGTAAAATGCATTCACAAATAATGATTTTTAGGTTTCTCATCTTCTCTGTCCATATTGTGGCTTAAATTATTTTAAACATTGTAAAGTACAGATGAGAAATATTTTTTATTAGGGATGCACCGAAATGCAAATTCTGGGCTGAAACCAAAACCGAAAAATTCAGGATGTCCTTGGCCGAAAACCGAAGCCGAAAACTGAAAATTACTTTTTTCCCCCAAATGATTTAAAAAAGTGTTTTTTCCTATAATTTTATTAATATTAGACTTTTTAATTAATTTAATCTAATATGAAAAACTTCCCTTCTCCTTTCTCTTTTAGTGGTCCCCCCTGCTTAATGTTCCTCTCTCCCCCCTCTAGTGTTTCTCTCCCCTCCCTCTTTTTTAGTGTTCTTTCCCCAATCCTCCCCTGTCCCACTGTTCTTTCCCTCCCCTCCCACCTCCTATAGTGTTCTTTGCTCCCCTCCCCTGTCCCAGTGTTCGTTCCCCCATCCCATAGTGTTCTCCCCCCCCTTTCCCATAGTGTTCTTCACCCCCCCTTTCCCATAGTGTTCTTCACCCCCCCTTTCCCATAGTGTTCTTCACCCTCCCTTTCCCATAGTGTTCTTCACCCCCCGTCCCATAGTGTTCTTCACCCCCCCCTCCTGTCCCATAGTGTTCTTTTCTCCCCTCCTCCCCGTCCCATGGTGTTCTTTTCTCCCCTCCTCCCCGTTCCATAGTGTTCTTTTCTCCCCCCCCGTCCCATAGTGTTCTTTTCCCCTTCCCCTGTCCCATAGTGTTCTGCCCCCCCCCCCCCCCCCCCAATAAAAAATATGCAAAAGTTTTTTTTGTTGTTTTTTTTTAATTTCAGCAAATTTGACCCATTTTCGGCCGAAACTGGATAGGGCCATTTTCAGCTAAAAGTTTTGGCAGCCAAAATTTCAGTGCATCCCTAATTATTTTTTATTTCTTATGTTAGAGTAATATGGACTCTTCCTCTTTTGTAGCACATCCTCTCTGCTCCCCATATCTGTGCTTTTATGGTAATATCTGCCAATAGCTCTCTCCAAACCCCTAAAATTCAGGGGTTTTCGAAACCACAGAGGTGGCACATGTAAAACATATTAAAGACAGATTCTGCAATTGTTGCAATTGTTGTCACTGAGTGTTAAAGTCCTCCTAGGTTCATTAATTAACTACATTAGCTAAAATTTAAAATGGGAAGCTTAATTACATGTTTTGTTTTCATTTACTTAACAGTAAGAATAAGGTTAAAGTGCAGTGCCACTTCTCTGGACGTTACGCAATCGAATAAAGTAATAAAAGTAGTCTATAAGAAAGTGTTAGAATCGTAGTACCCTTTTGTGATATTGTGTTGCAAGCATTGTCCAGTTCCCCTTGTCCCTATAATTATTATTATCTATAAAGCACCAACAAATTCTGTAGCGCTGTACAATAGGTGGACTAACAGATATATATTTGCAACAAGACGGATTGGACGCACTGGAACAGAGTGTGTTGGGGGGCCCTGCATACGCGCTTATAATTGTTTATTTCCTTATTCCAGGTCATAGAGAACTGTCCAGTTACCGGCATTCAGGTGAAAACAGATGACATGGGAATAAAAAGGGTAGCAGCTGTGGAGACTGAATTCGGCACTGTGCGTACGCCCTGCGTTGTCAATTGTGCAGGTATCTGCTCACTTATAGAGAGGGTATTGCTTGTTAGTGGGATTGGCAAAATAAACCTTTTCATCACGCCCTAACTGTAGATAGAAACATATAAACATAGAATGTGACGGCAGATAAGAACCATTCGGCCCATCTAGTCTGCCCAATTTTCTAAATAATCTCTTAGGTGAGTGAACAGTCCAACTCTAAACCATTAAAGGGACACTATGGTCACCAGAACAACTACATCTTATTATTTTTGTTCTGGTGAGTAGAATCCTTACCTTCAGGCTTTTTGCTGTAAACACTGTCTTTTCAGAGAAAATGCAGTGTTAACATTACAGCCTAGTAATACCTCCACTGACCACTCCTCAGATGGCTGCTAGAGGTACTTCCTGGGGTAGTGCTGCACAGTGTGACTGACATTCAGTGTCTCCACCCTCTGCATGGAGACACTGAACTTTCCTCAAAGAGATGCATTGATTTAATGTATCTCTATGAGGAGATGCTGATTGGCCAGGGCTGTGTTTTGCTTGTGTTGGCTTTGCCCCTGATCTGCCTGCTTGATAATCTCAGCCAATCCAATGGAAAAAGATTGTGTTTGGCTCAGAGAATCACCTCTGATGATGTTAGCTAAGCAGGCAGATTAGGGGCAGAGGCAGCAGCCGCATACTTGAACAAAAGTAAGATTTTACTATATTTAGGGAGGCAAGAGGGGAGCCAGGGGGGGCTAGATGGTGGTTTTAACACTACAGGGTCAGGAATATCTGTGTTCCTTACCCTATAGTGTTCCTTTGAAGGGCACTGCCCTCCCATATTAAAAATGAGTATTGCATAAATATAGCATCTTTATGAAGTTGTCATTATTACAGTGTTGGAATTTCACTGAAACTCCAACCCAGTCAAGCGAAATACTGAGACAAAGTAGGGACGTTAATTCTCCTCCGCCTGACACTTCCTGACACAAGGCAGAACTCATGTGTCAAGACCTTCAGCCGTCATCAGTGACAGCTGCAGGCTATTGACTGGTTCTTGCGCACAAATTCGGCAAAGTCCCCCAACGGTGGCCAATTTGGCCTTAATTTAAGTTAAGAAGCAGCATGGCAGAAACTCTCAGAATTGGTCAGAGTGGATTTAAACTCTTCTAAGAATCAGATAAAAATGTAAAAAATAAAAATAAAAAGCATTTGAAAGTAGTTTTTTTTTTTTTTTTTTTTTTTTTTCTTTTTTCTAAATAAACGATTATCCAGTAAATTCTTATCTCATACACAATTCTAATTTACATTCATTGGACGGACACACACTAAAAAAAAAACATATCTATAATATAATTGTCAAGGGATTTGCACGTTGTAGGGAAAGATTGGCTACTTTGGCATAAAATTTGCAGCTATTTGTCTACTCCACAGTGTCCTCTTTAGAGGAAAAAAAGCTACAGATATATTTTCGGCATGTTAACGGATAATTGTGGCTCACCACATGTTTAGAGAAAATATTTTTTTACCATCAATCCATGGGTTTATTGATACTGTTTTCCTCATTCACACGCGGGTTTGTAATTTTTAGGTGTATGGGCAAGGACACTGGGAGAGATGGTTGGTGTGAACGTACCTCTGGTTGCAATGCATCACGCATACGTGGTCACAGAGAGGATTGAGGGAATTCAGGTATTATCGCTCACTAATTTCATCTCTTTACATCTACGTTTTGCTCCTAAATAAGTGTCTGAGACAAATGTCTGTCACACTGTCGGCGCCCTGCCTTGTAAAAAAAAAAAAAAAAAAAAAATGGAAATATTCCGCACATTAATTAGGCTGCCAAGCCAATTCATGAAGGACAAACTGCAAGTCAGGCACTTCATCTCCCATAATGCTTGGGGTATGACCTTGTTTTTTTTGGCTTGGCTTGGCTTCAGCGAGATTGTCTGCCTAGAAAAAGGACAAGATGGAGAAAGGACAAATTTAAAGACCTTACAAAGGCAGATTTTTTGGGGGGGAGGGGGGACCTTGGGGAAAGTACTGCCATCTCAGTAAGGGCACTGCCCAACCCGACAGACAGCAATGTATGCTATGATAATACTGGAATTAGACAGAAATGCCACAGTAGTATCAATAGCTCTATTTAACCACTGAAGGGAAAACTATGAAAATGCAATAATTAGCCTTTATATACAGAATTCTGTAGACCTACTAAACCTCCCTGAAATTGTCAATATATATTTAATATTACTCGATATCAGAAAAACCAAAATGTTTTATTATTTAACAACTTTTATATCGCACTCCCATCCGGAGCTTTTTTACAATTTATGAAATCATAGCATTGGTTAATTACACAGAATATAGACAGACAATATACATACATTGATACAAAAGGACCCGAAGACCTGTGAGCTTACAATCTAGCGATTACAGTGGTTTTATACAAAGTGTTTAGCAAGATGACTCATGAGCTTTCAATCTTAAATCTATGCTGGTGGCTCAGACTATATTCCATGTCTGAATAAACAAAGGTTTCGGCAAGTAATTGGTGTGAAGCCGTTACATGTTAGAATACATAAGTGGGGAAAAAGGGTTATCTGGTGCGTAGTGAACAAGAGGAGAAAGTCGAGAAGGAACAAAAGGTGTTGTGGGTCTTGGAGTAAGAATTCCTGGGGATGTATAGTATGTTTGGAGCATCACGTGGGGTATAAGAGTACAGTACATGCAACACCTATAGAGGAAACCTAGTGCTTACAATGTTTCTAGTCCATAATCATTTAGATTTAAAGAAACAGTCCAAGTTAAATAAAATTCACAAATTGAAATCATATTCTCTTTAACCCAAGCGTACAACATGGCTTCAGTTGCTCCCATCCCTTCCTGTGTTATCAGCTTCCTAACCTGTCTGCAAGACTTTCATCCTGTAAGCATTAGACAGACCCACTATGGGCTCAGAGTGGGACCCAATGTATTGAGTGAATTCATAAATCATGCCATCAAGGTGCCCACAGAGAACGCAATGACAGATTGAACTCCGCAGACCTGAGGCTTACAGATATCTAGGAATTAATTTGGGATGTCCTTCACTAAACCACAGCAGCAGAATGTGTTTATGGTCCCTTTAAATAGCGGCAGAGAGTATATGTGATTATTTTATATCCCGTGGATGGATTTAAAGGAACATTTACAAACTGGAGACAATCTAACCACCTTCAGTATATATCGTTTTATTCTCTCTAGAAAACTGAATTGCTACATTTTAGCCAAAATTAACTGATTAGGATAAAAATCCCATTATGAATATTTTAGGTAACCATTTGTCATTCAGATTTTAATTCCCTTCAATTTGGTGTGTTTCGTGAATAATCCCCCTCTGTCGTCAATCCTTTTTTTTTTTTTTTTTGCAGTGTTGAGAAGTTTGCAATCACCCGTCTTGTCCCAAAAAACAAAGAGGACGCATGCAATAGCAAAATTATACATATAGCTTGAAAACATGATACGGTACTCATAGATTAGTTGTGTACAATTGCGACGGAGCTGCACAATTTTTTAGAAGAGAGATTCAGAAAGCATGCTAGTGAATGCTACAGAGCTGTTAGCTAGTTAGTCAAGAGTAGGCCCATATTTCCTTTGAACTGTCGCTTTAAAACACAGGTGCGTATGACATACTTAGCTATTCTATAATGAGGAGTGCTATGTAATATGGTAGGGGAATATAAAACAGAGAGCTGTAGCTATTTAAATGTGAGGTTATGCATATTGAGCTATCGTATAAAATAGGCTAGATACCACTGGGACATAAAATGTTGCACAGTGCTGCACTATAGATGAGTTAGCTAATAGGGAAAATGATATAAACATATAGAAGCATTGAGTTTGTCAATGAGGACACGGTCATTAATGGCATCTGCTTTCAGCAAATGGTGTCACGTGTCAGACTGTGGGTCCGCGGTTGTCTCACCCGATTCCCTGGGGCAACAGGTGAGTAGGGCATTCCTCTAGGCCTGTGTGAAAGCCAACATCCTCTGTCCACGGACTCTGTACCTCTTTTGTGGCCCAGTCCTTGCCCCCTAAGGGGCAGGTGAAAGAACAAGGTGGTGTGCGCCGCCAGCGGCGTGGGATCTTACGCCTGTGTGGTCAATGTCTAGAGATCAGGCCTCTAGTGGCTCTCAGCCTAAGTAGGCGGTCATGAGCGTAGTAAGGCGCTTGGGTTGGTGCGCTTGGGTTGGTGCGCTGCCCGGAGGTATCCCTCCTGTCGCAATCCGTGGGCCCTCTCCTTCTCTGTCCGCTGTTTGTACCTGATGGCTGTAGAACATGCCAGCAGCTTGTCCCAGAAGGCCTGGAATGTAGCATCCAGCCTGCAGTCGATGAAGTCGTGGTGAGACCCATGTGACCGGCTGAAGGTATGTGGAAGGGCCTCCGCCGTCTTGAGTGGTCGGGCCGCCGGTATGAAGGTGCAGCAGGAGAGGCTTTTGTCAATCCACCCAGTGGGGACCGGGATAACCCCCACTGGGTAGGAGTTCAGGCGAGTTAAGTTTCGGGAAGAGCGGCCGGCTCTCCCCTATTCCAACTCTCTTAGGTTGCAGCGCCGCGTTCCGGGCTCCCGGCCACAGCGGACTCAAGTGGGGTGTCGATCGGTTCAGCGGTGCACCCCCGATGTGGGTGGTGCACCCGGTAAGTAGTTTGGTCAATTAACCGCTGATATACCCCAGATTCTGCGGGTTAGGCGGCAGCTTGAGGTGCCTGCGACTGCTCTGCTCGGAGGTCAGACTCCGTCCCCTTTTTTTGTCTTTATGATTCCTTTCACCCCGATTCTATTATATTTTCACTCTCACATGTCCTTCCCTTTCTCCACTCGTTTCATTGTTTTTATTATTTGTCTCTAATCCCCTCTCCCCTCTTCCTCTTTATTTTCAGTATTTCACTCACTCCCTTTCTCTGAGTTTATTTTCTCCCTTCATTTTCAGCGATTCCTCAGTCTTTCTCCGCACAGCTCCCACTTTGCTGCTTTCACCCATTCTTTCCCGCTCCCTCGTTTTACAGGGTTATTTACTAAGGTGAGAATCCAAAGGGAATTCCCAATTTAAGGCCAGAGTAGCCAAAATGAAAGCAAGACTGACTTGGAGAACTTTAACAGTTCGACTATTTTGACCTTTAACTTGTAATAAAATTCTCATTTTCGTGAATAACCCCATTGGTCTCTCTGTCTCCTTTTTTTGTATTTGTTCTTCCGGTTATTCTCTCTTTATCATTATGTCTTTTGTCAGTTTTACTTTAGTTTACTCTCGTTCGTTTTTATTTTTTTTTCTTCCTGTCCCCTTTCTTTTGTTCTCCTGTTTGTTTTGTTTTGTTTTTTCACTTGTCTTTCCATCCCTATACGTATGAATGTACGCAGAATTCAAGGACCAGTCGGTGTTACTTTTTAATGCGTCCGAGTCACGGCTTCCCATGGGGCCCTTGTGACGGCACAGCCGGTGGCTATGTCTGCCTTTGCCTTTTTGTAGGTAAACAGGCATATTGCGGGAACATTGCTGAATTAAATTTAAACACGTGGATCATTTCAATTGACGGGCCCTTGGCCAGGGAGCTCTCCCCACATTTTCTAACGACCGTTTGATGGAAATAGCCTGCACATGTTATACCGGCTGACAATTAGCCTTCTTCCTACGGAATTATAATATCTAGCGCCCTTTAATTAACTGTTAATGTTTGCCTTCGTTATAAGAAACCTGTTCCCCTGCATGTTGCCAGCAATCCTGTGTACAAGACGCGGGTTACAATGTGTACAAATCCTGCTTCACCCAAACTCTCCTTATGGTTTTATTTTTAGAACATGCCAAATGTTCGGGACCACGATGCTTCAGTGTATCTGCGTCTCCAAGGTGATGCCTTGTCAGTGGGTGGCTATGAATCAAATCCAATATTCTGGGAAGAGGTGAGCTGGTGATTGCTGTCAGATATATGTAGGGCGAGGGAAGCTAAGCTTCGTTACTTGAATGTATCCCTCACTGATATTCAGCGCGCTGTTATTGTCAGTGATTGTTGAAGCCAAGTGCCAATGTCTCTCGCCTAGGTCAAGTGGCCAAACTGAGCCTCCTTTGTCACTCGAAAATCTTCCTGAAGCACACAATGCCCCAACTGTCGGTCTTAAACACAGTTTAATGCTTTACTATCCTGTGACCATACCTCCCAGATGTTGCTATTTAGGAGGGACAGTCCCTATTTTGGGTCTAAATCACTCTGTCCCCCGAATGTCCCTCTTTTCTAGGAGCTCCATATTGTTGGTGTGTCTGAGCGTGTAACAGAGCTCCACAGCAATAATACTCCCAGTAACGTGTCTGAGTGTATAACAGAGCTCCACAGCAATAATACTCCCAGTAATGTGTCTGAGTGTATAACAGAGCTCCACAGCAATAATACTCCCAGTCCCAATAATGTGTCTGAGTGTATAACAGAGCCCCACAGTAATAATACTCCCAGTAATGTGTCTGAGTGTATAACAGAGCTCCACAGCAATAATACTCCCAGTAATGTGTCTGAGTGTATAACAGAGCTCCACACCAATAATACTCCCAGTAATGTGTCTGAGTGTATAACAGAGCTCCACAGCAATAATACTCCCAGTAATGTGTCTGAGTGTATAACAGAGCTCCACACCAATAATCCTCCCAGTAATGTGTCTGAGTGTATAACAGAGCTCCACAGCAATAATACTCCCAGTAATGTGTCTGAGTGTATAACAGAGCTCCACAGCAATAATACTCCCAGTAATGTGTCTGAATGTATAACAGAGCTCCACAGCAATAATACTCCCAGTAATGTGTGAGTGTATAACAGAGCTCCACAGCAATAATACTCCCAGTAATGTGTGAGTGTATAACAGAGCTCCACAGCAATAATACTCCCAGTAATGTGTCTGAGTGTATAACAGAGCTCCACAGCAATAATACTCCCAGTAATGTGTCTGAATGTATAACAGAGCCCCACAGCAATAATATTCCCAGTAATGTGACTGAGTGTATAACAGAGCTCCACAGCAATAATACTCCCAGTAATGTGTCTGAGTGTATAACAGAGCTCCACAGCAATAATACTCCCAGTAATGTATCTGAGTGTATAACAGAGCTCCACAGCAATAATACTCCCAGTAATGTGTCTGAGTGTATAACAGAGCTCCACAGCAATAATACTCCCAGTAATGTGTCTGAATGTATAACAGAGCCCCACAGCAATAATATTCCCAGTAATGTGTCTGAGTGTATAACAGAGCCCCACAGCAATAATACTCCCAGTAATGTGTCTGAATGTATAACAGAGCCCCACAGCAATAATATTCCCAGTAATGTGTCTGAGCCTATAACAGAGCTCCACAGCAATAATACTCCCAGTAATGTGTCTGAGTGTATAACAGAGCCCCACAGCAATAATACTCCCAGTAATGTGTCTGTGTGTATAACAGAGCCCCACAGCAATAATACTCCCAGTAATGTGTCTGTGTGTATAACAGAGCTCCACAGCAATAATACTCCCAGTAATGTGTCTGAGGGTATAACAGAACTCCACAGCAATAATACTCCCAGTAATGTGTCTGAGTGTATAACAGAGCTCCACAGCAATAATACTCCCAGTAATGTGTCTGAGTGTATAACAGAGCTCCACAGCAATAATACTCCCAGTAATGTGTCTGAGTGTATAACAGAGCTCCACAGCAATAATACTCCCAGTAATGTGTCTGAGTGTATAACAGAGCCCCACAGCAATAATACTCCCAGTAATGTGTCTGAGTGTATAACAGAGCTCCACAGCAATAATACTCCCAGTAATGTGTCTGAGTGTATAACAGAGCTCCACAGCAATAATACTCCCAGTAATGTGTCTGAGTGTATAACAGAGCTCCACAGCAATAATACTCCCAGTAATGTGTCTGAGTATATAACAGAGCCCCACCGCAATAATACTCCCAGTAATGTGTCTGAGTGTAAAACAGAGCTCCACAGCAATAATACTCCCAGTAATGTGTCTGAGTGAATAACAGAGCTCCACAGTAATAATACTCCCAGTAATGTATCTGAGTGTATAACAGAGCTCCACAGTAATAATACTCCCAGTAATGTGTCTGAGTGTATAACAGAGCTCCACAGCAATAATACTCCCAGTAATGTGTCTGAGTGTATAACAGAGCTCCACAGCAATAATACTCCCAGTAATGTGTCTGAGTGTATAACAGAGCTCCACAGCAATAATACTCCCAGTAATGTGTCTGAGTGTATAACAGAGCTCCACAGCAATAATACTCCCAGTACTGTGTCTTTAAACTACAATAAATGTGTTTAGAAATCTTCATTCTCCGTTGTTTGAGAAAGAAGAATTGTAACATAATACAGAGAGTTTTCGTTACACTCTCATTGTATAAAATAATACAGTTAGAGGTGTGTGAGAGCATCCTGATTATATATCAATTCTTCCCTCTGTAAGGTTTCAGACACCTTCGCCTTCGGTCTCTTTGATCTGGATTGGGATGTCTTTACACAGCATATTAATGGGGCAATTAACAGAGTTCCAGCACTCGAGAATACTGGTATTAAATCTACAGTGTGTGGTCCGGGTGAGTTCTAAACACAAAAGGATGAGTATGAAACATTACCGTATGTATTTTTTTTCCGATTTATATTAAAATATATGCAAAAAAAATGTAAATTAAACAAAATTAAAAGTGTTCCCATTTTCCCCAAAAAGCTTTCCTGTTTGTGCACTCTCAGGTATAGACTTGGCTAATGATCGTGCCCCCATGACTTTGTTTGGCAGGGCAGAGCTTAACCCATAAGTACCCGCATAGCAGAACTTTCTGATAGTTGTAGTTCAATCGTCTCGTAAACCTTTGGGGTGCAACACTGTATTATTGGAGCAAAAAGAAAATCTATATCACCATCCCCCCTTTAAAAAATGGGGGTAAAAATACAAAACTAAAACTACTGTTGCAGAGCTCAGGGCAAGTTCTGCCTGCAGACCCGATCCTCCTCTGCTGACGTCACAACCCTTGCTAAAGTGGGATGGTTGTCCTGGATGGCGGACTGAGGGGAGGATGTAGGCAGCATGTTGGCGGGGGAATTCTGCCATTGTCTGTCACTTTATGCACATTGATCACTTCAAATCACTGAAGTGGTTATGGTGCTTGGAGTTACTAACTAACTAACCTACATGATGTACCTGTATCTTTAATAATTAGTCTTTACCTTTTAGCATTGGCAGGATTAAGTGAACCATTTGTCTCGTCAAATGGAATTAGAGTGTGAGCTCACATTACCATTCGGGGTTATTAACCCAAGCACGCTAGCCTGCTTTTACAAATATAGCCCCAAAGAGAACTCATAATAATCTCTTTACATCTAAACTTTATTGTTGAATTAAGTAAATTACAATACAGTGATAAGCCAACAGAAAAACGTGTACAGAAAGGCAATACCATTGTCTAAATCCGCAACAGTGTGTTTGAAGAAGAGGCATTAATATCAATAATAATAACAAAAATACGTTTTTTTTTTTTTTTTATATATATATATATATATATAATTACTCTGGATTCTCGTAGCAGTGTAAGGTTTAGTTCAATGGATACATTGCAATTTAATAATCAGAGTAAATAAACCCTAATTCTAATAAGAGCATTTCGCTAAATATATTTAGGGCCCCCAAATTATTGTTAAGGTCTGTGTGTCCTCTAGGTGGCAGCAAAGTGCAGTGCATGTCTCCTAATCATTGTGACGAGCCTTGGACCAGTTAATATATGAGATTTATTAGTACAGTCTAAAAAAACTCTGGATTCCTTTTCTTGTAATTAGCGATAATTATAAGTGAACAAACGCAGTCCGTTTAATGAACTGCAAGTATAAAATAATCTCGGAGAGTAAGTTCAGCATCTCGTCGTTTATCTCTGGATGACAGTAATAGAAAGTAATCGTAATTCATCAAATGACTCGATCCAGCCCCGGTACATATTACCAAGTGCAATTTAATACACTTCAGTTTCCTTCATAAGTATTTTAAAATGTTTTGATTCTTTAATAGCAAGCCTATACAAGCCGGCATAGTGCGTCATTTGTAAAACTACCGATATATTTGTTCTGTGCGTAATATTTTTTTTGCCCGTATTCACTGTGATGGGCACCGTCTGTCTTGTGTATGATCGATAGATTTCTAGTGAATCCTCTGAGGATTCAACAATGGGATTTATTCGCTAAATTGGAACGCGATTAATAAATTGCAACATTTAGGCTGAAATCGCAGACCTGAAGCTTTTTTTCATTCAATTTTAGTTCCTAGTTTTTTTGGGGGAAAATTTTCTATTTTCATTCTACCAGGTTCACTACATACATAAAATAGGAAAATCCAGTGTTCCTAAAGCCATATTTCAATGGAGCAGTCAGTCACATTTAGTGGCTCGGGTCAAATCACAATATAATCTCTTTATTATCTCACTTCAGCTTAGCTCCCATGGTGGATAATTTTATGCAGGCTTGCTACATAGTCACTAAACGGCTAATAATTGGAGAGAATGTGTCTGTGTGTGAGTGTATGTCTGTGTGTGTGTGTGTGTGTGTGTCTGTGTGTGAGACACACACTATATTTTCACAATTAATTGCAGTGAAAAGAAACTAAATGTATAAAATGAAACATTTCCAGTTGCTCAGATTCCTTGAGTCTGAAAACTAACCCCCCCCCCCCATCCGCGGCCCTTTGATTGTGATCTAGGCTCTGTGTAATCTACACCCCTGAATACAGTATGTTACAAGTGTAAACTGGGCGCGTAACTAAGACTGGGTGACTTGGCAGAAGACTAATACATTATCAGAGCTAAACTAAGCATCCAATCAATAGGACGCTTATCAAGGCGCTAATATTGATTTCTGTTTTGCAGCATACTCTTCCCCATTACCATGTAACCTCTAATGATCTTTACCTTCCAAATGACAGAAAGCTCAGAACGATTCCATCAGTTTATCCTAACGCCCCGCAAACTGTGTGTCATCTGTTACTGTCAGACTACTGGTGGGTTAATGTGAACTACAAAATTGAGGTAATTCACTCAGGACTATTGACAAGGAAAATGCCAATTGTTTGCGAAACAGGTTACATTTACTAGCGAAACATGCAGTACTGACTTATTAACACTGTGCAGAGAGCTGCTTTGAGGGTCCCGTAGCCCATTGATCTGGTGGCATGTTGAGTCTACTTGTTACAATCCGCCCCCCCCACCCCCGCCTCCATGTGATTTCTCACCGCAGACACAGCCGTGTCGTTAATGAAGTGTTCATTCACTTTTCCCAGGGGATCAGGTAGCAGATAGACTCTGCCATTTATTCTGGAGTTCATGTTCTGCTTGATTCACTCTGCAATAAGTACTCTTTGGGGGATCCGCGTCTCGCGTCTTCACTCGGCTCTGCTGGGTATCTGTAAATCGCATCTTTTAGTCAGGCCAATGGAAGACCTAAAGGAGGGGGAGCTGGACCACTCTGTCCTGCAGTGTCATCTTGTACAGTCACGGTCGGGGATAACTGGGTCACATTTACTTTTCCTAACTAGATGAAACATGACATTTACAAGGGAGATGCTTTGGAAATATGCAGAGTTGGCCTGATCGAGGTGTGTTTATAGACAGCATTCCCGACGGGCTTTTGTCTCTTTTGTAGATTTCTTTTCTCCTCTACTTATCCAGTGAAGCAGCATTATGTATTTTTTATTCTTCCTCTGCCTATTGCTGACTATTTTCCCGTACCGTAGAGCATGTGTCAGCTTCCCAGGCCCTCGGGCCATGCATGAGCCTGGTTTTCGGAATATCTCTACTTTAGCAAATGTCAATCAAGCCGAACGCTTGGAACTGATTAACCCTTCAAGTATACGAGTTCAAATCCTTGTATAACTGTTGCGTCAATGGAACGCACCAGAAAAACATTTTAACCCCTTAAGGACACATGACGTGTGTGACATGTCATGATTCCCTTTTATTCCAGAAGTTTGGTCCTTAAGGGGTTAAAAAGCATGCGCATTCTCAAGAAAATAAATCTTATTTCAAATCCGTTATTTCGCGAATGATTTCCCAGCTATCGTCATGGTCGGCTGAGGAAATAAGAGTTGTAGTCCAGCAGGTCACATCCGTCTGCATCAAATTGCATCCTAGGACCTGCGACCTACCTCCCATTTAAATTTGTTCCAGAATCCAGATTTCTTATCTCTGGCGCGCAAACAGTTAATCACTTCTGACTAGATCAATCCCTTTTTATGAAGATTAAATAAACTAAATAAGATTTGTAGATTGTAAGCTCCTTTTAGCAAAGCTCTGCGCACACCTTCTTTCTGTCTTTTTTGATTTGTGTTTATATTCAGCATTGTCCAAATAATTTGTGTGCGACAGCAATCTACACATTTAACAGTGATTTTACCACAAAAAGTTGGTTTGGGTGGATCAAACATAAGGATTAAAGTAAGATTGACTTTGTCTTCATAGCTACAGCGACATGAAAATGGAAACAAGCACAAGCTATGCCTCTACCCCCTATAACCTTAAGCTTGCGGACCAGCTTTCACCCCCCGCCCCCAAATCTGGGCCAGTTTCCCAGAGCACATGCAGATGCGCACACAGCAGCAGGAGATTGGCTTCAGAGGACAAAGGATTGTGAACAAACTGCAAAATATTTGCTTCTCTAACTGCCCATATAGTTACATTGGTAGCAGTAACACAGACTGCCAAACTGCTACGTTTTCTCATCTTAAAAGGTCATTCCACTGCCTCCCCCAAATAAAGTTTAAAAATAAATAAATAATTACTATTTGCAGATGTGACAGACCACCTGGTCACCTATGACCGGAGCATGTCTCCCAACCTTACTCCAAAAGGACCGTATCACTATTATCTACACCTCCAGTCCGTGCCTACCAGTCCAGCGCCCCTTTTCCATGGCCCAGGAGCATTCATAGGCCGGCCGGGAACCCACTGAGGCACGATGCGCCTGACCGGGAGCAACCCTCAAACCCTCTGCAACTCATGACCGAATAGCAGAGTTGTCGCGGTCCGATTAAACTTTGACACCGGCCCTCTCAGTCCCAGATACACCTATCACGGCCTTTTTGGAGGGATGACAGAGAAGGTGGTGCGGCATCGAACGACACCAAGGACTTGAGGGAGCCCCATGTACCGACCGACAGTGCCATAATGTGACCAGGGTTTCTACCCAGCGCTGTGGAATTCTCAGCCAGATCGAAGGATGGTCACAGCCCACTGAAAACTTCACCTTCCATCTCACTCTGTCTAGAAACATCCGATCCGAGCGCTTTTTGCACAGATTGGGCTCTCAGAAGAGATCTTTTTCGGGGTGGCACAGTTGTGGGGATGTAGGCATAGGAACTCTAAGTTTTGTGTGGTTATTATTAGTCTGGTGTCAAGGTGTCTGTCTGCTAATGAAATTACCTGTTCAGGTACTGACACCAACGCGCTAAGGATGTCGCAATCCCATTGTTCTCCTTGGGACCTCCTGTTTAGGCCCCAGGTATAAAAAAGTGACAATAAAAAAACCTGTTCTTCTTCAACCTTCATTAAGTCTCGGCTAGTGTTTGGGTGAGAAAGCGATACTACAGCGGCAGGGAGCTTTAATCACTCTGGGCTATGAACACACATGGGAAAGGAGACTCAGCTGTGACAACCCAGCTGCTCGTGGGTATAACACCCCAACAGACCCTCTAGAATGTAAGCTTGTTTCAGCCGGGCCTTCAACACCCTCTGTTCCTGTGCTTTCAGCTCGTCTTGTTGTAATACTTGCCTATTAATGCACCTATTGTACAGCCCTGTGGAATTTTTTGGCGCTCAATGAGAAGTCTTTGCAAGGCAGGTGCTCTGGGCAATTGCTGCCACTTGAGTTAATCTCCACTGAGCTGACCGAACCAGGAAGTAACAGGACCGGCTGTCCGACAGCTGGGGTTTAGCAATGTTGGTTCATAACATTGCCAGTATAAGGGGGGAGAAGGGGATTCTTCACATATAAAGAGCAAGCTGAAGTGCTTTAGATTTGTGTAGTATCCCTTTAAAACAGCACAATGGCCTTTAGTATTCAGTATTCATTTTCCAATAAGGATACTGCTCGAAACATCCCTACAGAATGCATACTGACACACATACACAATGTAACACTCTTCCTTCAGCTATGTTTGTGAATCCCATTTGTGTCTTTCCATCGGCTGTAAGTAAGATTGTAGCAATGGAAGTTGACACTTGTGAGATTTGAACCAACGTCGATGTCAATTCATTGTAAACTTGTGACATAATTACCCCATTAACCTACTGTACTAACACTCGTTAATTCCATGCCTTTCTGTTTCCCAGAATCCTTCACTGCTGACCACAAGCCACTCATGGGGGAGTCTCCTGAAGTACGAGGGTTTTTCCTTGGCTGCGGGTTTAACAGCGCAGGTGAGTGGAGCAATCCTCAGTTCAGTGAAAACCCCAAGCACAGAATTATTCTCCCGTTATGTGAGGTTACAGTTTCTTTACTTTGAATGTCAACCAAACTCAAAACATAAGGCAGTGATGGGGTTAATCGGATAGAGACGGCCCTCTAACACTCTCCATCAATGACAATGAAGGTAGATACGGGTAGATGGTTTAGAAAATCCAATTGTCATTGAAACACCTGCTATAAGGCCAAACTGTTTGCAACCCAAAAAAAAAAAAGCAAATTTTAAATTGTTTTTTTTCTTTTTAAATGTACATTAAATATGTGGCCAGTGACATCACATTCCAGTCCTGTCCTGGCCCAGCCACGTCACACTTGGCATTGGAGGGAGAGAAACAGAAACTCGGTTTCTTCTCCCCTTTTTATATTTAGTGACAGCAAGAGGTGGAGACTATGACAATGATTGACAGGAAGCCAAGATGGAGGCACCCAGTGCCAGGATAGCGGTAAATCCAGTGGTGTGGTTTTCTACATTTAATTAGATCTTTCCGCCTTCACAATCCCCTATTTGTAAAACATAGGGGACAAATCAACAGAATATTAAATATCCTGGAAAGTGATCATTTCCCTTTAAATGTTAAAGGATCACTGTGCATGCGCGCTGGTAGCTTGTATGCAGTTTCTTTAATAGCGAGGCATGCAGCGATTTCTACGAAGGTTAATAAAGATGTCAGAACATTCATCTTCCTCTACAGGACGCTATTTAAAAAAAAAAAAATCCCGAAGACCGCAAATCTCTGTTAGCTTTATTAACCGTATTCTTCGTTCGTGGAATCTGCGCTGGCTGGGGAGTTCTCGCTGTAGGTATAATTCCTACATGTTTTCAAGACTTGAAGGGCGCTGATTGTTTGTTTTTAATCGCTGTGCGTAGTATCACATGCAGCCACCTTGTCTTTTTATATAAGGTTTGCGCGTTATTGACGCTCTGTTTATTTCTCGCTTGTGCTGAAAAAGCAGCTAGCTCATTGGCAAGCTTTATCTGTTTTGTTTTTCTAAGCCGGGACCTTAGATGTGTGATAATTTGCTGTGAATCAATGTTCAGACAATTTTACTATGACTGCTCCTCTGGTTCCCCAGGTATGATGCTGGGAGGAGGTTGCGGCAAAGAGTTGGCTCATTGGATTATTCATGGCCGTCCAGAGAAGGATATGTACGGTTATGATATCAGGTAAAACAGACAGTTACACAGCGTTCATACAATTTTTAGTGTGCCACTTATTTTTCACTCTTTGTTTATTATATTTATTTTTCTTAAGTCAGTCACAAATTAACTCTGTAGGACAGTGTTTCCCAATTGGTGTCCTGCGGAACCCCAGACACAAATGGGGTTCCGCCAAAATTTCGGGAAACAAAATGGCCACCATGATAATTAAGAGGGAGGAGTGGGAGCTGAGCAGGAAGATCACTGCTCCCTCGCCTCCCACACTCCAGCGGCTCAGCCCAGCAGCCCCACTGGACCCAAGGGAAATAGAGACTCCATGTCAGCACTCCCAAAGGTAGGGAGGCTGAGTGGAGTGAAATTTAAAAAAGTAAATAAACTGTGTCTGTTAAGGAGTTTATATATGTATTTGTCAGTGAGTGTGTGTGTGTGTGTATGTATGTGTGTTTGTCAGTGAGAGTGTATGTGTGTTTGTCAGTGAGTGTATGTGTGTCTGTCAAAGATTGTGTGTTTTGTCAGTGAGAGTGTGTGTGTGTGTGTATGTGCTAGTTTATATCAGTGTGTTTGTATGTGCCTATGTGTGTGTGTGTAGCGTTACTCACCTTTCCCAGGGGCCGGCCGCGGTCCTGCGGCTGCACGAGCCGCGTGCGGCTCATCCGACACTTCAGGCAGGAAGGCGGGCAGTGACCGCGAGATGCGGTCACATGTCCCGCCTGAATCTAAGAGCGCGCCACGAGTCTCGGGCGCGCTCTTAAAGAGACAGTGGGAGCCTAAATTGCCAAAAGGCTCCCATTGGCCCCTGTCATCCCACACACCCCATACACTTACCTTTTGGGGGTGTGGAAGTGACAGGAGCCAATCACATTAGTTGTGAACCTATTTATACTTACCCTTTTCCCTTAGTTCCTTGCCCTATCGTGGTTTCTGCTACAGTTCCCTTTAGTGCTTGTTGTGTTCAGTTGTGTTTCTCCGTATTTGACCTTGGCTTTGTATTCTGACTTCGTTTCCGCTTTATCCTTGTCTGTACTGTTTGCCGGCTTGCTGATTCCTGTGTACCAGACCCCGGCTAGTTCTCGTTTACGCTGTCTCTTTGTGCCCTTGACCTCGGATCGTTCCTGACTCTGTACTTCTCCTATTACGTCGAGTCCGGCCACTCTAAGGTCCGGTAAACGTATCTCTCCTCTGTGCTGTCTTCTGTTTGGCTGGATCCTGCGTGTAGGGGTATATACTCGTTACATTACGATAGGGCCATGGACCCCGCAGATTTAGCTCAACAGATGGCGTCCCATGAGGCTAGATTTGTAGAGCAGGATCACCGTATGGATCAGATAGCTCAGGCTCTCCAGACGCTCTTAGCTAGGACCATTCCAGCAACCGCACCTAACCCTCCTACACCCCTGCTTCCTGAAGTATCGACTGTGCCTAATGCTACGGCCCATTTAACGCCTCCTCCTAGGTATGGAGGGGATTCTAAGACATGCAGAGGGTTCATTAACCAAATAGAGTTTCATTTTGAGATGTATCCACGTTCATTTCCCACAGAGAGGTCTAAAGTTGGGTTCTTTATGCACCAACTTACCGACAAAGCACTTGAATGGGCAAACCCTATTTGGGAGGCTAATGGACCTATGGTGCATGACTTTCACAGTTTCCTTACAGCTTTTCGCAGAACTTTTGACACTATGAAAAGGTCTAAGAATGCCGCAAGAGCATTAATGAGGGTTAAACAGGGTTCTAGGTCTGTGGCTGATTACGCTATTCAGTTTCGTACCCTTGCCTCACAGGTAGATTGGACCAACGATGGGTTAACTACTGCCTTCATGGAAGGCTTATCAGACTCTATATTGGATGAGGTAGCAGCTAAGGAACTTCCTGTTGCCTTAGAGGACCTTATTGACTACCTCATCGATATAGATAATAGGATTCGTGACAGGCTCTATACCAAGAACCGGAATAGACGTTTTGTTACACCTATTCACCCCAGAGTTAATACACCGGAGAGTGTAAAAGTATCTGAAGAGGAACCCATGCAATTAGGGGTTGCCAAACTCTCTGATAATGAAAAATTACATAGGAGAAGGGAGGGACTCTGCCTATATTGTGGTTAGAGAGACCATATGGTAAAGGAGTGTCCTTTGCTCCCGGAAAACTCTCGCACCTAAGACCTTATAGGGGACTGGCCTTGGGTGTGATTTCTAAGTCTCCTACATTGCCTCCTAACCGATTGCTTCTCCCTGTTTCTTTACATATGGGAGAGAGTTGTATAGTTGAAAATATATACGCCCTGGTTGACTCTGGAGCAGCTGAGAATTTTATAGACTCTGGTTTTGTAAAGAAAAACAACATTCCCATCAGGGAGAAGGAGATACCCTTGGCCGTTGAGGCCATAGATGGTAGACCATGGATATCTCCAGTTGTTACTCATGAGACTGCACCGTTACACATGTACACAGGGGTTTTACACTATGAAACCATTCGGTTCCAGGTCATCACCTCTCCCTCTTCACAGTTAGTGTTAGGGTATCCATGGTTACGTGCCCACAATCCCATTTTTGACTGGGAGACAGGGCAGATAAAATCATGGAGTGAGGCCTGCCATGAATCGTGTACTATTGAAGTTACGCCTGTGAATTCTATTAATGTTCCTACCACTCCTCCTTTGTCTACGGCTATACCCTCTCAGTATTTATCTTTAAAGACTGTCTTTGATAAAAGAGAGGCTGACAAATTACCGCCTCACAGACCCTACGATTGTGCTATTGACTTGTTGCCTGGCACTATACCTCCAAAGGGCAGGGTGTACCCCTTATCGGTTCAAGAAAACCGTGTCATGGAGGAATATATTAAAGAATCATTAGATAAGGGATTTATTAGGAGATCCTCTTCTCCGGCTGGAGCGGGGTTCTTCTTTGTATCGAAGAAAGAAGGTGATTTAAGACCTTGCATTGATTATAGAGGTCTTAATAAAATCACCATCAAAAATGCTTACCCTATACCATTAATAACAGAATTGTTTGACAGGCTCAAACATGCTACGGTATTCACCAAATTAGATCTTAGAGGAGCATACAATTTGATACGTATAAAAAAGGACCACGAATGGAAGACAGCCTTTAACACTAGGTCAGGTCATTATGAGTATACCGTCATGCCATTTGGGCTTTGCAATGCCCCAGCAGTATTCCAAGAGTTTATTAATGATGTCTTGAGAGACTTTATTCACTCATTCGTTATTGTGTACTTAGACGACATTTTAATATATTCTACAGACTTACACACTCATCACAGACATGTTACGACCGTTCTGAAGACCCTTCTTGCTAATGATCTTTATTGTAAATTAGAAAAATGTCTATTCGACCAATCCGAAGTCCAGTTTTTGGGGTATGTGATTTCCGCTAAGGGTTTTCGTATGGATCCCCGGAAGCTCGCTGCTGTCATAGAATGGCCTCTGCCGCAAGGTCTAAAAGCCATCCAGCGTTTTCTGGGTTTCTCTAATTATTATAGACGTTTTATCAAAGGTTTTTCGTCTATTGTAGCACCTATTACTCGTATGACAAAAAAGGATGGCAATACTCGTGTCTGGTCTACCGAGGCACTTCAAGCTTTTGACTTCCTTAAGACTACGTTCGCCTCTGCACCCATTTTACAGCATCCTGTCCCCTCATTGCCCTATATACTTGAAGTTGATGCTTCAGATATCGGGGTAGGTGCTGTTTTATCTCAAAGAGAGTCTCCTGAAAAGCCATTGCATCCTTGTGGCTTCTTTTCTAAACAAATGTCCAAAGCAGAGAAGAATTATGATGTGGGTAATCGCGAACTCCTTGCTATCATTTTAGCACTCAAAGAATGGAGACATTTGTTAGAAGGCACTAAGGATCCCATCCTCATATTTACGGATCATAAGAACCTGTCCTACCTTAGCAAAGCTAAAAGATTGTCTTCCAGGCAGGCTAGGTGGTCACTGTTCTTGTCCCATTTCAATTATATAATCACCTATAGGCCAGGTGATCGGAACACTAAAGCGGACGCTCTGTCCAGACAGTTTGAAACTATTGACAAACAGGAGATTGATATTACTCCTGTCATTCCCCCAGACAGGATAATAGCTACTACTGTATTATCTATTTCCTCGTCCCTATTGCAGGCCATACAAGCGAAACAAAGCATGGCACCTAGCGAGAGGCCTAATGATAAATTGTTCGTTGACGTTCCCGAGAGACGGGATATTCTGTCACTGTATCACAATACTAAGACTGCTGGACATCCTGGTATTTCCAAAACAGTGTCAGCCGTTTCTCGGTATTTCTGGTGGGATACCTTACGTAAGGATGTTACTGACTATATAAGTGCTTGTACTACTTGTGCCTGTATGAAATCCTCTCGTAGAGTTCCTTGTGGGCTGTTGCATCCGTTACCCGTTCCCGAGAGACCTTGGTCCAACCTATCTATGGATTTTATTGTTGAATTACCCCCTTCGAATGGTAACACAGTCATCCTGATGATAGTTGACCGGTTTTCCAAAATGGCTCACTTTGTGTCTCTTCGCAAGTTGCCCACTGTCAGGGTCTTACCTGAGTTGGGAGTCTGTAGCGCAGATATGTTGCTCACCCTTGCAGATAGCCACAGGCCGAGGTGGTCAGGTAAGAATTCACCTGGCCTGTGGGTCTGTGCACGGGGGCTGTGCAGGAAGCAGTACCAAACACGCAGGACAGGCAAGGACTGAAGCAGCAGGATAGTCGAGGGATAGCCGAGGTCAAAGGATGCCAGAGGTCAGAATAAACGAGTCAGAAGCCGGGGTCAATAATACGAAGTAGATAAACAGGAACACTGGTACAAAACAGGAACACTAGATCAAAGACTTGACACTGAGCACAGGGCGAGGCTGGGTTTAAATACCCTGCTGATGACCGATCAGAGTCAGGTGAGACACAGCCAAGTCAAGGTGCGGCCCCCGGTGTAGTAACCATGCCAGGGTGAACAGGACCGGAATCAGTAGTCTCTGTGTAAAGCTGCTGTGGCTCAGAGGCAGAAAGCAGGACTAGGACAGATAAGTTCCCCGGTTCAAGTCCCCTGTTGGGAACTCCAGGAGCGACCACGTCTGGCTGTCTGTCTAACAGGTGAGAACCGTGACACCCACATCCAAGGAACTGGCCCTTATCTTTGCTAGAGAAGTATTTCGGTTACATGGCATTCCCTTATCTATATTGTGTCCGATAGGGGTAGCCAATTTATTTCCAGGTTCTGGAAGACCTTTTGTACAGAAATGGGTATTTCTCTCTCGTTTTCTTCTGCTTACCATCCCCAGTCTAATGGAGCTGCTGAACGTGCCAACCAGTCTCTGGAGCAGTACCTCCGTTGTTTTGTGTCTCACCATCAGGTCAATTGGTCTGACCTGCTTCCTTGGGCTGAATTTTCTCGGAATAACGCCACTCATGATTCTTCCGGCCAAAGCCCTTTTAACGTCGCCTATGGCCAGCATCCCGTTGTTCTTCCGGCTGCATTCTCCTCACAGGGCATGCCAGTTCTGGATGAACATTTGGCTGGTTTGCGTAATACTTGGGGGCAGGTTCAGCGTTCTTTGGTTGACTCTGCTGCTCGCCAGAAGGCTCAGGCTGACAAGCATCGCAGAGCGGCTCCTTCCTATGTTGTGGGGGACAGAGTTTTGCTTTCCACGCGGAATATTCGTCTCCGGGTGCCTTCTATGAAATTGGCTCCCCGCTTCATTGGTCCTTATCGTATTATACATAAGGTTAATCCCGTTTCTTATGCCTTGGGTCTGCCTAAGAATCTGCGCATACCTAATGTTTTTCACACCTCGTTGTTGAAGCCTTACGTGCGCAACCGCTAAACCCGGCATACTCCCCCTCCCCCTCCTGTCTCTGTGGAGGGTCATGAGGAGTTCGAAGTGTCTGCTGTTATTGACTCTCGTTTCCTTAGGGGTCGGCTTCAGTACTTGGTACATTGGAAGGGTTATGGGCCTGAGGAGCGCAGTTGGATTTCTGCTGATGCTGTTCATGCTCCCCGCCTTGTGCGTTCTTTCCATTCACGTTTTCCTGCCCGACCTAGTCCTGCCCGCCCGGAGGGCGTGTCCTCAGGGGGGGTACTGTAGCGTTACTCACCTTTCCCAGGGGCCGGCCGCGGTCCTCTCTTCAAGCCGCGCGCGGTCCTGCGGCTGCACGAGCCGCGCGCGGCTCATCCGACGCTTCAGGCAGGAAGGCGGGCAGTGACCGCGAGATGCAGTCACATGTCCCGCCTGAATCTAAGAGCGCGCCGTGAGTCTCGGGCGCGCTCTTAAAGAGACAGTGGGAGCCTAAATTGCCAAAAGGCTCCCATTGGCCCCTGTCATCCCACACACCCCATACACTTACCTTTTGGGGGTGTGGAAGTGACAGGAGCCAATCACATTAGTTTTGAACCTATTTATACTTACCCTTTTCCCTTAGTTCCTTGCCCTATCGTGGTTTCTGCTACAGTTCCCTTTAGTGCTTGTTGTGTTCAGTTGTGTTTCTCCGTATTTGACCTTGGCTTTGTATTCTGACTTCGTTTCCGCTTTATCCTTGTCTGTACTGTTTGCCGGCTTGCTGATTCCTGTGTACCAGACCCCGGCTAGTTCTCGTTTACGCTGTCTCTTTGTGCCCTTGACCTCGGATCGCTCCTGACTCTGTACTTCTCCTTTACGTCGAGTCCGGCCACTCTAAGGTCCGGTAGACGTATCTCTCCTCTGTGCTGTCTTCTGTTTGGCTGGATCCTGCGTGTAGGGGTATATACTCGTTACAGTGTGTCAGTGTGTATATATGACACTGTGTGTATGTGCCAGTGTGTGTGTGTGTATCTGTGTGTCGGATACATACATACACACACAGATACACACTGACACACAGATACACACACACACACTGGCACATACAAACACAGATACACACCTTGACACAAACCGGCACATGCAAACACAGATACACAAACCGGCACATACAAACACAGATACACACACTTTGACACACAGATATACATACATACATACACACACACAAAGTGTGTGTATCTGTGTGCCACTATGTGCCAGTGTGTGTATCTGTGTTTCAGATACATACATATACATACACTGGCACATACAAACACAGATACACACACCTTGACACACACACAAAAAAAATGGCGCAAATTATTTAAAGATTATTTTTACTGGGGGAGGGGGTGAGGGGTTCCACGATGTCGATACAGTATGTCAAAGGGTTCCATGGGTAAAATAAATTGGGAACCCCTGCTTTAGGAGATTGTTAATGAACTGTTATCAACAATGATCACCCCGAATTTTACTGTTATTGCGTTAGTGCAAACTGGATGTGAATGTTGACTACAAAATGTAGGTGATACAAATCTGCATAGGCAACACTAGTCAAACTAACTACACGTGACCTGGAGAATTTCTCCAGGTTAACTATTTTAGTCTTGAAGTTGCAATTGGGACTTTAAATTTCTTCAGTTTGGACTTCAGTGAATAAATCTACAAGTGTGTAGCAAGTTGTGTAATGAAGCCTTTTCGCCATAGAACTGGATTGGCACTAGACATTCTGCAATCCTCATGTCCCCAATTATGTTTCTGGTGCAGGGGGAAATCTGTATGCTTGAATTACCTGTTTTTTGGAAACTCAACGGTATAATTAATTCTACAAGTTTTGCTCAATGCGCTGTATACGTAACCCCGCTATATCCCGCGAAATATCTGCAGCATCCTATGCTCGGTATCAGTTGGAGCAAATTGTAAATCTCAACATTGTAAGCAAAACACGTTTTTAATTATCCTCTAACACATGCCATTGATGGACTGCATCATTCTTAAAGGGACACTCTAAGCACCATAACCACTACAGCATAGAGTAAGAGCTTTCACCACTTCCTCAGCCACGATGATAATGAGGAATTTTTAGTTCTTCACTATCGGTCTCAATTGTATCTTCCTGGATGACAATGACCTGAAGGTGGATCGAACACGTAGTATAAAAGTGTAAATTCAAATTGCCATTGATCATGAGGAAGGGGCGGGCTATGAGGGCTGACAGAGTTCCAAAAAGTAGGACGGGCACCATTGCTTCATTTCACCATAACCACTACACTGATCCAAAGTGGTTATGGTGCTTGTAGTGTCCCTTTAAATGTGGACAGAAGGCATTTAATATGGAGCAAAGATGAAGGCCATTGAATTGCGCTCTTATTTGTATAAATGGTAAACTGAAGCCCTGCCCGCTCTAGGAAGAGATCCCAAATTAATATAATTCTGGAGACAATGTGTGCTTATTCCAATCTTACGATACGGTTTTGTTTTTACCTCCTTTTTCTCCCACCTTGTTTACCGCATGTTAGTGTGCAGTGTCTATCTGTATCCATCTGCCATCGTAATGAGCAGATATATCTAGAAAAATCCAACATCTGCCCTTCTTTGCAGTCATCATTAACTTATTTTCGTTCTTTAATTCATTCCCGTTAATCTATTTTGTTTCTATTATCTATTGATACCAATAACATTCCGTATCTGTATTGGCTTTAAAAAAAAAAAAAAGGAAAGACCATTTTTGTTTCGTTTTACTTTTTCAACTTTTTCACGTTAAATTGAGGCATCCAAAATAACTCTCTGTATGCGTAAATCAATTCTTCTTAATTAGCGGCATTTCTCCTTGAATCGCCATGCCTCCAAATTTAAAACTGGCGCAAAATTGCGATAACAGCATCAGAGTCTAAATGTATTATTACAAGTATCTTAAAAAAAACTGCTGAGCTGATTAAGAAAAAAAAAATGCCAAGAACCTGTTAATAGTTTGTTTCTAAAGCCGCTTGATCTAAGCTGTTTGTGAGACGTTCTCTGCTTCGGTACAAATGCTGTGATTTTTGCGCTTTTTTTTCCCCCCCTTAGAACTCTGTTCATTTTTCAGCTTTGAATGCCTTCCGGTGAATTCCATTCAGAACAGCCCAATTTTCTATCATACGATGGAAATATTAATTACAGTTAACAAGTCCTTAATTAGTAGTCCTTCGATTCCTACTAACACACCATTCGGCATTTTCAATCTGCTATCTAGACCTTCGAGAACCTTCTTTCTGTGGGAGCATCTGGTGGCCCATATCATTACCAGCTAACAATGTCCAGCGGGTGGATGGTAATCACAGTGTTAAAACCTTGTCATTAAATCTATTTCTGTTAAACACAAGCCTGACTAATTATGCTGCCACCTAATAATTTCAGTGATGGCATTAGACCTAACGTGACAGATAATAGCAGGGACGTATAGGATTGAGCGACCGAGGTTAACGTGTATTCTTTCACACCCTGAGGCAGAGATAACAATACCTGCAGGGGGATTTAAACGTCAGCCTTTCATTGTGATATGAATGCACTTCATGCCATGTGTTTGAACTTCTCATCGATGACCCCACTTTCTACACAATAAGCAAAGTGCTGGATGCAAAATAACACAGATCAGCTACGGATAAAATTGCAGTGTTTCATTTCCCGTACAAAGTTCTCAATGCATCGTTTTTCTTCTTTATTGCACGATGACACAAAGTTTCCGGTGTGAATTGTCCATTTTCCATTATTTATTTTTAAAAATGCATTTTTATTAAGAATTCCAGATTATTTTAATTACACTGGTAACGGGCAATAAGAAACAATCATTATGAAAAGAATGGTAAGATCGTGAAGTACATGTTATGTTATTCGACATTCCAAAAGTTTTGTATATAAAATTCGCAAAAAAAAGAGTTCTAACCCATAAACAATAAACGACCACCCGGCTCAAACCTCCTTCCCCATTACCCTTCCTCCTTCCTTCTCAAGAAAGAGAAGTACTTGCATTGTAGATAAATAAGGGGTCATGGTTCCTCCAGACTTCTCTTATGCCTCGTTTCCACTGAGCGGATCGGTTTGGGTCGGAACAGTTTGGAAGGTTTAGAATGGTCCAGCCTATTCTGGTGAGCGTTTCCACTGCAAGTCAGACCTCCAGTGGCCATGCGGGGTTTAGAAAAAATGCTCTTCCTGTCCACCAATCAATGGATTGTATAGTATCTCCGCCCTAATCGAACTGTACCATTTTCTATGGCCCTACATCTGAAGCAGGACCCTGAATGGTGCGGTACGGTTTGGTTGTATGGGCCACTTTCAGAATGGAAACACTCAAAATAGCGAACCGTACTGAACTGAATCGCTCCGTGGAAACGAGGCATAATAGGCATGTTAAGACATTGGGGTGTGGGGCAGTTGCTCCGGCCAAGAGGTCAGGTACCAAACCATAAGCCAGAACCTGTCTGGTCACGTAACAAGGTTATTACAATAAAATAAAATATAAACTGTAGCAGTTTGCCAGTACCCCAGGATGTCCCCCACCCATCCAACGTCCGGAAAGGTAGCGTGTGTGTGTGTGTATGAATAACTGATGTCTTAAGATATATTTTGTAAAGGGTAACGACCTGCTACTACCTCTGCCGAGAACCATGCTGTGTACTCCAGGGTTGCTCTAATCCGAGACTGAAAGGAATTGTAAAGGTGTTGATGTAAGATTTCCACGACTTGAGGATTTTTTTTGTCTGGGGTTTGTTATTGGGTACAGTGTTCAGCCAATCCACTTTAAATAGAAAGTTGAGTATAGACCTGGAGTATAGTTTTACGTCCCACTGCCGCTATTATGATCAAATATAGTTTGTGAGGTTTGTGATTACATGAAAGAGGTAGAGAGGGAATGTTGTTGGTGTCTATGTTCTGTTTTAGTTCCCTCCAAAAAATATGATTTTGATCAGGGTACACAGACCGTGATCTAGATGTTCCAACCTGGTGTTCCTCGTCAGGAATAGGTGCTGTACAGTTGTTGAGGATTTGGCAGATTCGGCTCAGTGTTGCCCACAACCTCCGTGCCTTCGTTAGTGCCTTCACTAGATTTTGTGGCCCACCCAACAGGCCTCGACTATTGCATCGCCCATAAAGCTTATGGAGATAAGGTCAGCGGTGTTATAGAAATCTAAGGCAACCTCCGCCACTTCCTGGTTTGGTGAAGGCGTGAGGATTCTGCTTCAAATGCAGGAATGTCTAATGTTTTTATTTATTTATTTATAGTATATTTCTTGAGAACTCAAAGTTCATTTAAAATGTCAGACCAACAGCGAATGAATTCCGTGTTTACACTGTGCGAATTCATTGCATTATGTCGCATCGTGCCAATTAGTTCATATCTGCCTACCACTGTGCTACAGCTATACTGAAATGTACGTATTTAGGGCAATCCTGGAAAACATTGATTCATAAATGTAGATATTTAGTATGTGGTAAAAAAAAACATTTAACATTATTAGAGTTTGGCATTAGAAATTAACATTTTATTTTGTTAATAAATGTTAAGAACACAAAATGTGCAACAGAAGATTCTTGGAAGTTTGTGTAGAATAGCAAGATAATTAACGATAGCGAGATCTGCAGGAACAGATCTAAGGGAAATTGAGCTATAAGTTTGCAGGCGCATGATCTATACACCAAAACTGCTTCATGAAGTTTTTTTTATTACATTAAAGAGATACTCTATGATTTGTATTATACTGTAAAACACACATTGTTCAATGTGCTAACAAAAACACATTTCCCAAATTGAAATTTAGTTTCCTCTCTGACTTGGGATTTGTAGTTTCACAGCAGCTACGATCTTCCTTTTGGCCACCTCTGCACGAACTTTAAATTTTTTTTTCACGAACTCTGTTTTGACAGCATAATTTGGGTTAACTCCTGGTTTCTAGTTGTTATAAATGGAGACTGCCATGGCAGGAGGTTAATGGTGCTAGGTATGTTGTAGTGATGGTTGCATTCAATCTGAATGAGGGCTGACCGTTTATATTTTTTTATGATCCAGGAGATTCCATCACTCGTTGACCAATCACAATCGCTGGATCCGTGAGCGGAGTCACGAGTCCTACGCCAAAAACTATTCGGTGGTTTTCCCTTACGATGAACCTCTGGCTGGGAGAAACATGAGGAAGGACCCCCTTCACGAGGTACTGAGGAGGATCATAGGTCACAGTCTTGTCTAGATGGAAGGTCTTCAGCCAATAAGTTAACGGGTCTTCTAGATATTTCTAAACTGAGAAATCAAAGTTCTCATTTCTATCTGGAATCCTATGAAAAGCCTTCTTTTATAGGATTCTCTATAACCTGCATGTAACGAGAAGATAAAAATACCCTTCGTTAGCTGTCTCTCGGTTACGCTTGTATTTTTGGATGGTTGCTAAGCGCTGTAGAATACTCTTGACTGGCAGCAAGGTATGCCAGTATGCTGTGTGTCGCCTCTAGATGTAAGGACCTGAAAGGTTCAATGTTACGTTACCCATTTTATGCCATGTGCACCCCCTGTTACTGGCAGAGGGTATAAGCAAGAAAGTACTTGTTTGTCTCATTTGTCCTATTTATGGATATAGGACACCTGTTTGCTACACTGTATACTGCTGTCTCTGACTCTTCTCTTTGAAGAACCTTTTACTGCTTTCTTCAACTGCACAGTTTGATGCTGCTTGTTTTTTTTTTGGTTTTTTTGTGTGCCCTCCTCTGCCACGCAGCCTCCCTCCCCGCCAAGCCCTGCACTGCTTTCCTCCCCTGTTGAGCACTGCACTGCCTCTATCCCCAGCCCTGCGCAGCCTCCCTCCCATATCCTGCCGAAACCCTGCGCAGCCTCCCCCCCACCAAGCCCTCTGAGCCCTTCACAGTCTCCCCCGCCAAGCCCTGTGCAGCCTCGCCCCGCCGAGCCCTGTGCAGCCTCGCCCCGCCGAGCCCTGTGCAGCCTCCCCCCGCCGAGCCCTGTGCAGCCTCCCCCCGCCGAGCCCTGTGCAGCCTCCCCCCGCCGAGCCCTGTGCAGCCTCCCCCCGCCGAGCCCTGTGCAGCCTCCCCCCGCCGAGCCCTGTGCAGCCTCCCCCCGCCGAGCCCTGTGCAGCCTCACCCCGCCGAGCCCTTCGCAGTCTCCCCCGCCGAGCCCTTTGCAGTCTCCCCCCCCCCGCCGAGCCCTGCGTAACCTCCCTCCCCCAGCCGAGCCCTGCGCGACCTCCCTCCCCCAGCCGAGCCCTGCGCGGCCTCCCTCTCCCAGCCGAGCCCTGCGCGGCCTCCCTTCCCCCTCCGAGCCCTGCACAGCATCCCTTGCCCTGCAGTGCCTCCCATCCCTCAGCCGAGCCCTGTGCGGCCTCCCTTCTCCCGCCGAGCCCTGCGCGGCCTCCCCCCGCCTAGCCCTGCGCAGCATCCCTTGCCCTGCAGTGCACCCCTTCCCCCAGCCGAGCCCTGCGTGGCCTCCCTTCCCCCGCCTAGCCCTGCGCAGCATCCCTTGCCCTGCAGTGCCTCCCTTCCCCCAGCCGAGCCCTGCGCGGCCTCCCTTCCCCCAGCCGAGCCCTGCGCGGCCTCCCTTCCCCCAGCCGAGCCCTGCGCGGCCTCCCTTCCCCCAGCCGAGCCCTGCGCGGCCTCCCTTCCCCCAGCCGAGCCCTGCGCGGCCTCCCTTCCCCCAGCCGAGCCCTGCGCGGCCTCCCTTCCCCCAGCCGAGCCCTGCGCGGCCTCCCTTCCCCCAGCCGAGCCCTGCGCGGCCTCCCTTCCCCCAGCCGAGCCCTGCGCGGCCTCCCTTCCCCCAGCCGAGCCCTGCGCGGCCTCCCTTCCCCCAGCCGAGCCCTGCGCGGCCTCCCTTCCCCCAGCCGAGCCCTGCGAGGCCTCCCTTCCCCCAGCCGAGCCCTGCGAGGCCTCCCTCCCCCAGCCGAGCCATGCAAGGCCTCCCTCCCCCAGCCGAGCCCTGCACGGCCTCCCTTCCCCCGCCTAGCCCTGCGCAGCATCCCTTGCCCCGCCGAGCCCTGCACTGCCTCCCTTCCTCCAGCCGAGCCCTGCACGGCATCCCTCCCCCAGCCGAGCCCTGCGCATCCTCCTTCCCCCCGCCGAGCCCTGCGCTTCCTCCTTCCATCCAGCCGAGCCCTTGCAGGGAATTCTGTTGCTTCTCCTGTAAAGTCTAGTGCTAACTTTGCACGTCCACAGCTTTCTTGTGTCTCTTCCCTGTCTGCAGAACCTTGCGTTGTCTCACTCTGTCTGCAGAACCTTGCGTTGTCTCACTCTGTCTGCAGAGCCTTGTGTTGTCTCACTCTGTCTGCAGAGCCTTGTGTTGTCTCACTCCGTCTGCAGAGCCTTGTGTTGTCTCACTCCGTCTGCAGAGCCTTGCGTTGTCTCACTCCATCTGCAGAGCCTTGCGTTGTCTCACTCCATCTGCAGAGCCTTGCGTTGTCTCACTCCATCTGCAGAGCCTTGCGTTGTCTCACTCCATCTGCAGAGCCTTGCGTTGTCTCACTCTGTCTGCAGAGCCTTGCATTGTCTCACTCTGTCTGCAGAGCCTTGCATTGTCTCACTCTGTCTGCAGAGCCTTGCATTGTCTCACTCTGTCTGCAGAGCCTTGCATTGTCTCACTCTGTCTGCAGAGCCTTGCATTGTCTCACTCTGTCTGCAGAGCCTTGCATTGTCTCACTCCGTCTGCAGAGCCTTGCATTGTCTCACTCTGTCTGCAGAGCCTTGCATTGTCTCACTCTGTCTGCAGAGCCTTGCGTTGTCTCACTCTGTCTGCAGAGCCTTGCGTTGTCTCACTCTGTCTGCAGAGCCTTGCATTGTCTCACTCCGTCTGCAGAGCCTTGCATTGTCTCACTCCGTCTGCAGAGCCTTGCATTGTCTCACTCCGTCTGCAGAGCCTTGCGTTGTCTCACTCCATCTGCAGAGCCTTGCGTTGTCTCACTCCATCTGCAGAGCCTTGCGTTGTCTCACTCCATCTGCAGAGCCTTGCGTTGTCTCACTCCGTCTGCAGAGCCTTGGATTGTCTCACTCCGTCTGCAGAGCCTTGCGTTGTCTCACTGTGTCTGCAGAGCCTTGCGTTGTCTCACTCCATCTGCAGAGCCTTGCGTTGTCTCACTCCGTCTGCAGAGCCCTCTGTTGGCCCTTCCTTTCTCCAGAGCCCAAACCTGCCTCTTCCCTTGTTACAGAACGTTCATTTGCTCCATCCCTGTACAGTGCCTGTAATTCTTGCTTTCTGTAGTCCTTCTGTGCCATATAACGCACACCGTCAAATCACGCCCAACAAGCTCTTGCCTACGATCTCACTAAATGTTATGAACCCGATAACATCTTGTTCTTCACATTGAGGCTTCTATATGGGGTTCTAAATCTGAGATCATTGAAAGGGATATTGTGTTTGTCTCCATGGTGATTGTCCTATTGTATTTGGATGCTACTCTGAGGCTTTAGTGAAGCAGTCAGAATGGTCTTTATAGGGTGATCCCAAGCACCATGACCACTTCATTGATATGAAGTGGTCATAGTGCCTCCTGGAGTCTTTTATGTCCGACGTTTTGTTTTGCAACGCTGCGCATACAGAGATTAACCCCTTTGCTGCCAGAGGTTTAACTCTACCACCAGCGGCGTCATTAGACAAAATTCCATGCTGCATAACGTCAATTCTGTGCAAAATTGGCTTCTGATGCCAGCACGCAGAGCATGCTCTCCTCTGTGCTGCCCCTGCCATCCCCTCAGTCCTCTAAAGACATCAGCCAAGGAGGAATTTATTTATTAAAAACATTTTTGGGGTGTTTGGGCACTGAAGGGCTTACTACGTCAAAAAACAATATTTTATGAAAACAGTTTTTTGGTTGGAGGAGCTCTTTCAGGATGCCTTTTATAATGGAGATTTTCTAATGCCCCCAGGCCCAATGCTACTAAACTGGTTATTAATATTTTGACAGGAGCTTCTCCAACAAGGCTGCGTATTCCAGGAGCGGCATGGCTGGGAGAGGCCGGGATGGTTTAACCCTGAGGGTCCTGCCCCTGTAAGTAAATGAAGGGTTATTTATATAGTTATGTGGTTTTTTTTTCTTCTTCTGTTTGTTTTTGCTATAAGCTGCAGCGTAGTTACCGCACAAACCTCACCAATATTTATTCTGCATCTTTCAAAACGGGAACGAGGGCTCTGTCATCACCTGCAGATATTTCTGGATCGCTCGTTTTCCAACCCACGCTTCCATCACAGCCATCATCTGTCACTTCAGATGTGAGTGCACAGACCTTTTGCAAACACTGTGCGATGTAAAGGGACACAGTGCAAATACCGCTTTAAGCGTCAGCTCTGTGGTTTGCTGGTTCAAATCCCAAAATTAGAACATTATGTATTGAGAGCCAGAAAATACACAAATAATCTGGATT
Organism: Pelobates fuscus; assembly: GCF_036172605.1. Lineage (NCBI taxonomy): Eukaryota > Metazoa > Chordata > Amphibia > Anura > Pelobatidae > Pelobates > Pelobates fuscus. Next base: position 161,633,063 of record NC_086325.1, read on the forward strand.
AAGTTTATTTAAAGCCCAGTGTGGTTTATCTGTCAATTCACAATACATTTCTATCCGCTTTCTGTATAAACCCAGCTCTTTATACAGAGCTGCAGAGAATGGCACCAACTGGACTAGAAGGGGGAAATTCTGCTCGGTCATTATATAATTTATAGACTGTGTAGGATTGTCTGCCCGATCACTAATTTTATCACAATATTCTTATAAAATGTTACCTATTGTAGAGCACGGTGTCTATTATTTACCTGTTATAGAGCGCTGTGTCTGTTATTTACCCATTATAGAGTGCTGTGTATATTATTTACCCATTATAGAGCGCTGTGTCTCTTATTTACCCGTTATAGAGTGCTGTGTATATTATTTACCCATTATAGAGCGCTGTGTATATTATTTACGCATTATAGAGCGCTGTGTATATTATTTACCCATTAAAGAGCGCTGTTCATATTATTTACCTGTTATAGAGCGCTGTGTATATTATTTACGCATTATAGAGCGCTGTGTATATTATTTACCCATTATTGAGCGCTGTGTGTATTATTTACTCATTATAGAGCAATGTGTCTGTTATTTACCCATTATAGAGCGCTGTGTATATTATTTACCCATTATAGAGCGCTGTGTCTGTTATTTACCCGTTATAGAGTGCTGTGTATATTATTTACCCATTATAGAGCGCTGTCTGTTATTTACCCATTATAGAGCGCTGTGTATATTATTTACGCATTATAGAGCGCTGTGTATATTATTTACGCATTATAGAGCGCTGTGTATATTATTTACCCATTAAAGAGCGCTGTGCATATTATTTACCTGTTATAGAGCGCTGTGTATATTATTTACGCATTATAGAGCGCTGTGTATATTATTTACCCATTATAGAGCGCTGTGTGTATTATTTACTCATTATAGAGCACTGTGTCTGTTATTTACCCATTATAGAGTGCTGTGTATATTATTTACCCATTATAGAGCGCTGTGTATATTATTTACCCATTATAGAGCGCTGTGTATATTATTTACCCATTATAGAGCGCAGTGCATATTATTTACCCATTATAGAGCGCTGTGTATATTATTTACCCATTATAGAGTGCAGTGCATATTATTTACCCATTATAGAGTGCAGTGCATATTATTTACCCATTATAGAGCGCTGTGTATATTATTTACCCATTATAGAGCGCTGTGTGTATTATTTACTCATTATAGAGCACTCTGTATAGTCCTGTTTATGAATAGATATCCACACAATGGTTTGTATGCTCCTGATATATTTGTATAATGTTATCATATCCTCTCTGACGCGCCTAATATATCTAAACTAAACAGATTTAATTTGTTAAGCTTTCTTCATAACTAAAATGCTCAATTCCTTTTATCAATTTTGTAGCCCGCCCCTGCACTTTTTCTAGTGCCATAATATCCTTCTTTAGAACAGGTGCCCAAAATTCTATAAGTGTTCTATAAGTGTGTTCTTACCAGTGATTTATAAAGAGGCAAATCTATATTACTACTTACCCACATAGTATAATACACTCTTACCTTACACCTTACTACTTACCCACATAGTATAATACACTCTTGCCTTACACCTTACTACTTACCCACATAGTATAATACACTCTTACCTTACACCTTACTACTTACCCACATAGTATAATACACTCTTACCTTACACCTTACTACTTACCCACATAGTATAATACACTCTTACCTTACACCTTACTACTTACCCACATAGTATAATACACTCTTACCTTACACCTTACTACTTACCCACATAGTATAATACACTCTTACCTTACACCTTACTACTTACCCACACCTTACTACTTACCCACATAGTATAATACACTCTTACCTTACACCTTACTACTTACCCACATAGTATAATACACTCTTACCTTACACCTTACTACTTACCCACATAGTATAATACACTCTTACCTTACACCTTACTACTTACCCACACCTTACTACTTACCCACATAGTATAATACACTCTTACCTTACACCTTACTACTTACCCACATAGTATAATACACTCTTACCTTACACCTTACTACTTACCCACATAGTATAATACACTCTTACCTTACACCTTACTACTTACCCACATAGTATAATACACTCTTACCTTACACCTTACTACTTACCCACACCTTACTACTTACCCACATAGTATAATACACTCTTACCTTACACCTTACTACTTACCCACATAGTATAATACACTCTTACCTTACACCTTACTACTTACCCACATAGTATAATACACTCTTACCTTACACCTTACTACTTACCCACATTGTATAATAAACTCTTACCTTACACCTTACTACTTACCCACATACAGGGAGTGCAGAATTATTAGGCAAATGAGTATTTTGACCACATCATCCTCTTTATGCATGTTGTCTTACTCCAAGCTGTATAGGCTCGAAAGCCTACTACCAATTAAGCATATTAGGTGATGTGCATCTCTGTAATGAGAAGGGGTGTGGTCTAATGACATCAACACCCTATATCAGGTGTGCATAATTATTAGGCAACTTCCTTTCCTTTGGCAAAATGGGTCAAAAGAAGGACTTGACAGGATCAGAAAAGTCAAAAATAGTGAGATATCTTGCAGAGGGATGCAGCACTCTTAAAATTGCAAAGCTTCTGAAGCGTGATCATCGAACAATCAAGCGTTTCATTCAAAATAGTCAACAGGGTCGCAAGAAGCGTGTGGAGAAACCAAGGCGCAAAATAACTGCCCATGAACTGAGAAAAGTCAAGCGTGCAGCTGCCAAGATGCCACTTGCCACCAGTTTGGCCATATTTCAGAGCTGCAACATCACTGGAGTGCCCAAAAGCACAAGGTGTGCAATACTCAGAGACATGGCCAAGGTAAGAAAGGCTGAAAGACGACCACCACTGAACAAGACACACAAGCTGAAACGTCAAGACTGGGCCAAGAAATATCTCAAGACTGATTTTTCTAAGGTTTTATGGACTGATGAAATTAGAGTGAGTCTTGATGGGCCAGATGGATGGATTGGTAAAGGGCAGAGAGCTCCAGTCCGACTCAGACGCCAGCAAGGTGGAGGTGGAGTACTGGTTTGGGCTGGTATCATCAAAGATGAGCTTGTGGGGCCTTTTCGGGTTGAGGATGGAGTCAAGCTCAACTCCCAGTTCTACTGCCAGTTTCTGGAAGACACCTTCTTCAAGCAGTGGTACAGGAAGAAGTCTGCATCCTTCAAGAAAAACATGATTTTCATGCAGGACAATGCTCCATCACACGCGTCCAAGTACTCCACAGCGTGGCTGGCAAGAAAGGGTATAAAAGAAGAAAATCTAATGACATGGCCTCCTTGTTCACCTGATCTGAACTTCATTGAGAACCTGTGGTCCATCATCAAATGTGAGATTTACAAGGAGGGAAAACAGTACACCTCTCTGAACAGTGTCTGGGAGGCTGTGGTTGCTGCTGCACGCAATGTTGGTGGTGAACAGATCAAAACACTGACAGAATCCATGGATGGCAGGCTTTTGAGTGTCCTTGCAATGAAAGGTGGCTATATTGGTCACTGATTTGTTTTTGTTATGTTTTTGAATGTCAGAAATGTATATTTGTGAATGTTGAGATGTTATATTGGTTTCACTGGTAAAAATAAATAATTGAAATGGGTATATATTTGTTTTTTGTTAAGTTGCCTAATAATTATGCACAGTAATAGTCACCTGCACACACAGATATCCCCCTAAATAGCTATAACTAAAAACAAACTAAAAACTACTTCCAAAAATATTCAGCTTTGATATTAATGAGTTTTTTGGGTTCATTGAGAACATGGTTGTTGTTCAATAATAAAATTAATCCTCAAAAATACAACTTGCCTAATAATTCTGCACTCCCTGTAGTATAATACACTCTTACCTTACACCTTACTACTTACCCACATAGTATAATACACTCTTACCTTACACCTTACTACTTACCCACATAGTATAATACACTCTTACCTTACACCTTACTACTTACCCACATAGTATAATACACTCTTACCTTACACCTTACTACTTACCCACATAGTATAATACACTCTTACCTTACACCTTACTACTTACCCACATAGTATAATACACTCTTACCTTACACCTTACTACTTACCCACATTATATAATACACTCTTACCTTACACCTTACTACTTACCCACATAGTATAATACACTCTTACCTTACACCTTACTACTTACCCACATTATATAATAAACTCTTACCTTACTACTTACCCACAATGTGTAACACGCACTGACCTCTCCTTTTGATTGCACTCTTCCCACAATAAATTCCATAGTATGTTAAAATTGAGTTGTGTCTCTATGTTGAGCATAGCCAGCACACCCCATACTACACAGACAGACCCAGCTTTCACACATCCAGTCTGTATAATCTTCCTTTATTCTCTTATTCGTTGCAGCTTCTAGACTATGACTATTATGGAGCTTACGACCTACAGCCACACAATGGTTACAGGTACAGCCAGCTCTTGGCGAAGGAGTATACCTTTAGCTTCCCTCCCCACCACGATGTGGTAAGTGAGCACTGGCAGCGCAATGATTTGGGGAGGCTTTAAGTACAATGGTATTCAACTCACCATCACATGTTCTACAACTTAGACAGGTTGCAGAAGGCCTCGCTCTGGTTAATTTGTTAAATCAGCTCTGGCACCCATTAAATACTTTTTAGTAGTACACGGGGACAGGAGGGGTATAGTAGGTTGATAAAAACATGTACTACTCTGTTTTTTAGATCAATGTTTCAGCTTACAAATTAAACTTTCTTCAGGACTTTTAATTTCTAAACTGAAACGTTGACTGAATAAACTCGGTAGTTTATGATTTCCTACACAAACTCCTTGGAGTGCCGTTCTTGTTAACAAGTGTATTATATGTGTAAAGGACAAACCTGTATTCCTAACGCTATAGGGCTGCTGTTCCTAGTTCTATTTAGGACCCCCTCTCCCATGTGCCATAAAAATATATTTTTTAAAAAGGCTTTTTGCTTACCTTTTTTCCCTTCTTCTGCACTGCTGGCCTCTCTGTCTCTCACAAAGTCATCGTGGAGGCATGGCTTCTCCCAACGATGGTACAATCTGATGCACAACTGATATGCGATTGTCACATGTGCATCCAATGCATTTATTGCTTTCCTATGAGCTGCAATGTCACGTGAGCAATTTTTGTATGACAGCCACTAGAGGTGTGTTTAACTGTTCAAGGTAAACATTGCCCTTCCAGCAAAATGGCAATATTTTAAACTTGAAGGGTTAAAATGACTGAACCATTTTGAGGCAGTGGTCTGGGTGATTTTTGTGGTCTGTTAACACTGCACTGGGATACTTAACTTGTGGTATCCTTGAGTACAAAACTTTTTGGTTTATAGGTATATTATAAAAATCAAATTTCCTTCCACTATAAAAAAAAAACCCAACAACTTACAATATATAATAGCACAAGACATGGTCACCCACTTTCTCCATCATTTTTTTTAATATTAAATATTCTGTTCTTACTATCATTATCTTCTGAATCCAGTGACTGCAATTTAAAACGGCAATGAATAGGGCGAATGAAAATAAATTGTCATGAAGAAAGATGAGCTAACCATCTTTGACTTCTCTACTGTCCTTACTTATTGAATATCCGCCTCTTATCCACTTCAGAGAGGTTTACCCCAGCTGTAAAATTGGAAATTAAGCACCAATTAAATATTTACACTAACTATATAGTGAGGAACTAAAGCTCCATTCTCCTTGTAGGGTGTCAGAGCTAATCTGTGATTTTTAACCCTTATGTTGCTCTCCAGCTAGAGTAGGGGAGTGCTGGCAACTTTTGGTCTGAGGGCAAGTACAATTGAATATCTCTTTCTTGCACTGGGCTATCAAACACTCTGCACAAAACCTGCCGGCTGTCTCAACATCCTATCTCACTTTTAATTGCTTTTAATTGTCAGAATTATAATGACGTAAGGCTGTATGACAATGACCCGGGTTATTTGCCCCCCTGTCCTCACCTTGCCATCCCTCCCCTTAGCTGGAGTCTGTGTATGTAACATCTATATCTGTCTCTTTTCTCATCCTGTATATATTCCAGTTATAAATAGTTTTTTTCTGTAATTATTCTACATGTTGTTCATTTGAAGCACCCAGATTCTCTCGCTGTCAGCATACATTCTACAGCACACAGATTGCAAAACAGTTGGTTTTATGTTATTTTTTTCCGAGCATAGCAGGCGTGCTCGGTGTTAAACCACATTCAGCTTTGCTGGCCACCGGAGTATCACTTAGAAAAGATCCGTAATAGAGAACAGCAGGGGATCATAAGTGATACAGTTCTCTATGTCAGTCTCAAGATCAAAAATTATTCCGGACCCAAAATTGTCACTTTTGGGCAGTGATTGCTCACAGACTGCATTTCCCATCAATCTTAGCCATCCATAAAATGGTAACCCTTCACTGCGCTCACACCAGTTTGCAGCAGCCAGCAAGCAGCGTCATTTTAAACTATCTGAAATTGGTTTCTTCATATCGCTGACATTTGTTGATGCAATTATTTTCAGATGAATCTTGCTGCAATCAGGGAGAAGTGCTAGTTGTTTTAATTTGACTTCAGCGTGAATTGAAATAGAATTCTATGAACAAGCAAATTAGAGTGAACATGCATCTGAATCTTTGATAACATTTATGTCGTGGTGACAATCTGCAATGCATGCAAAGATACATTTCCTTTAACCTTGGTGCATAGGGCTTGACATCTCCATCACAGATTGAGGCTGGAATGACGTTGGCTGCTCTGAATGTGATACCACAATTTGGAAATAGATGTGTCTCTTCATTTTGCTACATTTACTGCCTAAAAATACATTTAGAAATTTAGATTTACATTTAGAAAAAATACAAATTTAGAAATGTATAAATTGCAACCAGCCATCCCCCAACTAGGCTTACCAGATCCAGCGTGCTTTCCTAGACACTGAAGGACTATTGGACAGCACATGAAAAGGGTTCCCTGGTTCTTGCAGAATTTGTACGCAAGGAGTAATTAAAGAGCCCCAGGATTTTGATATTATGTACAGATATGCTTTTGTGAGTTTGAAATAAAAAAAAATAAAACATTTTGAATGTAGAAATCCACACCCGTGTTTACCTCTGTCCTGTGACTGAGTGCCTCCACAAATTTTGGATACTTTTGGTGCCTCCATCCTGCCAGTCATTGTGATCTGATCTGCCCTTTGCACCTGTCAGTCAGAGAAAGGAACCGAAACAATGTTTCTCCTCCTTCAATGCAACGTATGCCATCGTTGTGCCAGAAATGAACTGGATTGTGATGTCAGTTGCTAAATCTTTTATCTGCATTCTAAAAGAAAATGGCGCTTCACACAAAAGAGCGCTTCACACTACTTTTATATAGGTTTTTAAGGTTTTATAAGATGGGGTAGTTTCCCGAGAAGTTACAGTTCCACTTTAAGTCCTTAGTGCAGGTGGAATCCAGAGGTACTGTTTGATTACATTCATGTAGCATATGAATGCCGCATTCTATATGACAACACACCTCCCATTAACATGGAGAAGTGAGACATCTTTAGGAAAAACAAGGGTTTTATAGTAATCCTGCTACCAGCAGACATAACTCTGAGTAATTTGGGTATTCTTAGGAATTATCTAAAATTAATCCTGACTGCGCTAATCAGACTGAGCGTTATTAGGTTAATTAGGTTGACCTCACTGATGTTAAATCAATGAAACTTGTGAAGCAAAAATGCCAACTGGTGGACCTCGTTCTGGTAAAAGGCTGGCTGCCACCTTAATTTCGTTTTTTATATCCCAGTGCTGGCATAGGAGATTTGTATAAGAGTTCCTAGTTAAGACCATACGTGTAGTCACCCTGTCTGCCCTCGATTCAATATAAGAGAATGTTATGCTTAAGAAATCAGCTCAAATTCACAGGCAAAATATATCCATAGAAAGGTCACGTTAATATGTTAGTAACAAAATGAATCCTGCAGAATGTGACTGCGAAGTCACTTTAAAAACCAAATTCTCTGACCCTAAAATTTCTAAGCACCCCAGCGACTGATGATGATGATAATAAAAACAATATAAAAAGTAATAAAAAAGTTTTTAAAAAAGCACACTACTTTTTTTAATTTATTTTTTATTCCCTCCGAGGGCTTTGACAAGCTTGTGAGTGTGCATGTAATTCAACAGAAAATCTACATAACCGGGGAACAATGACGGCACATAGAGAGACAAAGCCGTAGTGTGACAAAGTGACAAACACTCTGTCGTACAGGTGAATCCCAGTGAAAATGTGTGAATATCAAATACAAAGTCAATTTGAGCCTAAATCATTCTATACAGAGATCACATTGTTGTGCAACAGAAATAACAAAAAAGGATTTTTAAATAAAAATAATTTTAAAAAAAACACAACTTTTTTTGTAACTTTTTTTTTTTAAATCTTACGAAGATTTAAAGAGCGTATGTATATATATATAAAAAAAATATAGAAAAATGGACAGACCATTATTGTTGTTTATGGAAATCCAAGTGTAATAGCCAATCTGAACCTACCTCTAGCCTTTTCCAATGTTCCCACTAACTATCCCCGAGGCTGTACGATGAAATGTATCCGCTTCTCAAAACACCTACAGTTTGTGCAGCCAAGCAGGTATTAGGAGGCATCTGTGATCCGTGAACATAGCATGAAAGGTTAAAATAGATCTGATTTTAAATTAACATAAAAAATTCAGTAGTTTACTTTATTATTGCTTAGTACATAGAACATTAGACAGCACTTAGAAAGGAATACAGCTAATTTTATTTTAATAAGTCACAGCGAACGTCGCTTTAAGGTGACCCATAATTAATCCACAATAAAGGGCAGTAATAAATCAGTCTCTATAACAACCTCTTGCCAACTTTCCGGCAAGCGGTTCTCTGTCTGTCCGTGACATTGATCTCACACAGAATAACAAGGCTGGGATATTTTGGATCTATCCTGCACTATTCTATACGTGATTGGAATTTCAAACAAAATGTCCAAACTACTTTCAATTCTCAGCAAAAATTTGTGATATTTCTTTAATAGTCATAGGTGCCAACTGTCTCGATTCAGCTGGAAAAGTCCTATCAGCAGGATTAATTTCAGAATTGTATTCCAATCGTCTCCAGTTTTCACAACCACTAGACTAGCGCAGTGCCTCATTCACTTTGCGAAATATTTAACATTTAACAGCATTACCATGGTTGGGCAGGTGGGTGGTTTAGGTAGGTATGCAGGGCTTCAACCCATGTGAACTAAGCTGAGTTAAATGTCTGCATACTGTATGTGGTCACTTTGGTAAATGGCTCAACCAAAAGCATCCAAAATTTACAGGATTCATTGTACTACTGTTTTAATGTAGCCACATAGCCAATCAATCAATTATTTCGTATTTTATTGGGACATCTCATAAAGCAGCCCAATCACTGGAAATAAGACAACTTGGCATTAACTATGGCATAACCGACTGTCTATGAAAATGCTAATCAAATACATAAGGTTATGTAGTCTAATAGAACATATAAGCTTATTGTGTTTAATACAATGTATACCCAGACTGTTTGATCTCAATCATTGGTTACATTACACACAGTAGAGAAGGCTGATCTTGTTGCCAGGAAGTGAAGCCCATGATTGCTAGTAGTAGTCTCTTTATTTGCAGAATTCAAGCTAAAATACATTTTTAAGTTTTAAAAAAAACAAAAAAACAACAAACAGACTTTGTTTTTCGTTTATTTACTTACTACTATATTTATCTAGTCTAGTTTTTATCTAAATTTTACATTTTCAATCCTGTTATTCCTTATTGCCTGGCAAGTGTTAGTTTGCTGTTCTATAATACTCCTATCCTATTTCTGAAATATCTATCAATATTCTTATTTTTCTTTCGGGAACTGACCTATCCTGTTGCCTGTACCTTTTTGTCCTATAATAGAAATGATTTAAAAATAAAAATAAATGTAGTATGCTAAAACCAAAATATGGGGGTTGTGGAGTAGCAAGAAATGATCTTTCAAACCAGTTTACCTAAAAAAAATAATAATGTTTTTAAAAAAAAAAATCAACAGAGTATTTAATTTACAATTTAATCAATACATTTTTTTTACCCAGTCAGACCAACAAATTGCTCTTGCTCGTAAGTGTTCTGCTGGTCTCACAAAGGTTAGCTAATCCGTTCTCTCCTGCGGATAACTAGTCCATCGTAACATTGCGGTGTTCTCGCCTTTTTAAGATTGAGATGAGTCATTTTTGTTCGTGTGCCTTTTCCCGTTGAAAGCTCTGACTGTTCCCCCTCGCTCCCTGCTATTCTTATGTTGTGTTTGATGTGTGGAATTTTTAGATCAGGAGAGAATGCCTTCTGTGCCGGAATGGAGTTGCTGTTTTTAACATGTCCTACTTTGGGAAGTTTTACCTGGTCGGGCCGGACGCCACTAAAGCCGCTAATTGGCTATTCACCGCTGATGTCGACAAGCCTCCAGGTAAATGCTATGAACAATAAGGGGACGTTTCTCTTCTGAGATAATCTGATCAGTAATTATAGAAGAACTTATAGGATCAAAAGTATAGACTTTTTTTTTCTTCGTAAAGATGACCAGCTGCTTTTGCCGTCTGTTGCGTTAAAAGTCTCTGCACTATTTTATTGGCTTTATAATCACCCAAAGAGGTTATGTGCATCCCCCACAGTTTATTTGACCATATGACTCCCGCTAGGTACAACCAATCAGAACAGGATTAATCATTACCGTAGGCAGCCGCCTAGCGCCCATGGATTAACCAAGGAGACCAGCTGCCATCTCACGTTCACATACCCATTAGCATCTCCCTTCTTCGTGCCCCAAACAATATTTTGGTTTCTGAGTACTCTGTTCAGACCTGATCTGCAGTTTGTAAAAAATAAATAAAATAGGAGATTCAAGAGACTTACTCTTACTTTGTGGGATGAAGTGGTTTTATCAGAGTCCATGCAGATGTTTAAACAGCAACTAGATGCATACTTGCAAAAACAGAATATTCATATATATAATTTTTCAACTGTAGGGTAATAGCTTCTTGATCCAAGGATAAATCTGACTGCCATTCTGGGGTCAAGAAGGATTTTTTTTCCTAGTTTGTTGCAAAATTGGAAGTGCTTCCAACTGGGATTTTTGCCTTCTTTTGGATCAACAGCAAAAAACAAACGTGAGGAAGGCTGAACTTGATGGACACACGTCTCTTTTCAGCCTATGTAACTATGTGACTATGTAATTTTAGGGCCCCCAATATTTCTGCAGCAAATAAACAAAACAAAACTAGACTTGTGTATGGTGAGAACTATTTTTCCCCAAAATAGAAACATTCTTGTGATGCCTGAACTTCGGTCATGTGGCAGTTCGGCTCCACATAATTTTGGTACCGAAAACCTGATTTGTTGAAATGAATCATAAGAACCAAAATGGTGCGAAAGTGGGCCAATCAGGGTATTGCAACATATATACATAATAGGATGTTTTGCAGAACACTCATAAGAGCATTTTCCAGCCATACAGTTCGAGGGAAAAGTAACTAATAAAGAAAAGAAAATCTGTATATTCTATATTTATTTAAGACAAATAAAAATCAGCAAGTTTAGTCATTGAACGGCTTGTTTGGTTTGTGATTCGGGTCCATTTTGTCTCGAAATTTGGGAATTCTACCGATTACCTAATTGGCCCAAATTCGGATGCACTGCAGTTCGAACCGGAACAAATCTCCCAGTCTAAATAAAGCGATATTTGATTGTGAATATTTTGAATACGCCATCACAATCTCTACCGCTGTTATTTTTTTCATATTCTGATATTCCTAGTACTCTCCAGGCTCCCGGCAACGTGCTATCACAGTCTGCGGTCACTATGACTGATATAAAATACACAAATAGAAATTTACCTATAATTAACTCACAGTAAGGATGGGCTATCTGGGTCGGTTTATGCTGGATGAGTACGTTTTCAGCCCATTTTTTCTGATTTTTTTTAACCTCCTGTCTGTGTTCCAGGATCCACAGTGTATACCTGTATGCTAAACCGCCGTGGCGGCACTGAAAGTGATCTCACCGTAAGCAGAATATCTCCTGGAACACAATCATCTCCCCTGGCTCCAGCCTTTGATGGTAGGTATACAATGCCAGACTGCTGAATATCCGGTTTATTTAAAGCTACAGTGACCTTTAATACTGTTATTAAGGAAATCTCAATTTTTGGAAACATATTTTATTGCTTTAAAGCCATGGCTCTGAGATACTGTGTCTTTCTTAAAGCGATTTCTAGAAATCACGCCATTAACCCCTTAAGGACACATGACGGAAATATTCCGTCATGATTCCTTTTTATTCCAGAAGTTGTGTCCTTAAGGGTTTATGTCAGGGCACACACTGCATTGGAAGAGGGCAAAGATAAACATTATTAAATTTCCTCGCCTCTCTCTGTGCTCTCTGTATGCTGATTGACAGGTGCAAAGGGCGGAGCTTATAAAAATTAATCAGTTAAAGGTTTAGACAGCTCTGTTCTACAACAGAGGTACATTCATTCATTCATTCATTTTTCAGACATCATAAACACGTTTAAGTGCAAGATATAAGGATATAATAATTTTTTTACATTTTTTTTTTAATTCATGCAAAAAGACCGTTCTCTTATGAAACCAAATTACTGTGAGTTTTATTTTTCCAAAGCTCAATGCGCCAAAAGAAAATCAGTTCTCGTAGCAAAAGGGAACATTCCGAAAGAATACAGACACAGAGGAATTTCAGGTCCAAATTAGGGACTATCCCTCCTAATCGAGGATTGGGAGAGGTATTGTGTTTTTTTTACTAAATAACAAAAACTAGGAGCTGCTTATGGGAATCTGGACCTGCTTTAAGTTATTTAACCAAATGATTAAACAAAGCATTATTTCTTCCCCTTACCGTGCAGTGGATTAAACCTGTGTAAGCTCTTGTTAAGCCGTACATGGTAGAATGTTGTTCTGGTTGTAAGTCGACGCTCGTGTTAAGAGAGTTCAATGTTCCTCTTAGAATAAATGGCTGATTTAATAGGCATGCTTTTTTTCCCGTAAAGGGTGAGTATAATATAGTTTTTTGCTGTTGAAATTTATTCTTCATCTGCGAGTCTTTTTTTTTTTGGAATAAATGAAAATGTTCTCACGGGGTTTAATACATATTTAGATTTGGCATTACATTTTTTCGTGTTCAGTCCCTTAAAACTTTAATGGGTCAGGTCTGTGTGAAGCGGCGTCTGTGTTGGATTGCTGAGACTTTGCAGCTGCTAATGTTGGCATTTAATGAACTGATTTGTAGAAATACTATGAATATTACACAATTCTGATATTTTTACCTAGATTCTGCCATTTTTTAATTAAATCTCAGCATCTCTGTGAGCTTTTCCTAAAATCAGTTGTTTCATTTGGATTACAAGTGAGAACCTACTCCCCTCTCAAAAATGTACATTTTTAGTAGGCTATTAAAGACAATGTGTTCTTTAATCCAGTTTATTATATCGCTGAGTTGTTTTGTTTTTATATATCTTACTAAGAGCCGTGTACAACAGGGTATGTGTTTAAGAGGTTTCCATCAATAAATTGGGGGTGACCTGCTGGTCCATGGGCTGGAGTAGTGGGGTGGTGTTAGGCGGAAGGAACATGACCTTGATGAAGTTTAAGTCCTCCAGCAAGTCTTCCTCGAGGACTGGAGGATGAGCAGGGGCATTTTCCATGAGCAGTACGGCCGTGAGTGGCAGGTTATTGTCCACAAGGGATTGCTTGACAGCATGACCAAAAACCACATGGACCCACTGCACAAACAAGAGGCGTGTGACCCAAGCCTTTGGATTGGACTGCCAAAAAAAGCTCAACTGCTCCTTGTTCACCTCGTGTTTCTTGAAGGCCCATGGCTTCTCTGAATGGTAGACGAGCAGGGGCTTGATCTTAAGGTCCCCACTGGCGTTGGCGCAGAACAGGAGGGTGAGACGGTCCTTCATCCACTTGTGACCAAGCAATGAGGTCTCATCTTCTGTGATGAAGGTACGCTTTGGCATCCTCTTCCAGAAGAGCCCAGTCTCGTCGCGGTCGAAGACCTGCTGAGGACGGTAGCCCTCTGAAACCATGACCTCCAGGAACTCAGTAGCAAATTTCTCAGCTGCAGCAACATCGGAACTTGCGGCCTCTCCATGCCTGACCACGGTGTGGATGTCAGATCTGGTCTTGAACCTTTTGAACCACACCCTGATAACCTTCATGCCTTCTGCATCAGCTGGCATTAGTGGCTGTTGGTTGAGGAGGTCAGCATGCAAGGCTTTGGCTTTTTCACAGATTATCGCCTCAGTCACTGTGTCCTCTGCACGCTGCTTCTGTTCAATCCAGAGCAGGAGCAACTTTTCAACCTCCTCCAGAACAGGTGGCCATTGCTCGGAGACACTGGTGACTCCCTTGGCTGCGTCTCTCCAAGTTATCTTTTCTTTCATCTTTAGGATGGTAGCGATTGTGGATGCACTCCTTCCATACTCTTTGGCAAGGTCAGTCAATCGCATTCCTCCTTCATGCTTCCTGATGGTTTCTTTCTTAACCTCGAGCAGAATCACCTCCTTCTTCCAGAACACACAGTAAACAGTAAACACAGTAAAAGGCATTCAAACCTCTAAGCTCCGCTCCCTACCTTTCCACCTCTTGAGAAATGCACCAAAAAGTCCCAAAACTCGCTGCAAATGGCTCCAAAAGGCTCCAAAACTCGCTGCAAAAACCTCTGTAACACCTCCACACTCACTAGCTAACCAGACTTCAGTATGCAGGGGGACGGCACTATAAACCGGGAAGCTTGCTTCGTATTGCGAAAAAAAAAATCATAAACCAAGGCATTTTTTTCAATGGATTTTCATTCGGAAACCGAAATTTTTGTTTACCGAGGCGTTCGGTAACCGAGGTACCACTGTACTACAATCCAAGACACCAGGGATAAGGGTTGTTTATTGTAAGGGGAGATCAGGGGGTACTTGGCTTCAAGATGTTGGTGTCCGAGCAATGGACTTCTAAAAGAGTGGTTCCGAACGTTATCTTGCTTGTGAAATGTTTTTGTATGTGATAACTTTTGCCTGTCTTAAGATTGACATATTTAGGGCTGTTTATAATAAAACCTTGAGGCCAACTAAGTGGACTGCTGACATAAGCCAAGTAGAAGCTCCTAACCCTTCTCCACCTACTGAACCAAATGCGTAAATGTGAATTTCAGAGATGGAAATGGTCCCTCTTATTTGGAATAGATGGTAGGTTACTTATGTGACTTGTTATTTGCCATGGAGCAAATTATTTATGATTTAATTCATACATTGTTTTCTTAAAGGGTCACTAAGCACTGTAACCACTACAGTTTTTTGCAGTGGTTTTGGGTGCAGTCACACCGGTGTCAAGCAGTTTGACTAGAAAAGGGAGGATTTCCTGCAATTAGAACTCAGCCCATGAAATTTATTTGACTGTGTAAGCAGGGTTTGCCGTTGCCGAGTTAACCATTTTAGCGTTGCCGATACTGCGCAGGCTTCCTAGACAAGAGAAAAGGTTAGCGTAGACTAGAGGAAGACCATTTTGGAGCTATTCTTCCGGTATACAATAGGATCTCACTCCTCGCCGTTGTTCCTATCTTATTCCCGTTCTATGTTATTTGTTTACGTTTTCTGTCTATATATGTTGTTCTGTTCAATAAACCACAATCTGATATTCAGAGCTCCAGCTTCCCAGTGTCAGAATTATTTTGTTATATGCAAAAAGTGGAGAGTTATTTGAGATGATACAATAAATGTATATAAATTTTTATACCATCGGTATGTGTCTGTCACTTTAAATATTCTCTTTAGATCAACATATACCATAGGGACTTAATAAGAGAAAAACCATATATGTAGTGTAATATTGCAAATAAAAGATGTCTGTTTGGACAGAAAGTGCAGTAATCCAAACGGTAGAACGTTGTACCATCTATAGACTGGGACCACCTAGTTTGTTTGTTTTTAGTGTAATTGGCTTTTTTCCTTTTTAACTTAACTTCTATATTCTCTTGCAGGTGACCATATGAATATATAGCAAAAAATATCTAGTGCAAGTTATCTCCTAATAAACTGTTATTTAAACAAAATTCTTCATTTTGCTTCCTCGTGTTATGTTCCTATGGTATATGTATATATATCCGAAGAGAATATTTAAAGAGACATACACCAGTGTGGATGGTATACATTTTTTAATTTTTTTTAAATTGTTTCTTCTCAAATAGCGCTCCACTTATTGCTCGTAGGTTTGTTTGATGTGTGTGTACCATCTGTTTTTTGTTTTTTTTTCTGTTTCGGTGAAACACACAAGCATGAAGCTGCTAATTCCTATAAGAAATCACTATAATATAGAACATTTTATATGGAATAAGCACCAGGCAGAAATCATTTGTTATATGTCTTTAATTTAGTTCCAGTTTAGTTCCCTTTGAAAAATCACTGTACTGCATCGATGCCCAGCCAGCCTTTAGCCGAGCCTTGGCCAATTTAGCCAGTTTTTCACCTTAGAGAAGTGACCATTGTATCTTCTTAAAGAGGAACTCATTACCTTATTACTATAGCGCCTTAAAACCAATCCTTAAGAATGTTCCCTTTAATAATTTAGCTCCGTAGGCTGAATTGTGGCTGATGCTTTGTGCGCTACGGGCTGTATTCTATAACCGGAATCTTAAGATGAATCCATTTAATAAATCTCTCTGCTGACAATTAGCTCCAAGTAGAAGCGATTTCAAATAAGTGGATATTCGCGAGCATCTGGTGATCATTCTGGGCCGTGATCATTTTGCGATTTCTCAGATATTCGCTCTGTGTAGCTCAAATTCTGGGCCAAATCCTATCTCATTAGCGCTGTGTCTGCTGTGATCTCTCTGTCACAGCAACCTCTGACACTGATCTATGCCCTACACAATGCTTTTATGTTTTTTCTTGGAAGCTCACAGGGGCTGTCATAAAATCCCAAGTAAAAAGACCCCATTACTAAACGTTCAACAGCACTTAAAACTCCAGAAAGAAGATGTGCAATCAAGTGGTTTTTTAATAATCGACCCTTGATCATATTTCTTCTAGTCCAGACAATTTTGATAAATTCTTCATTCGATCTGGTAGTGTGATATTTTGTTTTTATGTTGCCTCTGCAAAAAAAAAATGTTTGTCTGTACCTTTTAATCTTCGAGTAAAAAGTCTAGCAGAGTTTTCAGCTCTTGCATCTTCCCGTCCTATGGTAACATCTTTGTATTCACATTTTTCTTTATAGGAGTATCATTCTCTAAAACCCTGAGTTTTAGCTGGTGAGTTGGGTCTCTGGACAGCATGACTGGAACTCAGAGTACCGTAAATACTGTAGGACGCTTGGCCAGGGCTTTCCTTCAAAGAGGGCATCACAGCCCGATCACATCGAGGAAAAGGCTTGTAGGAGAAGATATGACACAATCTGGGAAAGTAGGAGATGGGTTAAAGATAGAAAAGTGCGTAGATCTTGTTCTCCACGAAGCTTGAGTCACGGTATGACTGGAGCTAGTCATATTTAAAGGAACAATATAGTGTTAGGTAAGCAAACCTGTATTCCTTACTCTATAGCGCCCCTGTCCCTATTTAAATATAGGGAAACATTTTGCAATATTTTTAACTTATATTTTTACAGCACCGAAGCTCCCTTGCCTCCCGCCGAGATGCATGGCCTCCTCAAACCAGTATGTTAGTAGAGGAGAATTGGGGACCTATTGCGGATGCACAGCGAGTGCTGTGTGCACATCCATTCTGGTTTACGTTACAGAGTTTTACTCAGTCTGTGCAGAGAAAGCACCTCTAGTGGCAGTCAGGAAGACAGACACTAGAGTTTGGCTTAATCCTGCAAAGTAAACATTACAGTTTCTAAAAAACCTGCAGTGTTTTACATTACCGGGTTTAACGGACAGTGACATTGCACCAAGACTACTTCAACTGTTTGCAGAATCCTAATGTATAGACAACTTTCCGTGTTTTACAAAGTTATTTGTCTCAGGGTCATCATTCAGGTTGAGTTAAGCCTGTGTTTGTTGATAACAATCTGTCTGTTATTGTGGTGTAGTTGTAGCTGTAGCCCTAGGCCATACAGCTTACTATCATATAGAACTCCATATTTTTCTGGTGGTGTTGCTGAAGAAGATTTATATCCCTAGTTTCGCAGATCTCCTGTACTTGCTTACTGTATGCTGAAGGCCGCAGTGTGGACCTCCTTCCACCGCAGTCGTCAGAGTGGCTCCATGTAAGTACATGGGAAGAGATATCTGCATTGCAATGCTGGACCTTCCCTCTCACCCTGGGGTTCTGCAGCTAGAAGGGATGCGGTGTCCAGAAATCGTGGGACATCTGGTCTGTTGAAACACATGGGTGACCTCAGTCTGGTTATGGTGTTAATTGGTCAACAAGATATAAACAGATGTTCTAATTTCAGTCTTAAGAATATCCTGACATTGTTTTATCACTGAACTCAAAGAGTTAAAATGCGTACATTATTTATTTTGGTTCTTATGTATTCTGGAACATTTTATGGAATATTTTAATCATCCTGACTATAACAGGTGAAATAGTAGTTACTGTCATACTGTCTCTCTCTTTCCAGGAGACGGATATTACCTTGCTATTGGAGGGGCTGTTGCAGAGCACAACTGGGGCCACATCTCAACTGTCCTACAAGACAAAAACTTCAAGTGCAAACTCATAGATTGCTCGGAGGACCTCGGCATGATCAGCATCCAGGGCCCAGCCAGGTACAGCGCTCTCCCTGAATGAATCCACTGCCCAGCCAGGTACAGAACACTCTCCCTAAATCCACAGCCCAGCCAGGTACGGAGCTCTCCCTGAATAGACAGCCCAGCCAGGTATGGAGCTCTCCCTGAGTTGACAGCTCAGCCAGGTATGGAGCTCTCCCTGAATCCACTGCCCAGCCAGGTACGGAGCTCTCCCTGAATCCACTGCCCAGCCAGGTACGGAGCTCTCCCTGAATCCACAGCCCAGCCAGGTACGGAGCTCTCCCTGAATCCACTGCCCAGCCAGGTACAGAGCTCTCCTTGAATGAATCCACTGCCCAGCCAGGTACGGAGCTCTCCCTGAATCCACTGCCCAGCCAGGTACGGAGCTCTTCCTGAATCCACTGCCCAGCCAGGTACGGAGCTCTTCCTGAATCCACTGCCCAGCCAGGTACAGAGCTCTCCCTGAATCCACTGCCCAGCCAGGTACGGAGCTCTCCCTGAATCCACAGCCCAGCCAGGTACGGAGCTCTTCCTGAATCCACTGCCCAGCCAGGTACGGAGCTCTCCCTGAATCCACAGCTCAGCCAGGTACAGAGCTCTCCCTGAATCCACCGCCCAGCCAGGTACGGAGCTCTCCCTGAATCCACTGCCCAGCCAGGTATGGACCTCTCCCTGAATCCACTGCCCAGCCAGGTACAGAGCTCTCCCTGAATCCACCGCCCAGCCAGGTACGGAGCTCTCCCTGAATCCACCGCCCAGCCAGGTATGGACCTCTCCCTGAATCCACTGCCCAGCCAGGTACAGAGCTCTCCCTGAATCCACTGCCCAGCCAGGTACGGAGCTCTTCCTGAATCCACTGCCCAGCCAGGTACAGAGCTCTCCCTGAATAAACTGCCCAGCCAGGTACGGCGCTCTCCCTGAATCCACTGCCCAGCCAGGTACGGAGCTCTCACTGAATCCACTGTCCAGCCAGGTACGGAGCTCTCACTGAATCCACTGGCAGCCAGGTACGGAGCTCTCACTGAATCCACTGGCAGCCAGGTACGGAGCTCTCCTGAATCCACTGCCCAGCCAGGTACGGACCTCTCCCTGAATCCACTGCCCAGCCAGGTAGGGAGCTCTCACTGAATACACTGACAAGCCAGGTACGGATCTCTCCCTGAATCCACTGCCCAACCAGGTACGAAGCTCTCCCTGAATCTACTGTCCAGCCAGGTACGGAGCTCTCCCTGAAATGATTGACCAGTCAGGTACGAAGCTCTCCTTGAATCCACAGCCCAGCCAGGTACGAAGCTCTCCTTGAATCCACAGCCCAGCCAGGTACGAAGCTCTCCCTTAATCCACAGCCCAGCCAGGTAGGGAGCTCTCCCTTAATCCTGAGCCCAGCCAGGTAGGGAGCTCTCCCTGAATCCACCGCCCAGCCAGGTAGGGGGCTCTCCCTGAATCCACTGCCCAGCCAGGTAGGGAGCTCTCCCTGAATCCACTGCCCATCCAGGTCAGGGATGGAGCTCTCCATGAATCCACAGTTTATACAGAGGTCAAGCAGGTGTTAGTGGTGGATGTCCTATTGAGACCCTGCACCACCTAGTTCTTCCCTTGGACCTGTCACTGCATCTATTAATGCCCTGAGCAGGAATATTTAGTATTTCACAGGAGGTTGAAGGTTATTTTTCAAAACACTGACTTTTTCTCTGTAACCAACAAGTTGCAGGGAACTGACTAAGGAAGTACACATTTTTGGTCATATTTGCTGAGCTGCGAGAATAGCTGATCTAGATGATTGGTTCCAAGTAAAATAATGCAACCCAATATTAGGTAACGATCTTTGTCAATTCTCTGGAATTCCCAGATAGTGGTTAACCCAGTAAGATTTTGCTAATGATCTTGGGAAATGCTTTTTTGTAAACGTGTATTTTCTCAAGGCAACGTTCTAGATAAACCTTGCTGGACCAGCTGTTAGGCTACAGGCCGACATTACTGGCTTGCCATGCAGAACTTCATGGGTTAAATCCTTGACATCCAATCAGCCCGTGGTATACTGCCTCCCACCTGCGTTCACTCCAGCTCTGACACTTAAACATGAGTAACGTGGTATTGTCAGTTCTGAGCCTCTGTCCTGTCCGCCAGGACTGCTGGAGAATGAGGAAGACGATAATGGGATAGAAGACTTTCCAATGCGAATTATCAGGACGCGTTGTCTCGGACCCTTAAGGTCTTTCCCTATAAAGTGCCATGTTGGTTTAAAATCAGCGAGACTTCTTTATTCCTGGAGGAGCGGTTAAAGCCTCACAGTCAGAATCCGTTTCAACTTGTATCAATCTATAATGTGCGCGGCTTGCATACTGCGGGCAGATGTGTGTGTGACAGCCAGTGTGCAGAGACCTGTGACCCCAAGACTGTCAGATCAGATCTTAATAACACAGATTGTGGTCTGCTTCTGATGTACACTAGACATTTTGTAGCCAATCCTACAGCAGGTATCTGAGCACATCTGCCCCGCTTTTAGAACACAAAGCTCTGTTTGCTGTTATGTCCTCTGTGCCCGGAGCTTGCTAACTAATTATATCTGTTCCTTTTATGTCTGACCTCGGTTTGTATTTGTTTAGAAACACACGGCAGGTGTAAAGAGAGTGTGATTTGTGAGTGCTCGGCCCATTCACATAGCACACAAGAGATTACTTGATGTATATATTGGGTAATAAATATAAAAGAAACAAATTAAAACCAATGTGGCTTAGTAGAGAAGTAAAACAAGAGATGAAAAATAAGAAAAGGGCTTTTAAAGCATTTAAATTGGACAAATCAGAGGCATCCTATATAAGATATAAGGAAGCCAATAATACTTGCAAAAAGGCAATTAAAGTGGCTAAACTAGAAAATTAGAAATTGATAGCCAAAGAATGCAAAACCAACCCCAAATTTTTTTTCAAGTACATTAATTCTAAAAAAACAAAAAATGAAAGTGTAGGTACACTGAAAACAGAGATGGGTCTGTTAGTCAATGAAGACCAGGAAAAGGCAGAAATTTTAAATAACTATTTTTCTTCAGTATATATTAATGATGATCATATGGCAAGAGAAATGCATATGATTGCTGCAACAAACTTGCAGATAACTTGTGATTGGATAACTCGAGACAAGGTGCTACAGCTATTAAAGAAAATTAATGTAAACAAAGCTCCGGGGCCTGACGGTATCCACCCACGAGTACTTAAGGAGCTAAGTGGGGAAATAAGTGAACCTCTGTATTTAATTTTTCAAGATTCTTTTGTTTTAGGTATTGTACCGGAGGATTGGAGGAAGGCAGATGTTGTTCCTATATTTAAAAAGGGTTCAAAATCCTTGCCTGGAAATTATAGACCTGTGAGCTTAACTTCTGTGACTAGGAAATTATTTGAACGGCTATTAAGGGATAATATTCAGGAATTCATTGGGAAGAACTGTGTTATTAGCAATAATCAGCATGGTTTTATGAAACATAGGTCATGTCAAACTAACCTAATTGCATTCTACAAATAAGTAAGTAGAAATATAGATCAGGGTGTTGCACTGGATGTGATCTACTTGGATTTTGCCAAGGCATTTGATACGGTTCCTCACAATAGGTTAGTCTTCAAACTAAAAGAAATTGGTCTAGATGAATATTCTTGTTCTTGGGTAGAACATTGGCTTAAGGATAGGGTACAACGAGTTGTCATAAATGGTAAATTTTCAAGCTGGACAAAAGTGGTAAGTGGTGTCCCTCAGGGTTCTGTTTTGGGACCGCTTCTATTTAACATATTTATAAATAATCTTGAAATGGGCATTGAAAGCCATATATCAGTGTTTGCAGATGACACAAAACTTTGTAAAGTAATAAAATGTGAGCAGGATATTGCCTAGCTGCAGAGGGATTTGGATAGATTGGGGGACTGGGCACTAAAATGGCAGATGAAATTTAACGTAGAAAAATGCAAAGTTATGCACTTTGGGGTTAAGAATGCACAAGCAATTTACACCCTAAATGGTAGTGAACTAGGGATAACCACACACGAGAAGGATTTGGGAATTGTTATAGACAACAAATTAGGTAGCAATATGCAATGTCAATCTGCCGTTGCTAAGGCCAGTAAGGTTTTGTCATGTATAAATAGGGGCATACATTCTCGAGCTGAAAATATAATTTTGCCTCTTTATAAATCGCTGGTAAGACCACACCTTGAATATGCTGTGCAATTTTGGGCACCTGTTCTAAAGAAAGATATCATGGCACTAGAAAAAGTGCAGAGACGAGCTACAAAATTGATAAAAGGAATGGAGCATTTTAGTTATGAAGAAAGGTTAAAAAAAATTAAATATCTTCAGTTTGGAAAAATGGCGCCTGAGAGGGGATATGATAACATTATACAAATATATTCGGGGCCAGTACAAACCATTATCTGTAAATCTATTCATAAACAGGGCTATACATAGGACACGAGGTCACACATTTAGGCTTGAAGAAAGGAGATTTCATCTAAGGCAAAGAAAAGGTTTTTTTTACAGTAAGAGCAATAAGGATATGGAATTCATTGCCTGAAGAGGTGGTTTTGTCAGAGTCTATACAGATGTTTAAACTGCAATTGGATAAATACTTGCAAAAACATAACATACAGGGATATAATTTCTAATTAGTGGGGTAATAGCTGCTTGATCCAAGGAGACATCTGACCCGCTATTTTGGGGTCAAGAAGGAATTTTTTCCTAGTTTGTTGCAAAATTGGAAGCGCTTCAGACTGGGTTTTTTGCCTTCTTTTGGATCAACATCAAAAGCAAATGTGAGGAAGGCTGAACTTGATGGACGCAAGTCTCTTTTCAGCTATGTAACTATGTAATAGTTCAATGTATTTTTTGTCTTTAGTGAAGTGGGAGGATTTTGAGATAATCAGGT
The DNA here is from genome assembly GCF_036172605.1 of Pelobates fuscus. Taxonomy (NCBI): domain Eukaryota; kingdom Metazoa; phylum Chordata; class Amphibia; order Anura; family Pelobatidae; genus Pelobates; species Pelobates fuscus. Next base: position 161,656,840 of record NC_086325.1, read on the forward strand.
GAGATTTATCAAAATATCAGAGATTTTTATGGTGAATAAAAGCACTTTTGTGTTGGGGAAAAAAAGGTGGAAAAGTTCATAAATCCGCTGTCTAAGAAAACATGTAGGGAACAAAAAAAGAATTAAATATGTTGGCTATACTTTGATAAATCTCCCCCTTCATTTTTACCAATAGTGGAGAAGAGTACCAGCTCCAATGATACTACTTGTAGAGAGAGTACCGGATCCTTTTAATACTACTATTAGGGAGAGTACAGGGTCCTTTTTATACTACTGGTAGAGAGAGTACCGTATCCTTTTTATACTACTGGTAGAGAGAGTGCCGGGACCTTTTTATACTACTGGTGGAGAGAGTACCGGGTCCTTTTTATACTACTGGTAGAGAGAGTACTGGGATCTTTTTATACTACTGGTAGAGAGAGTACCAGGTCCTTTTTATACTACTGGTAGAGAGAGTACCAGGTCCTTTTTATACTACGGACAGGGAGAGTACCGGGTCCTTTTTATACTACGGATAGGGAGAGTGCCAGGTCCTTTTTATACTACTGGTAGAGAGAGTACCAGGTCCTTTTTATACTACAGATAGGGAGAGTACCAGGTCCTTTTTATACTACTGGTAGAGAGAGTACCAGGACATTTTTATACTACTGGCAGGGAGAGTACCAGGTCCTTTTTATACTACTGGCAGGGAGAGTGCCAGGTCATTTTTATACTACTGGTAGAGAGAGTACCAGGTCCTTTTTATACTACTGGTAGAGAGAGTACCAGGACATTTTTATACTACTGGCAGGGAGAGTACCAGGTCCTTTTTATACTACTGGTAGAGTGAGTACCAGGACATTTTTATACTACTGGCAGGGAGAGTACCAGGTCCTTTTTATACTACTGGCAGGGAGAGTGCCAGGTCATTTTTATACTACTGGTAGAGTACCAGGTCTTTTTATACTACTGGTAGAGAGAGTACGGAGTCCTTTTTATACTACTGGTAGAGAGAGTACCAGGACATTTTAATACTACTGGCAGGGAGAGTACCAGGTCCTTTTTATACTACAGATAGGGAGAGTACCAGGTCCTTTTTATACTACTGGTAGAGTGAGTACCAGGACATTTTTATACTACTGGCAGGGAGAGTACCAGGTCCTTTTTATACTACTGGCAGGGAGAGTGCCAGGTCATTTTTATACTACTGGTAGAGTACCAGGTCTTTTTATACTACTGGTAGAGAGAGTACGGAGTCCTTTTTATACTACTATTAGGGAGAGTACCGGATCCTTTTTATAACACTGGTAGGAAGAGTACTGGATCCTTTTTTATACTACTGGTAGGGAGAGTATTAGGCTCTTTTTATGTTTTCTGTCAGAGCACGGATTCTTTACATTTGAAGTTGAGAGTACCAGGTCCTTTTTATACTACTGGTATAGAGAGTACCAGGAAATTTTTATACTACTGGCAGGGAGAGTACCAGGTCCTTTTTATACTACTGGCAGGGAGAGTGCCAGGTCCTTTTTATACTACTGGTAGAGAGAGTACCAGGACATTTTAATACTACTGGCAGGGAGAGTACCAGGTCCTTTTTATACTACAGATAGGGAGAGTACCAGGTCCTTTTTATACTACTGGTAGAGTGAGTACCAGGACATTTTTATACTACTGGCAGGGAGAGTACCAGGTCCTTTTTATACTACTGGCAGGGAGAGTGCCAGGTCATTTTTATACTACTGGTAGAGAGAGTACGGAGTCCTTTTTATACTACTATTAGGGAGAGTACCGGATCCTTTTTATAATACTGGTAGGAAGAGTACTGGATCCTTTTTTATACTACTGGTAGGGAGAGTATTAGGCTCTTTTTATGTTTTCTGTCAGAGCACGGATTCTTTACATTTGAAGTTGACGTGGTCGCTAAACACACAGGTTTTGGGGTGACTTGTGATTGTATGAAAGCCCTTGTGTAGAGAGAGCTTGCCGGCATTTCAGATTTGGACTGCCGTAATGAACCCTGTGCTCACTGTGCCTGGGGGGATATCCGATACACCTCACTAACGTGGTCCGAGGAAGGCTGAAATGATCGTCGGTGGTCATCTTGTGCAGAGAAAGCGAGCCAGCATTTTGTATCTGGACAGCTCCTGTGGATGTAATCAGTCTGATAGGGGCACATGGCCGAGGTTCTATCTGTAATGTCACATGTGACCAAAATCATATATAAGATGTGAATGAAGACTAACCAAAGGGACATCTGTTTAGCCTGAAGTCGTAGGATTTCAGCATAAAATGAGCATTGATTGTGTATCCTCTATCATAACCACTGCATGGGTCCAAGGCATCTCAAAGACATCTCCATTACAACTAGACATCTCTCTGCTTTCTATGCCCGTCCTGTCTCTGTATCTCTGTCCCATAATCTTAATTTCTTTGTGCTTGTCCCCAGTCGCAGTGTCCTGGAGGAGGTCCTGGATGAAGATCTCGGCAACGACTCATTTCCTTTCTCGACACACAAGATTGTGACGGCTGCTGGGCACAAGGTAAGCAACACGTATCTGTTAAGGCCTTGATGCAGGGTGATTACTGGACCAGACATTCAATGAATAAGGCAGACTTTATACTGTAAGGTACAACTATCCACTGCAGACACAGGTAAGGCTGCAGCAAAGCCTCTAAGTAAATTTACAGGTAAAGTCATCCAACCTCTTCATCCTGTGTTGCTATTCTTTGGCTTGCGATAGGTTAATGGGCTGTTGGTTTTGCTGGCCTAGCACCCATTTGGCATTCAGCTGCCTCCCCATTCTAAGTCTGCAGGTGCCTGTAATTGCTCGATGACCCCGGGCCCCCTGGCAGCTGTGTTTTCTTAAAAGCCTTTCCTTTTTGTAACCCAAATAGGTTCTCGGATCCTCCCAAGCTATATCCTTCTATCCATCTCCTTGCCTGACTGATCTAATGGCATAATGGAGAAAAGAGCTTCTGGCCTCTTCAGCAGAGACGCCTGTGCTCCATAGCGTTTCCGAGATAACAGCAGACAAAGTAACTCTGACATAATCCAAAAGGATTGAAAGATAAGTTCAGGGTTATGAGAAATTCATCCAGAATGTAGAACGTCTCCGCACTTTGTACCTTCCATCAGGAAAGTGCTGCACAATTTGTACTCCATTTACGAGCACCGCTGGTAGTTGGTGCAAGAAAAAACTATCCTACCAAGACGTTTCCCACCCTAGCCTGGCACACTATGAGTGCTTCTACAAATTACAATCCCTCTGGAAGGGATGAAGTCATATATTTTTAGCATTTTAGAAGAGGCATTAACTAAAAAAAATACATACTAATCATTAGACTTTAAAACCGCACATATTGTTTTGTTTTAGTGCGTTGTATTGTGTAGTCGGTCTTTACTCTGCTGGTACAGAGGACTAAGTACTCTGCCGGTACCCAGAACAAGGGGTGACCTTCTCATTAATACTTTAATACTTATCTGCTATGCGTGCATCACAGGCAGTCCTGGATTTTAACTTTTTTTAAAAAAAAATATTATTATTATTACAGAGAGCTTATCCGCTTCAGAACTTTTATACATTAAAGAGTAGTGCTTTAAACTCTCATTGTATGCTGCTACTTCTCAAGAGGAGGTCAGCCTTTAAGACATGTTTGATAAACCATTCATTCTATCTGTCTGCTAGCCTTGTTGTTCCTACCTCTGTCTCACACATCTAATTATCCAATTATCTCCCCGGAGGTCTGCATCCGTTATAACATACCTTTCAAGCGTCCCTCTCCGACTATTTAAAAATACATCAAATGAGTAACCAGGAGAAGGCCAGGTGCATTCTGGGAAGCATCATGGGACTTAAAAGGTTATAAAACAGCCAAGAAATTGACTCAGAGACATCACATTTATTAAAGGGTCATTCCAGGCTGAGTCAGATCCCTCATTTGTTTCCCCCAAACAAGTATTGGAATTTCCGATTGTATTAACAAAGACCAGACTAATTGCCATAAACAGGTTATTACATAATTACGCAGGCAGTGTAGCACAAGAAAGTATGGATTGTCATCAAATTCTTAAAACATAATGATATGTAGAGAAGAGGGACATAGTCTGCACTCCGGTACGGCAGAGATCGTTGTATGTTGCTTTAATTTTATTAAGCATGTTTTCTAATTAAATATACAATTTTTTTTTTTTTTTTTGTTGTGTGTTTTGGGGGGCTTTTAGGAATAATTATCCAAAAACTTGAAAACGATCAAGTTTACACAAAAACAAGAAAATCGCGCTGTAGTCAACGAAAAATCTCCAGACTTTCTTTAGTTATCTGTTCAATTTCTCTGATTAAATCTTTTCATGTGCTTGCCTCTTGCCTCTTGCCTGACCCTCAGGAAAAGCTGTAATTTTAATTTATCAGCATAACGGCAAACGCCACAAAAAAATCAATACTAAAACCATTTCCAACATTGTCCTCAATCTTTCTCAGGGCAGATACTTAATAATCACGCCTTCTCCCTCACTTTTCTTAATGCTCTTGAGATGAGTTGAGTCCTAGTACTATTATGCCCGATATCAGATTCTAAAATAAATTAGATGCTGTTTTAACATGGCAAATCTGTCATTACAGAAAACTCTCATTTATTTTAAGCAACCTGATTTGTGTCCTTCAGGGCAGGAGTGAGTTTTCAGACTCGAGTGACAAAGTTTTGTTAGAACTCCTTCGTGTGAATTAGTTTGGATCCTCTGTGTTTGACTTTAAAGGAACACCTTCGTTTTTGGAATACAACAATGTGTCCCTATGACCCTGCGGCCTCCCTCCTTCCATGAAAGTGTTAAAAAAAAAAAAAAAAACCAAAAAAACTTTAATGCCCTTACCTGATTACGTCGACATCAGCCGATGGGGAAACTTAATGCTCATTAGGTCTTCCCTGTAGCATTGCATCAATGCTTTCCTATGGGGTTATGCTTGATTTTGAATGCCCTCACGCAAAATGTGCGACATCCAGCGTCGTTTCCCCGACTCAAACTCCGTGAAACTCCAGGAAGCGCCTCTAGTGGCTGTCTGGTAGACAGCCTCTAGAGCCAATCTTAGCGCTACAATGTAAACATTGCAATTTCTCTAAAAGTGAAATGGGCTAAGTGGGGACAGGTACACTACACCAAGTCCAATGCAGTGAGATGAAGTGGTCTGGGTGCCTTATAGTGTTCCTTTAAATTTACATTTGAGCTTTGACTTTGCAGTGAAGGTCACCTGGTGACTTTACTATTGATGCATTTTTTTTCTTTTTTGTGCATGTGTTTTACAGACCGGCTTACAATGCCACAATAGCAAAGTCAAGATTTCTTAGACCCTCTGTCTAAGGACTCTTTTGAGCTGGGCGGCAGGAACGCAGGCCCTCAGAGACTCCGGATAACGATGATCACTCCGGGTAAGTGGACATGTGATCGGTCGTAGCTCTGAGTGGGCTCCCAGCCCAGAGGAAGAACTGTGTGCTGGAGTGGGTCAGCGATGGCGCTGGAGAGTAAAGGCTTGTTAGCATATTTGGTGCCAAAATTCCTGGAAAAGCCTGTCAAATTTAGCTTCGAAGAGGGCCTTACATGTCGGTGTCGCTTGACTGTGTTGAAGCTGTAGTATGGCAGCCATCTTGGAGCCACCATGTGGTCCTCCGGAGTAGTTAGATGGAATCCCAGCAATGCAAGGTAAATGTCTAAACCAAGCTGGTGGTGACCTATTCAGTGATTTTGCCTAATTTGCCCTGACCTTTGCTAGGATTTTGATATCAATTCTTTGCTATTGTCCATGACTTAAGTTGACGTCCTCACTATTGATTTTGTTCTCTCTCCCTTGATCATAACTAGTGGAGACTGCTCTATTGATTCGGTGCCTTTCCTGACCTTGTGGTGGTCTTTCTGTTTATTATATGCTTCCTTCCCTGACCTTATCTTGCTATTGATTCCATCCTACCTTTCATGACATTATCCCCTTGGGACCTTGCTTGTCTGCGCTGCCGTTACCAGTCATGATGTCAATCCAGCGGAGATCTCACACATGGCTAAAGAGTGTTCAGCTGCGGCCAGGTAAGGCAGGTGAATCCCAGGTAAAAGTCATGACAAACAAATTCAACAATAGAGCCTTTATCAAGCATATTTACCAGCCATGATGTGAACTTTGAGTAAAGGCAATTTTCCCTTCGTTCTTGTGGATTGAAGCGTTTTAAAAAAAAATTCTGTTAGTTATTTGGGTTTGAAACTATTAACGTAGAGCTTCTTAGTTGAGACCGTGTCATTCTTTCTGAATGGGTTACTCTTTTAAAGAGACCGAAAAACACATGCGCTCTGCTGTGCGAATCGCAAACTCCAAGAAAAATAAACAAATGGCAGATTTAACGAGCGAGGTCATTGAAAGAGAGAACGAAAGAATGAAAATGAGCTATTTTAAAACTGAACTTTGAATTGGTTCTTCTAATTAAAATAACTCTACATTAAAACCTAATCTTCCAAGACTTAATTCTTAAGGTAAGGTAATTAAAATATTAACAAAAGAGAGAGGAAAAGCTCACAAAAGACCCACAAAGACAAAAAAATATCTACATATGATACATGGTAATGAGCGCAGGTTTATCCAACTTCCTTTGAGAATAATAAACTAATGACTCTATTGCTAAACAAAGACTTATTAATGAGGCTTAATCCTATACCTACTAAATAATGTGATTAAACTTGTTTGATTCATTAAAAACATTCATAAAAAATCTCAATGAGATCAGTGACAGAACTAATGAGACTGCACTAAGAGTATTAATGGCCGACTGACGGAAAGAGTAGGCTGCCAAAGCCCAAACGAGTCCTAATGGTGGATCCTTTTTTGATAAACGACATATCAACAAACCACCAATTTAATGCATGTGAATAGTTTCCCATCTATAACAGACATCCGCTATATGTCAAGGTATGAGAAGTCCTTTCAACGTAGACATCTTGAAACGAGAGAATCAAAACACGTCTTTGGATCAGACCCTGGTTAAGTTATCGTTCTCACTGGTAACAAACTTTTGAGTTCATCACGCTTCTATTTGTTACTAATTCCCTTAAATGTTTCTAAAAAAAAGTTAGCATTGTCCTCATATTTGGTGAGTTTTGGGTAGACTGGCTCTTGAGATTTCACAAATGAAAAACTAAAATTATTGAATGTGCGTTTCACAGGGCTGAATTATCTGAAATTCTTACATTTTTCTGTACATTTATATAGGTTTGCTCTGAGCCACTACGTCATAATCGTATACTGGGTTTGCGAGTGACTCTTGTATTGGTACATGTGTGTCAAAGCTAATAAAGGTGACACCAATAATTGGTTCACCTGAGCTGAAGCAGAATCACAGATCATCAAATGATGATAAAATCAAGACGTTATGGATACAAGTTTGAGAATGTTATAATGGCATATGGTTATAATGTCACATATAACTTTATTGGCTTTGGGACTTAGTGGTTAGAGTTAGGCGTCAGGGTTAAAGAGTTAGAGGGCGGTGTTAAGCAACATTTTTAAGGTTTCTGTTTTTTCCATTAAAGGGACACTCTAAGCACCAAGACAACATTATCTGAATGAAGTGGTTTTGGTGTGTAGATCATACCCCTTCAGTCTCACTGCTCAATTCTCTGCCATTTAGGAGTCAAATCACACTTGTTCTGTTTATGCAGCCCTAGCCACACCTCACAGCCACATGAAATGTCTTTTTTGTTTTCATCTAGATTTTACAGCATTGCTTGTTTACTTTAGAAGTTATTATCTCCTGTTCTGTTAATTGAGCTGTAACCTCTTCCAGACCTCGGACATATCAGGTACGTCTGACAAAAAACGGTCCTTAAGGACCGCGGACATACCTGATACGTCCATGGCTAATTAGAGCGCTGAAAACAATCATGATCGCTTCCAGGCGCTCTAACGGTATTGCAGCGATGCCTCGAGGCATCCTGCAATACCCCCCCTTGCCGCCGGGTTGAGAGATCACTTCTAGGTTGCTCCATGTGGCGCACGGCACTGAGGCAGAGCATCGGAAGCCATCAAGCAGCCTTCCGATGCTCTGCCTTTGCTGAGTGCCTCGCGGCACGTCTTTGTTTGCCTAGGGCGGCAAAAATCCTTGCACCGGCCCTGAGTGGCATGATCTATACACCAAAACTACTTCATTAAGCTAAAGCTGTTTTGTAATTAGAATGTTCTTTAACCCCTTAAGGACCAAACTTCTGGAATAAAAGGGAATCATGACCTGTCACACATGTAATGTGTCCTTAAGGGGTTAAGGATGTGGATTTATTAGCAGGTTAAAATTTGGTATTAGGGGTTGGGGTTTGGAGTCAAAAGATTGTTTTATTAAGTTAGACTTTACGAGTTAGGGATCATGTAATTTCATGCGGCAATCTATCACAATTACCATCTTCCAGAATGCTCTGGTGTCAGGTTCAGCCGCACTGCTCACTTGAAGATTTAACGCCCTCTGCTCCGAGATACCCTCCATGTGCTTCCCAGGCTGTCAGTGCCCATTATACAAGCTCCAGTAATGAGATCCTACAGAAAAAGGTCCAGAAACAGTCATCCCGATGAAACCTTTTTTAGAAAAAAAAAATTATAATGGAAAAAAAATAAAAATTGTCACCAGGTAGAAGTGTATATTTTAGTGTCTGCTGACAGACTTTGAAGCTTCGTGTTCAGTTCGAGAGAGAGTACAAATAGACAGATGCAGCCGGGAGTCATTTCATCCACGGTTTGGCAAACAGCGTAGGCGTTGGATGGTTGTGCTGCCATTTGTTACAGGTATGATGGCTCAGTCATTACTCCCCGGAGACAGAGCTCCCTCTGAGATGTCACATTTCCATTCTGTTCCTGTCTTTCTGATGGGAAGAGCTGCCTGTAACAAGCTCAATCAATTTAACTATAGTCCATCATCACCACATGGTGGGTACTGACTCAGCCTCAGGATCGATGCAATTAAAAGTCACAGAAACGGTGATGGAAGTGAGTCCCTAGTGCCATAACCCTTCCCTGTCCTGGTTTATAGAGGTAATACAGAGAGCTTTCCAGCTAAATAGACAGGTGTAGCTTGTTTAAATCACTTTTGCATATACAGTTTTATTTATTTTTGCATATACGCGCTTCCTTCCTTTAGAGTGTAAGCTCTTGTGGCAAACGCCCATTTCTTCTAGTGTGTCTTAACTTGTTCTGCATGCTGTGCTTATCATATATCGGCGCTTTATAAAATATAAATTAGTAATAAGTTATGATTATACCTGTTCAGAACAAGTCGTTGGTAAAATGGGGGAATGTATTTGAACCAATTATCTTACTGTGCAGTCTGAATGCTGGATCCTGCTGCACCCCTTCAGCTGAACAGTGAACCCTGCAGCTCTTCATAGACTTCTAAATCCTGCAGCTCTTCATAGATTGAATGCTGAACCCTGCAGCTCTTCATAGACTTCTGAATCCTACAGCTCTTCATAGATTGAATGCTGAACCCTGTAGCTCTTCATAGACTTCTGAATCCTACAGCTCTTCATAGACTTCTGAACCCTCCAGCTCTTCTGAATCATGCAGCTCTTCATAGACTGAATAGTGAATCCTGCAACTCTTTCTAGGCCGAGTACTGGAATCTCCAGCTCTTTAAAAGTAAAAAATGAAACCCTGCAGCTCTTTGTAGACCTAACACTGAGCCCCTCAGCTCTCTAAAGATACAATATCTAAACTTTCAGATTCCCATCAACTTAACTAAGTCTCCACCCCCATCATTGGACCCTGCAGCTCTCTATTAACATATATCATTTTTGGATTTTAATGAATAGTTTCCAAAGATGAGATATAACTTGATATCCCCAGTTTCCCATCCATTCTTGTATGCAAAGCAGGGCCAATATATTCTCTCAACCTGCATTCTGTACGACATCACTAGGAACTTTTTTAAATGTAAAACCCTATTCTGCCATCAAAGCCGGGTGCAATCTATTTAGCTGCGGGCTGCCCCTTTAGCCAAACTCAATCGAAAGAGGTCTGCAGTGGAAGTAAACCCAGCACTGATAGAATGAGACAGAGGTGCTGGCAATGCGTTCCTGAACCTCTTAGATACATTCGGTATTTTACATTAACCCTTGCCTCTCTGGCTTCCTGTTAACCCCTTCAGCACCAGCAGTGAATCAAATCTCTCGGTTATTCGTCCAGGCACGTCATGAATGGGTTAAATCATTCCAAAACGATAGACATTATATAGAAATAATAAATCAAATAAATACTATTTGCTACTGAGCAGTCACGAAAGAGGTTGAAGCGGGGTGTAATTTTGGCAATGGGAAAAAACAAAACAATATAGCCAACCTAGGAAAGAAAAAATAACATTTTCAAATCATTTTTCCCTATTTAGAATATATAGACTCAATTTCCAAGTTAGTGGTTAATTAACTTTTGAGTGAATAAACTCTTCAGGTGTTCACACTGCGGACTGTCTCATGATGTCTGCCAGCACAATTTTCCAGCTGTATGACGGTGTGCGAACGCGCTGGATGTTTAATCTACACGGCTAGATAGAGGCCTTGTGGTCCATCTATCACAGCGTTTAACCCCGACGATATTTTATGCCGCTTTGTGACAGATTTAATTTTCTGTGTTCATTATGAAACAAGATGTACCGTATATCGCGCTCAATTTATCTTCTGCAACTTTCTGAAAAATTATCTTTTTTCACGGCTGATGAAACCCCAGTTTAATAATATCCTCGGTTTGTCGTCGTCATTGGTCTATATCTGTGTTATTATTCATATAGCGCTGACATATGTCATAGGACTGTACAATGGGGATCTAAAACAACAAACAAGTTAAGGTTTTGCAGTAAGGAGGCGAATGTTAGTGTCTAGAGCGGAGGAAGGCAACTTTTGCCACTCCAGGTATTGTAGGGATAATTGTGGGGCACAATATGCCTGACTGTATTGGGGACTACGTCTCCCATAATCCTCTTACAGCCATAATGCTGATAAAGCATCAGGAGAGATGTAGTCCATAACATTTGGGATGCCGAAGGTTGCCTATTCCTGGCCAAGGGAGATTGGATGTAAGATAACAAGTGATCAGGTGCAATGTACCCAGGAAACTATGGATGTAGTTATGTAACCTTGATTAATAAATATTTAACTTGATTCAAGAATTTCACGTTTGGAACCCTATTCATTCAGCATGGAGAGGCCTCTGTTGATTCTTTGTGTCCTTCCTCTGTCTAGGTTCGTGCCATTCGTTTGTCATTCGTTGGAGAGATGGGTTGGGAGTTGCACATGCCCAGAGATGCCTGTATTCCTGTCTACAGGGCAGTCATGAAAGCTGGATCCAAGATGTCCATCGGCAACGCTGGATATAGAGCGATTGATTCCCTCAGCATTGAGAAAGGTACAGTATCTGATCAACAACCGTGTTAATATAGTCGCCTTTATCAGAATCAAATCAAAAGTCTTTAAAGGGACCCTCCACTGTCCAAATTCAATTTTATTTTTAAAGAAATCACTATTTAGTACATACCCGTAGCCAATTCATGTATGCATTTAATTCTGCATTTTTTCCATTGGGAGCACATCTATAAACAACTTGCAAATGTCTGCAGCCTTTGCAAGCCTTCCCCTTCTAACCCCGCCCAGGTTTTCTGTTGCTGTCCAATCACAGACTTCCCAATGTAGTTCAATGAGAAGGCAGGAGCTGTGAGCAATTGCTGCCTCTTGAGTTTAGCTCCATTGAGTAAATGTACCAATTTCTATTGAAATCTGCACTTTTTGTAAATTCAAAAAAAATAGGACACACTTACCGCATAAAGCACTTCATCAAGTTAAGTGATTTAGGGGTTTGGAGTGTTCCTTTAAACTAGGTCACTGTAGCAAGCTCACTTTACCCCCAGCAGATGCATAACCTGCTTTAACTCTTGAAGTGCCACACTAGTTTTTATTTAGGTGACTGGGTAGCCCGTGATGGAGGGAATTGCATGCGGAATCATTTTGCTTTGGTTTCTTGAACTGATACATTTCTCAACTAAACTGTACAATTACTAAAATCCTCATTTAAGGGCTGAAGCTTTTTAGTACATTTAAAAAAAAAAAAGGTCAAAGGTCAGCCAGAAAGCAGGGGCATGTGATCCATTTAAAGGTGTTGACTGCTCGGGATCCGCTATATAATGCGTGATTGTGTTGTTGTACGTCGTTTGGTCTAAATACATCACCTTTCAGGATATTTCAAAACCTCTCAATTATCAGGAATTCAATTCGAACACACACAATTAATTACCGTTGTATTTGTTTTTGGAGCGAATTAAGATGATGGTGTTGGGTGGGGAGGAGGGAGCTCTGAGTGTAGTGAATCTTGATGGCTTATTAGAAATGAAAAGATATTGACAGTTACAAATTGAGATAAACTGCTACATCTCAAAGCAATTGTTTCTATCTGATTGTGTATTCTTTTGACATGTCAACTTGTGAGATCTTTACACGACACCCTGTTTGCCAAGATAAAACGATCCACAAGCCGCCAATGAATCTTCCGCACTTTAATGTCTGATCACCAGAGAGAAATTCGCTGTCATTTAACAGATGTGTAGATTTAATGAGATTCCCCAGGGCAGCGTCTCCTGAAAACTGTGTTGGCTACTAGGATGAGTCACTGTTTAATCAGCGCCTCACTCCACGGTTGGAAGGAAAATCCACAAAGAAAATTAATGAGAATTGGTACTTTGTACCCTCCTTCACTTGCTAACATTTAAACACCTTCTGTAGACAGACGCCTTTTCTGTCCAGCCTTCCATGCCCTGGTTCTGTTAGGAATCCATGACCTGGTTCTGTGTGATTCCATGCCCTGGTTAGGTTTAGGATTCCACTCCCTGGTTCTGTTTAGAAATCCACGCCCTGGTTCTGTTTATGATTTCACGCCCGGGTTCTGTTTATGATACCACTCCCCAGTTCTGTTTAGGATTCCATGAACAGGTTCTGTTTAGCATTCTTCTACCTGGTTCTGTTTAGGATTCCACACCCTGGTTCTGTTTAAAATATTACGCCCTGGTTCTCTTTAGGATTCCACACCCTGGTTCTGTTTAAAATATTACGCCCAGGTTCTGTTTGGAATTCCACACCCTGGTTCTATTTAGAATCCCATATCCTGGTTCTGTTTAGGATGCCACACCCTGGTTCTGTTTAGCATTCTACTACCTGATTCAGTTTAGAATTCCACACCCTGGTTCTGTTTAAAATTTCACTCATGGGTTCTGTTTGGAATTCCACACCTTGGTTTTTTTCAGGATTCCACGCCCCGGTTGTATTTAGGATTTCACTCCCTGGTTCTGTTTAGGATTTTTCGCCTAAGTTCTGTTTAGAAACCCATTCCCTGGTTCTGTTTAAAAAGGGTTATGGAAGCTGTTATATCATATAAATACTCTTCTGTTAATATAGTATGATTTTTTTATTTTTTTATTAATGAGAAGCTCCCAACACTGAACGATATAAGCTTAGGAAGGGTTGCATTCTCCCATGGGCAGTAATACCCAGAAATATGGTGTAACTCTGGGACTATCACTCCAGATCTCAGTTTGTACCAAAATCAGAAATTCTCCAGGTTGGAGGACAGTTGGCTGAGGAGTAATAAAAGTGGTGGCATGGACTCGAGTAAGAAGCAAAATAATAATCGCTAAAATCACTAAAAATGATTCAAAGATAAATAAGGCTCCACCTCGGAGTAAATTGTCTATTGAACATAGATAATTGTAGAAGGACACGTCTGGTGGAGGTGGGGAGCGTAGGAAACTTTCTTAAAGACTGTTTCACATGATTGCTCCAATGATGTTGGGTAAGATAAAAACAATCCCACGTGGTCCCCAGCTCTCTACCCTCTAACGTGCATGAAAGTGTGGTTGCGTGTCCATTAATACGATTGGTTAGCACACATTTAACCCTCGTTTTCTTTCCTAGGCTACCGGCATTGGCACGCAGACCTCCGACCTGATGACACCCCACTAGAGGCTGGTCTAGCCTTTACCTGCAAACTGAAATCAAACATCCCATTTTTGGGAAGGGAAGCCTTGGAGAAGCAGAAGGCTGAGGGTATTCGGAAACGACTTGTTGGATTCACAATCAATGAGTGAGTAGAAGTTAACATGGATCATATCTTTTTAATTTTTTTAAACTCCGTAATCCTAGTTCTATTTAATCCGTGGACTTTGGCGTGCAGTGTTGACCCAGAAAATACAGGAAAATAAGTTTAACACCCAGAGTCTTCATATAATAATTTAATACTTTGCAATAAGCAAGATGATTTTCTTTTCAGTCCTTTTAAATTCCAAATGGCTTCATTTATCACCGTCTCGTGTTCTTCTGCAGGAGAGTGCCGCTTTTTGGCTTGGAGGCCATATGGCGGAATGGGGTTGCTGTCGGACACATACGGAGGGCGGACTTTGGATTTGCAATCAACAAAACTATAGCATATGGGTATATCCGAAACCCTGAAGGGGGAGCGGTGAGTACTGACTTATGAATAATCCTTATCTCCTGGTACCATATATCTATTGACCAAGGTAACATCACATCTAATGGTAGGACATCAATATTCCGCAAAATATCCACAGCTTTTTATTCCTAGCAGATACGGTAGTTTTGGTTTCTGCACAGACGTTCATTTCATAATTAATACAAAACACAATCTACACAACGTGTTTCCCCCCGTTTCCTTCTTACCATTTTATGGCTTTCCTTTTTAGTGTATATATTATCGGTGCCAGCACGGAAATTGTGGTGTATCAATTTTATTACATGAAATGTCCTTAAGCATAAGTGGTCATGTCTGCAAGCTCGTCAGCCCTTAGGTTACAAAACAGACACCAATACACACATTATAATGAATGATATAGTGTCCGTGGCAATAGTCACCAATAAAAAATGGACATTGAAACAGAATTCATTCTGCTAACACCAGCCTTCACAATAACCATAAAATGTAACTTATGTTGGATTTATCTGGGGCTAGCTAAGATGGCATCTGACATCAGGCGCTCCTTATTATGATTTGGTAAGTAACACTGGGTGTATGAAAGTCCCTTTGGCACAGAAGTGCATTCTGGAGGTCAATAGCCCTGGTGGGTCCCTGGGGTCTGTCTGTGTCATCTGACCTTGATATCCTGGACAATGTGAGGTTAGTTAATGTTATTGAAGACCTGGCCACTTTTATTAGCAGCCCGTGCCACGTAGCGTTTGAATGATTGTGCACATGACGGGATGCAACCATTGTACTATAATAAACGTGTGAACGGCGGCCCACCTTTGACCTGGGTTACCCGATGGCAATTCAGGGCCTGGCTAATACTGAAACCGCAAATTATTTTTAAAATGGCAACATTGAATGAGCATAAGGCTTTACAGTCATTCAGAATCCATCGTCACACCCGGAACCCTTTTAACCTTTGTCTAAAGATTGCATTTTCAGGACTGCAAAAGTACCCGAGGGGTTAAAGCTGAAACTAAGAAAAGAAAAGACAGAATAAAACAGATCTAGAACAATCTTGCAAATTGACGTGAATTCGTGTAAAATGCCTGTAAATAATGTACTCTCTATGCCTCCCCCCCCCCCAAATTTGAAGGCAAATGACGCGAGTAGCATTCTATTTTAAAGAGGGTACAACACCATGTACCGGGCTCCGAAACACACTCTGTATTCTCTATTTTTGGCCCATCTCGAAAACTCGCTAAAGCTTCAGCAGTGATAGGTACAGAGGAGGAGGCAGGGGGGCTCCGTGCGATTTTCCTTTGGATCCTGTGGGCTCACGCAGAGTAAGAGGATTCAGTGAAAACTGTCAGAATCGCAGTGAAATTGTCATAGAGCTCCTTTACGTGGTGCCACTTGCAATGCCTAATTAAAACACTCCGATGTTCCTTCCTTTTCGCCTTTCTGCTGTTTACTGTATACGTTTCATAAATGAGGCTCATTATCACCTTTAAATGTTCACGGTAACCTTAATGTGTGTCTGTGAAGTAATACATTTAAAGCGTTGGAGCTGGAATATGGGATACGTTTGTCTAAGCGATTGAAATCATGGCTTATGACATACCCAACAGTCACACTGTGCTCGCTGGCTGTACCAGCTCCACAACTTTTGATAGCTGGGGATACTAGGAGTTTAGCAATAGTAACAGAGCTGTGGGTTAAATTCTCTAGATACAAAGGGATGGGTTAGAAAATGGCTCAATTTCTGGTCATTAAAAACACCAGCTGCTGCGGAAGCTGCTTCTAGTGATTGGCTGACCGGCCAGGTAAATTGCAGAGAGATCCATCTACCTGGAATGTCATAGAACCTGTGTCTTCACCACCAGAAAAGTGCAGAACACATTGCTCATTGATCCAGCTGGGATTCCTGTTTCCAGGAATACGAAATTCAGAGTTTTTGTGAATTCAAATCCAAATGCCAGAGATCAGGCTGCTCCCATCAACCTGTGTCTAGAGCTGCATTTTACTAAAGCAACTATTTTTACCTACATTTTGTTATGCAGATTTCAATTGGCTACAGGTTGCTTTTATATAAATATATATTTTAACTTTTCACATTGATTTGTATAGTTTTTATTTTCAGGAAGAATCAATGTTTCATCGATAGAACATCATCTTTTTATTTTTTTTTAAATACAAATGAAGCAAAGCTTTTATTGACACGTTGTATGGCGTACCTAGTCCTAGGCAAATTCTAAAAGAATGTTGAAGTTTCCAGGTGCCTCCAGCCACGGTATAGAATATAGTGACCATAACCTTACGGTATAGCTGGATTGCTAAAATATGTAAATATCCCATAATCCTCTATCTACTGCTTTCTATTCTGCCTGGAGTTTGAGATTTGCAGTCCATTAACCACTACATGCCCTTCAGTGTTAATATTTATTTTTTCTTCCGTTCACAGGTCACTACGGATTTTGTCCGAACTGGAGAATACAAATTGGAGAGAATGGGGGTCACATATCCCGCTGAAGCCCACTTGAAGTCACCTTTTGACCCAAACAATACAAGAGTAAAAGGACTTTATTGAACGGCGCAGATAATGACTTGGTGCCGCAGGACGTTTCTCTGTCAGATCTCTAACTGATCTCTAATGGTCTAACTGGCGATATCCCTGACAGTAAAACTAGAATCCAATACTTAAACCTCTTCGTTCCTGGAGGTTATTGATTTATATACTAATGACTGCTTTTAGATATGTAGAAAACCCCTTTTATCAGCAACAAATTGAGAGATAAATGTTTGTCATATTGTATTTTCTTACAAGGACTGCTTTTTACAGAACTTCCCAAAATATCTGCATTTTTTGGTCATACAATAGAAAGCATGTGCTATACCTCCCTAAAAATCTGGAAATTGCTGATGGGAGTTGATCGAAATATTTAAATAGGAAAATGAAAAGAAGGGCTGAATCACTACTTCTATGATAAATAAATCAAAGCCTAGTGACACTAAACCTGTTTTATATGGTCTGAAATACAAATGACACATTTCTAGGTTAATTTCCCAAAATGCAAGACGCAAGAGACCGGACTGGTCGATCCCTGGAAAAGTGTCAATATTTATTGCCCTCTAGTTTGTTCCTCTATGCCTGTGACCAACCTAACGGGTAGCTGAATATTACAGTAAATGTAGATCAATGGGGTGCCAAGGCTGCCCATCACTGTTTCAGGCAAATGTTTTGTTTTTTTATTTTTTTGGGGGGTGGGGTGGGATGTGTTATTTTTCCAACTGACCATCAGTGTCACAAATTTTTTCCCTAGTGGTACATATTTTATTGCTAAATATTTCCACGTCCCTGTAACGGTTAGAACAAATAAGTAATCAAAATGGCCAGTCAAAAAGGAAGATGAGAACGTTTAATATATGTAGCAATTTGTCATGAAAATAAAACCTGATAAAACATAGTTTCTTGTGCTGTAGTCCTTGTTTACATGCCACGTCTGCTTTAACGGAGGAGATAACGTAGAAGTTACCCAGAGAATGAAAAATAGCACTTTACTTCCTCTAGCAGAACTTTAACTAAAACAAAACAAGGGTTATTCTCTAAACGCTGAATTTTAGCAAATTTGGTTGCAATTGGAAAACCGAGACTGCAACAGCGGATTTGGAAACATTCTCCTGCTTGACCATATTCATCTTTTGGCTATTTTGACCTGAATTTTGTCATTTGGATATAACTCAAAAAGATGTGGTGTTTATTGAACAACTCGTTTAGTATAATTATATGGAAAAGCACAATGTACTGGGGGGGAGGGGGAGGGGGAGAGAGTAACCCACAGCCGCCCCCCCAAGCCTTCTAAACAAACACAATGTGCAGGTTTTCCGTATTGTTCCGACACTGCGGGGGCTGCAGCAAGTTGCAGGAACGTGAATGCTATGTGATTATCGTATTGAGCAAGTGTTACGTTCGGCTGATCTCTTCAAGCTGCCTCATTGTACGTTCTGAGGGAGGGGGTCCTATAGGTACAGCGTTCCCAACAATACACTAAAAGTCACCCCGGGGTCCCAACCCCCCCAACATACTCTGCATTCGAGAAAAAAAAGGGCGATTCCCAGCAAGGATTCTTATTGTTTATTATGAGCATTTATCTTTAATAAATAGAAAATACATTCTGCTATCGTTTAGTGTTGATATAAAACAAAATAAATACTTGTGTTTAATGACAGTCATTAATCCTCCTTGTATCCATAGAAACATACAGAAAATATCTGTTTTAAAGAGCTTGCACTCTAACATTCAATGCTATGGTAAATATATTTTATTAATACAGCTATCGCACATTGCCTTATTTATATGTAAACCACAAACCCCCATGGTTTTATCATTATCATTAATGAAAATATTAAATAAAATAAATTAAAAACAGCCTCCTAGATTTGATCTTTCAACTGTTTAGTAGATAAGTCCCTGATTTGCTGTCCTTACGTGGGAATACTATATTTAAGGATACCAAGTGATGGACCTATTCACCAAACAGCTGAAAGATCAAAATTAAGAAAGGCGCTTTTCTTTTGCAGTTGTTCAGTAGATAACTCCCCAATTTGCTATCCTTGAATGGATCTGAAATGCTTTGCTTTAATTACTCATTACTCCCTTACTCATCAAAGCTTTTGGAAAGACTTGTCTTTACCCGTGTGTCTCACTTCCTTAATTCCAACTCTCTCCTTGACCCTCTTCAGTCTGGCTTCCGCCCTCTCCACTCTACTGAGACCGCTCTTATCAAAGTGACTAATGACCTAATCTCCGCTAAATCCAAAGGTCACTACTCCATATTAATTCTCCTTGACCTCTCTGCTGCCTTTGACACAGTTGATCATGCTCTCCTCCTTCAAACTCTTCAACCACTCGGTGTCTGTGACTCTGTCCTCTCTTGGTTTCCTCCTATCTCTCCCAACGCTCATTTAGTGTCTCCTTTTCCAAGGATACCTCCTCCCCTCGCCCTGTCTCAGTTGGAGTTCCCCAAGGCTCTGTCCTTGGTCCCCTTCTATTTTCTCTTTATACTGCCTCTCTTGGAAAACTTATTGCCTCTTTTGGATTCAACTACCACCTGTACGCTGATGACACTCAGATATACCTCTCCTCACCGGACCTCTCCCCGGCCGTCCTGCAACGTGTCACTGCTTGCCTCTCTTCATCTCTGACTGGATGTCGTCACGCTTTCTCAAACTTAACCTCTCTAAAACTGAACTCCTTGTCTTTCCTCCTCCTAATACTAATCCTCCTCTCTCACTCTCCCTTCAAGTCAGTGATATCCACATAAGTCCATCCCTACAAGCGCGCTGTCTTGGCGTCATACTTGACTCTGGTCTCACCTTTGAGTCTCACATCCAGTTTGTTGCCAAGTCCTGTAGGTTCCAACTCAAAAACATAGCCCGCATCCGCCCCTTTCTTACGCAAGATGCTACCAAGGAGCTTGTCCATGCTCTAGTAATTTCCCGCATGGATTACTGTAACCCTCTCCTGATTGGTCTCCCCAAAAGCCGTACTGCCCCGCTACAGTCTGTAATGAATGCTGCAGCTAGACTGATTTTCCTATCCAGTCGGTCCTCTCACACCTCGCCCCTCTGCCAGTCCTTACATTGGCTCCCTGTATCCTATAGGAGTCAATTCAAAGTGCTAACCCATACATTTAAAGCACTGAACAATTCCAGCCCCTCTTATATCTCTTCACTGATCCAGAGGTATGCCCCTCCTCGTACCCTCCGCTCTGCCCGCGACCACCTCCTGACCGCTGCTCGCACCCGTACGGCCAACTCGCGCTTGCAGGACCTCTCACGGGCGGCTCCTCTCCTATGGAATAACTTGCCTACTGCCATCAGACTCTCCCCTAGTCTTCAATCATTTAAGAAGGGCCTTAAAACCCATCTCTTCAGGAAAGCGTATGGCCTCCCAGAGTAATCTCTCCCTTACATACCTGTCTCTTGCTCTCCTATGGGATAGTGCTTTGCTCTCTCCTCCAGCTCTGCTTCACTCCTACTTGATATTTCCTATCCTAATGTTTCTAATACCCCACCTCCTATAGTCTGTAAGCTCATTTGAGCAGGGTCCTCTTCAACCTATTATTCCTGTAAGTTTTCTTGTAATTGTCTTATTTATTGTTACATCCCCCCCCTCTCAAAATATTGTAAAGCGCTACGGAATCTGTTGGCGCTATATAAATGGCAATAATAATAATAATAATTAGTTATGAATCGTATTCGGAATGAAACACATTGGGCATGTCTAGTGACGTCATGAACACTCATTGCACAGAGAGATAACGGACTACTGGTTGCATTCATTGTTTAACAGCCCTGTCATTACATTACAACTAGTCAGACAAAAAAAGGATCAACATTTTTATTCTCCATAAACAATCTTCAAAATGCAAGACAATGCTTCTTTCACAACATGTCAATGTGAGCCCACAGCGGGGAAAAAAATATAATAAATGTAAACTTTTTCAGATGACTGCATGAAAACCAAAATACCAATATAATCTGCAACGCCCAAATATCAAAATTGAGCAGTTTAACCTTTCAAAGATTCCTTTGCCTTGAACCAAATCCCAGGACGCACTCGCTTTGCATCTCTTTACCAGCTGTCTGAGTATTTATTTCCATATATTATCAGCAAACACAGACACAAGTATGAAAATATATTGGTCGCCTCAGGTCTACAAAATGGTAAGTGTTTCGTAGAAGCTGCTTCTAGAACAATTGATCATGAATTCCTTACGGCTCTATCTGTTGTTTACCATGATTCATGGAAAGCCCTGTGCAAGCCTTTGAATAAAATGTACGGTTTAGCAATGAGAGGAATGAAACACAGTAAAGTTGACACTTTACTACAGTGCTCCTCAACTCTCTCCGCAAGGTCCACCGAAAAGTCCAGGATTTAGAGATAACCCGGGTGTGTTTAAAAAAAAAAAATAAATAGAAACAAAGACTTCAAGATGTTTCTTTCCAGTTTGCTAAACACTTTAGACACACCTGGGTAATCCCTAAATCCTGGACTGTTGGGTGTGCCTTGAGGAGCACTGTTTTCCAGGCGGGAACCTACCGCTTCGAGTAGATTTGCTTACCACGATGTAGCCAAACATAGGTCGACGTTACAATCTGACATTATTTACGGATCATAATCTTTTCTGAATTTCAGCCTGTAACATGCAACGAGTATAAAAGTAATCGCAATCCAGATCTTAATATCATTTTTCTGATCGCAAAGGCGCCAAAGGCAGAAAACGTTATCATGTTACTAAGTTTTTCAGTGTTGTGCCCGAAATCACGAGGTTAAAAGCAAAAATTGTCGCTTCTCGAGAGGTTTCTCAGTTAAAGACAGGTTGAAGGTTACAGAAAACCCATGTATTGAGGATTTCAGTAGAAGACAGATGTGTCCTTAACCCAATATGTTCGATGGACATTGCAGTTTGTGTAATTGTTTAAGGTATCTCTGAATGCACATTTCAGGTATAGTGCTTGTGTGTATTTGTTCTATTATTCATTTTGCTAGTTATATTTTAGTTACGGTACTGATTTGTCCTTAAATTGGTGTAATTGATTAACACGGTATCATTAAGTTAAGGCTGGATGTGGATATTACCCGGTCAGGAGAAGTGTTTGTGGTGTTCATTGTGCGCATGCACAGAAACTATGGAGTACTGGTTACCAGTAAGAAAAAGTGCTAAGTGCTTTTCAAAGTGTTGAATTTGCTACATTTTCAATGGTTCCGTTAAAGCAGGCTTCCCCAACCTCCGGCCCTTCAGATCTTGCTAAAACTACAACTCCCATGAGTCTATGAATGAAATAGGTTGAGAATCATGGGAATTGTAGTTCAGCAACATCTGGAGGGCCAGAGTTTGGGGAAGCCTATGTTAAAGTGTCCATAAAACTTCTTCAGGAGTGTGATGCTTAATTTATAGGTGTAAAGGGCCCTTTTCTCCAATCGGATAGTGGTAAACATTTTGTCATAATGAATCCTACGATTTGATGATGCTTCAGCATCATATAATTTCATCGGCATTAATATGTCAAATTCAGTGTTTAATGAATAAACTAATCTGTCACATATGACATGCCTATACCTTTGTGAATATCACTGGCAACCTTCGTCAGATGTTGTGAACTACATATCCAATAATGCTCTCAGAGTGATAATTCTGGCAAAGCATCAGGGGATATGTAGTTCACAATAACAGGAGTGGCGAAAGTTGCTTACCCCTGGGCTAGTGTCTTGTAAAGATCAAAGCCGTTACTTGCCGCATGCTCAGCAATAATAATCTGCAGAAGCAGAGGAGTTAGCAGTTTATAACCAGGACTATAAATTTATCTCTGAATTTTAAAGATTTGACAAGGTGGTCTATGTATCCGTCCCATATGTCCACAGGTAACAGCAGCTCGGTGTGGCTCATAAATGCACAGTGTAGAAAGCAGGGGATTAAAAAAAGAAAACACTTAATATTTTATTTATTGGTAGAGATTCACTGATGCAGAAAATCAGATTATTAGTGGTTTCCGCTTTGTAGATCCACATATACATACGGGAGGGTATATTTAATCCTTCGTGTGCTTGAATGGTAAGAAGGAGAATAGATTGCTAGTTTTTGTTTTTTCAATTAATTGGTGCTCACTGATCGCTGCATGTGAAGCAACAACTCCAGACACTCTCACATTAAAGGGACACTATAGTCACCAAATCAACTTCAGCTTAATTAAGCTGTTATGGTGTATAAATCACGCCCTTGCAGCCTCACTGCTCAATTAGGAGTTAAAACTATGATTAAACAGCGCTAGTCACACCTCCCCTGGCTGGGACGTACACAGCTTTCTTAAACGCTTCCTAAAAAATATTCTAATTTTTCTTAGCTTCCCTTACTCCACAATGTGTATAATTTAGAATGTCTCACCTCCTGCTCTGTTAATTGCCCATTAGAGGATGCTGCAGCCTCTTGTATGTGAGTAAAGTTCAATTAACAGAGCAGGAGGTAAGAACTTCTAAAGTAAACATTTTCAGAGCTATTCACTAAGAGTGAATCCAAAGTGAGTTTCAAATTTAAAGCTGATCGGGAAGATGAGCTAACGTGGAGATTCTGTCTCTCTTTCTGAATTGGAGGGGGAGCAGCTGACTTTGGGTGAGGTTTGACTACTTAGAGTGGGAACGGAAGGGAACTGATGCTGGCACCATAACCACTACAGCATGCTTGGAGTGTTCATTTTAAGGCAAAATAACCGAAATGTGTAAATTTTAGAAATCCCCCAATGTGGGGAGTGAGGGGGGCTCTTATGATTAGTCCTGGTTCTTGATGTTAACCAGCTCTGGTCCTGTGGACCCGGAGTGTTTCTGGGATTCACAGCTGGGCTCCGCTGAACGCAACTTTTTCGTGACCTGAGGCACAGGTTGCATCTCCCATTCTCCCTAAAAAAAAACCAAATAAAAGCAAGTATACATGTCATTAAATCAGCTCGTTGGAGATATAAACTTTTCTGATAGATTAATCAACAGATTTCACTACTGCAGCATCTGAATTCTGCATACTTCAGGGCCAAGTCTTTCATGTCCTTCCCATCATGAAGAGGACAACATGTGGATTTGGCTCTATCCTCCTCCCAACATTCACTGCTATCAGGGTTATTCCCTAGACTCCATTAATAGTGATTTGAAATCTTCATGGCAAAACAGGGCTAAGCTAGATGTGGATATATTATAGTGTCTCTAAATGACCTTGATTTTTCGATTTCAACTTGCTACAGTTTGGAGTTTAGTGAAAAAACAGCGAGGGATTCTAAGAGGAATTGTGGGAAATTTATTGTGTGGCCCTTTCGGTTGAGTTGGTAAAAAAAAAAAAATATTAAAATGCTTCTAATAGAAGCGCCGATGCAGCCTTGTGCCGTAAAGCGCACTCCTACAGCCAACGGCAAATGTAAAATAAATGTTTCAAGCAACATGTGACAAACCGTCAACTTGCCTATTCTGGTCTGAATTCTGCAATTTTGAAATAACCATTTGCCTATATTCTATGTTAGATCACTGGGAAAAATAATGTCATCAGCACAACATTTTCATTAACCCCTTCACTACCGATATATTTGAGAAAACCTACCAACCGGCATGTATAAATTTTTTTTTTTTTACATCAGTATATACGAAAACATAATTTAATCATAATACTACAATATTTTTCTTAATCTTTGTTTAACATACAATTGCGAAAAGCTGGAATGACGAAGTTTAATACCATAATACGGCATTTTATAGAAAGGACACAATTTTTCAAAATATTAAAATGGTTAAAAAGGGACATACTTGGGTTATGAACATATTTCTCCGCCACTCGTGTTTACACGTTATTGAAAGTAAAAGGGTTAAATATCCCATTCTAGAATAAGAAATGCCACTTAATTGATCCTAGGGGTTAAAGGTCTCTTTGTTAATAAATAGATGGCAAGGGCAATCTGACAATCTGGCGCATGCTCACCAAAATCCTTTTCCAGTCATTCAATGACCGCAAAAAGTCCATCTTTCATTTTACTCAACATAAAATTTAAAGTGCAGTTACATTTCATTCAAACATCTTCCTACCGAGTACCAAGAGAAAGGGATATAAAACACCTTTTTTTAATTCTGAAAAAAAAAAAACTCACAAAAAACCTGAAATCTTAAAATTCCGCCCCCCTCTCTAACGCGAGTGGGATCCTGTGTTTATACTCTCGTACGGCGTGGGTAGAGTGAGCATTAATAGTGTTTATCCCCAAAATATTACTTGTTCCTTCCCTGACGGGAAAACATTGCAACCGACTGAGTGAAAACAAAATTAGATACAAAGAAAATGGAAGCAGAATGTGCTCCAGCATTGCATAGCACAGAAAATAATGGGTTTATATTCTATTGATTATGGGCACAATATACTCTTTTAGTATTATATCAAAAGGGAGTCAAATCGGCTTCGGTATAATGGGTATTCCTATGTTATCTCTAATACTGTGCACAGCTGTGCACTACCTGCATTACATATACATACACTGTATACCTACTGCACTTATTGCCTCTACTGTAATTTAACCTGTAAAGCGCTGAGTACACCTGTTAGCATTATATAAATAAAATATACATACACTGTATACCTACTGCACTTACTGTACCTCCCTCTACTGTAATGTAACCTGTAAAGTGCTGAGTACACCTGTTAGCTCTATATAAATATAATATACATACACTGTATACCTACTGCACTTACTGTACCTCCCTCTACTGTAATGTAACCTGTAAAGTGCTGAGTACACCTGTTAGCGCTATATAATTAAAATATACATACACTGTATACCTACTGCACTTACTGTACCTCCCCCTACTGTAATGTAACCTGTAAAGTGCTGAGTACACCTGTTAGCGCTATATAAATACAATATACATACACTGTATACCTACTGCACTTACTGTACATCCCTCTACTGTAATGTAACCTGTAAAGCGCTGAGTACACCTGTTAGCTCTATATAAATATAATATACATACACTGTATACCTACTGCACTTACTGTACCTCCCTCTACTGTAATGTAACCTGTAAAGTGCTGAGTACACCTGTTAGCGCTATATAAATAAAATATACATATACTGTATACCTACTGCACTTACTGTACCTCTCTCTACTGTAATGTAACCTGTAAAGTGCTGAGTACACCTGTCAGCGCTATATAAATAAAATATACATACACTGTATACCTACTGCACTTACTGTACCTCCCTCTACTGTAATGTAACCTGTAATGTGCTGAGTACACCTGTTAGCGCTATATAAATATAATATACATACACTGTATACCTACTGCACTTACAGTACCTCCCTCTACTGTAATGTAACCTGTAAAGTGCTGAGTAGACCTGTTAGCGCTATATAAATATAATATACATACACTGTATACCTACTGCACTAACTGTACCTCCCTCTACTGTAATGTAACCTGTAAAGTGCTGAGTACACCTGTTAGCGCTATATAAATAAAATATACATACACTGTATACCTACTGCACTTACTGTACCTCCCTCTACTGTAATGTAACCTGTAAAGTGCTGAGTACACCTGTTAGCGCTATATAAATAAAATATACATACACTGTATACCTACTGCACTTACTGTACCTCCCTCTACTGTAATGTAACCTGTAATGTGCTGAGTACACCTGTTAGCGCTATATAAATATAATATACATACACTGTATACCTACTGCACTTACTGTACCTCCCTCTACTGTAATGTAACCTGTAAAGTGCGGAGTAGACCTGTTAGCGCTATATAAATATAATATACATACACTGTATACCTACTGCACTAACTGTACCTCCCTCTACTGTAATGTAACCTGTAAAGTGCTGAGTACACCTGTTAGCGCTATATAAATAAAATATACATACACTGTATACCTACTGCACTAACTGTACCTCCCTCTACTGTAATGTAACCTGTAAAGTGCTGAGTACACCTGTTAGAGCTATATAAATAAAATATACATACACTGTATACCTACTGCACTTACTGTACCTCCCTCTACTGTAATGTAACCTATAAAGTGCTATATAAATAAAATATACATACACTGTATACCTACTGCACTTACTGTACCTCCCTCTACTGTAATGTAACCTGTAATGTGCTGAGTACACCTGTTAGCGCTATATAAATATAATATACATACACTGTATACCTACTGCACTTACTGTACCTCCCTCTACTGTAATGTAACCTGTAAAGTGCTGAGTACACCTGTTAGCGCTATATAAATACAATATACATACACTGTATACCTACTGCACTTACTGTACATCCCTCTACTGTAATGTAACCTGTAAAGCGCTGAGTACACCTGTTAGCTCTATATAAATATAATATACATACACTGTATACCTACTGCACTTACTGTACCTCCCTCTACTGTAATGTAACCTGTAAAGTGCTGAGTACACCTGTTAGCGCTATATAAATACAATATACATACACTGTATACCTACTGCACTCACTGTACCTCTCTCTACTGTAATGTAACCTGTAAAGTGCTGAGTACACCTGTCAGCGCTATATAAATAAAATATACATACACTGTATACCTACTGCACTTACTGTACCTCCCTCTACTGTAATGTAACCTGTAAAGTGCTGAGTACACCTGTTAGCGCTATATAAATAAAATATACATACACTGTATACCTACTGCACTTACTGTACCTCCCTCTACTGTAATGTAACCTGTAAAGTGCTGAGTACACCTGTTAGTGCTATATAAATAAAATATACATATACTGTATACCTACTGCACTTACTGTACCTCCCTCTACTGTAATGTAACCTGTAATGTGCTGAGTACACCTGTTAGCGCTATATAAATATAATATACATACACTGTATACCTACTGCACTTACTGTACCTCCCTCTACTGTAATGTAACCTGTAAAGTGCTGAGTAGACCTGTTAGCGCTATATAAATATAATATACATACACTGTATACCTACTGCACTAACTGTACCTCCCTCTACTGTAATGTAACCTGTAAAGTGCTGAGTACACCTGTTAGCGCTATATAAATAAAATATACATACACTGTATACCTACTGCACTTACTGTACCTCCCTCTACTGTAATGTAACCTGTAAAGTGCTGAGTAGACCTGTTAGCGCTATATAAATATAATATACATACACTGTATACCTACTGCACTAACTGTACCTCCCTCTACTGTAATGTAACCTGTAAAGTGCTGAGTACACCTGTTAGCGCTATATAAATAAAATATACATACACTGTATACCTACTGCACTAACTGTACCTCCCTCTACTGTAATGTAACCTGTAAAGTGCTGAGTACACCTGTTAGAGCTCTATAAATAAAATATACATACACTGTATACCTACTGCACTTACTGTACCTCCCTCTACTGTAATGTAACCTATAAAGTGCTATATAAATAAAATATACATACACTGTATACCTACTGCACTTACTGTACCTCCCTCTACTGCAATGTAACCTGTAAAGTGCTGAGTACACCTGTTAGCGCTATATAAATAGAATATACATACACTGTATACCTACTGCACTTACTGTACCTCCCTCTACTGTAATGTAACCTGTAAAGTGCTGAGTACACCTGTTAGCGCTATATGCCCTCCTTTGGATAACTACTGCCCATACTTCAATCATTTTACTGCATGGAGGAGAGCACCCCAGGAGTTTAAACAATCTGTCTGACTGTTTTCCTTGTGATTCTCACCGGGAAACGCATGGCCGATGATTTATTGCAATGCTCGGAAATAGGAGCGAAGCCATACAGAGAATTCAGGACCTCGACACTGAACGGGTTCCACGGGACCTCTCTGTACTGCTCTGTCACAGATACCTGGGGGCAGGTACACACATCGTCACTGTTAAACCTGCAAGGAGACCAGGTGTTGGTTATAACAGAGATACCATATATCAGTCACAGCTAAGGTGGAATAAAATCATTGTTTACAAGACAGAATGTGATTAGCTGCCCCGCATTACAGAGAATTCAGATACTGCAAGAAGAATATCAGTTAATTAATAATAGAGGAATCCTGCAGCATCTGAATGCTACATACTACGCATATCATTTGTTCCCATCAGCAAGAAGAAGTGATATGTATATATTACATAAGAAGGCGGATAGCTGGTGACTGATTGTCGACTGGGGATGTCAAATGATTATTTATCATTTCCATGTATCTGTGGAGAATGATGACCGGAATTAGAGCTTGTTGTGTATGTAGCCGTGTCTTTATGTCCTGTTTATGGTTTGTGTGCAAGCGGTGGGATATCTTCCTCCTATACTGACTTTACACATAACCCATGCAATGTGTACGGACCGGGTAAAGAGAGACACCAGGCAGTGGGGATCAATGCCCGCCACGTGTACATTATAATGCTTTGCACCCACTCCACAGTCAATATATGAAGGGGGAAAAGGAGTTCAGGCAATTCCCATTCCCCCCCCTAAACCCAACCCAATGTCTATCACTAACCTCCCTTCACCCCCACAGTCACAATGCTCCAAACCCTATGTCCTTAACCCTAATTCTCCAAACTCTAAACCCCCTAAACTTTACTCCCTTAACACCAATGCTCCAAAACTGCCTATGCCCAAACCCTAATTCTTCAATCCTTAATTTCCCTAATCCCCCACTCTAATCCTAATTCCCCAAACTCTGGCTTTCATAATCCTAACCTCTAATTTATATTTTCCAAACCTTCATCCTACTATCCCCTAATTCTCCTAACCCCCAAATCACTATTCCTTAGTCTCCAAACCCCATTCAACTTAATTTTTTAACTCTGAGGAAAGCGGGTATAATCCTTTGCACAGTTGGGGACCCTGAACCCTGCCTCTTGCCCAGTGCACTTACCTGTTGATCAGGTGGAAATACTTGCTGAGGAATCCGGGATCTACGTGGCTCTTGCAGACCTCCAGCTCTGTCCGTGGGTAATAATGGATGTAATTCACGCACATCTCGTCCGTGATGCTGAATCCCCCCTGAAACAGAGGACGGGGAGACTTTACTGGCTGCGTACAGGCTCCACGTATCCCTAATTCCCTGATACAGCCATTAAAGTGGACGGTGATCCACAATTCCAGCCACGGAAGGTGCTAAACACGTGGCAAGCCACGAGCATGGGATATTTAAGGAAACTAGCATAAACAAACAAAACCCCGCTTTGTCAGTGTCTCCATGATTAGCAAGAGACTCTCTATCCAAAGCGAATTGCAAATTCTAGTCAAATTGGTGAAATAAAACAATTTAAAAAATCGCCAATTTGGCTAGTTCTCCAGTTCAAATGCTTTTGACCAAAAATGTGCAATTTCTTTATCAACCACCTGCTTATTCCTGACTGACTACAACTCATAGGATTGCTTGGGAGGGCCATAAAGCTGAGGATACTGGGAGCTGCACTGCTAGTAATATTCCCGACACACAGCCACTCAATTCGAAGTGTGTGGAGGAGGGAATGAGAGGCCGTGGCCCCATATAATGAAGCCCACGGAACAACGCAGAGGGGGAGTGGGCCTTGACAGGGCCAGAGAGTGGGCAGGGTTAAGAATTGGGGGTGGGCTTAGGGTAATGCAGCGTGGGGGTGGTCTAAGAGCAAGTTACATAGCGGCCATCTTAGAGAGGAGCCATTTTAACAGAAATTCACTCACCTGTTCTTTGTCAGGTCTGTGGGTTTCCTCTGCTTTCTCGTTTCTGCAGGTATGGCGTCGTTAGAAGCAATCCTGGAGGGAGTCCGAGCGGCTGTCAAGGATCGGGGCATGGAGTGGCTACATCAGCAGCTCGGCGCTGCTGCAACTTCCCGGGAGCCGGAGCGGAGGCCTACACGGAGGACAAGGCCGCCGCAGCGTCTCAGCCCGGGTGTGGCACCCGCACCTCGTCGGAGGAGGAGCCCGTCGGTAGAGGATGGGGATATGGCGACTGGTTCCGGCAGCGGTTTGTCAAAGCAGGCGGCGCCGGTCACTGGGACGGCTAGCCAGGCGAGGAAGGCCACGGCGAAAGGAGCGCGGGGGAAGATGGCGCCCCGCGGATCTGCGGTTGGCAGGAAAGCGGGAACGGAGCCGGTTTCCAGGACAGCTGTCGAGAAGAGTGGGTCGGGAAGCGGCCAGGTGGCCAGGGAGCCCGGAGTGTCGGGAAGCGGTGAGTCGAACACCAGGGGGGGTTTGGGGAGTCATGGAGAGGGTGTTGCTGCAGGCTCTTCACTAGCGGTCCCGTCTCAGGAGCATGGGGATCGGGTCAGCAGTGGTCAGAGGGCGGCCTTATCGAGAGCCAGGTCAGGGTGCAGGACAGAGGGAGGAGAGAGGGGACGCTGCGAGCTTAGCCACAATTCGAAGAGAGCGGCAACAGCCAGGGATGCTTCCGTTCGTCGGGTAGTGGTGGCCAGCGGAGGACAGGAGTCGACGAGTAGCGGTCAGCCGGGCGGGGAGGGGCCGGGGCCCATGACAGCTGGTGGAGGCAGGCGAGGCGGAGAAGTGCGGGAGGGCCCGGTAGGCAGCTCCCAGGGGGGTATGACTAAGAGGCCTAGCGTTTGGAGGGGAAGGAGCGAAGAGCGGCGCAGCGCTAGCGCCAGGCACAGCAGAAGTAAGTGCACGGACAGAGGTCGGATGAGTGTGGACAGGAGCCCGTCACAGGACAGGCGTAGCGACTCCAGGCACAGTTGCAGAGTCAGGCAGCGGAGGTCCGTTTCAAGGAATTGGAGGGGGCATAGTCGGCTGAGTGTATCCGGTTCTTCAGTTGGGAGTGGCCGGGATCGGAGGCTGAGGTCTGTCAGCAGGGACCGTAGGGCGGCTAGGAAGAGCCGGGACTGGGACAGAAGGGAGGAGCGTAGGGAGCACGGGCGGGCAGGGGACCGATCGAACAGACTGCCCAGGTTATCGTCTCCTTACAGGTCGCGGAGTCACACGCCAGCGGTTCCGAGGAGAGACCAGGAATGCAGGAGTCGGCGATGTGCGGAAGCTCCGGGGCCTGACAGGGCCGGTGGAAGGACGGCATCCCCTGGGCCTGAGGCGGCCGGGGGCAACAGTGGTGAGTCGAGCTCTGCATTACATCCAGGCACACTCATAGGCTGTTTGAAATCTTTCTTGGACTCCTGGGAGGAAGGTAGGGAGTCACAGCAGTTTGGTAGAGTATGGGCCGCAGACGGGGACCACGGTAAGGTAGTTACTAGTAGAGGTTCGTTATCGGGGGGGGTTGCCAGTGGGGACGCGAATGCCGCGCTTCCGCTTGTGGGATCGACGGATGGGGTGTCTGAACAGGAGGCAGGTTTTGGGGACATCTCGGAGGCCGCGCGGCAAAACGTGCACGTGTCCTTCGCGGGTCCCCTTGGCTGTCATTTAAAAGGGGAAGTGAAGGAAAAGATATGGAAAGGTGAGTTCGTGGAAATCTTTTCCCTTCTCCCCCTAGAGGAGTTCCTAGACCTCAAGGAGGAGGACAAAAAGGACGCCAAGAAGGAGGAGGAAGAAAAAAGGCGTAAGTATAGGAAGATCCCGAAGACTTTTGGGAATTGGCTGCGGGCATTTTGTATTTTGGCCAGTGTTATCGGCGAAAAGCGACCGGATTGCTGTTCGCAATTATTTTGCTATCTCGACGGAATAGGTGATGCGTACCGGACATATGGGGGGCTGGCGTGGTGGAAGTACGATGAACAATTTCGTCAACGGCTAGCAGCGAATGCATCCATGCGGTGGGACCAGATGGACCTGCCGCTATGGATGCGGCTGATGATGGCGCAGAAATCTGCTCCCTTTCAGGGGACAGCCGGCGCGGCCACTGGGGGCGCTGCGTCGGCGGGTACGAAAAAAGGTTTTTGCTGGGCGTTTAACGAGGGCCAGTGTAAATGGGGGGCTTCGTGTAGGTTTAGACACGAGTGTTCCGGTTGCGGCGGTAGCCACGGGGTCAGTAGATGCTTTAAAAAAGGGAAGAGTAGCACAGGGGGTGGTACGACAGGAACCGCTGCTACAGCGACTACCGCTGGGGCGGTCCCCGGTGAAGGTCGACGTGATGTTGCCTTGGCTAAGGCAATACGATAGTCAGCAGGATGCAGAGTTTTTATGGAAGGGTTTCACGGAGGGCTTCCGGATCCCCTTCAAGGCAAAAGGTCCGAGTGGGGTTAGCGCGAATCTTAAATCTGTAATGGAACATCCGGGGGTGGTTGGGGAGAAGTTGTTGAAAGAAGTGTCCTTGGGCAGGATTGCGGGCCCGTTCGCGGCCCCGCCATTGGCGGATCTGCGGATATCCCCTTTGGGTGTGGTTCCCAAGAAGGAACCTGGGAAATTCCGTATGATTCATCATTTGTCGCACCCGAAAGGGGGTTCGGTGAATGATGACATTGACGCGGACTTGTGCTCGGTCTCCTATACATCATTCGACAAAGCCGTCGAGCTGGTACGGAGAGCGGGTCGGGGGGCGTTAATGGCGAAGCTGGATGTGGAAGCAGCGTTTCGGCTGCTCCCCATCCATCCGGATTGTCATCACCTCTTGGGTTGTCATTTCGAGGACGGGTTCTTTGTAGATTTGTGCCTGCCTATGGGTTGCTCCGTGTCATGCGCCTATTTCGAGAAGTTTAGCACGTTCTTGGAATGGGTGGTGCGCAAAGAGTCGGCGGGGGGATCGGTGGTGCACTATCTCGATGATTTCCTATGTGTCGGCCCTCGTGATTCGGGTAGGTGTGGTCAGCTGCTAGGGACTCTGCAGTGGGTGTCGCATGCATTCGGGGTGCCTTTAGCTGCGGATAAGACAGTGGGCCCCACTACGTGCATTTGTTTCTTGGGTCTGGAGATTGACTCGTGTGCCGGTGAGTGCAGGTTGCCAATAGATAAGCTGCAGAATTTACGACAGGTGGTAGGCGCGGCTGCAAGGGCAAGGAAAGTTACGCTAAGGGGCTTGCAATCTCTTCTAGGGAGCCTTAACTTTGCATGTAGGGTCATTCCTATGGGGAGGGTATTCTGTAGGAGGTTGGCTCAGGCAACCAGCGGGGCGCGGCGGCCGTCTCACTATATTAGAGTGTCCGCCGACATGAGGGAAGATCTAGAGGTGTGGGATCATTTTCTGACCAATTTTAATGGAACGGTGTTTTTTAGGGAGCTGTCTGTGTCGTCTGAGGCGATAGGGTTGTTTACGGATGCGTCAGGCAGTATTGGTTTTGGTGCCTATTTGGCGGGAGAATGGTGCGCGGAGGGGTGGCCGGACACGTGGTTGTCATCCCCGCTTATCAGAAACCTGGCGTTTCTGGAACTGTTTCCCGTGGTGGTCGCGGTGTCACTCTGGGGCATGGAGCTGGCCAACAAGAGGGTCACATTTCATTCAGACAACATGGCGGTAGTGCAGGCGATTAATAGCCTGTCTGCTAGCTCGCCTCCGGTGGTGCGATTGTTGCGGCGGTTGGTTTTGCTCTGTATGTCATCTAACATTGTGTTTAAGGCTAGGCACATTCCGGGGTGTAAGAATGTGGTGGCTGATGCTCTATCTCGTTTACAGTGGGAACGTTTTTGGGAAGCGGCTCCTGGTGCAGCGAAGGTGGGGCAGGTGTGCCCAGTCGACATGTGGCAACTCGGGATGGCCTGCTTGGCGAGTACATAAGGAAGTCGCTGGCGCCAAGCACCTGGTCGGCGTATGTTAAGGTCTGGAAAGTATGGGAGGAGGCGGTGCTTCAGGTAGGGGGGGAGCTTTCCGCGGTGCGGAGGCTGGATGTTTTGTTGTGGATTCTTTGCCAATTGTTTGTTAAGCAGGCCTCGCCGGCCATGGTCGACAGGCATATGTCAGCTCTGGCTTTTTTATTTAAGTTCAACGGTTGGGAAGATGTCACTAAACATTTCTTGGTTCGGCAGGCTATCAAGGGCTTCAGGAGAGGGAAGAAAACGGCTGACTCGAGGCGGCCGGTGTCTTTCGGAATGCTTCAACAGTTAGTGGAGCTGTTACCCTCGATATGCCGCTCGCCTTTCGAGGTTGAATTATTTGCAGGTGCATTTGTGTGGGCCTTTTTTGGGGCGTTTAGAGTCGGCGAGCTGGTGAGTGTGAACAAGGCGGGGGTTGGGGGGTTGCAGCAGGAAGACGTGGTAGTCAGCGCTGACAGGGTGAGTATCAGATTGTGCAAGTCAAAAACTGACGTTTTTGGAAAAGGCTGCACGGTGGTATTGTACGGGTTTCCGGGGTCCAAGGTGTGCCCGGTGTTGCGGGGCGCTAATTATTTAGCGCTCCGGCCAGAGGGTAAGGGCTGTTTTTTCGTACACGCTGACGGGTCGGCGCTGTCACGTTTCCAGTTTACCAGGGTCTTCCGGATGGGACTGGGGAAGATGGGCCTGGAACCCTTGCAGTTTGGTACTCATTCATTCCGTATAGGGGCCGCGACAGAGGCGGCGAGGTTAGGTCTGGGTGACGAGAGGATAAAAAGGATTGGTAGGTGGGAATCCTTGCGTTTCCGATCGTATGTGAGGCCGGACAGGCTGGTGCAAGTTAAAAAAAAAAAAAAAAAAAAAGACATTTTGAGAGCTAAGTATTTTGCGTGGTGGTGTTGGTGTCGTGACGGTGGTTTGGAGGACGAAGTACTAACTTTTATTTCATTTCAGGTTGGACGGTGTGGGTGATCGGCCATTCGTTCGTGTATTGGGCACAGAAGAGAGCTGCAGCTAGAAGGAGCGGAACACAGCTGGGCTTTCCTCGGGAGCGGGTGGCGATCTCATGGTTTGGTTTTAGGGGATTTAGCTGGCAAGGTTTGAGCAGTGTTTTGTTCAGGAAAGTGTATGGGGGGGCGAAGCCTGATGTGGTAGTGGTGCATGGCGGGGGGAATGATTTGGGTCTTGTCCCTCAGAGGGAGTTAGTGAGATGGATGAAGAGGGACATGGACCGGCTGGTAGGGCTGGTCCCTGGCGTTGTAGTGGTGTGGTCGGAGATGGTCCCCCGATTTGCGTGGAGGCACGCTAGGGACTTGGATGCGGTAGCCCGTTGCAGGGGCAAGGTGAATAGGGCAATGTCAGCATTTATTAGACGTTTGGGGGGAGTAGTTGTCCGACACAGGGAGTTGGAGGGCATGTTGCCCGGTTATTTCAGGAGAGACGGGGTTCATTTGTCAGATGTAGGGACTGACTTGCTGAACCTAGGATTTCAGGAGGGTATTGATAGGGCCCTGTTTTTGTGTGGTGGGGGTCGCGCATGTCCTTAAGGGGTCAAGGCATGTGCTATGGCGGAACAGGGCATGGTAAAGTCGGAAGTTGGCTGGAATTGGAAGTGGATAGGCCAAGGCCTAGGCCGGAGTAGGCCAGGTGGATAAGAGTGTTGGTAGGTTCAAGCTCTTCGGTGGCTACGAACCTAGGGGGTAGGGGTGTCTGGGTACACCCCTACAGTTACGTTTGGTTGGGGCCTCTTTGGTAGGCCGTGTGTTATAAGTTAAATGTTATTGAAATGTTATTTATTGTTTAAGTGCTAGGGTCATTGTCAGGGGTATTGTATGGGGGGATAGTAACAAAATGTCAGAAATGACAATGACCCTAAATTTGTTAATTTGTTTGAAAGTTAATAAAGCTGTGGACGTTATACTCCAACAGAATAACTGGTGTCCGAGTCTTATTAAGGTAATTTTAAACTAACACCTGCCGAATAACGACAGTGCCTATGTCATGGCCTTTGCCGTGAGCCCAGTGGTTGATTGATACAGGACTCAGAGATACCTGGCTGCAAGACAGAGGCTACATAATGCAGTATTAAACCCCATCGCTGGTATCGCCCCCTGTAGGGGCACTGAGTGCACACTTACCACCGTAGCGCTCCTTCTATCTTCAGTGTTGTAAGAGCAGCTTGTAATCAGCACATCGCCCTGCGGGATAAAGGACCAGATTTAAAGAGTTTTAGATCTCTGCCAGAGTGACGCTCTCATTCTCAGACCCTCAGGAAGCCGAGCAGTTAAACATTATTCCATTATGGCGGGAGGTTGGCTAACCACGGCATATTGTATGGCCCTACTGGCTATCACCAGATTAACCCCATCCTGACTGACCATACAGTGCTACTAACCATCACCAAATTAACCCAATCCTGACAGCGGCTAATTATACGGTGTTACTAACCATCACCAAATGAACCCAATCCTGACAGCGGCTGACTATACGGTGCTACTAACCATGACCAGATTAACCCAATCCTGACAGCGACTGACTATACGGTGCTACTAAACATCACCAAATTAACCCCATCCTGACAGCGACTGACTATACGGTGCTACTAACCATCTCCAAATTAACCCCATCCGGACAGCGACTGACTATACGGTGTTACTAACCATCTCCAAATTAACCCCATCCTGACTGACTATACAGTGCTACTAAACATCACCAAATTAACCCCATCCTGACAGCGACTGACTATACAGTGCTACTAACCATCACCAAATTAACCCCATCCGGACAGCGACTGACTATACGGTGCTACTAACCATGACCAGATTAACCCAATCCTGACAGCGGCTGACTATACGGTGCTACTAACCATGACCAGATTAACCCAATCCTGACAGCGACTGACTATACGGTGCTACTAAACATCACCAAATTAACCCCATCCTGACAGCGACTGACTATACGGTGCTACTAACCATCTCCAAATTAACCCCATCCGGACAGCGACTGACTATACGGTGTTACTAACCATCTCCAAATTAACCCCATCCTGACTGACTATACAGTGCTACTAAACATCACCAAATTAACCCCATCCTGACAGCGACTGACTATACAGTGCTACTAACCATCACCAAATTAACCCCATCCGGACAGCGACTGACTATACGGTGCTACTAACCATCTCCAAATTAACCCCATCCGGACAGCGACTGACTATACGGTGCTACTAACCATCACCAAATTAACCCCATCCTGACAGCGGCTGACTATACGTTGTTACTAACCATCACCAGATTAATCCTATCCTGACAGCGACTGACTATACGGTGTTACTAACCATCGCCAAATTAACCCCGTCCTAACAGCGACTGACTATACGGTGTTACTAACCATCGGCAAATTAACCCTGTCCTGACAGCGACTGACTATACGGTGTTACTAACCATCACCAAATTAACCCAATCCTGACAGCGGCTGACTATATGGTGCTACTAACCATCACCAAATTAACCCGGTCCTGACAGCGGCTGACTTTTACAGTGTTACTAACCATGACAAGATTAACCCCGTTCTGACAGCGGCTAACTATACGGTGCTACTAACCATCACCAGATTAATCCTATCCTGACAGCGACTGACTATACGGTGTTACTAACCATCACCAAATTAACTCCGTCCTGACAGCGGCTGACTATACGGTGGTACTAACCATCACAAAATTAACCCAATCCTGACAGCGGCTAACTATACGGTGCTACTAACCATTGCCAAATTAACCCTGTCCTGACAGCGGCTGACTATACGGTGTTACTAACCATCACGAAATTAACCCAATCCTGACAGCGGCTGACTATACGGTGTTACTAACATCACCAAATTAACCCTATCCTGACAGCGGCTGACTACACAGTGTTACTAACCATCGCCAAATTAACCCAATCCTGACAGCGGCTGACTATACGGTGTTACTAACCATCACCAGATTAATCCTATCCTGACAGCGGCAGATTGTTGATCGTCACTTTAACGCTGCTACCCAGTTATTTAAAAGGAGAGAGTACTTTCTTGCTTTAGGATATTAAGCGTTATTGCATTGGGACAGCTTAAAAACCATTAATAACGTCAATAAATACAAAAGGGTTAAATACAGAATAATCTGCTAACCAATGAGAACATCTAGCAGCAGATGCGACTATCATTTGGTGCTAGCCCATGTTAGCACATTTCTGGCCTCCAGGGGGGTTTAGTTACCAGAAAGAGGCCAAGTCAGCGATGCTCCCAGTTCAGCTAGCTTGATCGTGACTGCCCCTCCAGATCCAGGACTGTTGGGAGGTATGCTGTAATGTGTTTATTAAAGAGGAGGAAGTGGACACAAAATGCCACTTTAATAAAAGTGAGAGTAATGAATAATGCATCGGATCGTCTTATTGGATATTTCATTCAATTTCCTTTCATATAATTTAATATTAAACATATTAGTGGTTTGTTTGTTTCCCCGGCGGAATCTCAGGGTTTCCCCGTCTTTCTCATATTGATGGTTTAATACAAAGAGATTGCTTGCGATGGGACGCAGGGGTCATATTGCCATGCTGACCTCTGATCCGCTAATCTTTCGCTTTAAATTCATATTGATCGGAGATGTTGGTGAGCAATAACTGTGTTAACTTCAGCCATTTCTAGACAATAAGCTTTATTTACTAAACAGTGAATCGTTTCAACTTGACCATTGAAAAATTAGTTCTTTTACCTAGTTTTTACAGATAAGCTATTTTGACCTACATTTTAAAATCTGGTTATTAGTTCAGCCAAATTCACTGTTTAGGTTATTAAGCAATCTTTGTTATTTACACGTCGATATCATTCTGAATTTTATTTGTCATTTGCGGATTATATTTAACCCCACGCTGGCAACCGATGTGAAAATATTCTCCTTGTGAGTAGCTAGCCCTCTCCTCCCTCCCACCCAGTGGATGATCCCCATCTCCCTCTGTCACGTAAATAGGTTATTTTAAAAATATATATATTTTGTGTTTTTAAATCTATTTTAGAATACCTATCAATAGTCTGAAGGTAGGCAGGACAGCCTTGGTTTTGGAAGGCTAATTGAGGTTTCCAGATTTGTTCCAGAATAACGCCCCCAATCAGCACTGCTTGATGTGCGAGAGCTGCACAGTGCTGAGTTCACTCGGGGCCTTGAACAATGGGCACTGAGTGGGCAGACCTGCCCGATTCATGCAAACCCCTACCCACAGTGGCTTGCCCCCACATCCTCTCTCAACTTCACACCCCCCTGTAATAAAATCACTACTTTCTTCTTAAAATAATAAATGATGTAATTGATAATTAGTGTATAGACGGCAATACGAAGCCATGCAGGATTCCAGATATGCTAAAAAAGAATATAATTACGTCATTAGAAAAACTTTACTTACAGGCAAAACGTGGACCATTTTCTTTAACATACGGATTTCCTAAAGGTGGTAAAAGAAACCAGTAAGTACCAGTTAATGAAGAATTTATTCTTTATTACCAGTTTCTAATCACATAGGCTATATTCAGTAAGATTCAAAATGTAATTAAACATTATGAGAAAAAGGGTTATCGGACAAGTTTAATGAAAGCCAGCTTAACAGGCGTTCCAGCGACAGTAACATTGTATCCGGACTGCCCCAGGATGCCTTTGTTGGCCCGTAATATACACCTACCTGAAAGTGAGGACTGAAATGTTTGTCTTCATTCAAAACCTCGACCTCGCGGCCCTCACGGACCAGCATCGTGCTCACCGCCCGTCCGGTCAAATGTGTGTGAAGCTGGGAGCCAAATACGCGGATTCCATCAGGGGGAAAAGCCTAGAAACAGACACAAATGACATAAGATGTGTTACCGTACAGGGCCAGTCTTGGACAAGCACTAAGAGAAGTAAAAAGGTGAATATACAATAGTAAAAAATGTGTGGTAGCGGAAAATAGCTACAGACCACCAAGTGGAAACCCCTTATACCACTTTTAGGACTTTTATATTCTTAATTCTATTAGAACTTCCATTTTATGCTATTTTGCACTTTTTATTTATTCCACCAATAAAGGTTTTTTTTTATTGAAATATACCTGAACATCTCATCTTTATCAAGCAACCACCTAGAGGATTTAAGGAGCAACAAGAAGGATGGGGACATCCTATTAAGTGTCCCACTACGCTCCCCATGAGAGCCATATGCTAATTTGGCTCTGGGCTTGTGAGTAATAGTGCTCTATTTTTTATAACACACTTTAACTATACAGTATTATACTATGTTATTCTGTTTTATCCCCTAGAATCATCAGATGTGTGTTCCACTAATTATATGTATTTATAAGCACTAAGAGAGCCTGGAAAAATAGAATCTTGTAGCGACTTCCCTAAATAAAGTGGGATTTTTTGTTAGATTTTTATGCAGTTTCTTCTTTTTCCAAAATGGAAGGATGGATTAATGGACACGTTTCTCATATCGCACAATTATAGGTGTCAACATCCCATTTGTTCTTAGTGCTTGGTGGATCACAACCCGCCTAGCCGACCCAATTTATAACGTATTAGAAGAGTATAAACTATTTAAGTGATATCGCTCACATTCAGAATGTTTTCACAACCCGACTATATCTTTTTCAAACAGGGTAATTGCTTTGAGATATTAGAATTATTGTCCCTGAATGACTGTTTTTTTGCCTTTTCTTACATATTCCAAGTCCTGACCCCACACCCTTTTTCCCCCCAATCCTCGTTAAATGACCTAGACCTATCAGCTTCCATCAAAGGGGTGGAGTAAAACAATGGGGAGGAGCAAACATGCAAATAAATGTAAGATGGCGACCGCCAATAAGGTGAAGATTTGAGAAGGTGACCAGTCTGCTTTCATTTATTGTCTGCGAGGAAGTGGACTAACCATTGAGATGCCTTCAGAAGTTGGCGCGTTGAATCGGCCTACAAATAATCCTTACATTCAAGTTCTTAAAATTATATCTATATTTATCTTTAAAATTATATCCATATCTAGCTATAACACAGCTGCCAATAGCTTATTTATCCATTCAAGTCATGTTCTTTGGGACATTTTGTTGCAGCTTGGATTCCTTTTTAAATAACCCACTTGTTTTTTGGAGGAGACGCTCATTGAACAACAAAGAA
Organism: Pelobates fuscus; assembly: GCF_036172605.1. Classification (NCBI taxonomy): domain Eukaryota; kingdom Metazoa; phylum Chordata; class Amphibia; order Anura; family Pelobatidae; genus Pelobates; species Pelobates fuscus. Next base: position 161,698,656 of record NC_086325.1, read on the forward strand.
TGAAATTTGTTTGTTAAAGACTTGTTTGTTAAAGACATATTTATTTAGGTGACGAACGCAACTGCAGTGTTTTAAACACCTGACTGTAATTATAAGTTGGGATCCTGCTAAAGAAGAAAGTCATGTTTTCTCTGAACTGCTCAATAATTAATGCATCCCTGCTTCATTTAAATGTTGTTTCTGCTTGAGAGCGCAAGGTGGGATGCGAGGAGAGGAGGGAGGGTGTATTGGGCCCAGGAATTTCCAATCCTAATCGCAGTTTTACAAAGACTGACCTTTGTTGTAATCAAACAATACGATGAGTGCAGTGTATCACACATGGAATTCACAAACAGTGCACTGGTTAGCAATGGCATGATCTAGATTTTGGTAACAAGCGAACATCAGACTAGTAAATGGCTTGTAACGGTAATAGATAAGGGGCGTTCGTGTTTATAGACTACAAGAATGTATTCTATAAGGTACGTAGTGTAAAAAGTGATTGAAGAATAAAACAGAGTAAATTAAAACGTTTCATAAGGATCTCAGACCTAGATTTTATACATTTTTTTTTTTAGTTTAAAGTCAATTCTCCCTTATAAAGCATTGTTTATTATTTATCCAGTAAAACAGATACTGTGGATAATTGCAAATTCTAGGGCAAAATACCCAAATAAGAGAGCATTTACGAATTGGGTACAACTGACATAAAATGTGCACATGATTAGTGAATGAAAATACTGCTGAATAGTGAATTTTCTGGGGATACCTTTCTAGGGGGACTGTAAGATCCAACTATTCTTTCAGATTAGAATACTGACAGATGGACCGTTGTCCGATACTGGGACAACCATAGTCACAGGGAGGTAGGTCATTTTATCCTAAATTTTGCAATTTCACTGCAATGTTCTGTTTATCTCAGTAGCACAATGTATCTCAGTAGCACAATGAGGAAGTGTCCTTAAATTAAAGTAATAACGAGCCATCTAACATTAGCCCACAGTCAGCTCACATGCTTGGTTTGTGATAATAATTGAAACATTTCTTTTGGAAGGAGTGGGGTTAAATACTTTCCCCTGACATTACAGCTGATTGCGCCCTCTGCATGGGCTGTGCCTTAGTAAACAGAAATCATAGTAGGCAGTTTTTGCTGTAGTGGGCAGTCGGTGAAATCTCCAGCAGTCCCCAGGTGTCAGAATTGTGGAAAATTAGTAACAAGTCAATGGCACGATTTAACTTCCTGTACCGGTGCCCTGCACCAGCGATTCTGCCTCTGAAAACCACACTGAGCGCAGCTCGCGTGAATAATTCATCTCAATTTCCAGCAGATCTTGAACGCAACGTGTCAAGTGAAAGACAAAACCATATTTGGGTCTCTGCGTGATTCCCCCCCTCGGGGACAGGCATGTCAAGTCTACAGTGCACAGGGGTGGAACCTCCAATTCAGCCCTTCCAGGCGTTTCATTTAATTTATTTGAAAATAAATTTTATACTGGTTGAATATGTTGATATTTTTTTAATCCTCTCTTAATATGTAACTCTTGACGTTAAAGCCCTTTTGAGATGGAGATAGTGTTTACAGAAGAATTGTGAAAATCCCAACATAGCATGACATGAAAATCTCCTATTATTACAAAGAAAATAATTAATTTGCATTTAGTGCCGAATGAGGATGATATCAGTGCCAACACATTTAAACACCACTTTTGTTTGATCTCTGCAGTTTCGCTGGAACTATACATAGAGTGATTGTTATGACCTTTTTACAATAATCGACCTGTTCAAACTTCAGGGTCACAGTGTTGATTCCCGGCAGAGTCAATTCAGCATCTCATCCTTCAGAGATTGAAAAAACAAGTGCTGGGATCTAGAAGATTATAATATCCATGCAGTAGGACTTGGCTGAAAACAAGAGCCATCTGTCAGTGCTATTCAATAAAGTGAGAATTCAAAGTGGATTTCACATTTAATGCCAAAGTAGCCAGACAGGTAGTATAGCTGGTTTAGAGAATGTTTCCACTTTGGCTATTACTTTACATTTGGAATTTACTTGCTCGCGTTAGTGAATTACCCTGTGTGTATTCTCGCTGGTAAAATACTATGATATCATCTTGCTCTGCCAAACCTCTCTAGGAAATCTTGTTGTCAAGTCATGCTCTGTAAATCAGATTGTTGATTGACAGTTACATCTTATAAAGAGGGTCTGCAGAAGTCGGGGTCTTTTATTAACCACATTTAACATTCCTACACTTTAGCATTTTGGCTTTTTTTTAAACAAGGAATAAATGAGAAATTCTGCACATAACCCGTGTTTGCTAGTTCTCTTTCATTTCCTGAATGTGGCCCTAAAGATCTTGCAATCATTTTAGGAAAACCGCTGATTTTACACTTGTAAACCCAAAAAGAACATGGGACCATTCTTTGTTTTAGATGTTAATTGTCAGGCAGAGATTTCTTGGTGGGAGCCTTTGTTCTCGAATGCTGTGAATCTCCGGTACATAAATGTAGCCTTCATTATTAATTGTTACAGGGAGACCTTTCAGTCTCCATAATAAGAAAATTCAAATCCATCAAAAAAGAACAAACAAACTGCAGACACCCCGCCATGAATACCCATCAAACATTTATCGCATCTCATGTTCCATGAATACATACTGCCATCATCTACAAACGTAATCCCTGACAGACACAGAATGCATAAACACGCAAGTACTTTTGAAGCCTGGCAAGGATAGGTGTGTAAAGGCAAGGAAACATTATCCTAGATGTAATGGAATGACAGAATCGGCTTTATCCGCAACATGTTATAGAGCTAACATTATATCTGAATGAAGCACTACTCCATACCACCCAAGTGTCCCGAGGTAGGGGGGACAGTCCTTGGGTTGGGATCTCTTTCTCCCTCTTTTCTATCATAGTGTCTCTCTTTTCTAAGAGTTCCACCCTGTTCGTGAGTCTGAGTGAATAACATAGCCCTGGCCAATCACAAATCTCAAAGCAATGGATTTTTTTAAAGCTAAAATAAATGTGTTTACAAATCAGTCTGTGTCAGTATTACACACTTCAAGGCATATTCTTTGAACATTTCTGTAGTGAAATCTGAGTTCGTTCTTTGGCTCAATGTTCTGTTCCCCTAATGTAATGTTATTCTGCTAGCCTTAGCATCTTCCGACACTTAGTCCCGTAAAGTTAAACGAGGCTTTGACTTGCACTCACCTTGTTGGTGCACTTGTCCGTACAGTAACCGCTCAGTACAAACTGTTTCTGGAGTGGTGGGATGGCCATAAGTGGAGTGTAGACCAAACCCAGCTCTATGATGCCCGCATCAAACTTCCGCAAGGATGGCGTGTAGTGCAGGCGAATTCCGGAGGAGTCTCTGAGCCCTAGAACCAAAAACCCACAAAAAAAGCAATTAAAAATATTGTCAGTATAACTACAGTGATATTCTAGTAGCTTAAAACTTTGGTGCATATCTCAGAACAATATTTCATATTCGTATGAGACCTATGAGAGGCTGAAATCTTTTCTATCTTTTCTATTACTTGATTTTTAAATTTTTTTTAGGGGTGGAGTTTTTTTAATCTTAGGGCAGCTGCATTGGAGCCTAAAATATCCAGCTACCTTTTAAATGCCAGAATTCTCTGTTTAGTGAATACGTCTGTAGCACCAGAATATTGCACCATTTTTAAAACTTGTTCACAAAGCTGTAAAAAGTTCTGACATATAAAATACAAATATATACAGAATATTTTTTGACTACAGCAAACGAACTGTAAAGTATAAAAATGAGTTATGGAGAACGTGTACGCCAACTGACATTCCATGCTGTATTTTAAATCTTATAAATCTGTAGATCAATGTAAATAAGCTGAATTTGTAGAGATTCTGCATTTTGAGAAATCACATGACTCCTTCCCGAAATGTCAAACTGAATTTTTAACAGAAAGACAAAACAATTGCTTAGCATCTAATTATAACAGAACGGATTTTGGATTCCAAACCTTTCGGTGCTGAGATCTGCTACGTGTTTCGAGAATTGCTGAATATTTAGTTAATAAGACCTGTGTTTTATTTTAGCTGCCTCACAGCATTAACAATGTAGTAAACTAGGTAGCGAAGCCAAATATTATTATTAGTATTTATAAACTCCAACATATTCCACAGCGCTTTACAATTATAGGAAGGGGGATAGGTGAAGAAGGCCCTGTTCAAAGAGCTTACAATCTATGATGATTTGAGAAATATTGGCCACATTCCCGTCAATAAAAAGTAACAATATTCATTTTAAGAACGTTATAAGAAAGGCATAGGCACAGGGAACAACGCTGTCAATCAGTTCTAAGCAGTCGCTGACGGTTTTTATCACCAAGGGACTGCGCAGCAGATGAGAGCCATGAAAAGTTTAATCAGACAATTTTCTAATATATGCTGTTGTTATTCGCGATCTTGCCTTAAAAATGTGGAATTGTAAATAGCGGCATTAAAAGGTCACGTGTCATTAAAGCCCAATTTATAATGATTGGTGTGATTACCTCACGGGGTGCAACGCTTGCTGTTCCAATGATACGGGGTGCAGTAGTGTACCCAGTGTAGTATGTTTAGGGGTACTTTTGGTACCCCTAAACAGATTTTAATAATTGCATAAGATGGAACTGTCATTTCTCTAGAAGTAATATTTTCGCATTCACTCAATACTGAGCACTTACCGAGGTAAGTAGTGCTGCAGAAATAAATGTAAAAAGTGGGGTACTTACCTCCACTGCACCGCTAGACCAAGGGAGACATTTTTGCCCCATGATGCTCTGGGCAGGCTTAGCATCTGCTGAGAAATGGCCGACGAGTACATACGGGCTTAGTGCCATGCACGTGAGTGCTTATGCGCATGTACATGTGGCCATGCATGCATCATTTCAGAAGTAATTCAGAACTAATTTACATGCCCTGATTATGCCAGGAAAGCCAGTCATTTCATTTAAATTATGTAATAAATTGCTAACTTCACTAACTTCACTAACTTTTAGTTCGCCATTAGTTTGTGTAAAAACACCCACCTACGACAGTTCCATTTAATACCAACCACATCTAAAAATATTGCGGCCATGTCACTGGTGGGTGCGCTTCAGTTTTATTAACAGATCGCGTCACTTCGAGGCAAGACTCACTCGGAGTCATCAGGCATTTGCCACAAGCACTAGAGAAATTTATGAAGGGAACGTGGTGAATGTCTCTCCATCCATCGCGTACACACAAACCGCAGATGGAAATGTGATTTTGTTCGTTCGTGGGTCCTTCCAGGGAAATCTGCTAATGAGCATTTGCCTGGGGGCAACAATCATTAGCAGCAACAGGAAAGCTTTAAGAGCAAAATAAATCTCTGTGAAGATGTGACCAGGAATGTCACTGAATAATGATCCCTAAGGTTGGCTTAACCCCTTTCGAGCTGGAATCCATTCTGGACTTTTGAAAACTTGAAGGGAGGGTCTACTAAACGTAGAAGAACAATACTTCACATATTAAAGGGACACTATAGTCACCAGAACAACTACAGCTTATTGTATTTATTCTAGAGCGTATAATCATTCCTTTCAGGCTTTTCGCAGTAAACACTGTCTTTTCAGAAAAAATGCAATGTTTATATACAGCCTTGGGATACTTCCACTGGCCACGTTCAGATGGCTGCTAAAGGTGCTTCCTGGGGCAGTGCTGCACACAGTGACTGACATTCAGTGTCTCCACCGTCTGCATGGAGACTCTGAACTTTCCTCATAGAGATGTATTGATTCAATGTATCTCTATGAAGAGATGCTGATTGGACAGGGCTGCCTCTGATCTGCCTCCTTGACAGTCTCAGCCAATCCTATGGGGAAGCACTGTGATTGGCTCAGATCACCACTTCTGATGATGTCAGCAAAGGAGGCAGATCAGGGGCAGAACCAGCAGCAGCAGACTGGAATAAAAGGTCAGATTATACTATATTTAAGGGACAAGGGGGAGCACTGGGGCTAGATGGAGGTTTTAACACTATAGGGTTAGGAATACATGTTTGTCTGACCCTATAGTGTTCCTTTAAGATAAACCTCTACAGCTCCCATGTCGTTTTGCTCCAGTGACCAGTGGCGGAACTACCGCTGTCGCAAGGGGTTGCAGCTGCGAAAGGGCCCGTCACTCCAGGGGGCCCAACCGCCACTGGCATTGTGATGCGGCCCCGGCCGTGCAGAACAACCGCCGGGGTCGCATTGAAGGGGCCCATAGGGTGGCCCATGCTCTTGGGGCCACCCGATGGCAATGAATTTCCTGGGGCCCGGTCAGCGCTATGGTGCTTTACCAACGTGACCGGGCTCAGTGATGTTGTCAGAGCTGTGAGGAAGCCATCACTTCCTCCCAGCTAACAGCCGTGCGGGAGGAGAGTGCCGGGGAAGAGGAGGAGAAAGTCAGAGTAAGAGCTCTGACTCCCATCAGCCTGAGCCACTGTACCCAAGGGAAGTCACCCTCCTGCACCTTAAAGGTAGGAAACAGGAGGGTGACTACATTTTTCTGCATGTGTCTCTATATATGTGTATCTGTCTGCATGTTCAGTGATGTATTTGCACTTTCCAGGAAGCGGCAAAAAACGCCGCCCACAAATGCCCAGGCAAAGCCTTGTTAGCCTCGGGACAGGCGGCTAGTGGATCTCCAGGCGGGCGACGAGAAAGCACCGATTTGTGAGCTCTCCCTAGTCAGCTCCCTTGCGCACCGCAGAATGATGCCAGGAGCCGGAATATGGCATCATATTCTGGTTTCTGGCATCAGTCTGCTGAGAAGGAGGGAGCTGAGCAGGGACAGCTCACAAATCAGCACTCCCTTACCACCCGCCAGGACTTCAACTGGCCGTCCAGCTCTCCTAAAGGTAGAGAAAATAATCATCTGTGAGTGTGGGGGTTTAGGCTGCTTCAGTGAGGAAGGGGTTTATAGGGAATTCTGACAGTCTGCTTTAGTGAGGAAGGGGTTAAATGGAATGGTGATGGCCTGCCCCAGTGAGTGTGTGTGTATATGTCTGTCAGTGTGTGTGTGTGTGTGTCTGTCAGTGAGTCTGTGTGTGTATATCTGTCAGTGTGTGTCTGTGAGTATGTGTATGTCTGTCAGTGTGTGTATGTGAGGGAGCCTGTGTGTCTGAGTTACTGTGTGTGTCTGTCAGTGTGTGTCTGTGAGTGAGTGTGTGTCTGTGATTGTGTGTGTCTGTCAGATTGTGTCAAATCAGTGAGTGTGTGTATGTCAGTGTATCTGAGTGTGTGTCTGCCAGTCAAAGTGTTTGTTAGTCTTTAACAGGAAGAGGTGTGGTCTTGACAGGAAGGGGTGGGGCAAATGTAAATTAGGGGGTGTCCGTGTTCTGTCATGCCTTGGGCAGCACAGATCCAAAATACACCACTGTGAATGTGTTTGTGTATCCGCATGTGCGTTCGTGTGTGTCTGAGTTTGTATCTGTAGAAGTGTCATTCTGTGTGTCTGAATGTGTGTCTGTATGTGTTATATTATACAAATGGAGGGGCGCAAGGGGGGGGGGGTTCTAGTTATGCCTCTGGCAATGGCTATACTGCAGATGTCTGAGCTACTTTTTCCATGATGCCTCACAAGGTTCTCATTGGGGCAATGTAATATCTTGCATTGCGGTTTTATCGGGGAAGTGTCAAATTAAATGCTTCTCGTGTTTCACAGACCAGATCACTCATCTTGCAGGGAGAGAAGCACACATTCTTGGTCGTGGATAGCAATGGATCCGGCGCAGTAACTAGCGAAAAAGACACAAAGCCTGCTCGCTAAATAGTTATTTGCGGGGAACCGACATGGAAGTAATTTAGGAAAAAATAAACAACGAAGGGTAAAAAATTATACTGGTGTAAAGTTTAACTCGAAAGTGGCGCGGACAATGTCAGGATCTCACATGACGCCATCATTCATCTGCCCACTCCTTCATTAACATTTTAGAAAACCAACAAATATAGCAGCGGAAAGTTAAACCACAAGCTGTCCCCGGTCTGCTGCGCATAAACACAAAATCCAATGATCTCTTAATTCATTAATGCTAAAAATAAAATATTCGTGACTCAGAACCAGCAAGTAACTGACAATTATGCCGTATATTTTAGAATCTCTATTTGCACGAGTTCTGGTTTCTTATTTCTCAAATCTATATATATATTTTTTTCCATTCATTTACGGTTTAGGGATCAATGATTAAAACGGTCTTACAGAATGTTTGCATTTAAAATCTCCTGTGAAAAAGGTTTTGAGGATCACAATACTGACGTTCTAATTTTCCTAACCTGACTGGATGCCTTATTCCCTAAACGGAGAATTATAGAGAACTGAAAAGAGAGCATGCAATTTTGGCTACAATTGCTGCGCTGTACAAATAGTCGAATTTAGAGATCTTTTGACCAAAAATATGCAATCCCTTGTCCGTTCCCCAATTCACATTTTACAGAATAAACCCGTGAGATACTATATAAAAAGACGTATTTATATTCTGGTCTTAGTATTTCTGCCGACGACGGAAAACGCAATTACAACACAATGGTGGTGGCTCTAATTGTAAAAATATAAATTAAAAAATCAATACAAACTCAGGGTAATCCTCTGCTGAGTAGTCTAGGTGCTAAATCTTACCTTACAATACTCCATAGCAGTTGGCCTTTGCCCTGTAACATGTATTAAAATATAATACAAAAAGATACAGAACAGGAATGAAAATGCCTAGAATTTTTATTATTAATAGTATTTATAAAGCACTGACTTATTCTACAGTGTTTTCCAATATTATAAAAGGGGTAATTAAACAATAAATGCGACATTTATAAAATGTCACCGGAACAATAGGTAGATGAGATCCTTGCCCAGACGAGCTTACAGTCTAGAGGAGATCAAGACTGGTCGGACTCTCGGTGTTCAACTACAGACTTAAACAAACCATTTTGTGACATGACAGGCGAGGGTATATTTATTTTTTAATCTTTACCTTTTAATTGAAGGGGGTTGTGATAGTGGACTTCGAGCCGAAGGAATCTTGAAGAACCAGGTCCACCAAAGGCAAGACCGACATCTTCTGGGTAATAGAATGGCTACAAGAAAAAATGGAATGTTGAGAACAAACTTGGCAGTAGATGTTCAGGCAGGTAGACTATACATATTCCATCACATTTATTATCACTGAGATCACTATCAAGCATTATCTCAACAAATCAACTGACTGGCCATCAGACAATGCTAAACGAAAAAAAACTAGAGATTCTATAAAATATCGAAAAGTAGAACCTGATATTTGCTCTGTATTTTTTGCTAGGTTTAACACACTCATAAATAAAATTCACCTTCGCGCCCATGGCCCAGGCAGCAAGGACGTGCCGGCAGTGGTTTAGCTTCTCTGGTTTCATTTTGGCATCACAAGGTCCACTGAAATGAGGTATGGTCTCATCATCTGCAGAACACTGGAATACCTCCATGTGATGTACAATAGCTTCATGGCCCTTCGTAATCACTGGCTCATACTGCAAGGGATAATTAGAATACAGTACAATGAACACATTCATTAATATCACACCCCATTATCACTTGTGTTAAATGTTCCTTGAAACCATGAAATGAAAGCCTAGTCTTTCTCAGTTACACAGAGGACTGTAGGGGTAACTTTACATTATTCAGACCCCAGACAGCATGAGAATGATATTGCCCCCCATTTTACAACATTTATGGGGGTGTTTTTGTCACAACTACCAGGGTGGTCCAACACGCAAAGCTATGTAACATCTACATAGATTATAGAAGATAGACAGAACGTAAACTGGTCCTTAGAATGGACAGGTTAATACGTTGAAAGACAGAGAATGGTCAAGGGAAAGCAGAGGTTAAGGAAGCCAGAAATACACAAGATCGATAAGGAAAGCCCAGTCAGGGAAACCAGAGATAAGAGTAGTCAGGAATAGCCAAAGTAAAAATACCGGGAAGATCAAATAACAAGAACAAGGAAAACGCACTCTTGGGAACCAGGAACTGAAACCGCGACACGGCAATGAGCTAGGGAACTTCAGGGGTTTAAATACCCCTCCATGTGCTGTGATTGGTCAGAGCTTGGCCTGGTGTGCGTCGATGTTGTGACATCACACGCATGTTCGCGTTATCCTTGGAGGTGGAGCTACCAACGTCCACGACCTTGTGGTCGGTGCCATTTTGTTTGATGCTTGTGGAGGGGACGGACGCTCCAGCGGGATGGCTCCCGGCTTGCTGCTGAACAGGTAAGTTCACTAACCTGTCAGTGTGGTCGTCCTGATCAGGTGCGACCACGTGCAGCCACGAGCTGGGGGCCGTGACAGTTTTATTCCATTATGCTAAGCTCGCCCATTAAGTGTTCAGAAGTTTCAGCAGAAGACAACCACCCATCCCGAATATTTGGAATTACTGAAAAGGGGATTCTGTGTCCAAAAATATATTTAATTTTTAATACATGTAAACAAAAATATGTATTTACTGGAATGTGCACAGCTTTTTCCCAAGACACAAAATGTAGTCCATGGAGCAGCACAGCTTAGTGGAATAGGGCCTTGACAGAGCTAGGAGGCGGGCATTCATAGTTGGTATGTTTGGATTGGCTAGCTATCTGAGATGGGCCATGACAGAGCTAGGAGGCGGGCATTCATAGTTGGTATGGTTGGATTGGCTAGCTATCTGAGATGGGCCATGACAGAGCTAGGAGGCGGACATTCATAGTTGGTATGTTTGGATTGGCTAGCTATCTGAGATGGGCCATGACAGACCGAGGAGGTGGGCATTCATAGTTGGTGTGTTTGGATTGGCTAGCTATCTGGGATGCGCAGGCTGTTACATATAGGACAGCCATCTTAAATGTTCCCAATCTAATGCTTTCTCACTGACCTTCTTGTTATCCCTACCACCCTCCCTGATTTTGGTTAGGTTTGGAGTTACCCTCCGTCTGGCCAAAGCAGCAGAGGGCTGGATAGGTAAATTGGGGGGTGGAATGGGTTCTTATTATGGATTGAATTGATAAATGTGTTTTAAAAGTTGGCATGTGGTTTAAAAGTTGGAGTAGTAGGTAGTGATGTCCCGAACGGTTCGCTGGCGAATAGTTCCTGGCGAACATAGCGTGTTCGCATCGCCACAGACGGCGAACATATGCGATGTTCGGTCCGCCCCCTATTCGTCATCACTGAGTAAACTTTGACCCTGTACTTCACAGTCAGCAGGGGGCCCCCACCCGCCGCTCAGGGGTGGGGGCCAGGGGGGAGGACATTAGGTCCACACCCTTATTTTTGTTTAGGGCCCCCAACCACCGCTCAGGGGTGGGGGCCAGGGGGGAGGACATTAGGTCCCCCCCAATTTGTATTTAGGGCCCCCACACACCGCTCAGGGGTGGGGGCCATGGGGGAGGACATTAGGTCCCCCCCTTATTCTTGTTTAGGGCCCCCACCCACCGCTCAGGGGTGGGGGCCAGGGAGGAGTAGTTTTAAAGCACGTTATTCCAAACAATTTAGGAATGTTAGGTGATTTATGCCCTTTATGGATTACAACCAGACTCTGCATCAACTATGTAATTTTCCATGGGAGTTTTGCCATGGATCCCCCTCCGGCATGCCACAGTCCAGGTGTTAGTCCCCTTGAAACAACTTTTCCATCACTATTGTGGCCAGAGAGAGTCCCTGTGGGTTTTAAAATTCGCCTGCCTATTGAAGTCTATGGCGGTTCGCCGGGATCGCCCGTTCGCGAACATTTGCAGAAGTTCGCGTTCGCCATTCGCGAACAGAAAATTTAATGTTCGCGACATCACTAGTGGTAGGTTTCGAGCTGGCCTGTCGCTCAGAACCTGGGGGTGTAGGCGTATCTCAGTATACCCCTACATTGGATCATCTGGGCATGTTGGTATGGTAGGTTTTGAGCTGGCCTGTAGCTCAGAACCTGGGGGTGTAGTGGTATATCGATATACACCCAAATTAAATCAGACAAGTTGGTATGGTAGGTTTCGAGCTGGCCTGTGGCTCAGAGCCTGGGGGTGTAGGGGTATCTCAGTATACCCCCACATTAGTTCATTCGGGCAAATTGGTATGGTAGGTTTCGAGCTGACCTGTAACTCAGAACCTGGGGGTGTAGTAGTATCTTGGTATACCCCTACATTGGATCATTCGGGTAAGTTGGCATGGCAGGTTTCGAGCTGGCCTGTGGCTCAGAACCTGGGGGTGTTTTTGTAAGAGGTTTGATGGCAGTATGTTCTGTGTGTGTTGTGTGTGCTGATACCAGATGTGAAAGTTGCACAAAACATATCATTCCAGTCAAGAAGAGAGTTTTCCTGATGCTAATTGGCAGCCCAGGGAGGCACAAGTGCTTCTTCTTCAAAAATGTTTGCTGGAAAAGATGACAAAACTGTAAGAAAATCCTTAATCTGCTGTACGAGGTGACACTGCGTGTGGAGCTCAGTCTGCAGGACTTTAAATAAACGATTACTCCTGACGGACTGTGTGACTCTCTACCCATCAGGCAATGTAGACCAACTTTCTCTATTATCTCATAAAGGGATTTTTTTTCCCGCTTTTGCAACTGCAGAGCATTTTGACATAAATCACATGTCTGTCATCGCCATTCTTTCCCCAACGTGAAGTATGATTATCAGAGTAATTAAAATTCAGTGCTAGCGTCGGAGAGCTGGGAGAGAATGGGGACTGTCACCAGCTTCTGTCATTTTTTCCTAATTTTAAATCCTGCTTAGGAGGGGGGGGGGGCAGTTTCCCTCTGCGTCGAGAAACTGCCTCGATCATATTAAAAGTTAGAATGTATCTCCTCTCCTAAGAGAGAGCAGGAATGTATTAGCAAAACCAGTACCTACAAGGCATCTTCATCCCTAAAATATCAGGACCACTCCCCTAATATTTAAAAAATGCTTTAGATTAGTATAACGCTTTTTTTTCCTTTTCTTTCAATAAAATCTTCCACGATCTGGATTTTAATATTTACGAAAAACATTGAACAGGATGAGCTACTATATAATTTTGGGGGATACCCAGTGCGTGACAAGTCTTGATCACATGCATATCCCGTTGGTAGGCCACGTTCTATTCTGACCTTGTGAATATAAATACTGTAGCATTCAACCCTACAGCTTTTTTTTTTTTTTTTTTTTAAGAAGAAGACTGCACTATATCTCGTTTTCATTTTCCCTCTTACATTCTATCAGCTCTCTGTTACTTCTGGATATGAAATTCAACAGTTGTAGATTTTTTGTTTTTAAACTCTTGCTTTTCCCTAGTCCCCCTGAATAATTCATCACTAGTTACAAGGTGTTCTGAACTTTGACATTGAAATTCAATTTAACAGTTGTACACAACTTTTCTTCACCTAAGCTGTCCCGAAAATACCTTCCTTCCACCAATGTCCACCAACAGGAGTAAGAACATCTACTGTCTGAATGAAGCTATGCCATGGTAAACCCAGATGTGAATTAAGAATTTAGAAATATATCTTGATTCGTATTTCATTTCCTAAAATTAGCATATTGTGACATCTGGATTAAATTATAATTTTCTAGGTTTCCAAGACTATCAGAAATTCCCATTGACTTCATTACGTTACATCATGTTTTTAAGGGACCTATTTGAAAAATATGTGAAGGTCAGAGGTCCACCCAGTTAAGAAGGACGGAGATATGCTTATAAAATGATGATATATCCACTCACCATGAGAATGTGATGCTTTGGAAAGTTCTGGGGAAGCTCAGTGATATAGCACCAGTAGGTGGTTTCTTGGTTCGGGATAAGGACATTGGGTGCAAGGACTTGAAGGTTGCGGACATCTGGTGGAAGAGGTGGCAGTCGCTGACGTTCTGGTTTCAGAAGCTGCACTCGCTGCAAACCCCTATTCTGAATGGCCGAGACATTGATGGCAGTAATGGAGTGCACAGGTTTCTCCAGAACGGCATAGATCAGGTGCACGGTGCCATCCTAAAAGAAACCATTAAAAATAATCTTATAGAAGTTTGACTTTCTTCTTGCCCACCATCAGCGTTAAAAGGAAAGTGTCACTGTCACAATGTCTGCAATATACTATTAAACATACTATTAAACAAAATCTTGAAAATCACCTAGGTTCACACGTTTTCATGTAAGTCTCTATTTTCTGTTACATTTATATTCAAGATTTAGCTACGGTAATTATATCCCAATATAGTTCAGTCCAGGCATAGTCAGGGTACACATTGCAAAGGAGGAGAAATAGAAACATTGTTTAATTCCCCTTCTTCTCTGTAGGTTTACTCTACACGGATTGACAGGTGCAAAGGGTGGAGCTTACAACAGTGATTAACAGGGAGCCGAGATGGAGACCACCAGTTGAAGGATAAAGAGGTGTGAATTTCTAAATGTAATATTATCTTTCAGACCGATATATTTGTTAAATATTAAGGGAAAAGTAAACATATAACTAATATTCATATGAAATTTAATTAGGAACACAATATTTCGAGCCCATGTTAGGGATTTGATTTCAGCTCATAAATCCCATTTAATAAATAGTCTCCATAGTGTGACAGGGCTATTTATTTAATCTTGAAGGGAAAGGAGCATTCTTGAAATAACTGTTATACATGCCATCTAAAGAAGATAGAAAAATAGCCTCAGGGAATATTTCAAACAGCTAACTTTTGTAATTAACATTTATAAAAACTAAAATGTATCTCTCTACAGTAAAAGTCAGGTCTCTGCGTTTGAAGCAGCGATGCTCGCTCATTTAAATTAATTTTACTAATGTATGTGGATTTGTCAAAGAGCAAACTGACGTGTCTGTAAAATAAACTTACTATCTATCTGCTAGCTGAATCGGGTAATTAGCTGAATAATTAGTGTTCACATATCCACGAGAATGTGCGTATCTTTCAGACATTTCCTGCTGTT